>NC_045763.1:13295229-13901658 GCF_008692025.1 Phocoena sinus | reverse complement strand
TAGGGGGAGCCAATCAAGCCCATTGGCTAGATGAGGAAACAGATCTTTACAATTTAATGACACCTGGACTCGGAAGCTCTCCCCTGGAGGGAAGAGGGTCCTTCTTTGCATCTCCAGCCTCAAGTACCTTGCACTGAGCAGGGTTATGTGAATGGCTGTCATCCACAGGCCACTGAGTTAATTGGATGGTTAGAGCTGGGATCTTTCCTCCGAATACCAAAGGCATTGCTGAATCACCCTAGACTCCCCTAAACTCTCTGAGCAGCCACTTCCACATCCTTGAAGAGGAGGGTGATGCTGCCGTCAGTTGCGGATTGCAAGACGGGGCAAGTGTGGAATAGATAATGCCCTTGGTAGCTTATGAACGACATGCAAACAGAGATGGGCCAAACAGAAGCAATGGTGTCTTTATGTTATCTGCAAGGTTTGTCCAGAAGTTCAAGGTCAAATCCTTTTAATACTCAAAACCTCAAGGCTATTCCACAGCTGGTCTTAGCGTTTCCCTCAGCCCACTGAAGCCAGGCTTCTGCCCCCACTAACTCTGAGGGGGCTGCTTTGGTCCAGGACATTCCCCGGTTCTTTTAAGTCCTCCCACTGCAACACTGGAGGCAGCTGACTATTCTCTCTTGCTTGGATTACTTCCTTCCTTCGGGATCTGGGCACCCCACTCTGCCAGCTTTCTTTATATCTTGCTGGCTGCTACTTCTCCATCTCTTCACTGGTTTACTTTCCTGTCTCTAAATCTTGAGTGCCCAGGGTCCACACTGGGTGCTCTTCTGTTGCACCCTCCCTGGGGGCATCATCTCATCCAGGCCCATGGCTTTAGATCCATCCACACCTTGATGACCCTCCAGGGTAAATCTCCTGCCCTGACCTCTCCCCAGGATCCCAGATTTAGCTTCCCCTGCTGCTTTGACCGCTCCATCTCCATGTCTTAGAAGCGCTTGGAACGTACCATGGCTGATAAAGAACTCCTTCCATCCTTCTCCTCCGCCTACCCTCCCAGTTTCAGGAAACAGCGCCATCCCTCACATCTAGCTGCGAAAGCTCGAAAGCCAGGAGCCATCCCGAATCTTCCCTTTCCCCCCACCCCCCTGCACATGTCAGCAAGCCCTTGGGACTCTACCTGCAAGTCACAGCAGAACTTCTTTGCCCTCCTATCATCTCCACCACTGCCCTCCTGGTACTCACCAAAGGCACTGCCACCTCCTGCCTGAACTGTTCTAATAACCCTGCTTCCAGTCTTGCCTCCCAAGGTCCATTCACCCAGAAGTGACCTTTAAGTAAAGTTAACCATATCCTGTTACTTCCCTGCTTAAAGCCCTCCAAAGTTTCCTGCTGCCCTTAGAATCACTCCAGACCCAGTTCTCTGGAGCTCAAAGTCTGGCATGAATGGTCCCTCTCAACTGTCTCACCTCATCTCTTAACTCTCCCCCGTTCACTTCATTCCAGCCATGCAGTGGGCTCCCCTTCTGTTCTTTGAACATGCAAAGCTTGCTCCCAACATAGGTCCTTTGCATGTGCTCTTTCCTTTGCCCAGAATACTCCGTCTCCCCACTTTGGCATGGCGGGGTCCTTGTTGCCTTTGAGGTCTCAGCTTAAATGAGAGTCTTTTCCTGACCATCTAATCCCTTTCCATCCCATCATTCTATTATAATTGTATGTGCCCTTATCATTATCTGGTATTTTCTTGCTTGTTTATCTTTTTAACTTCTCCCCCACCCCACTCCCGCCAACTCCCCCACATGAGCTCAGGATCTTGCTCCTTGATGCGGCCCTCAGTGCCTAGAACCATCCGACTCAGTACCCACGTGCTGAATTAATGTTGAATGGGTGAGTGGAGCAGCTCCCTCTAACAGTGTCCCAAACACCAGGACATGGTCCCTGCCTGAGCCAAGCGCGTTATAATTACCTGAGGGAGCTTGTTAAACGTACAAAGATCCTGAGGCTCCAATCCTGGGGATTCTGATTCAATAACTGTAGGGTGAGGCTCAGCTATCAGTATGTGTTTACAAGTCCCTCTGGAAATTCTAACGAGCAGTTAGAGTGGGCAACTCCTGCCTCTTTGCAACCAAACTTCCATTAAAAACCAAGAATTGGGTATGCAATAGTTGCAATTCACACTCTGACCTCTAGAGGGAGCTTAAAGCTGCTCCCATCACTCCACCCCCAGAAGGAGGAGCTGTCTGACATGGGATGGACACAATCTATGGTTGAGGGTGGAATACAAAGATTGCAATGGAACTAGACTCAGAAAGATGTTTGTTTCCTCCTTATGTGGCACTACATTTATTGTACAATCAGCCGTCCTTTGGTGGGCCTTCTCGCTGGTACTTTCTCTTTCCTCTTATGTGACTGGTGTGATAAAATTAGGTATGGGACATCCCCCATCAGGGAAAGCCTGCTCCTTTGTGAGGCTAGGGGCAAGAATGGAGAACTGGATAAGGCAGCTCAGCCAGCGTAGCCCTGGCTCAGTGAAGAAGGCTTCTTGTCTTCCTTTATCCCTTCCTCCTCCATATCTTGGAGCTGTAAGACCTGTGAAGGGGGTAGCAAGGAGCAGCCAGGTTGAAAGGCTGCCAGGATGGGCTCCAAGCCAGAGGGGCCAAAGGAGTGATGCAGCCCAGTTCTCTGGGACTTGGGCCCTAGTCTACTCATCACCAAGACTGTACCTGTCTTCTTGCCCTTATGATATCATTAGACTGTAATGTCCCTTTAGGATCATCATTTTCCATTTTGTTTCAGACAACAAAACATTGTGAAGGACTGAGGCTAAGAGAGGGCCCGTGCCAGTAAAGCCATTTTGAAATAGCTTCTGGCTTCAGGGAGAGCTAAGATCCATTGACAGGGCTTAGCTGTGTGATGACCTTCCAAGAATTAAATCCAGTGAGTTCACCAGCAGAACCACATAGCGGCAAAGAGGGTACAAGCTTTAAGTATTATCTCTGCCTGTCTGTGTCAGCAAGGCAGGTGGTAGGCTGGAACTCAAGGAACCCTATTTTGGTGATCCTCCCACAACACATTCCACTCTGGTTCTATAATTTCCCTCTCTGGGATCCCTTGTTACCAAGAGACATGAGAGGACGATGGCTGCCATTTGTTCAACAGGTCCCATCATGAGCTTTTGTTGAGCGGAATAAAAGGATTGCAGTGGCACTGGGCTTGTTTGGTTGTAGACATTATCTCATTTATGCGTACAATGTAGGTGGTTTCATGCCCAATTTCAGATGAGGTTTCTAAAACAGAAAGATTAGGTCACTGCCTAAAGTCGCATGCCCTGAACAGGTATGCAGGTATTCTGACGCTGAAGTCCTCTCTCCCTACCATACCCTTCCCAGCCTCCAGGCTTAATCCTTTCTCTAATGGTTCAGAGCAGCCATAAACCCTCACTGCCCAGGCAACCAGCAGAGCCCTAGGGCGGGAGCTCGCCCCAGGCCAGGCAGCATCATGGAGGAGGAATCTCCACCATTAAACAAACACTCAGGCACACGTTCCCCACAACGTGAAAGAGGCGAGATAAGGGGCTCTGAAGTTATTACTCTTTGTAGATCTCCTTCTCTCTCTGCCTTGCTCTGTGGCTCTTTTCTGTGGCCTTGTAACCTGAGCCCAGCGCAGCTCTTGGGAACCAGTTGTGAAGGAAAGAGATGAAACAAAGGAAAGATGATAAAAACTGCTGTGAAAGGTTAAATTCCCAGGATCCTCTGTGGCTGTTTAATGGATTTCTATGATATAAGCAGACCTTTGGCTTTGCCTGTTGGGCAGGTGACCTCCAAGTAAATGAGTTTAGACAGTGTTCCCTAATAAGAAATGTTCCTTTTTTTCCACACTCCACAAAGCTCCCTGAGTATACAAGGACTCACACTCACTCCCCAAGCAGACAGATACGATCAGCTAGACACAGATGTCCACCTGAAATGGCAGTGAGCTACCTGGCATGGTCTGTCAAAACGTGCGTGTGTATTTCCACCTCTGACATTTGTTCATGTAACAAACATTTACTGAGATGACTCTCCGCTAGGTGTTGTTGATATAATGGGGAAAAGACGTGGCCTTTGTGCTTGAGATACTCACGGCCCAGTGGGCAGACAGATGTTTTGACATAATGAGGTAAGAGCTGGAGTATAGACCCTCAAAGAGGAATCATGGAGGAGGAAGCGTCTAGAACTTTCTGCAGAAGTCAGGGAAGGCAACATGAGCTGACACAGTCTTTTTGGATGGCCTCAGTGTCTTCATCTGAAAAACAGGCTTAACAATACTACCAACCTCAGTGCCAACATGAAAATGAAATGCAGCCATGTATGTACAGCCCTCAATCCAGTGGCTGGCACAGAGTAAGGGTTCAATAATGTTAGTCACTCATATTAGTATTAGCAGAATTATTGAATGAGTCCCCAAATTTAGGTGTAAATGGATAGAAATGATTAAGTAGAGGATATTATTTATCATTCGTTTTCTATAACCAGGTCCCAACCTTAATGCTAGAATAGTTTGGTTGTTAGGCGACTGCCTCCTACTGGCCAAGCGTGGAATTGCATCCCTACTCTATTAGCTGCTGTATATTTTCTAGGGCAAAAGGAAAGGTATGTGCCTGAGCTCTGAAGAAGCCTGGGAAACTCAAATCTGGGAGGGGAACCCATGCAACAGTGAAGAAAACGTGGGAGATGGTGAAAAAGCTGTGAAGCATCCTTAAGTTGAACAGGACTTTGATAGATGACTAAGATACCAGCACCTCAGGGGCCTGAAAACTTCCTTGACATCTTCTCTGTGTTTTCAAAGAAGTCTTTTGAGAATGATAATCCCTCTTCCAACCCCCCATTCCCCGCAATCCAATGATGGCAGGTTACACAACAAATAAAATTCATTTTTCTGAAATTCACTTTACAGGGAATTTGCCTGGAAAGCTGGCTCAGTGAGCAGTCACTTTCAGTCCCTTGCCAGGAAAGTACAGTACGTTCCAAGGAGGGGCCATAAAATTATTTTTCAAATATTTACAACAGGCTGTCCAATAGAACTTTATGTGATGATGGAAATATTCTATACCTGTCCAATATGGTAGCCACTAATCCTATGTGGCAAGTCTGACTGAGGAAACAAATTTCTAATTTAATTTGATTTAATTAAATTGAAATAGCTACATGTGACAAGCGGTTACCATATTGGTCAACACAGACCCAGGGGCTCTGATCTTGTCCACTTTCTTGAGTCTATTCTAGAATTTTGTCATCTTTTTCTATAATTTGGCCTGACCATGGGGCAGGGTGTCCAAGGTGCAGGCCCTGGCCACTTCCTCCTATTTCCCTGCCCACCTACCCCATCCCCAAGGGGTCCATAGGCCAAGACCTTCCCAAATGATGAGACAGTGTTCTTGTTAACCCCGAGGGGGTGATCCCTTTTGCTTCACACAATTCCATCAGCTCCCCCAATTTACCCAAAGAATCCAATCCACTTGCTTCTGAAAGCTTCTGAAAGCTTAGGATGACCCCATTGGTAAGATAATGTCTTTAGGACCAGAGGGGAGGCTGCTGGGCTTGACACATGTTTTGGGTCATTTTGTGCCCACTGGGCTGAGTGGGCAGAGGCAACCTCATCACAATGCCCTGCTTTTCCCTGCTGAAGGCATTGGAGACACAGCCCTGGCTGGACCTGTGTAATCTATTCATTTCCTTCCAAGCCGGGCTCTGTAAGCTCTTTCATGAAGGACGGGCAAAGGAAGCTGGGGAGGGAAGCAAACACACGTACAGAAAACAAACAACGCTCGGCAGCTCCCTGTTTGGGAGGGTGGGCAGCTGGGGGAAGACAGAGATGGGGGGGATAGAGCTGTGGGGGCTTGTCTGGTGGGGATCCAGCTGGGGAAGGAAACTGGGGTTTCCACTGCTGCTTCTCCCACACCCTCCAGAAGCCCTGCCCTGGCTTTGGCTCCTGGAGCCCCCGTCTCGGTAAGCTGTTATCTCTCCGTTCAGCTGGCTCCTTGGGAAAAGAGGTGTTAGGTGTCAGAAGGCCAGAGTGGCAGCAGGCAAAGAGAGAACTGACAGCATGGAGCCATTTCCCTGGAATTTGCTTCCGTCCTCTGCCCCATCCTCACCATCATAGACAGGGCATGCAGGGCTCCCCTGGTCCCAGGGAGAGTACCAAGTCGGCCGAGCCCACTTCCTCAGTCCAGCTACAGAATCAAAAGGGCCCAAGTATTTGGCTCCTGTGGGCAATTTGCATGTGATTTGCATACATCTGCATCCCCACCACCACCTTCATTCCAGACGCTCTCAGTCAAAGGATGTAAAATGAAATAAAATAAATTAATTAGTGCAGGCTACCATAGCCTGATATGCAGGGCCGGACACCCGTAAGAGACTTAACTGATGTTCAAAGTGATCAATGTGATCGGAGGCCAGGATGGAGATGGGGGGGCAGTGAACGAGGGTGCTCAGCTCTGGGACAGAGAAGGGGAAGGGGAATCTGTCTGCACTGGAAGCTGGGCATCTCGTCCTGCCCCAGCCACGTCCCTGGTCTTCAGAGAACACAGACCTGAGCCATGTGGAAGCCTGCTCTTGGTTTCCTACACCTCGGTCTGGCACTGCTGTTGCCCCAACCCTGGTAGCTACTTCTGCAGGGAGATTTTCACTACTGATGCGGGAACATTTGATTTCAAACAAGAGTGAAGATAGTTGCTTCAAAGGATGGGAAGGCAATGAGATGCCTATTGGTATTTTCCTGTTTTCAAGCTCCCTCCCATCTTCACTCCTATTAACTGTTCCCATGGGGTCTCTGTATTTCTCTCAGCAGGTCTCTCACTACCCCTCACTCAAGGCTGAGGAAGAGATGCAGTACCACCCTCAGCAGTGAGCTGGAGTTAATTTATCCTAGTCCTCTGCCAGGTGCTAATGAGATGCTCACAGCGTGTGTCGGCCAAGCAGTTCCCGTATCGTGTACACACACCTCTTAGTGATTCAGTTCATGGCACTATTTAACATATGTCTTGACTTTCTCTAGGCCCATTGATTTATCCAGGATGGAAACCTCTTCTAAAGCCGGGGCCCTGTGGGGATCCAACTGTCGGAGGCGATTCTAAGTAGGAGGGGCTACGGTGCTAAGATGGGGAACAATGATGTGGGTTAAAAGGAGCCCAGGTCACCGCACCCAGCAAAATAGCAATGACCAGCAAATGATGAATCAAAGGCCAAGAAAGGAACCGTAACTACAGGATAGTTCAAAGCAAGACTGGACCAACAGCAAGGAGGGAGCCCAGCTCCGAGTCAAGGCATTGAATGGTGAGTGATCCCCAGCAGGATCCTCTAACATTGAGTTTCCTTGCACTGCACCGTGGGTATGGCAATAGCTTGAAGGAGCAAAGGAACCAGTTCTAGATGCCTCATCACCAAGCTGCGCCCACCCAACCCCCCACCTTCCACCTCCTCTCCCCACTCCCCACCCCCTACTTCCATGCTCCTTCCAGAGCAGTTACACTTGACTGTGTCACCCATCGGTTTCACTTGAAGAAAGGGCAACACAACTTACAAAGCTTAGGGAAGTGTTGGTTTTAGATCAGGGGCAGGCAAACTAAGGCTGGTGGACCAAATCAGCCCACAGCCTGTTTTTGTATGACCCATGAGCCAAGAACGTTTTTTTTTACCTGTCTCAGTGGTTGAAAAAATTAAAAAGGAGAAGTAGATTTTGTGACACGTGAAAATTACATGAAATTCAAGTGGCCTTGAATAAAATTGTAAGGGAACCCCGCCATGCCCTTCCATCGGCACGCTGTCTGTGGCTATTTTCACACTATAACAGAGCTGGGTAGTTGTGACAGAGACCATATGGTGCCCAGAGAGGAAAATATTTACTATCTGGGCCTCACCGAAAAATTTTGCCACCCCCCGTTGTAGCTCATGGAAGAGCAATGCTCCACCTAACCCGTACCCCAGATGGCGGTACCTGGCTCTGTGCAAACCTAAGTGCGGCATTGCAAGAAAGTCAATGCCAACCGGACCTTCTCCTGAGCCCAGCCAGCCCCGACTCCCTTGTGGCAAAGGGAGACCAGGCTGGGATGCCCAGTCCAGACACATAGAAATGTCTATCGGTGGCTAAAAAGGCCAACACTTGTTTCCATGACCCAAAGCTGGTTCTCCTGTTGCCAACACCTGGGCCTCGGGCAGGTGGGCATCTGCTCATCTTTATCAACATCCCATCTCAGACCTCCTTAGACCTTGGGGTGACAGACATGTGGACTAGTCCTAGGTGTAATCGGATTAGAAGGCAGACTATGTCTGTAATTTGATTTTTAAGAAGGCAGGGAGCTGTCCTCTTCTCTCTCCCCTGCGAAAAACATTACCCAAATCCTCATGCCCCAAATTCCACCCTTCGGTTCTCTTTCGTTACACTGTAACCAGGGCCTGCAGCATTCTTAGTAACCAATACTAGGTGCTATTGGGGTTTCCTGAACATAAGGGCATGTTAGGGACACAAAAGACATCAGCACGAGATAGATACTGAGGGCAGAAGAGAAATAGATACCTGGGCAAAAGGATCTTCCAGGAGGGCTTCAGCAGAGGATGGGGACCTAGCAGAGAGCACAGGACAGCTCAGGGCTGGTTAGGGCTCAGTATATAGCCAAACCCACGAGGATCTCCAGAGAGGCTCTGGGGACTCTACCCTCAGCCCTGGCCATAGGTACAGAGGGGATAGTGGGGGTGACTTACCCGGTACCACACGATCTCACGCATGCGGCCATCTGTCTTGAAGTTACACTTCAAGGTCACAGCATCACCAGCCACCACGGGTGGGAGAGGCTCAATGTTGACAGTCAAGTAGCCTATGGAAGAAAGGAGATGGGGTGGTGAGGGCATGAGCTGATCTGGAGGGCTGGGCTGACAGGTGGGGTGGGGGAAGGAGCCGGCAGAACTGTAGGGGGTGCTGTTCGCACTGTGGTCTATGTGAATGGTGATGGTGGGCCTGAGTGGAGCTCATCACCCTCTTCTACCTTCTCGTTGATGCCTCCCTTTTTGAGAAACTTCCTGGCTCCCATGGATCCCTCCAATCCTGATAACACTTCTTCTTGGGATGAACTGTCCCATGAAAGTAGGACCGGTTGGCACCTGGAGGAAGTGCCTCAATGTATTTCTACAAGATATCCCAGAGAAACGGGTCTGTGGTCCAACACTGCACCTCCATCCCCGCTTTTAGAAAGTTGCAGTGTGCATAAGCTTTGTAGGAAACGTACATGCCGAAACGCATTTAACCTAGTGCTTCCAAATGTATTTGAATATGCGTGCTTATCCATCCCTTAAACCCCGTCAGCATCTCATGCAGCCAGGGTCCCTGGAACATCAGGATACGGTGTTCTAGGCACCCATACCCCTCCATTCCCAGCCTCATAAAATTACTCCTGGTGAGAAGGGAAGAGAGAACTGGGAAACTGGTGTTTGCTTCCTGAACCCCCAAATCTCCCATCAAGCACACCCTGACACCCAAAAGGAGATGTAGTTCCAACCCTGGGCCATGGCGGTGGTGACGGTGGTTGTGGTGGGGGGGGCGGTGATAACAGGCTGACTGCCTGGGAAGGAGTCTCAATTGTCTGCTAGCACAGATGATGGTTCTCACCCACCAGCTGTCCCCGGAATCCCTGCCCAGCTCCCAGGAGCTGGGGCTCTTCTCCTGCTAGATATACCCCGGGCAACACTGATGCCTTCACACCAAAGTCCAGTCTGCTGAGTCCTCTGACCCACCCCCTCTGCCTCCCAGAGCCCCATCCTCGGGGCGTGGTGCCCACTCCAGCTCCATGCGGGGCCTCATTCTTGGGCTGGTCATCCAGGCTCATTGGATTGGCTTCCTGCTGGCTGATGTCCAGCCATTGATCTAATGGATCAATCCAGTCTGATTGTCTTAATGAGAAAACTAACCAGAATGGATTTGGGGATTTCAGTTGTGCAGGCAACCTAAGCAGATGGAGCCCAGGTGTCTGACCCCTGCCTGGAGCTTAATGGTTACAACACTCTATGGAAAAAGAAGAAAGAAAGAAAAAAGAATCAACCTAGAGGGGATCAATTCGGAAGCTCGAGGCAGACTTGACCTGTGTGGTCCAAGGCTTCAGGTCCCAATACCCAGGGTAAGGGGGTAAACCCGGGGCTCACCCCCAGGGGGCCTCTAACTTAGACCGAAGGTCAGGCTTGCAGGGAGCCCCACAGAAGACACATGGCCCGTGAGAGCAGTGATCAAGCTAAGCAGAAGGAAGCGCCCATCTTCTGCCCCCTCCTCTCCTCATTCACTCTGCCCCAGAGTGTGCTCCCACCTGCCCTGAGCAGGCCCCGGGCGGGAAGCAGGATGGCTTGAGCATTGCCCTGCCCTCCAGGAGCGTACAGTGGAGGGACAGATTCACAACACGACCACACTAAGCCGACGAGGGTAATGGTAGGATTACGGTGAGGGACTGGGGGAGGGGAGAGGGGAAACCTGGCCCAGGCTAGATGATCTGAGAAGTCCCCAAGCCCAGCCAGTGCCAAACCGTGACAACCAAGGAGGCCACCTGCAGGGGGATGAACCCTAATGGGAGGGGGGACGCTGGGGAAAGCCAAGTCAAGTGTGAAATAGTAATAACGGCTCACATTTCCACGGCGCCCACTGTGCCACATGCTGGGCTCCATGCTTAATACACACTGACTCGCTTAATTTTCACAACAATCCTAGGAGAAAGGAACTAGTATTATTCCGACTTTCCATGGGGAAACAGAGAGGCGAAGTAACCTGCCAAGGTCACACAGCTATAAGTGGCAGAGCTGGGATTCAAACCCAGACCTTCTGGTTCAGTTGTGACCACCACGCTACACACAGCTAAGGATGGGAGAGGTGAGAATGGGCCAGCGAACATTTCCCATCCAGCCCTGGGAAGGATGGGAGTGTGTTGCTGGGGGACCATGGCAGGAGACCAGGACCTGATCCCCTCTGCTACAGTTCCCAGCCTTGGGATGACACCCCTGCCGCCGCCCACCTTCCCAGCAGGGCTGGGAGTCGTGTCTCACCTTTGGAGCTACAGCTAAGATGAGCATCAACCGTCCAGATGGCTGAGGAGCTCAAGAACAGAGAACGGCCCCTCCCACCAGAAGGCGATGGAAAGGACACATTTTCAGATGTATAAATCTTCCAGCCAGCCCAAGGCGGTGCAGATGGTGCATGTATGTGAGGCGGGCCAGGGCGGGATGCCAGCTTGCAGGGTCACCGTTTCTTGGCGAGCCCTGAGGGAATCACAGGTGTGAGTCTGGTGGGCACTGGAGGAAGTGGTGGAAACTCTGGTGACTGGTGGTCGTGCTGGGAGCGCCAACAGGTGTAGCAGGTGTCTGGAGCACAGGCTTCACAGGGGCAGGCCTGGGCGAGAGCAGAGAAAGCCCACCGCATAGCAGAGAGAGGAGGTCCTTGGGATACCGGAAGAGGAGAATTAAAAGGTGGGGGCATGGGGGTGTTTCTGACCCCTTAAGACAGTATTTTCTGGCTTGTTTAGAGAATGAGCTGCTAATAGACGTGTCAGGCAACAAGATTTCCATTATCAACTAAGTGTGAGAAATTCTGGTTTAAACAAAATTAAACATGGTCCTTCCCTTCAAAATGTCTCAGAAACTTTCTCTCCTTCCTTCTATCTGTCTTGCCTTCTTCCGTAAAAATTATTGAGAATCTATTCAGTACCAGGCACTGTTCCAGGCACTAGGGATACAACAGTGAAAACAGGCAGGTCCTGCTCTTGGCAGCCGATGGTCCAGCAGAGGAGATGATAATCAAAGGAACAAATGATGGGAAGTATGTCAGGTGGTGATAAGTGTAATGAAGAAAAGCAAATCAGCGTACAGCAAGGGAGAGTTATGGGGGAGGGGTTGCTCTGGACAGGGCACGACCCAGGAGGCTCCCTTGAAAGGGCGAGAATAAAGGAAAGTGTGAGCCATGTGTGACTCTAGAGGGAGAGAATTCCAGATGGAAGACGCCACACGTGCAAAGGCCCTGAAGCTGGAGTGTGCTTGTGATTCTCCAAACTTGGGCAGTGGTGGGAAACTTTTTTGTAGCATTGTACACTCTGGAGCCCATTGTAGGATTAGAACCAGGGCCAGCACAAGGGTGGGGCAAGTGAGATGCCTAGGGTGCCAGGCTTAAGGAGGCACTCACTCCCACTGCAGGACCCTGAGCCTCATTTGCCACTTCCTAGCTCCCACCCTGCTAGAGTCCTTTGGAACAAACACTAGGAAACACCTCTCTTGGGAAGTGACTGTGTCTCTCATTCCCAAGGTCCTTGAAGT
Source organism: Phocoena sinus (assembly GCF_008692025.1). Classification (NCBI taxonomy): domain Eukaryota; kingdom Metazoa; phylum Chordata; class Mammalia; order Artiodactyla; family Phocoenidae; genus Phocoena; species Phocoena sinus. Next base: position 13,889,395 of record NC_045763.1, on the reverse strand, counting down.
CACAGAGGGAGGGGGATGGGGGTGAATCGCTCCGAGCTGAGGTCTCTCCTCTTCTCAGCTCCCCTGGGAGGGGCGGAGGAGGGCGTGGCAGGCCGCAGAGCAGGCAGGAGACCTCAGCTTTAAGGACTAAAACCTCCTTCCCTGGGCGCATGGCACTTTCTAGTTTTTCCCGGAACCTTCACTCGCATTTTCCCACCGGCTCTTGGAACAGCCTGCGCGTGTCTTCCTGGTAAGACGCGGCGATTACTGAATATGTCGCGCTGGGGTGTAATTGTCTGTTTGCACATCTGCCTCTCCTTCTGGGATGTGAGTTTCATTAATACCAGTAGAGTATTAAAATGAGAATATGAGTGATGCTTTTTTGAGCTTTCTTCTGGGCGGGCGGTCTCAGTGCTCACGTCACCCTGTGAATATTTCTGTCACAAAGGAGGAACGGCAGTTCATGGGGGTGAAGGGCCTGGCTCAGTACCACTGCCGTGTAAGCAGCAAAGCCGGGATCTGAACCCAGATCTGTCCGAGTTCGAGCGAGGCCAAGCTGTCCACCACGTTTGCTACCGCCGCAGCAGAGTCACGGGACTTGCTGAGGTCATGTGAGGATTCGGGGGGTTGCCCGCCGTTGGCCGCTGCATTGACTATATCCTCATCAGAGGCCTGGCTCTCAGATGGGGTAGATGATGATGGAGAGAGGGAGTCTGCAGACACAGAGGTCCGGGGTGAGATCAGGTCCCAGCGAGGGGTGGGGGCAGAGGGGAGACCCCATTCCCTCCAGGCTCGAGAGTCTCACAGTGAACTGTGGGATCCCCGGACCTTTCCTACCCAAGGCCAGGACAAACCCGCATGGACTCTAAGTCTTGGGTTTGGAGGTAGGATCACTGGCCCGGGGAGGGAGGGAGAAGCAGGTGGCAGGGTGATTTTCTGACATAGGTACCAGGCAAGGATTGCATCAGCCCTAGTCGACACCTGGATCACAGGTGAGAATTCTCCTTCCCAGAAACAGACACACAGGAGAGGGGATAACAAGAGTTCATGGCCAAGGAGTTTTTTGCAAAAGAAAAACACAGGGAAAGTTCTCCTCTAGGTCTAACATTCCTCCAGCTCCTTTTTCACAAAATCCCATCATCTTCCGAAGATCCCGTGTTGGTTCTTTCTCTGAAAATACCCTCCTCCTCACTTTCCTTGCTTCTCCCACCCACACGCTTCCAGCAAATCTGAAGCCAGTTATCTGTTCAAGTTACTAGCCCCACCACTCAGTCTTGACCTGGGCAAGTTAGGTGGCCTCCATGGGACTCCGTTTCCCCATGTGTAATGTAGACATGGGAACAATCACAGGGTCCAACATGGTGGAGCATGTGCTAGGAGTTCGTTCATCACAAGCCCTGCCCACAAGGAGGTGAGGCATCCCCATGCTTCCTCGTCCCCCAGTCCCCACTGTCCAGTTGGGGAAGGACGGTTCTGGGATGGAAGTGGGAAGAGTGGGGTCTGACATGGGAAGCTGGTCAAGGAGTAGGAGATTCAGGAATGTCCAGCTCAGCCAGACATCCCATCTGGACCGGGATCGGAGCCAGAACACCCACCAGGAATCCTCTCTACAAAGCAGAGGACAGAAAACCAAAGGGAGGAGATCCAAAAAGCCCCATGCTGCCAGGATCCCTGAATCAAGCCCCTGGGCTGGTGAGAAGGGGCCGCTGAGCAGGCAGGGGTGGGGCGAGATGGGCTCATCCACCAGCCAGGAGGCAGTGAATCCAGTCGAAAGAGCACAAGAAACGTGAGTTGTGGGCTCAGCTGTGCTGCCAACCAGCTCTGGCACCTCAGGCGGGTTGCCCCTCTCTCTGGGCCTCAGTTTTCACATCTGCAAAATGAGGGGTGAACTGCATTTTCGGGGTCTTCCAGCTCTGATCAACCCCATGTCAGATGTTAACTGAGCCTGAATCCTGACGCCATCGTTGCCTATACAACTCAACGCCATTGCTCCGAGAAGCGAACCTGTCAATGAATCAGCCACCAGCTAAAGATGGAGCTCTGTCTTTCTCGGCATTAAATTTGCCACCAATCAGCGCCGATGCGTAAGCCCTCCCCCCGCCGCCACCAAGCACCCTATCAAGAAGCTGGATCAGGAGTGGAAACGGGTTCAACTTAACTAAGCAGTTCATTACCCTGAATGGGGCCATCACTCTTCCCCTCTATCGCTGACAGCAGTTACACCACTCCTGTAAAGGTAATTTTAGCCGGGCTTCCCTGGTGGCGCAGTAGTTGAGAGTCTGCCTGCCGCTGCAGGGAACACGGGTTCGTGCCTCGGACCGGGAAGATCCCACATGCCGCGGAGCGGCTGGGCCCGTGAGCCATGGCCGCTGAGCCTGCGCGTCCGGAGCCTGTGCTCCACAACGGGAAAGGCCGCAACAGTGAGAGGCCCGCGTACCGGAAAAAAAAAAAAAAAAAAAGATACCTTTAGCAAAATCGCAGGCAATATTTAGCAGCCAGGCACCCTCCTGAGGTGGTGATGACAAATAGTTTCTCTATCTGGAAACTCTCTTTGCAACATCCCAGCATAGCTCCTTTCCAGCTCAGGGAGGACGTTTCTAGAGGGCTGGCTCATGTCTGGCCCCAGGCTAGACGGGAGTCAGAGACGGTTTCCATGGGAGGGCTACAGGTAGTGAAAAGAGGCATGAGTTATACTAGGGTGACCAGGTGTCTCAGTCTCCCCTGGGACCCAGGGGTTTCCTGGGACAGGTGCTTTCAGTGTTAAAACTAGAAAGTCCCTGGCAAACCAAGACAAGTTGGTCACCATAGTTACAATCCCACCATGGTCCACGATGGCTAAACCGCTAGACCCCTTCACCTATTTCAATCAGAAGGTAAGGATAACAATCCGTCCCCACTATAAGGATTAGTGAGAGTAAATGCTGCCCTCCCCACTGGTACTTGCCTCCTTGTGGGTGTTCAGTAGATGATGGTGCTACTTAAGTATGTAACTTGTGAGATTAGGATTTGTCTTGGGCTTCCTGCACCCATGGATGCCCTTCAATCATCTTCCACCAGCAGCCAGAGAGCTTTCTCTAAAAGGCATGCCATGGCCTTCATAAGGGCCTTCAGAGCTTCTCATTGCTCCGCTAAAAGAGGCGCACATGCTCTCTGGGGTGATCTGGCCCAGGCTTGGCTCTCACCCCCTATCCAGGTCCTGCTGTGTTCTGCTCTTCCTCGCATGCAGCCTCGGTCTCCCCTCTGGGCCCCAGCACAGGCTGTCCCCTCTTTCTCAAGCCCTTACTCTTTGCTTGGGTAACTCTGTTCATCCTTCAGGGATTCATGGAAATCTCACTTCCTCAAGAAAAGTATCCTGGACTCTCCAGGTTATCACAGTTCCCCAAATACCCCTCCCTTCCTACCACTTAGGACACTGAAAATGACTTGTAACGATGTGTTCATTGTACATTCTCAGTGCACAAGGCCACTACCTCTTTCTGTTTGCCATGTTACTTGTGTGCCTAGAACAGTGCCCAGATCCGAGCATGTGTTGAATAAACACGTTAATTCTGCCCATCCTCTAGGCTGTTCTATAGTTAGAGTGGGTGGTATTCCCAGGAAGGCCTTTTCAGAAGCACCTCTTCCCTGTGGCGCAGCCCAAGCTCAGGGCCGCCGTGACCCCAGGTGCCTTGAGAACCTGCCTCTTGGATCACATCTGCTTGGGTCGATGTTGGTATTCCTGCAGAGTGCGCGCTAAGGCTCCTCACAGAGGTCAGGCAGAACTCTGTCCAACAGGGGAAGTCACCACTGGGCGGTGAGTGGCTGCCCCATCAAGGATGGTAGGGCAGAGGACCTAAGGAGTGAGTCAGCAGACAGCACAGGGGCAGAGCAAAGACCACAGGCAGCGGAATCCATGGACAGCGCCACTGGCTGAACCAGCAGGGCCCTGGGGCAGGAAGGCGGGCGTTCACCCGAGCAGGGTGACTGCCAGAGCTGCAAGGCTCAGAATCAGGGCACAGAGGCGCTGCTGCTGCAAAGGAATGATGTCCTGCTTCTCCTGGGAACACTGGGCTGAGCTGGGGTCCTGTCTCCGTCGCTTCTCCCGGTAGCCTCCCCACCAGCAGAGGTAACCAGGTAGCTTGTAGCAGATGGGTTAGGAACCCCTAACATAGAGCACCACGTTACTGCTTGATGAACCACTCGGATGTCCTTTGGCCTCCCAAATGAACAGGTCCAAAACTGAAGTGATGTGTCCCCCTCCTTCTCCCCAGTTCGGGGAACACCAGCAAGGCCCGCAGGCTCTACAGAATAAATCCGGAATTGAACTCTACTCTACCTCCCTGGGCCCAGCCGCCGTTTACTGCTGGTCTATTGCCCTGTCTCCTAGATGGTCCACCCACACTCACCTTTGTCCCTGCCCACCCCTCTGATTTCATCTCCCTTCACCCTCTCCCTCATTTACTCTACCCACACACAAGGAACCCTGCTGATCCCTGAATACTCTGAACACATCCCCACCTCAGGGCCTTTGCACCAGCTGCTCCCACCTCCCAGAACAATCTCTCCCCAGACACCCACTTGAATTGGCTCAAGTCCTCAATTCTTTCTCTGCTCAAATGCCTCTGCTGTGGAGAGACCTTTTCTAATTATCCTATCTATATAAAACAGCATCATAGTGATTCTCTAACTCTTTACCCTGCTTTATTCTTTTTTAAATATCTATTACTGCGGTGAGTGGCTGATACATGTTTATTTGTTTATTGTCTGCTGATATATCTCCCCCCTCCCACTCCCATACCCAACTGGGTTGCTAGCTCCATGAGAGCAGAGACTTTGTGTGTGAATATACGTGAGTGTTTCAACCTTTTTCTTTTTCCTGTTGTTCAGATTGGATCATTTCTATTGATCTATTTCAAGTTCACTGACTCTTTCCTGTCCTCTCTATTCTGCTACTGAGTCAATCCAGTCAGTTTTTAAGTTTCATTTATTGTATTTTTCATTTCTAAAATTTCCACTTGGTTCTTCTTTATAGCCTTTATTTCTTTGCTGAGTCTTTCTATTTTATTATTTTTTTCAAGACGATTTGTGATTGTTTGTTCAAGTATTTTTGTTACTTTAAAGTCCTTGTTAGATAATCCCAGCATAGGTGTCAATCTCCTCATTGGAGTCTATTGATTGTCTTTCCTGTGAGTTGAGATTTTCGTGGCTCTTTGTATGTCGTGTGATTTTACTTTGTATCTTGAACATTTTAAGTATTACTTTGTGAGACTCTGGGTCTTGTTTATATCAGTTCTTTTAGTAGTTCTTTTAATTCTGATGTTCTTCCCCAAACTGCCTGCTAGTATCTACATATCAGATTTTTCAAATAGGTGTCCATACACTCTGTCCAGGTCTTATAGTTGAATTAATGGAAGATAAAGGGAGGCTGTTTATCTCACCATAGCCAGAAGTCCTTGAGTTTGTGGTTTTTAATCACTACTTTATCTCTTAGAAATTAGAACAGGTCCCGGCACTTAATAATAGCTCAATAAATATGTATTAGGGCCTTCCCTGGTGATCCAGTGGTTAAGAATCCATCTTGCAATGCAGGGGATGCTGGTTCGATCCCTGGTCAGGGAACTAAGATCCCACATGCTGCAGGGCAACTAAGCCTGCGTGCCGCAACTACTGAGCCCGTGTGCTCTGGAGCCTGCATGCCACAACTACAGAGCCTACACACCGCAACTAAGACCCGATGCAGCCAATAAATAAATAAATAATTTTAAGAACAAATATGTATTAAATGAACAAAAAAAATGAGCAAATGAACATGTGGTCAGTGTTTGGCAACTTTTGAAGTCCAACTATAATTATTACCTCATTGATCATCATTGCAACCCTGGGGGATAGTGTCCCCATTTTAGAGGTAAGGAGACTGAGGCTCAGAGATACAGAATGACTTCCTCGTGATCACACAGAACCAGGCTTGGCAAGCAGGTCCTTTGATTCTGTTTTTGTTTTTTGTTTTTTGAAGTATAGTTGATTTGCAATGTTGTGTTAGTTTCTGCTGTACAGCAAAGTGATTCAGTTCTTGCTTGGGGTGTAGTGGGATCACACAGCAGGTTAGACCAGCAAGACACAGCACTTCCACAAGGGAGCAGCAGACTGACTGTGGTTGGGGCCATTTTCAAGTTCAAAGACAGCAGAGGATCCCAGGGAGGCCAGGGAGGTGTCTGAGACCCTTTCTGGGACTGTGAGAGACCTGGGGCTGGATGGATAAATTTGTCCCATCACATCCCTGACATCTGAACCCAGCTCTGGACAGTTCCCTTAGCCCAGAAGTGCCTATCTTGTGTCACCCAAGTTATCACTTGTTGATACAAAGTAACTAGAGAAGAATCAAAAGCAGCGGACCACCGTCTTTCTATCAGAGGGCAGGGCTGTTTCTGCCATCAGACTGGGAGCTCCCTGAGGACAGGGACAGTGTCTCACCCTCTTCTGTGTCTGAGAGTGTAGAAGTGGTGCAGAGAACTCAAGGACCCCTCTTCCCTGGGAGAACCAGCTTGGACCACACCGAGACTTGACCTGGGGCAGACAGACAGTCAGGTGGTAGCAGCAGCTCCACCAGCTTTGTTCCACCTGCCGGAGTGGACCGTGGGAGTCAGGGTCGTATAAAGTCCTCATGCCACCCTCCCCTTTCTGTGGGGCTTGGATTTATCTCTACGTGATAACAGGAGCTCCATGTACCACCACTCAGAAAGAAAAGAGGTCACTCCATCTCATGAAGATAAATACCATCGTGTGGTATGACAGCCTCCCTGGGCACCCCGCACCGTGTACTTACTACAATAATAAATATTATTACAACAACCAATTACTGCAACCATATCTTTCAGGCAGGTATAGAGGGTTCTGTGAAATACACCCTTCCATGCTGGGCTAACAGGTGCTCCCAGCCATCACCTCCTTGTTAGCAGAAATGGGGACAAGAGGTGAGGGAGAAGATAGAGGGGGGCCTTTTAAGAAAAGAAAGCTTCTGAGCAAAGAGGGGAGGTTAATAGCTCATCTGTTTCTGAGATGGATCAATTCTTCCTCTCCAATAGCTCTCAGAACTGTGACTGCCCTGCACCAACCCTGCCTTTGTTTGGGCCCTTAAAATCCCCACCAGGACCCTGCACAGCCACCTTGCTATTCCCAACCCTCAGGCTTTGTCCCTCCAATTCACGCACAACATTGGAGTCACAGTGATATTTCTGAAATGCAGATATGATGACGCCACCTCTCTGGTTAATGCCATGCAATTTCCCCACCCCATTGCCTTCCAATTCAGGATCAAGTTCAGCCTCTGTCATGGACAACCGGGCCCCTAATGATCTGGTCTCTCTCAGCCTCTCCAACTCAATCAGTCTCTCACTGCGTTTGTGCTACCCGTCCACCAGCCCTCCCAGATATCCTCAGGTTCTTCTTTTTGCCTGTGCCATTTCCTCTTCCTGGGATGCCTTTTGCTCTGAGTTCACCTAGGGAAATTTGTACACGTCCTTCCAGGTTCAATGCCACAATCACCCCCTCCTTGATTTCCATGAGTCTGACACTCTCTCTTATAAGCACACAGCCCCCTGTAAACATCTCAATCATACCCGGTCCACATCGCTTTGTAATATAACATACGGTTCTTTGTGTATGTCTCTACAATCAGGCTGGGAGCTTCTTAAGGTCAGGGGCCTGGCATTCGTCCCTGTGGGATATTTGGCACGTGATGGGTGCTCAGCCTGTGTGCTGCATGTGTGAAGTAATGAATGAACCAACACATGAGCACTGCATGGGACAGGGCTTGGTGAACCGTGTAGCCCTGGAGCAGTGTGGATTAGGCTGCAGTCCAGCGTCCTGATGTCACATCTCGGATCCAAATCCTCCTTTGTCTCCTCACTGCCTTTGGGATGAAGTCCAAACCCCTTCCCCCACTCACGGCCTGCCTCTTGTCCCTCTGCCTTTTCCATGCTGAGCCTCAGTCATCCTGGATTCCTTAGAGCTCCTTAAATATGCCTTGTCTGGCTACTGGGTCCTGGCACCGGCCATCCTTTTGCCTGGAACACCTACCATCACTTTACCCCCATCGCTTTGATATACCCTTTAGGTCTTAGTTTAGACATCACTTACTTTAGAGGCTGCCCAACATACCCCCTGACTTCACCTACCTTGCACCCAGAACCCCCAAATCATGGTTAAGTGCCCCTCTCATGGCATCTAAAATAACCCTAACGCGTTGCATGGGGTGACCCTTTATTTTGCCAGTCTGTCTCCCAGCATTGTGAACGATGAGCTCCTGGAGTGCCAAAAACATGACTCAGTAACCGCATGCTGGCCATGCTGTTGGTACTGAAGACATACTTATTGAATGAATGAATGGGTGAATGCGTCTACAGATGAACAAATAAATTCTACAGATATCTTCAGCTGGCCTCGCCTTAGCAACAACATCAAATTCTGTTGGGGCTGGAAGGTTTCTTTGTGTTTTTGCCTTATTGGGTTACGGATTTCCACTCTAATTTGAACCATGGAAAGACATCTAGACAGGAAGGCCCCACCCTGAGACTCCTGTTTCTCACATCCCCCAGCAGAAGGTCAGGTCAGTTCTGGGTCACCAAAGACCTCAAACATTTTACACCTCTTCAGGGAGACGTGCCTGCCACTTTCAGGTGTCCAACCCCTGCCCCAACCTCCCAGACTCTTCTGAAATATTCCCCCTCTCTGTTCTCCAGACAGCTAATCAAATTCCCCTCTGTCAGAAGCAATAGATGCTCAAAAGCCTTGTAGTATTAATGTATTATTCATGACATATGTATTATTTATCATTAGTTTGTTTATTTATTATTAATTTGTGTTTCATTATTGATACTGTTGTGGTTCTACTATTAATGAGAAGGATTGGGAAGGCTGTTCTGTGGCCCTTTGAAGACACCTGATGCCTCTCTGATTGATTCTCCGGAGAGCCAGTGTCGGTCAGTTTTCTTCCCAATTCATGGATGGGAGACACTGAGGCCAGAGAAGGGCAGGGCTTGTTCAATCATTCCTCTTGCCTCTGAGACGTAGGCAAGGGACTGTGACGGGACTGGGGAAATGCTTCATCAGGCAGCATGCCCTGGGCTGACAACAGGGCCAAGTGCATAGTCTCTTGCAGGATGCTGATGCTGGACCTGCCAGTCAGGTCTCCATCTGGACCAGCTTGTCCCAGGCTCCTTTGCCCAAGTTCACATTGGGGTCTGAAGGTGTCTTTGCTATGCTTGTACACAGTGCTGCTCTGTGCCATGTGCTCCCCAAACCCCATTTTTTTTCCTTTTCCTCCCAGGGATTCAGCTGGACTACATTTCCCAGCCTCCTTTGCAATTTGGTGGGGTCATGTGACTAAATCCTGGCAGGGGAATATGGCTTCCAGGCCTGACCCCTAGGAACCTCCGTGCCATCCTCCACACCCTCCCTCTATATCAGCTGCCTGCATGGAGCCGGACGAGGACAGAGCCAGAAGATGGAAAAAACCTGGGTATTTGAATGACAGTATGGAGTAATGCCCTCCTACAGCCCCTGACAGACAGTAATATGAGTGAGAAATAAAATGCTATTTTATTGATTATGAAATAATTTTTATAATAAATATATTTTATATAATAAACACAAATTATTAAAAACAAAACCACTGAGATTTTAAAGTGATTTGTTACAGCAGTTATTCTACTAATACTTTCCATTAATATACTGCACATAGTAGGTACTCAGTAGGTTCTTCGTGAAAATAAAGTGAACAGACAGATAAATGAATAAGTAACAAAGTTAATCAGTGAGTCCGGCTATACTGTCACTGAGTTGGATTCCCAAACCATAGTTCTCCATCACAGAGGATCACAGGGAAGTGGCTTTTATGATCTCGAATGGAAATCTTTTTGTTATAAAGATGGTAAACTGAGGCCCAGAGAAAGGAAGGGCCTTGGCCGAGGTCACAAAGACAATTAATAAGCAATTTAAGACCAGGATTCAGGTCTCCCGAAGCTTATCACACCATTGTCTTTTCTCCCATGACCTTTCATCTGATAGCTTGCCATCACCCTCTAGAACTTTCTCAGTGTCTTTGGGGGTTGGTGAGGGGAATCATCATTTCTTTATCTCTGGGTCAGTCCAGCATCCAAAGAACAGCTGGAACTGCCAGAAGGGAAGAAGGATGAGAGACTGATGGGATACAGGATGCCCGTGAGATGCCCGACCAGCCACGGCTATGTCTGTAGTGCCCTCTCTGGTCCAGGGCCACCAGGTCAGGGCTGGCTGTGCAGCCAACCACAGGGAAGCCACAGGTGGTGCAGGAGGAAAAGGAAATAGCTCCAGACTTTGAAGCCAAAAACCCAGGTCTAGCTCTCGCTCTGCCATGGACACAGAGAGCAAGTCCCTCCCCTTCTCTGGGCCTCAGTCATCTCATCTGAAAAAGGGGCTCATGGTGATTATTACTGAGAGTAATGGTGATGCAAGATGAGACAATAGAGGAGAAAGTGATCTGAGGAGCACAATTGGGAAGGCCTCCTTCTTTGCATGAGGATATTGTCAGGGACCACCGGTGCCGAGAGGTTATGACCTTGGGCTTGGAAACCAGACAGACCTGGGACAGCTTCTGACTCTGCCACAGGCCACCTCTGCAGCACTAAGTTGTTTCATTGCTCTGAGCCTCAGTTTCCAACTGCCAAATGGGGATAATTATCCTACTTCTTAGTGCTGGAAGGGGTGGGGGAAAGGGAGGGAGGTGGCCCAGGCAAGGGGCCCAGTGCAGCGCCTGGCGTATGGGGACAGTGCTGACACAGATATCCTGGCCATCACTCCCCTGCCTTGACTGCCCCACTTCTCCACACCCTCAATCCTCTTTTACCAGCAAGACTCCTTTAAGGAGTTTGCTAGAAAGCTTTGGGGCCGATGACCCATGTTTCTTTTTTGTCTGTTTCAGATCAGCCTCAAGAGCACGGAGGCTGAGAAGTCACCATCTCCTAGTCGATGTTGTTTGTGTCCTCTGCGGAGATTTTTGAAGCAAAGTGCACTGAGGGCCTGGCAGTCCTGCATCCTCTGACATCACTCAGCATCAGGAGGACAGATTTGTTAACAACAGGGAGGCTCCTCTGACTTAGAATAAAATTTTAAATGGATGAGAGGTTATTAGGGAATATTTTAAAAGAAAAATAGTTATTACTCAAGGAACACAGCCTAAGCTAGGTGATAAACTGGTCTTAATCAGTAAAACGAGGCAACTTAATGAAAAAAATTACAATTTAAAATAGGCCTACATTAAATAATAATGTCTCATAAACACAGAAGTCCTTTAGCACATAAGAATTAATTGCTGGACTCAGAAGCTAAAGGCACAATAAAGGAACCCTTAATTTTTTGGTCTTTTATTTTTCTCTTCCAAAAGGCAACCCAAAGGAAGACTAGACTTCCTCACTTCGGCACCAAAAGGTCTGGAAATTTGCAAACGGAATTTGCTCAGTAACAATTCTGTTTCCTTCAAACTATTATTTTAAGACATGGTCTGAATGAAGTGTCACTTTGTTCTCTGGATCTGCATCCGTTTTAAGTAAACGCATGTGACATTTTTACCTCTGATGAATTAGGGAATGAACTCATTTTGCAGAATCAAAGCCCCTGAGTTTAGAGCCTTCGGGCTGGGCAGCTCAGCTATCAGGGTAACAGCCTTACTGGTCCAGCGAGATATCGCATCTCTATTACAGCAGCCGTTAGAAACAGTCCAATGAAGCAGAGTGGCCTCATCCAGGGACGATTTTTGGTTGTCACAACTGGTGGAGGTGGAGACTGCTACTGGCATCGACTGGGTACAGTCCAGGGATGCTGCCAAACATCCAACAATGTACAGGACATCCTCACAACCAAGAATCGTCCAGCCCCGGAGGTCAACAGTTCTGAGGTTGAGAAACCATGCAGCGAAGGGAGAAAAGCAAAATTCTGGAAGGAATGAATGTGCCCTCAGGAGTTCCCAGGCACAGGAGACAAAGAGAGTCTCCAAACATCAGGACCGGCTATCTGAAGCTGGGAATGTAGGCTGCTGGAAAATTTTCCCTCAACATGACCCCAGCACCAGGTGTGTCTAACATCTGACTTTCACCCAAACCTCTTTTCCACCCAAATGGATCAATTCTCTCCATCAGAGCATCTTTCTTGCCCTCTGGAACCTATTTTGATTTTGTGATAGGAGAATCCTAGGAGAAAGTTTTTTTTTTTAATTTATTTATTTTTATTGATTCAGTTTTGGCTGCGTTGGGTCTTCGTTGCTGCGTGCGGGCTTTCTCTAGTTGCGGTGAGCGGGGGCTACTCTTCACTGCGGCGCGCGGGCTTCTCTTGTTGCGGAGCACGGGCTCTAGGTTCATGGGCTTCAGTAGTTGTGGCACGCGGCCTCAGTAGTTGTGGCTCGCGGGCTCTAGAGCACAGGCTCAGTAGTTGTGGTGCACAGGCTTAGTTGCTCTGCGGCATGTGGGATCTTCCCAGACCGGGGCTCGAACCTGTGTCCCCTGCATTGACAGGCAGATTCTTAGCCACTGCGCCACCAGGAAAGCCCAGGAGAAAGTTTTTTCACAGTCACCCTTGGCGAAATAGATTTATTCTGCAAATCAAGAATCCTAGCTCATAAAGGTGAGCGTCTTGAGGGCTCCTTCCTCAAAGGGTAGCACTCAGCGCTTCCCTCCTTGCTAATCTGACTCTGCCTGCTTGGCAGGAGAAGCAATCTGGTCTTCGTGTTAATACTTTATAAACACAAACGTCCTACAAGATAAACATCAGTCTATTACACCTGTTCGGTTGAAGAGTGCCTGCTTGTCACCGAAGGCTATTTGGGCCTGATTCGCTCACGATATAACTTCTTCCTGCTGGAGGCCAAGGTGCAGATCGTAGGCATCTTATTGAGTGGAGGGGTTAGGTGGGGAGCAAGTGGGTTAGGGTGGGATGAGCAAGAGACATTTTACTCCCATCCTCCAGGGCTCAAGCTCTCTGCTTCCTAGAGGGGACAGAAAGGCATGGGGTCCCTCAACAAGAGTTGCATGGACCATGGGCCAATTTGCCACCAGGACAGGAATTCAGGAACAAGGCAGGGCACACTCCAACACCTGGCTAGTTTCAGTTTAAAAGTTATGAAAGAATGCTGAGTCTACTGTGGGCAGGTATTAGGTAAGTCCTGCCCAACCAGCCAGCCTTTCTGAAAACAGGCTGGAATCTTGCTCTGCCACTTCCTAACTCTACGCTCTTGGAATATGACACCTCCGTCTTTTTATCTATTACGTAAGAATCCTGATGCCGACCTCCCAGGGCTGGAGATAATAGATGTACCGAGCTAATATATCACTGAATACATGATTGACGTTACTACTGTTAGAACAATTCTACTTCTTTTTATAGGTATATTTATAGTAAAATACCACAGTAAGATACAGTAGAACCTCAAGCAAACAACTTGATGCATTTTTTACTTATTACACACCCAAATGAACCACCATCCAAATGAAAATATAAGCCATTCCCAACACCCCAGATTGTTCCCTCGTGCCCGTCTCCAGTCACTGCCCCCAACCCCAAGGATAACCTCTATTCTGGCTTTTCCATCCTAGATTAGCTTTGCTTCTTCCTGACCCTCCTATATAAACAGAATCACGCAAGAGGTGCCCTTTTGTGTCTGGCTACGTTTTTCTCAGTACAATGCTTTTGACATTCATCTATGTGTTGCCTTTATCTGGAGTTTATGCTGTTAAAAAATGTTTCCTGGGTAGTAATCTGTTGTATGAAATACCACAATTCATTTATCCATTCGACCATTAAGGGACATTTAGGTGGTTTCTAGTTTGGGGATATTATAAATAAAACCTATGGTTGTCATTAAAATATTAATCCTAGACCCAAGGTACAACTGGTCAACCCCTTTCTTCCCCTGGGAACTGATCCCCGTCCTTGGCCAGCTCCGGGCAGAGAGGCCCTCTGTTGTGTTATGAAGAAAATGAGTTTGCCCTCAGCATGCCCACGCAGCCCTCTGCACCCTTGCCCTTCCTCCCAGGGGCACTCGGGGCATCCCTTAAGAGTCTTGGCCACTTACGTGTCTTTGATGTGAACGCTTTTCCCCCACTGTTCTCCTAGGGGCATGTTGAAGACAATCTCTGACACCCTCTGTGATAAATGACATGACATTTGATCCCGCTTTGCTTTTTACAAATATACACATCCTTCTGATCTGGCGGGAAGGACAACAGCCCTATTTTTCAGGTAGGAAAACTGAAACAAATTGATTCATCCACTTGTTCACTCACTGGACAAATACTATTTTGGATGAAACCCTTGCTAGTTACTGGGCCAGGCATGAGCCATGAATTGACCTGGTGGGAGATGCATAAACATAGGATCACGCCCCCTGCCAGATTCTTCCCACTTTTGCATCTTCTAGCACTGAGTGCCCTTGTATTTTACCAAATCCACTGCTTGCTTTCTGCATTATGAACCCCAGCTCCCTGGTGAGATGAAGTTTTCTGTTGCTAGTTTTTTTTTTAATCCTTCCATAATACACAACACTCTTAGGACTACAGAAGTGCTTAATAAATGCTCTGAAAGAGTGCAATAGTAGAGACTGGTATTGTTGACTTGACTTCATAACTCCAGACCTACAAGTTCCACATCAGAGAGGCTTGCACATACCCAAATAGCTTTCTGGCAAGTACAGCTAAATCATATATCACACGTGTGTAGGTCAAAGAGATTCAAGGTCCAAGAAGGACTCAGCATGCCCTTGCTGGGTGCGAAGAAAACATGCCAGCGGGCTTTAGGAGCAGAGAGCAACCCCCATCGACAGCCAGCAATCAAACACGGACCTCAGTCCTACACCAACAAGGAAATGATTTCTGCAACATCCCTAACAAGTTTGGAAGTAGATTCTCCCCCCGGGGGCCTCCAGATGAGAGCCCAGTTAGCTAACCCCTTGGTTCTGACCTTGTGAAACCCCGAGCAGAGAACTGAGCCTGGCCCACAGGGACTTCTGACCTACAGAAATGTAAGGTTAGAGATGGGTGTAGTTTTAAGCTGCAGAGTTTGTGTAATTTGTTAGGCAGCAATAAAGGCTAATATAACACGTTTAGCTGAGACTGCAGCAGCCAGGAATCCTTTTGAAGCATCAATCAGATTGTGCCACTCCCCTGCTCCAAGCATGTTAATAGCTCCCATCGCACTGGACAGCCAGAGCCAAAGCTGTCTCATGGTCCAGAGAAGTCTGGCCTGGCTCTTGCTACCTTGCTTCTTACCACTCCCTCCCTCTCACTCCATTCCAGCCCAACTGACCTCTTTGCTTTTCCATAAACATCACAAGCTCACTCCTACCTCAGGACCTTTGCACTTACTGTTTCTCCTTCCTGGAATACGCTCATCCCAGCTATGCACATGGTTTGCCTATTCATTTCAGTTTGATCTTTGCTCACTGTCCTATCTCCATGGATACCTTCCTTGACCACCCAGTCTAAAATTCTCCAAAATTCCCACTTAGCATCTCTCTCTATCCCTAAAATTGCTTTTTTTTTTATAACACTATTTCTCTGCTTAACAGTATATTTTAATTTATCCCTTTGTTTATTACCAATTATATAGACCCTCCTACCCCACCGTGTCATTCATTGTTTGGAGAGGATCCATGGGCTGGCTCACTTTAGATGACCTTAGGATGATTGAGAATGAGTTAATGGCAGCAACAAGGACCGCTAGGAGGGGATGGACTTCCTCTGCTTTATTCACTGCAGTGTCTCCTGTACCGAGAACAGTACCTGGGAATCATCAATATTTAATAGTGTTTATGATGAGCCAGGCATTGCATTGGGTACCATCTATTGCTTTAATGAAAACAACAAATCAACACCACCATTCTTTAACATTGACAGGCCATCTTACAGAACAAGATTTTAAAGAACTCCCATAGGTAGGATTTTGTGCCTTTCTCAGTAATCCTCAACAGTTAGCATTCATAGTTTCCCTAACTCTGATTCTGGGCTACATTTTGATTAGAATCCTTCGTATAGGTCACCTTGATTCACTTGTCCCCTGGTTCCAATCAGACTGTAGGGTTTCAGGGGAGCTTGGAATCAAAATGCTTGAGCAGCATCTCCTGGCTACAAGACCTGGAGTTGTATTTTATTCCCAAACCGATTCTTGTGATTACTTCCTTTCACAATGGGCTGCTTGAGACATGCTGCCATAGGCTTCACTTGCTCAGAGCCCCCATCTCCATCCTTCTCCTTGTCAGCAAGATAAGAGCGAGTTGGGGAAAGACCTGGATGACAAATGTCCCCTGTATAAACTGGATGGTTTCTCCACTGAGAAGGTAACTTCCCACTGGGTTCTGGAAGAAGAGACACAGCCCTATTCTTAGCAATATTTTTATCTTGAATGACTTCTCCCTTTGGTGATTTCAAGAGTAACATTTGCTTATTGTAGGAAATAAATAATACAAGAAATTGTACAGAAAAAAAAATTCCCTCTTGTAAACAACCACACAGAAAAAGCCATTGTTACTATTCTGAAATTCTCTCTCTCTTTAACATGACTCCGAGATCCTAGTATCACTTGACATGAAAACGCAAATCCTCTTATGCCCAATTGTGAAGGTTAATTTTACATGTCAACTTGAATGGGTCATGGGGTGCCCAGATTACACATTATCCCTGGTTGTGTCTGTGAAGGTATTCCCA
Organism: Phocoena sinus; assembly: GCF_008692025.1. Taxonomy (NCBI): domain Eukaryota; kingdom Metazoa; phylum Chordata; class Mammalia; order Artiodactyla; family Phocoenidae; genus Phocoena; species Phocoena sinus. Next base: position 13,872,713 of record NC_045763.1, on the reverse strand, counting down.
GATGAGATTAGCATTTGAATCAGTGGATTTAGCAAAGGAGATCACCCTCCCCAATGTGTGTAGCCATCATCCAATCCACGAAGGGCCTGAACAGAACAAAAGGCAGAGGGAGGAGGAATCTGCCCCTTTTTTTCCTGCCTCACTGCTTGAGCTGGGACATCTCACCTATCTTCTCTTGCCCTGGGACTGGGATTTACATCATCAGCTCCCCTGGTTGTCAGGCCTTTGGACTTGGACTAAATTATACCACTGGCTTTCCTGGGTCTCCCGCATGCAGACAGCAGATCGTGGGACTTCTCAGCTTCCATAATATATGTATATATATATGTTCTGTTTCTCTGGGGAACCCTGACTAATACAGATTTTGGTATCAAGAGTGGTTCTAGAGGAAGAGAATTTTAAAGACGAGTTTTCTGAATTCGTTCTGGGGTTTCTGGAATTGGCTCTCCAATCTGATTAGATTTAAAGATGCTAATGACTCCATTTCTGCCCCAGTCAGTTCAGGCTGTTATAACAGAATGCCATAGACTGAGTAACTTACAAACAACAGCAATTTATTTCTCACAGTTCTGGAGGCTGAGACGTCCGAGATCAAGGTACTGACACATTCAGTGTCTAGTGAGGGCCCACTTCCTGCTTCATAGACAAATGTCTTCTCTCTGTGTCCTCCTGAGGGTGAGGCAGCTCTCCTGGGTTTCTTTTATTAGGATGCTAATCCCATTCACGAGGACTCTACCCTCATGAACTAACTACCTCCTAAAGGCTCTACCCCCTAACACACTGGGGTTTAAGATTTCAACATATGAATTTTGGGGAGACACAAACATTCAGTCCATAGCACCAACACCATAATAATCTAAAACTTTTCCAGACTAGCCGAGAGAACGAGAGGTTTCGTAAATCCTCTCAGATCCAGTGTCTCCAACCTCAGTCTATATTTTAAAAAATTTAAAAGGGGTTTTTGAAAACCCAAACTGTAAGGAGAACATCTGCACCTATGAAGTAGTTTCCGCTGTGGGCTATACACTCCCCAGCTCAACGGGGAGGCAGGATGCAGCCCTGAGAGGTCACCTTGTCCATGCCCCTGCTTCCAGGCTGAAACCAGGCCACATTTTTCCATTCTTTAAAGGACTTCCCCCTAGTTCCTGTTCTGGCCCCACCCTTTGTCTTTCTTTTCAGAACTGAGAGAAACCAACTCATGCTCCAAGGGCAATTAGACACAGATTGGCTTGTCTGCATGTTTGTAAACTGGATGCCTCTCCTACTTGACTCAACCGTCCCCAGGCCTCCTTCCCCTTCCTCTCCCCTCCGTCCCCAAGCCTGTGCTCAGAGATGTCAAACCAACAGGCCCAAGCAATTGTAACTCAGGGAGTAAATCAGTGGCCAAATAAAAGAAACACATGCACACCATAGCCAAATAGGGACACTTGTGTGTCATTTGTTGTTTGGAGAGGATCCATGGGCTGGCTCACTTTGGATGACCTTAGGATGACTGAGAACGAGTTAATAGCAGCAACTAGGACTCCTAGAGCAGTCGACCATGGTTGTTAAGTGCAGGTACTCTGGAACCCAGCTACCTGGGTTCATATCCCAGCTTTGCCTTGGGCAAGTGACTGTACCACTCTGAGCCTCAGTTTTCTCTTCTGTAAAACAGAGATCATAATAGGGTCAGAGGAGTTCATATTCTCAGAGCAGCGCCGGGGACCTGGTAAGCCTTCCACATCATAGGGCTTTTAGGATTGTGCTGTTATCATGTACTAAAGGCTGCCAGACGCCTTACCTCTGGCGTATGGACTCTCTCCAGTCCCAACAGGACAAGGGCTGGTCACAACTTGCAGATAAAGGAAACGAGGAGCAGTAGTCGCCCAAGTGTGGCCCCAGGTGAACTCCTGCTCATTTTCTGATTCTGTAGGGCCCACCAGCTAAGAAGGACTTTTATATTTTTAAATAGTTTTTATATTTTTAAACAGTTATGTAAGTACTCACATAGTACGTTCGATTTCACCTCTTGGCCTGCAAAACCATCTGGCCCTTTACAGAAAGTTTGCCACCCCAAGGCTTTGAAAGGGTTAAAGGCTGGGAGTGGGATTCTGACCCCGGAGCTTGTCCTCTTTCATATAGCCTCTGTTGCTTCGCTTCGAGTGAATGTATGTCTTTCAGCTCAGACTGAAGGATATTCAAATACTATTCATTCATTCATTCATTCAACAACTACTCATTAAGGGTGAGAGGCAGAGGAGGAGACACAGGCCAGTTCACTGCTGGATGCCTGCAGCCTCGCCCCGCTTAGCCTTGCAGCAAGCAAAAGGTCTCTAGTAAACCTAGACTGATCAGAAAACACCTCCAGTGACTGACATCTGACGTCCTCCAGAGAAAGTCCGCCTACGACCCACGCAGAAGCTCAGTAGCTTCCAGATCCCACTGTCACACGCCTGGCCACAATGCGTTCTGTTTCTTCTCAAATTCTCTGGAATCCTGAAGAGCACCAGGAATGGTGTCTCTGGTCCAAAGCCCAGCCCAGTAGGTCCACCAGATCAGGCCCAGAGTGCCCCTCCCTGGGGTGATGAGGGCTCGGGTGACCCATGCTCTACAGCCTCCCTGGGCACCATTTTTGGTGTCTGTCCATTTCTTGGGCTTTATAGTGGTCTAGCAGGTATGACAGCTCCAATCAGAAATAACGTAGTCATGTAGGCATGGAGAAGGGCCACCTAAAAGTAATGAAAGTGGTCATTCAATGAACAGTAAAGCCAACAGCTGTGAGTTTTGGTTCCTAGCACTGGCCTTGGGCCATCTCCGCCCCAGCCTCAGCGCCATGGGCGGTGAGATGGCGCAGCTCAGCTATTTTGAATACTTGGAGGTTTATGATAGGCTTCGGAAAATATGGGTGTTTACAGCTTATTCTCATCGTGGGAAAACTGACATTAGGAAAGTACACAATAGAAATCTTATGTACTTTCCAGAATGTAAATAGAGTTAAAAGTGAAATTGCCAGGAGGCAGCAGGGCACTCAGCGGTGGGAGACGAGCTGGGCAGGCCCGGAATGGAATTTTCCAGTCGGTCGGTGCTCCCCTGGACTACATTGGCCACTCTTGGGGTGAAAGGAGGGAGGGAGGGGTCAGAGAGGGAGGGAGGTTTGAGGTCATGGATTTAGTATCTGGCTCATTTGCAGGGGAGTTTAATCAAAATTGGAGGACAGAAATAAATGATTCTACTTACAGGGCACAGAAATGGATGCCTAGGCCTTCTGGAGACCTCTCGCTGCTGACTGCTAGGAGGTTCTAACAGAAAAGCTTAGACTTAGATGTAAAAGTTAAAATCTTGGGGCTGGGGTGTGGGAGGGGTGCCACTGAAAACGGGCAGATTCTCATGCCTTGATCAGGGGAGAAGGGGGCCAGTCCCCAGGTATATGGCCCCCTTGTTATTTCCTTGAGAGTCTCAGCCCCTGGATACCCTGGGCCAATTCTGAGGTCCATTGTCAGTCAATATGAAGAAGTAATTGGGACTGAGAAGGCTGAGTCATTGTGGCTGCTGCCTGCCCAGCTGGGCTGAAGACCCCACTGGGAAATTTCTGGTTGACAAATTTCTCTAGCTCTTTAAAATCCCAGCGACAATTGTGTGCCTAGGTGGGAAAGCCTTCCCTTCAGCAAAATCTTTAAAATGTCCTTGTTGCTGGATTAGCCCTGTGAGCCACAGTTCTGATTTCACCATTCCCTCTGCTCTACAACCTTCACTGGCTCCCCAGTGTCCGCAAGATCAAGTCCGTACACCTTAGGCTGGCCCTTCCAGGTGTCCGTCCAGCTGCCCTTAGAGCCACATCTCCAAAGAGCTCCATTCCCCCAGCATACACTCCGTCGCCGACCCAGCCACCCAGGGCTGCCCACCCACTCCAGGACGGCTCAAGAACACTTCCTCCTCCAGCCCTTTGCTCAAGCTGCTCCCTCTGCCCACAACGCCCTTCTCATCCTTCTGCATCCTTCCGGGCTCAGCAACTGGTCCCTTGAGAGCCTTCCTGATTACGCTTCTCCCTAGTGTGGAAGAGACACTGTATCTTTGCTCCCATTAATGCTCATCTCTCTGACATGGACCCCCGTCTCATGTGAACACTATTATCTATTTACACACCCATCTTGGGCTTAGAACAGGCTGAAGCAGCAGGGGAGAGAACGGGGTTATGCATTTACCGCAGATCCCTCGTGTGGGCCGTGGTAAGACATGAGATGACACACGTGCAACTGAGCAGGTGAGCTGAGTGACCAAAGCTGCTTCCAAGGATAATGGGGGCCCTCACCACCTGAGCTAGGAAGGCTCGGCCAAAGGATGGTACCGTGGGATGAACTGTGTCCCCCCAAAATATATGTTGAAGTTCTCATCTCCAGGACCTGTGACCTTATGTAGAAAGAGGGTCTTCGCAGACACAATCAAGTTAAGATGAGGGTGGGCTCAAATCCAATATGACTGGCTTCCTTAGAAGAAGAGGAAAATTTGCACACAGAGACACAGATGTACAGAGTGAGGATGCCAGGTGAGGATGGAGGCAGGGATGGGAGTAACGCATCAACAAGCCAATGATGCTAAGGATTGCTGGCGGCCACCAGAAGCTGGAAGAGGAAGGGGAGGACCCTTCCCTAGAGCTGTGAGAGGGAGCGTGGCCTGGACAACACTTTGATGTTGGACTTCTGGCCTCCAGAACTGCAGGGAATAAATGTCTGCAGTTTTAAGCCACTTCGTTATGCCAGCTCTGGAAAATTAATACAGGTAAGATGGAAAGGAGGAAACCCGTTTACCTACTAGGCTCCGGATAACTCATGTCCATAATCTCAGTTAACTTCATTTTGTCTGGGAGGCAGATGGCTTTTTTATTTTATAACAAGCTGACCAAGACCCAGAGAAGGAACGTGACTTGTGCACAAACCCACAGTTAGGAAGAGGCAGAGGTGGGATTTGAACCCAGAACCAATGTGAGCCTTCCCCCTGCCCCACATCTGACGGAGTCTCAAGGAGTCCCTGGCCAGGAGGGGAAGCAGCAGAACCCGTGAGTGAGAGTGGCCTTTGCCCGGGTCCCTGGAGCCCCCTAGAACTGTCCTCACCTATGTTTCCTGTTCTCCAGCAGCAGACAATGCAGTTACCTGGGGACCAGTTCCTGTGGGGTCTGCTGCCCAAGTATGAGCCCAGGAAGCTCGAGCATCTTATCTGACGAAGCAGGGAGGGGCAGCTGGCTCCCCATAAACTTTGTCCGTTTGTTAACATGTGTTCCAAGCTGAGATGACCCGGTGTGGAGCAGACAATGGAGACGATTGAATAAAGTCGGGAGTGTTGTGGCTGTGACTGCCTGAAGTGAAAGATGGTGAAGGAGGGGGATCTAGGGTGCTGGGGAGGGAAGAAGGGGGGCCGCTGCCCGCTCCCTCTGGGCTCTGTTACCACAAGGCACAAGGCACAGTTTCCCATCACGCAAAGGCAACATCGCCAAATAAGAGACCCAGGGAGTCAGTGGGTCCAGGATGCTGAGAACTTCAGAGTCAGAGGATGCTCTAGTGACAAGCCCTCTGGGAGATGTCTCGAGGGGTGGTGCCCAAGCTGTACTCGGCAGACCTAAGGGATCTGAGGGGGCGGTCCCGGGCACAAGGGAGTCCCACAACAATCACTGCTGTAACGGGGACCTTTGTGGAGGTTTTACTCTGTGTCAAACACATCTTTTGTCTTATTTAATCTTCACCGAGTTCTAGCATTATCCCCATTTTACAGATGATGAAACAGAGGCTTGGAGAGGTCAAGTAATTTAAACCCATCACCTGACAGGTAAGTGGCAGGAGCAGATTTAGGAGCATCTCATAGATGGGGTGCGGGTCCCAAACCCACTCTTTAACCAGAGAAGCTCCCTTTTTATCTGTTTGATATATTAGGGTGCTTCTCAAGTTGTATGTAAAAAGAAGTTTGCTTTAGAACAAAGGTCTACTTTTTTCACCTCATTTACAGGCTTTGAGACACAGAGCATCCACACTGGGTCCGGCATCCTTCCTCTCCACAGCGGAGCTGACAGGCACCCCAAGAAAGCTGCTGCTGGGCCCCCTCGATGCCACAACCTTCCGTCTTCTGCCCGTATTGTCTGTCTGCTTCTCTGGCCCGCGTGCTGCTGCCTCACAGGCTGCTTAGCCCCTCGGGATCCTCCACTGGACCAGGCTTCTGCTCACTCCGAGATGCTCCTCTCCCCCTACACGGGCCACCAGCCTCGCACCTGGCCCACACCTGATGTGGCATCCCAGCCTCAGTCCATGACCCGCTGGGGAGGGGACCAGGCAGACGGAAAGGGCAGAATGGACCAGTCAGGAGCCCTGCCCACACTGTGTCACAGAGCCTGTCACCATCCCAGGCTCCTCCTTGCGGTGGGCGTGTGGGCAGAGAGGGAGGGGGACAATCTTCCCGTTGTCATTTTATGCCACTTCTCGGCAAAGAGCAAATCTTTTTCCCTCCGTGATTTCATCAGATCCTCACAGCACCCCAGGAGTTAAGTGGGGCGGGGAGAGAGGAGACAGCCCGGGGCTCACCCAGCTATCAAGTTATGCCTAGGCTGTGTTCTGCCGGGCGCCCATTCTTGGACTCTTTCTTTAATACTCTGCTCCCTCTTTCGATCCCGTGCATTTTGTACTGCCCACCTGCTCCCTAATTTTAGACTATTTCCCGGCCGGGGAGGGCTGTTTATTTTGCTACAGCATGAGGACAGCTCCCGATAGGCCTTGTCTAGTGTCACAAACTCATCTGGAGACTGTCTGTATTTTTAAAGGCCTGGCTCTATGGTTTCTCTGTGTTTTATAGGCAGGAAAATAAAAATAGGGGTGATGAGTGACGAATGTCCCCTGGAGCCTGGCTGCTACTCCATCTCTCAGCTATTGCTCTAGCGGTCACTCCCCTCTGCAGGGCAGGGACCACCCTGCCCCAGCGCACTGGCATTCCAGGAAGCAGGGCAGGCAGGACCCCTGCCCCAGGGGCACTGGAGCTGGCATCTGAGACCAGGACATGTGCTACCTCCTGGGGCCTGCTCTGGGCATTGTCTCGGAGTCCTGACCTCCACGGGGCCCTTATTCTGGTGGAGCTCCCCCCAGCAGTGGACCCTCATCATGGCCACTTGGAAACAGGGACCTTTTTGTCAATCCAGTGATGATACTTAGATAGATTCCATTAGACATTTCTTCTTCATTATAAATGTTCAAAGGATCACAAAGTATCAGCTACACTTAAAAACTGAAATTTGAGGCTTCCCTGGTGGCGCAGTAGTTGGGGGTCCGCCTGCCGATGTGGGAGGCATGGGTTCGTGCCCCGGTCCGGGGCGTACAGCAAAAAAATAAAAATAAAAAAATAAGAAAAAACTGAAATTTTAATCCTGCGATAAACCATAATGGAAAGGAATTTTAAAAAGAACATATACATATGTATAGCTGAATCTCTTTGCTGTACAGCAGAAATTAACACAACATTGTAAATCAACTAGACTTCAATTAAAAAAACTGTTAAAAAAACCCACAAAAACTATTTTTCTGTAAAAAGTCAGAATAATGTCTGTGAGTGATTAAGACCCTACTATGTGCCAATCGTTTTAAGTACTTTGGATTTTTAAATCCTCATCCTCTTTTTACAGATAAAGAAACCAAGGCCTGAAGATGTTAGTAGACCCGCCCCATCAGCACAGCTAAGAAGCAGTCATCATGACAAGACCGACACTGAGGATGGACTCACGTGCCGGGCATTGCTCCAAGCCCTTTGCTTCGCCACAGTCCCCTGGTGAGGTAGTCTTGATTATTTTCCCAGCTGACAGATGAGGAGACAGGCTCAGAGTGGGAAAGCCACAAACCCAAGGTCACACAGCTTGAGTGGCAGGACGAGGATTGGAACCCAAGCAGGCCGCCCAACCCAGAGCCTGGATTCAAGCCCTCTCTGGTGTGTTCCAGAGTCCATCCTCTTCCCTTACACCCAGGGGCCTCTCAGTAAATTCCGCTGCACTGAGCACCGGTAGGCATAAGGCAAACCCAGTTATTAGAACACCTGACTGGATGAATGGCAAAGTTGAAGACAGAATTTGTGGGGCTATATGCACATGGGGATTCCCAAGGTCCGGAAAGGTTAAGTAACTCATCCAAGGTCACACAGGTCACCGTGGGCAGATGGAGACCTGGAATCCCAGGCCAGCCTTCCTCCCGGACTCTTGCGTCTTCTGCATCCGAGGGACCCCTTTTGGGCCCAGAGTCCCGCAGGCTTGCTGTCCAGGGCCACCTCATCTCTTCTCTCCGGGCCTTGCTGCCCTCCAGGTGCTGACAAGGCTGGGTTGCCTGCCCGTGACCTTGGGAAGGGACAGGAGTGATTTTAGCAATCTAAACACACTCGTTCCTTGCCTCGAGATGCCCGAGCACTGAGTGATTTGTATGCTCTGAGCACGTCACCTCCTTTCAGGAGACAGAGAGGCTGCCTGAAAAGTCATTTTTCAGCATTTGACACAAAGTCTCTTTTGCTCTTTCATGAAGCCAGATAAGCATCAGCAGCCAGGCCGATTAGAAGAAATATATACTTGGTATCGGGAAGCCAGGGAAAGACAGGAAGCCGCCCGTCAGTCTTCCTTCCTTCACTCACTCAGACGGGGGCGTGGGGCGCTTTCCCACCCGCTTCTGCGGCTCAGGGAGAAGGTTATCTTCTGGAGAGATCAGCATCCTGGGTAAACAGCACCTTCCTGGGGTTGGCAGCACAGGTCTGGGCTTGGGAGTCAGGAGAACAAGTATTCAAGTCCAGCTCTGCCACTTCCTAGGGGTGTGACCTTGGGCAAGTCACTTCCCTTCTCGGAGCCTCAGTTTTTGCATCTGACAAATGGGTATAAGAGTACCCACCTCATGGGGCTGTGATGCGGCTCAGATGGGATACTGCATAGAGCCACAGGATAGGGTAAACAGTGAGCTGGCCGTATATGTCAGCCCTGACATAGATTGTTACGCATGGCACCTCCAGGACCTCATGGAGCCCCCTGCTAAGCTTTGGCTGTGAAGACAGAGCCTGGGCTCTCTTGCTGGCATCTAAGTATATTGGTTGTTAAGCTCTTGGCCATGCAGTGTGTGTGGATTCTGCAGACAAACCAGCCCCTGTCCTCTGGGGGCTTTTGGCCACAGGAGGGAACCTACCACATGGGGAATGGGCAGTCCAGCTCCATCACTAAGCAGTGGCAGACAGAGACTGTTTCTCTTCCTTCCCCAAGCATGCCACACACCCCGTCTCCCCTCCCCCACAGCAGGAAGGACCCTCCCACACTCAGCAAGGACTCAGACGGTACCCAAGACATGGCCCTTCCTCCCTGCATTGAGATTGAATCGAGTCCTGCAGGTCTCGATTATAGAATTCAGTTCATTGAGCATTTGGTGATATCCAAATCTCCCCCTTCTTTTCCCCCTGCCACCACCAAATCCATTCAGCCCACTGGCATCTTTCTCCTGGATCACAGCATGGCCTCCTTCCTGCCTCCCTGCCTCCAGCTTCACTTCACCCTGCTACTAGGAAAAGACTTCTACCACACCCAGTCCCTTGCTTAAAACTCTTCGATGCCTCTTCCCACCCCAATGTGTCTGTTTCAAGGGAGGGATATCCCAACCCCCTCACCTTGGACACCTCCATCAACACTTCCTCTTCCCACCTGCTCTCTGGACACACCTGCCAGCTTCATCAAGCTGCCTGCAGGTCTGGAAAGCTCTGAGCTCTCGCTCCTGCCCGCAGGGCTTTGCACCTACTGCTTGATCCGGCCACAGTGACCTTCCCTCTCCTTTCCATCACTGCACTGCTCACCTGTCACGCTCTGGGAAGCATTCTCTGCCTCTGGGCTCCCCGCTGAGCTCCCACGATCCCCTGCACTTCTCCAGTGGCCAGTCTGTTTGCCTGTCTGTCGCCCCACCAGACTGTCTCTCATTCCAGGTTACGTTTCCAGTTTCCGGCACAGAATCGTGCGCGATGCCTCGTTGTGGAATAAATGAATTTAGAGTGCACCTACGACGTGCCACTCCCCGTGTTAGGTGCTGAAAACACAGAAGAATAAAGCAGGGTGCCTGGCCTGTAGCACGTCAAGACTAAACGCGGAGGAGAATGAGGCTTACTGTCAGAGAACAGAAGGTGCAAAGGGAAGGGAATTGGTTCCAGAGAGAGACAAGCACCAGGGCTGAGGCAGCTCAGAGCAAGGGCTGACATCTTAGCAGGGCAAGGGGATTGGGGAGGATTTAGAGGGAAGGTGGTCTCTGAGGCAGGTTCAGAAGGATGGAGAAGGAGCCTGTTCTGATCCTCTTCCCAACTCCATCTCAGCTGATCTCCCACCACTGCACGCTCCAGCCGCTCCCATCCACTCGTGGAGCCCCAGCACCTCAAGCCGCCTTGCGCCACTCCGCTGGCTGACATGCCAGTTCTTCCACGGGAGGCTGCCTGGTGGTGTGGAACAGAAGTGAACCTTCATGAAGATGCTCTTGGGTTAGAACCCAGCTCCCTTCCTCTGCAGCTGTCTACCCTCAAAAGAGTGGGCAAATTGGGTTTAAGAATGCCCCCCACTCCGACAACATTCATGTCCACCTGGAACATCAGAATATGAGATCTTATTTGGAAATAGGGTCTTGGAAGATATAATCAGTTAAGATGATGTGTCCTTATAAGAAGAGGAGAGATAGAGACAGACACCCACATGAGGGATGCCACGTGGCGATGATGGAGGTTGAGAATGGAGTGATGTGTCTGTAAGCCCAGGAACACCAAGCATTGCTGACAACTACCAGAAGTTGTAAGAGGCAAGAAAGGATTCTTCTGTGGAGCCTGTGGAGGGAGCCTGGCCCTGCTGACACCTTGATTTCAGACTTCTCGCTTTCAAAGCTGTGAGAGAATAAATTTCTGTTGTTTTTAGCCACCCAGGTGGTGACAATTTGTTAGGGCAGCCCCAGAAAACTAACAGGTTGGGTGTAAGAGCCAAAACATGGAGTTCATATAGAATGGTTAGCACAGAGTCTGCACGTAGTAAGTGCTCAAAACACATTAGCCCTCACTGCTTTTTATCAACTCAGTATACATATCTGCTTTCTCTTCCCTCCGCCAGAAGCAGAGACCTCCTGTTCTGCAGAAACAGGAATTCCTACGGCTTCCCCTACTGCCCTGTTTGCTACATCTTTCACATCCAGCTTCATCCTAAATTCCTCCTATTATTTTAAATTCCCTTATGGTCTGGGGACTTGGAAAACAAACCAGTCGACTGTTTCTTCATAAAATCAGAGTCTCTGGGTCAAAAGAAATCTCAGAGGCCACTCCTCCAATCCTTCTCCAGTTCCTGATCGTCCTCTAAACCACAGCACTGTCCCCACAAATAACTTACACACACACTCTTCCCTTCAGCTCGCCCACGGCAGGCTAATTAGTATTTGTATATTGCAAGAGTGTAATAGACAAACATCCTGCCAGATCACATCCCTCCCATATTCAAACCCCACAGTGATTCCCACCTCCTTTGAAACAGATTCCAGACTCTGAGCCTGGCCCACAAGGTCCCCAGTGGCTGGCCCCTGACCACAGCTCCCTCCATGGTACCCTCCCCACAACCCTAAGCAGACCCTCTCCCCCCACCTTAAGGCTGCACTTCCTTCTGCCTGTCATTCCCTTGCCCCATATGTCTGCGGGCTTGTCACCACTCTGTTCGGCTGTCATGTCAAATGTCGCCTCCTCACACTGCCCTCCCTGATGGCCCCTCCTGTGCTGAACACTTATCTCAGCCCCGTGAGCTTGGGGAGCTTTTTCCTCTAGAGTGAAGGTTCTGTGAGGATTGGGATCCCCAGCACCAGGACAGCAACCCCCACCCCAGGAGATGCTCAATAGATAGATGGGCGTTGAATAAATGAATTGAGTCAGTCCCCTGCACTTTGTTTTTCAAAATGTGATCGCATTTATTTTCTTGCTTATTTTTCACAAATGCTTTAGGAGGAAGATTATCCCATTTTTCTGGCAAAAGGAGACAAAAACTGAACTTGTAATGGAATTTGGTACAGAGGTAACCAGCCAGAGTCTATCCAGACAATAGCAAGGGGAGAAACTCAAACCCAGGTCTTCCGATCCTTACCCATCCCACCCCCCCCACCCCCCCCACCCCCCCCCCACCCCCCCCACCCCCCCACCCCGGCCCCACCACACACACTGATTCAAACCCTAACTGATCAGTGTGATCTTACCCGGGGGGCTGAACCTCGGTGTGCCCCACTGCTGACTGAGTGGTAGCCTCTGTCCTCTCTGTGGCCCCAGGGCAGCCCCAGGGCAATGCTCCTGGATACTAAGGATGCTGGTAAGGAGGAGGAAGAGCCAGCACCAGCAGGGCTGACTGCATCAGGCGGGGTTCTAAGTGCTTTACAGACACACAAATTCACTGACTACTCCCATCAGCTCTGTGAGGTAGATCTTGCTCCCATCTTGCAGATGGGAAAACTGAGGCACAGACAGAGGTTAACTAACGTGTCCTGGGAAAATCAGAATGCAGCCTCTCGAGGCCCAGCCCAGAGCTGTGCTCAGGCCCTGTGTGCTCATTCCAGGCCGGGCAGCACTGCAGGAGCAGGATTCCAGCGCACTCCCAGAAGCCCCAGGCAGGGGGGACTATCCTCATTTTGCGGAGGTAGAAAACGGGCTCCTGGAGTCTGAGCTAAGAATTCTCAGCCGGTAAGTGACAGAGCCAAGGGATGAAGTCAGGACTGTCTGGATCCAAAGCGAGTGCTCGGAATGGCCAGGCTTTTCTGCCCCTGAAACCTGGGGTAGGAGAGACAGACACACAAGATGGAAAAGGGAAAGCCTCAGGGGGCCCCGGGATGCAGGGGAGGAAGGAAAGCTGCTCCCTGGACTCTCAGAGAGGCAGGTGCCACATGCCCGGGTCAGGCAGGGCCACCGTCTGTCACACAGGCCTCGCCCCACCATCCCCCACTCCATTTCCAAGACCCGCTGAGGAAGCCGGAACCACCTACTGCCCTAAGACCAGATGCCCAGGTTGCAAACAGATCTGAGCCTCAGAACACAGGAGGCAGGGACCGGATAGAGCCCCAAACAGATGCCAAGTTCAAAAGAGAATCTCGGGGAAACAGTGACAAACGGGAGATTCAGCACAAAAGCTTCCAAATGACAGGAGAAAAACAGAGCCAGATGGACCTGGCCTCTGCAGCCAGCAAAGCTGCCACAGGCGTGCTCTGCTCAGCCTGTCTGCTCCTGCATGACCGGTGAGGGCCCACCCTGAGTGCCCTCTGCCCAGCCAGCCTCTGTGGGCACCACTCCCCTTTGCCTGGAATGCCCTCTCTATTTTACTCTGAGTCCTCCCCAGGAGCTTCAGCAAATTCTAGCAGAATCTGTTCCTACTTATGAATCCTGCTCTGGTTCCTGGGACTTCCCTCATCCTTCTCTTTGCTATTCCTCTAGGCATGGCATCCACACACAAGCTTACCCTTCGATCACATCTTTCCTATGGGCACAGGACTTCGCAGTTTGCAAGGCAGCTCTTTCACATCCACTGTCTCAAGGGACCTCGATAATAACCTGGTGAGATGGTTACTGCTATTCCCATTGGACACGTAAGGCTCAGAGAGGGCAAGTGACTGGTCCAAGGTCACACAGCTAGAAACTATGAGAGGCAGAACTAGAAGTCTGAGACTTCACTCTAAGTCCAGCTCTCTGGCCAGCGCCTGGCACACAGTGGGTGCTTAACAAGGAATGGGTGAATGAAAGGGGTCCCTGAGGTTGATGCAGCCCTCCTTTTCTTCCCCCCAGAATTTTTTCCTTCTTGGCTCCTGGAGACTCTCGGGGTCACCCCATGGTCTGAAATCCCTCTGCAGGGAAGAGAAGAGGGAAAGGGAGTTGTGTGCTCTGCTTGGTCCACTCCAATGTCATGTCAGCCCCCGGCAGGCCCACCCTGATGCCCCCACCCCAGCTTTCCCAGCGGACTCGGCAGCCATCCGTCCGGCTCTCCCCTCAATCACAGGCCAAGATCACCCCATGATAAGGCCCAGCTGGGAGCACCTTCACCCCAGGGAGCTGGCATGATAGCCGGCCATGTTTTACAAGCTCACAAATCCCCGATAACAGCTGGTCAGTCCGCTGGCTCCAGCGAGATAAGGAAATGCCCCCCTCTCCCTCCCTCGGCCCTCACTGAGCTCCCTGCCAGGGAAGAAAGACGGCGCCAGAACATGTCTGACGAGTATTGAGTATTGCTCTGGCTCGCAGGGACCCGCCCCGCCCCCCACCGCCCTATGCAGTGGACATTACAACCTACAGGACAGGCTTTTGGTCCCACTGTGCAGATGAGAGGAGGCCAAGCGAATTACTCCTTGGTAATCGCCGGCGATCGCCCATGAGGGACTTGGGCGAATGTTTACCAAACACTTACTGTGCCCCAGGACTGGGCTAAGCCCATCACACGCACACACCATCGCACGCCTGCCTCCACTATCCTGGGGTAGGTGAGCTCACATCCTCACGCTGTGGATGAGAAACAAGGTACAGAGATGCGAACAAGTGTCTGCTGTAGGCTGGGCCCTGGGGACCAGACCATGAGACGGAGAGTTGTGTGCAGTTCTTGGGGGTATTGGAGCCGGCATCTGTGGCGGGGGTGTGTGTTGGGGGGAAGAACAGGACAGAGGGGAGTGGGGCTGTGTGGGTCCGCCGGTCCCACTGGGACTCTGGAGCCAAGATGACCCTTCAGAGTTGCTCTGCATTGAGGCAAGAAGACAGGGCTCTTGTATCCCTCAAGGAGCCGTTGGACCGGGTGGTCTCTGGGGAGGTGTGACCTTGGGTTAGGTGGTGGCCTTCAAGGGCAATTCCTGCAGAGGCTCGGCTGTGAGTGGCACCTGGGGGCATGAGTGCCGAGTCACATGGTTACCAGGTGTGGGCTGGGAGTCAAACCCAGGTCTGCCTGACCCCGTCAGTCCTCAGAAGGATTACACGGGAGCATCTTGCTGAATAAACCCAGCATCCAAATTTAGTTTTCTGCTCCTTTCAGGAGATTTCTAGAGTAAGTAGGAGCTAGTTGCCTCAAAGTTAGAAGACGTTGGCTTCTAGGCCTGGCTCTGCCACTGCCCAGCTCTGGGCCTGAGCTTCTGGTTAAATTGGGGGATGAACCCCAATCCACGGATGGACCCCATGTCTCTCTGGGCTCTGACCTTGAAGTTCTCTGTTCTGCTCCTCACCTAGGATAATCCAGGGTGACCCAGCTTGTCTCTGACTCTTGCAGGGACCCCCACCCCCGATCCCTGCAGCAGCAGCTGGCCCATGGGAGCCACGTGTCCCCAGCCCCACAGGCCAGGCCGGGAGAGGCATCAGTTCGCCCAACCAAAGGGAAGTGGTTAAAGGTTAGGGTTAGTCTCGAGGGGCAGATGCCCCAGGTTCAAATCCCACCTCTGACATGTTCTAGCTGTGTGTCCTGGGATAAGTGACTTCACTTCTCTGTGCCTCAGTTCCCACCTGGAACTGGGAACTGTAACAATGTCACCCCCTTCTTGGAAACTGGAGGAGCTAAAACCCATAAAGCATTCAGCACGGTGCCCGGCACACAGGAAGCCCCCATGCATCAGCTATAGCCACCACACTGTCACCAACGGAGGATGGGCTGAGTCTCCATGCCTGGCTCTGTCCCCATCTCCTCCCCTCATGCTGACAACCTCCAAGGAAGTCCAAGCTCCAAAATGTCGCCGTTATTAACTTACCTTCACTGCTTTCTCTTCCTCTCCATATATTTATATTTTACTTTGGGAGGATGTGGTAAAAGGCCCCACTCCCGGCTAGCAGCTCAGCCTTCCCTGCAGTGATCTAGTCCAAGGCCATATTTTACCGGCATGCACTAACCCAAAGGCCCTATTTCATGGGGGCGATCTCATCAGCAAACTGTACTTCTGAGGAGGGGATCTACATTCATGGGTATGTTTCGTGGCTTGAGATCTAATCATGGGGCAGTATTTCACAGCAGGGATCTAATCCCAGGGGTGTGTTTTGTGGTTGGGAGATCAGAGCAGTTCAAGGTGACTTTTTCCTCCTCCTCTTCTTTTTTTTTTTTTAATTTATTTTTTATGTTTCAGGAAAAAGTGAAAGTATCCTAGCCAGCCACAACTTTGCCAACAGTTAGGTCACTGCTAATAAAAAGTAGAGTCTTTGCTAAATGGTGATTCATCCAGCCCTCTCTCTGGTGTCACAGAAACCTTTTGGGGCATGACTGGGTTTGCAAGTTTCCTCTCAAATCTAGGCTGGACCTCCAGATTCAGTGTCCAAGCAGTACTGTAATTCCTCGTTCCTTCCTTCCTTCCTTCCTTCCTTCCTTCCTTCCTTCCTTCCTTCCTTCCTTCCGTCCTTCCTCCCTCCCTCCCTCTCTCCCTCCCTTCCTTCCTTCCTTCTTTCCACAAATGTTCTGAGTGCCTGCTTAGTGCCAAGAACTGTGCTTGGAATCACTGATCCAGCAAGATATACACCACCTGTTTTGAATTGAATGTTTGTGAGCCCCCAAAATTCATATACTGAAGCTCTAACCCCCTAGTGTGATCATATTTGGAGGTGGACCTTTGGGAGGTCATTAGGTTTAGATGCAGTCATGAGGGTTGGGGCCTCCAGGATGGGATTAGTGCCCTCCTAAGAGGAGAAAAACCAGCACTCTCGCACTCTCTCTCTCTCTCTCTCTCTCTCTCTCTCTCTCGCTGCCATGTGAGGATACAGTGAGAAGGTGGCTGAATGCGAGCCAGGAAGAGGGTGCCAACCTGTTGGCACCTTGGTCTTGGACTTCAAGGCTCCAGAACTGTGAGAAATGAATGTCTGTGGTATTTGTTAGAGCATCCTGCGCTGAGACACGACCCTTGCCATCATGATGTTGCTCTGTTAGGAGAGACATATTCAGCAAAGAGTCATAAGAGAGAAGACAGTTACAATTAGGATATGTGCACTGAAGAAAGAGAGAGGGGCTGTGAGTGTGTAGATCCCAGACCCAGCTGGGGAGGCCTCCCTTGGCAAGTGTCATGGAAATGACGACCTGGAGGAGGGCAGGAGTTGCCCAGATGACGTTAGGTGGAGTTTGGGAGGCAGGGAGAGGAGGGAAGAGAATTCTAGGTGCTGGGAAAGGCATATGCAAAGGTTACTTGGAACCTGTTGAATCAGAGGACAGAGAGGAGACCAACGGCCTGAGCGGAGGCTGGAGAGGTAGACGAACCCAGGCTGCTGGGATCATGACCCCAATCCTGACACTTCTGAGCTGGGGGCCTGGGGCCAGAGCTGCTTACCTGGATTGGTTTCAATGTCTTCATCTGTAAAATGGGATAATAATGCATGATCTATAAAAACATTGAATCACTATGCTGTGACACCTGAAACTAATATAATATTCTAAACCAGCTATATGTCATTTTTTAAAAGGGGATAATAATAGTACTTACTTCAGAGGATGTTGACTATTTTCTGTAAGCAAAGGGAAGCTACCACAGGATTTGGGGAAGGATTGGATTAACATTTTTAAATTTTATTATTATTATTATTATTATTAATTTTTCTTGCAGTACGCGGGCCTCTCACTGCTGTGGCCTCTCCTGCTGCGGAGCACAGGCTCCGGATGCGCAGGCTCAGCGGCCATGGCTCACGGGGCTAGTTGCTCCGCGGCATGTGGGATCTTCCCGGACCGGGGCACGAACCCGCGTCCCCTGCATCGGCAGGCAGACTCCCAACCACTGCGCCACCAGGGAAGCCCATGGATTAACATTTTTTAAAGACCAGGTAGCAGGTACTTGTAGAGCAGATTCCAGGAGGACAAGAAAGGAAGCAAGGGGTCCAGCTAGGATGTTGCCATTCAGGGGGAAAGGCTCTGGACTCTGTGGCTGAGGAGGCAGACAGCAGGGGGCAACTCTGTGTGATAGTAAGGAGGGATCTTTACAGGCCTTGGAGAGTGAGGGGAGGGACGTATGGAGAATGAATTCCAAGTACCCGGCTTTAAGACAGATGGTATCCATCTTATTCCTCAATGGTTCTATGGGAGGGAGGGAAGGATGAAGAGAGGGAGAGAGAGAGAGAGAGAGAGATTGAGATTCTACAATCCATTTCCCAATCCTCTAGCAACTCACTGTTGGGAGAAGATTTCCAAGTCCCCCTCCCTTCATTCCCTACCCCTAATAGATTTGCCTTCCCCAAGCCAATTTCGAGCAAATCGGTCTCCCAGGTAGAGCACAGAAAGCTATGAGATGTTCCAACACAATAAGTGTTTGGGGACAGGGAATAAAAGGCTTCTGGGAGGTTTAGAAATTCTCATTTAAATATCACAGCTCATCACTCACCTTCTTGTCAGTACATCCCTCTAACAATCTTGCAAAACATACAATGCTTTGCCATTTTGCGAGCACTTTCACCCACTTTATTTCACCTGATTCTCACAACAGCCCCTGGGAGGCACGTAGACAAGTAGCAGCATGCCTATTTTGTAGATGGAGAAACTGAGCCTCAGAGACCAGACATGGCTCATGCAGCTATGGAGACACGGAAGGAGTGACAACTATAACAGTAGCAAACGTATACTGAGCGCTTGTTCTGTGCCTGGTACTCTCAGAGGCACTTTTAGACATTTTGATGTATTCACCCTTATAGCAACTCTATGAGATAGGTGTTATTGTTATGCCCATTTTTCAGAGGGGGAAATGGAGGCACAGAGTGACAGAGTGACTTGCCCAAGGTCACGTAGCTAGTAAGTGGGGGGACTGGGATCCTGACCCAGGAAATCTCACACCAGAATCTATCTTTAGCCACCAGGTTATACATCCTCCCAGTTAGGAAGGAGGAATGCAGCTCAGATCTGCTCAGTGTCTGTGTGACAATACTTCAGCTGTCAGTGGGCGACACAACCTGTGAGTTAAATGCCTGAGAACTGACGTTAGGAATTACAAATCCACGTAGATCCTGCTGCCTGGCTGAACTTGGGTCCGGAACATGCTTTGTTTCTGTGTTTCTCTCGATCATTGACTTTCATATTTAGAAACCATTTCAAAGCTCAGTCTGGGGAATATTTCCTAGAAGGTCATAAAAATAAGCAGCCAACTTCTAAACCTACATCCCAGAGATTGACAGAAGGATGGGCAGGGCATGTACCTGGCATTCTGTGAGTCCCAGATCATGGGTGCAGCCCCCAGGTGGGCCTATTCATCCCACTTATTTTCCAGCCTGTGGGGACGCCTTGCTCCTTCCCGCAAGGGTGAGCCAGGGAGGTGGGACCACCCCAGACTTTGGAACTCTACCAATGGATGGGTTCTCATCTCTTAGAATTAAGATGGAGGATTAACCCCATTGCGTACAAGACAGGACATACATCCATATAAGGGATAAAGGGTGGCCAGCTGCCACAGAGGGACTGGATGAGGGAGCACACACGCGTCCGACCACCCATCCCCCTTGCAGAAAACACACAGGTCCTTCCACCTGTGGGCAGGACACCAGCAAAAACTTGGGCTGGCTTCTGGTTTAGGGTCAGGTTTCCAATGCCCAAATCTCCTTATCTCTGGGGCAGCTTGCTGTGTCTTCCCTGCAGGACAAGAACCCTGTGATCATGACAGCCTGTCACCAGGCTGCCACCTGTGTATGGTGGGAGCCCAGAGATGTGTCTCATTTGAATCTTGTTCGAGGAAAATGATTAAAGGTTCAGAAGGATTAATTTACGAGGAAAGATTAAAGACACTCAATCCGTGTAGCTTGGCCGAACCATGACCAAAGATTGGGGACTTCGGGGATGTTTCAAAATATTTGAAGAGAGTGGCAACCCTGGGGAGGGGGCGAGTGGGGTGATTTGGTCCAGAAGAAGGAAACAAGGGGGAGGGGAATCAGGGATGATGACAAAGATGAAACTGGAATATCTCTCTGCATCTTTGAAACAATGGCTGACATAGGTGCTTATTCTGTGTGAAGCCCGACCTGATGTAATCTAACGGGCTATGTCTGATGGTATCTGCTTTTCAGATGGGAAAATTGAGGCACAGAGAGGGTCACGAGGTTGATGAGTATCAGAATGTGAACCCACGTTGGCCTGACTTTTAACTCTCACGCCAAATTACCTTGTGATCACTTGGACTATTTTTCGGCAAATACCCATCCTTTCTCCCTTTCTCTGTGGGCAGAACATACTCCCCACCCCACCCGTCTAGGGCATGGTCCTGTGGCTGGTTTTGGCCTGTGGGGTGATAGATGCCAGGAGAAGCTTGAAAGGGGCTTGCGCAGTGGGATTTGCCCCTTGGATTGGCAGAAATCCAAGGAGAAGGCAGATTTTCCTTGAGAAGAGCTTTCCTCTGGAACCGCTGTTCTCTCAGCTGGGACCCCAGAGTGAATACACATGAGACAGAATTGAACTCAACTTGCAACCCAGAGCCAAGCCCAGCTGGACTCATAGCTTAAACAAAACTGCCCAACTGAGCCCAGCGCAGATCGGCCAACCCCCAGCCAACCACAGATTCATGGTCATGAGGGCAAATGATTGGTTTAAGCCACTAAGTCTGGGGCTGCTTGTTTCACAGCGATAGCTAGTTATTGCATATTTCATGATACTTGAATGCTGCTCAGGGCTCTCCAGGACGGGGCTTATGCCAACTTTCCAGGCTCATCTCTGATCTCACGCCCACTGGTACCATATGCACAAGATTCCTATTACTCCTAGAATATTCTTTTGATTGCCATATGTCTTGCTCACGCACATTCATTTTTTGCCAGCTATATTGAGGTATAACTTAACATAAAATAAAATTCACCAATTCACAGATAGGGCCTGTTCTCATCAGGTTTACCTTAATGGGGAAGAGAGAATTCCCAAATCTCAGAGAGAGATGGTACTGCAAAGTTCGTGGAATGAAGCCCCTTTATTTTATATTCAACGGGGAAGCTGAGTCTCCGAGAGGAGGCGGCGGTAGAGCCGGGCCACTTGACTCCTAGCTCAGTGCTTCATCCACCACCCCAGCAGGATCCTCAGACTAGGCAGCAGGTTTTGACGCCGAGTGTAAGGTAAGCTCATGCCTCAGCCTGGGCGATTACCCAGCCACCTCTCGCAGGGGCCGCTGAGGCTGCTTTTAGAACAGCACACGGGGTGCAGGTTACTCTATCAGAAAAGAGATATTACCGAGGCAAGTGCAGCCTGGCGGGGGAGGGCGGGGGTGGCTTCCCGTAGTGCCTGGGCCTCCCTTTTGCAGCGGATGAAGAAGGGTGATGTCGTGTCTGCAGGATAAGGACAGTGATGGCGGCTGGATCACAGGGACTCAAGTGACTCATCAGGGGAACAAGAGATGAGGGCATGGGGGCCCAGAGCGCGGGTCAAGTGGATGGACACAGGGGTGGACTCCACGGGCCATTTCCCCAGGTGGAAAGGCCTCCAACCCCATTCGGCACGTTGGCCTCAATGCCACCTATCGGTACTGACGCCCCCTCCCTGGCAGTAAACGAGGGGACAGCTTGGGGTGGGGTGAGAGAATGGAATTCAGGACTGAGTCTCATTTTCATTCATTCATTCACTCATTTATTCACGCAACAGTGGTTCCCAAGACAGGCACAGAGCCTTTTTTCTCATGAGACTCACAGGTCACCTAGGTCCAGCTCTGGACCTGCTCCAAGAGAAAGGACGGGGGTTCTGTGATGGCCTGCAACAGGTGGATGGGGCCCAGGCCAGGGGCTCAGGAGAAGTAGTAGCCAGTTACCCTTGAGAGACACCTTCTGGAAACTGGGGCGAGCCTTCCACTTTCTGATGGAAAGGAAGCGTGCCCTGCCGGAGGTTCCAGGCTTTGTCCCCATCAAGAAAGGGTTCAGACCCGACTTAAAGGATAACAAATGAGGTGCCTGGCGTATACAGATGTCCAGATATCTGCATCTCAATCCAGTTCTGGAACTTTCCAGCTGGGAAACTTTGGGCAAGTTTCTGAACTTCTCTGAATCCACTTTCCCTATTTATAGCTGAGCTCACCAGACACAAAATGAACCTAAGTCTCCATCACGCTCTATGTCTGGTCTAATGACAGCAGTGGGTTCAAGATGTGCTTAACAGAGGCCTTCACACTGGCCTAGATGCTGCCTGGGCCCAAAGACCCAGCCCAGGTGGCCCAGAGATGCTGCCAGGCCAGACATGCCCCTGGGTCGGGGTGGGGTGGGGAAGGTCAGTGTGCTCAGAAGGCTTCCCCTACCACCAACCTCTGCAAATACTTGGAGGATGAATTCAAGAGGGAACAAGCCGACATTCTGCCCTAACGGGGTGGAGGGCACCTTTCCAGGGCATGGTGGGGCCTCGGGAGCAGGGAGGGGCTTGCGATGGAAGGCGGGTCACCGTCTGCCCCTGCCCTCTGAGAGATTCCTGCATCATCCATCTAATCCACACCATAACCCAAAGGTCCTTATTGTCAGCACACGCAGAGTTTGCGCTGCTCCAGCCAGAAAATTCTGGGCCCAAACGGCGTTTGGGTCAGTGCACGTGGTCCTCTAACTAAAAGCACCCTGTCACATCAATGTCACCGCCACAATCAGACAAGAAGCTGAGCGGGGCTGGAGCTGACGTCTGTTTGATGTTTGCCAGAGCAGCGTACTCACTGCGGTGTGTAGGATGGGGCTTCGGAAATACCAGGAGGTGTAAATGGTGCCAGAACATGTTCGCTTGGTGACTTAGGGTCCACCAGCCCCTGCAGGCGTCAGGGCCCGGAGAAGGGATCAGAAGGGGGACCAGAGCTGAGGAAGGCATCTCCCCTTCCCTGGGGAGGAACCTGAGCTTCAGCAGAGGGGAGAGCTGAGCTCCTGCTGGGTGCAGGATTCCCAGGTGGGGAGACTGAGCCCGGAAGCGCTTGCAGGGGGCGGGTGCTTCAACCAGGGCCCCCAACTCCTGGTCACCCCCAACTTCCAAAACAGAGCCTAGAAGGCTCCAGAGCAGACAGGAGCTGGAGTGCTTGAACTTGGCCTAGGAGGGGAAAGCAAATCATCTCCCCCTCCTTGCCTTACGCCCTCCTTGCCTGCACCTTCCAGACCCCTTCTTGGCTCATACCTCGGACTTTTCCACACTTTGTTTTATCGAGTGATGCTGTTGGTATACTAGCCGTGTTACTCTGGGGCACGCCCGTCCATCTTTGCAGACCTCACATCCCTGGCGAGGTGATACTTCCTCACGAGGAGTGGTGAGGACTCAAGCCAGCATGCCAGGTACCGTGACCGCTGTACCTACCATGTGCCGGAAATGTACCATTCATTCATTCACGCAACAAATACTTAGTGAGCATCCACTGTATGCCAGGCACTGTCCTTGATGCTAAGGACACAGGGATGAATGACATGCAGTCCCTACCCGCGTGGAGCTTATAGCCTAGCAGACCACAACCAGGTACACATCGACAACATATACTATGTATGGTAAATATCGTATCATATGTTTCTAGTTGTCACATAACGTGATATTAAGAAGTGACAAGCAATGGAGAAAATTAAGCAGGGTAAGGAGGCAGAGAGTGAAAGGGTGGGAGGGGTTATTAGGCTAGAAAGGTCAGGAAGGACCCCACTAGGGGTGGTGACATTACAGAAGAGATCACCCAAAGGAGGTGAGGGAGCGAGGCACGTGGATGCTGGGGAAGAGGGTTCCAGGTGAAGGGAGAGAAACACCAAGGCCCTGAGTCTGCAGCATTGTTGGCAGTTCTAAGGCACCAAGGAAGCCAGGGCAGCTAAAGCCGAGGGAATTACTTGTTACTGTCATCATTATTATTGCTATTAATTTATTATGATTCCTTAATATAAATATGATATTTGATCTGGGCCTGAGAGATGGGGTCCTAGCTTCCAAATCCTCACAACCCTAAGGACCCTCACCCCAAGGACAGCCCCTCTTCACCAGCCCCGGCTTCCCCAGGTCAAGCAGCAGTCCCCGCCCCCGGCAGGGTCAACCGATTCATCCATCCGGGCCAGTAGGCACAGTGCCCAGGGCCCACAAAATATTCTCGTTTTGATTCCTTTTACAATCAGGTGGAAAAAGAATATAACAATAATGAATAGAAACTCTTGAATCCAGCCTGGATTATATTTGCTTTTATACCAGTGTGGTCATAAAATAGACATTTTAATACTTTCACACTGAGGAAGGGGGTCACAGGGACAGTCGTGCTAGACCCATGCATCAGTGTGGTCCCCCCTCTGAGGAGCGGGGGGATGCTTCGGCTGCCCATGGGTGGCCCCTTGGTGCCTCCAGGACCTCAGTCACGGAAGACTGGGGTTCGAACAAGCTACCTGGTGAGCTGCCACGAGCCCCTGCCAGCTGTCCGGCCCCCTGACAGCTGGAGCCCCTGCCCGGCTTGGGCAAGAACGGGTGACCAATGGCTGCCGCTGCTCCGACCCTTGCTCCTGTGTTTCACTTCTCCAAACCATATGCAGGGGCATCTCTGAGAGAGCTGCTGCCTCCATTTCTTGCTGAGTCCCCCTTCCTTCCCTTTAAATCTAGAGAAGCAGTGATTTAATATTAATATTTATTCATGTACTCAATCCTTTCCCTGTTAAATAATTTCTCAGCTGTCGGAGGCTTCTGAAGGCTAATTTAAAACAGATGTCACGGTTATCTAACTTATGCCCTCAGATTCTCAGAGAGAAGGGCGGGGGGGTGGGGGCATCTGCATCCCTGCCCCCATCACCCACACCGCTCCGCCTGCTACGAGGGGTCTGGGTAACATGGACGGATCTGTCCCCTAGGAGCCAACCCCCCAGGCTGCGAGGTGGGGAGGCGCCCACATCTCTGGCTCGCTGGGGAAGCTGACACCGGGACTTAACTCTAAAAGGGAGAGGGAGCTGTCAGGAAGGGGGAACTGGGGAGAAGGAGAGAGGAAAAGGACATTCCACGTGGCGTTAAATAAACTGCATACATAGAATAACAATAATAGAATAATAGTTAATACTTGTACAGAATTTAATATGCACCTGGCACAGTTCCATGCATTTTACATATATTAACACATTTAATGCTCACACAACCCCAGTGAGTTCTGTAGTATTGTCCCCACTTCACAGATGAGGAAATGGAGGCAACATGAGGTTAGATAACTTGTCTGATATCACGTGCTAGGAAGAGTAGGATCCGGTATTTGAACTCAGGAAGACAGAGGTGGGGCTGAAACATGAGTTTCCTTTTGGTCGCCAAGAGACATCTGTAAGGTTCCACTTCCTCATCTGTAAAACGGAGGAAATACAGCTTGCTCACAAAGGTTATTAAGGGGGTAAAAAGATGACCTGGGCAACACCTGACTGTAGCATCTTTGGGCTGACCTACAGCTGGTCAGCAACAAATGGATGGGTAATTGACACACCAGGTATTCAGGAGATATCCTCCTGTCTCCTTCCAGCCTCCATCTCTTTCCCTCTCTCTCTCAATGCTTTCTTTTCTTCTCTTTCCCAAAAACCTCACACTTCAAGGTTATGTCTGTTACAGCTGATTGAAATCTCAGTGATCGCATCAGTACCAGCTAAGGAGAGCTGACAAAACAAAAGAAACGTGTCCCACTGTGGCTACCTTCACAACCCACCAACCTGCAATCCCAGCATGTTGACTGGGAGGCTTCCCAGCCTCAACCCCTGCCCCTTTATGTAAACCCACTGACCTCAGAGACTCTCCATTCAACCCCCAGGAGGTTCAAATTCAGATTTTTAATCCCTTCTCCACCCACCAAGAAGCTTGGTTTGCTATACGATGTACTTTGAAGACAACGGGCATATTGGACATTGCTTTTAAAAGTACATGTGCCACCTCCCCAGTTCAGCCTCTAAGACCCAGGCATCCTCCCACGCACAGGGTCATTGCTCTAAATGGAGGGAATTCCCAGCTTGAGTGATGACGAGACAGGAGTAAGAGAGTCAATCATTCCTCCGGCACTGTGCGAACTCATGCAAATTAGCAAAGTGCGGACCACATCAGTGTTTTTGTGAACAAAGATGAGGGGACGGGGCAAGGCAGTAATCAGCTGGAAAAAAAGAGAGAGAAACACACACACACACACACACACACACACACACACACACAGTTCTTGCCCGCTGTCTCTGGGCACGCGCTCAGAGCTCTGCACGGACTTTTCCGGGTAGAGGCAAAATCTTGAGCACTGGACCTCCTGCCCTGTGGCTTGGACCCTTGAGAATGTGCTCACTGATTGGATTACTGCTGGCTCTTTATCCTCCAGAGTCCATGGCATCCTTAGTTTATAGAAGGGTCTGTCCTGAAAGTTCACCTACAGGTCAGCTCCTTGGATCAGGTAATATATCTTCCCAGAGAAGCAGTGTCAGCGGGCGCGATAAAAAAAGTCGTGGAGAAAGGCACAGCCTGTGAGGCTGGCACGCTTCAACAAGTCATCGACCCGCTCTGCTTCCTCATCTCTGAAAGCGTCAAGAGAATCGCTTCTCGGCCTTTTGGCTAAGATCAAGTGAAAGCGTCAAGAAAAATACCCGCCAACCTCAAATGAGTCTAGAAAAATTAAAGGATGTAATGCACTTCAAGTGCTCACACCCAATAGGAGCTCAATAAGCCGTGGGCGTGGCTTTGGTATCATCACCGCTAATGTTGTAGCTGCATTGTTGTCATTACTGGTGATCGTTGGAGCCCCAGGGTAGCCCCCAAGCCCCCTGCATGCTGCGTGTAGCTGACAAAGTTTTTATCTGTAATGGTGGCTGCCCAGGATCGGAAATTGTTTCCTTGGGGAATTGCTCTGTGTTCTAAATCCTCTACCGGGACCAAGGATCTCTTCCTACCTCACCCAGGAAGAGAAGGAAAGGCTTGCTGAGTTGGTGTGGTGAAGTGGGGGGAGGGGAGAAAGATGGGGGCTGGGAAATACTCCTAAACCCCAGTACAAGGAAACTCTCCACCTCAATGGACTAAAGCATTTCTCCTTGGGAAATTCATTCCTGGGAGCATCCACCGTGTGCCATGAGGTACCCTACTTACACCGTAACCCTCAATCTCAACAACAGTTCTTGGGGGGTGGGCATCATTGCCCCATTTTCCAGATGGGGCTTCTAAGGCTCAGAGAGGTAGAACCAGTCACTGTCAAGATCACGAGCCTGGTGAAGGCCAGGCTGGAATTCAGGTCCCTTTGGCTCCAGAGTCCATGCTCTCCCCTTCCCTTTGCCGCAAGGCCTCCAGGTGTCTGAAAACTGAAGCTCCAGGGGTCTAGTATTCACAGCTCAGGTGTTTGTAGGCTGAGATGCGCCCAAGCTCCCTCTGGCCGTTATTTGGCCAAATGAAGAGCTCTGTCTCTTTTAAAGTCGCTGCCCCATGTGACGCTGCCTTCCCAATCCTCCTTGTACCCCACCCCCCTCCAGACACAGCCCACGGCCCAGGGAGCAGGAAGCCTGGTTCCTAACCAGGCTCATTGCTGTGTGTCCACAGTTAAGTCCTTTGACATCTCTGAGACTCATTCTGCAGGTTCAGAAATCCAGGCCAGTCGTGGGGTCCTTCCTGCTCCACAAGGCGGGCGGCACACACCCAGGGGGATAAGCCTACACCAGGGGTGCACAGGGACTGGCCGAGAGCTAGCACCCTACAAACACGCCAGTCCACTGGGCATGATCTAGCACCGGGAACAGGGAACGAGCCCTGGCCTCCACCAGGGGCCCCTGCGCCTCTCCTCCGAGAGGGCTGGGAGAGTTACTATTAGCACAATCGTTTTAATCAGGGTGTGATTAACAGGCGCATGCATAATTCACCTGGCTCTTCCCTCTGCCCTGCTCTCTGCCTTCAGACATGGAGGGGACACGGCACGGGCTCCTCAGCCCTCCCTCCACCACATCCACCCCTCCTTTGTCCTGGGTGAGGGGCTGGGCGAGAAGCGACCCCTGGAGAGTGGGCCCTCTCGGGAAGCAGGATTTGGAGCAGCCTCTGCTCAGGGGACCCCAAATAAGGGGTCAAACCGAGGGAGCCTCCCCCAGCTTCTCCCCGGGACACCTCCAGCCACGAGGGAGAGATCCAGGCTGACTCTCCTGCCCTTAATCTTGGACTTCTACCTCGCCCTCCCCAGCCTCCCACCCCCATTGTCTCTCTAAGGGGCTGCTTTATTACTGCATGGTCAACTTCCCCTGAACCCTTCAAAGACTCTTTCTCTTCTACAGGGGCTGACTGTACACACTGACTCCACACTGGGTGAAACCGGGGGGCCCATTACTTGTCCTAAAATCACCTTCTTCAACCTTAGATTTCACCAAGTGTCAGAGCTAGAAGGGCCTGTTTACATCAAGCAATCCAATCCTTCCAGACTCTAATGGAGAAATAGAGGCCAAAAAGGGCAAGTGACTTACCTGAGGCCACACAGTACATCTGTGGCTGAGCTGGGACAGCATCCCAGTCTTTGGGCACCCGAGACAGAGAGCTTCTCTCAAACTCACACAGATATTGAGGGGCAGGGTGTGGGGTAAGTGCTGGGAGGTAGAGACCTGGGTTGGCCACTTGACTTGGGACAAGTCACTCACCCTCTCTGGGCCTCAGTTACGTCATCTGCAAAATGATGTTGATGGCACGGGTCCCACCTCAGGGGACTCAGTGATAAGAATAATACAGAAAGCATCTAGCCCAGAGCCTCACAGACCCTAATTGCTCAATACGTGGTCCTCAGAAGCAGAACTGGGTCAAGGATTTGCATGTATGCCGTTTGTTTCGCGGGGCGGGGGCGCACAATTCCAAGGACCACTGTCAGAAGCCTGGAGAAGCCGAAGTGTGTTATCAGGCAGCTTGCCTTGGAGGGCGACTGGGGCTCAGTCCCCTGGGAGAACTCTGGGAGCTGGTGTGAACAGAAGCCTCAGAGCTATCCTGCCCGGGGGGGAAAAGCAGACAGGGATGGGGTGGGCAAAATAGGTCCTGCAGGCAAAGATAGCCTGTCAGCAAAGAAATGCAGGAGCTGGCAGGTGAAAAGTGGCCGGCGCACTCTGAGTGAACAGAGCCTGAGCGAGGGGTATGAGTGGGTACCACCAGCATCTGTACATATTAAACAGCTTTTTATATAACCAGGGACGTGGGGAGGGACTGCTGGGTCTTCTTATCAGTTCTTCTCCTGCCTTCAGAACTGTACATTTCCGTCACTTCAAAGCTTCCATTTCATCAGCAGCAGGAAGCATGGTAATGAAGCAGGAAGGTTTGGGACCAGATAAAAGAAGAACTGCCCATCTGTGAAGATGCTTAAACCCTGACTACGGGGATTCGGAGGACATGCGGAATCCCTTCCCTGGAGCGTCCCAGAGGCTCACTGGTGATACCAGGGAACTAGAGAGGTTTAGACTTAGGGCCTCAGCAGAGCCGAGGGAGAGCGGGCCTTTCTGCCTGTGATGTGTATTCCCTACAGGAACTCGGTGGAGAGGGCTATCCAGGAAGCCACAGGACAAATGGGGCTGAGCTGCCTACAGCATCCATGGGTGAAAGGCATTATTTTTATATTCAAATAAACCCAGAGCTGGTGGATCCTTATAATAAAATACTACTTAGCAATAAAAAGGGATGAGCTGTTGATACATGGAACCACATGGGTAAACTGCAAAAGCATTAGAGTGAAAGACACCAGACCCAGGAGACACAAACTGCGGTTCCATTTGCATGAAATTCTAGAAAAGGCCAAATTACGGTGGCTGAAAGCAGGCCAGTGGTTACCTGGGCCTAAGGCTGGGAATGAAGGGACGGTGTGTGTGTGTGTGTGTGTGCGCGCGCGTGTGTGTCTGTGTGCGTGTGTGTGTCGAGGGGTGGGTGATGTATTTGTTCTGTATCTTGATTGTGGTGGCGTTTACACAACTGCAAACGCTTGTCAAAATTCCTCTAACTGGACGGTTCAAGTTGGTGACTCTTTTTGTAGGTAAATTATACCTCCACTGAAGCTGATTTAAAAAATAAGGAAAATAAATAAATCCAGGGTATCTCAGAGTGGGATGACTCATGGGTCAAGACACACACAGACCCCCAACCCCCTCAAAGGCACTTGACTGGTACAGAAAACACCTACGTTGGAATTCAGACAGGTTTACGTTCAAACCCCAGCTCTGTCCCCTTGCAAGCTGTGTGACTTTGGGCCAGCCACCTCACCTCTATGAACCTAAATGTTCTTGTGTGCATAATGGTGCTATGGACTGAATTGTGTTTCCCTGAATTCACACATTAAAGCCCTAAGCCCCAGTGTGACTATATTCAGAGACAGGGTTTTTAGCAGGTAATTAAGGAAGTAAGGTTAAAGGAGATCATAAGGGTGGGGTCCTAAACCAATAGGATTAGAAGAAGAAGAAAGAGAGATTTCTCTTTCTTTCTCCATCCACAAACATGTACCGAGGAAAGGACACGTGAGCACACGCCGAGAAGGTGGCTCTTTACAATCCAGGAAGAAAGTCCTCAGCAGAAATGGACCACATTGGCATCCTGATCTTCCAGCCTCCAGACTGTGAGAAAATAACTGTCTGTTGCTAAAGCCACCCAGTCTGTGGCATTTCATTGTGGCAGCCCAAGCAGACTAAGGCAGATGGGGATACCTATTTTGTTGTATTATTGTGAGGATAACATGAGATGATATGTACATAAGTGCCTTGCTCTGGGCCACTTAGGTGCTTAATAAACTTTAATTATTTAACACAGGTGTTAGGTAGATACCTGCAGCTCAGGTAACAAGAAACGTCAAGTTGGCTAAAGCAATATTGAAAATGTATTATCTCACATAAGAAGGCCTGAGCTAGGGGAATTCTAGGGCTGGTTAATTCAGTAGCCCAGGCCTTCACCACGTTCCCAAGTCTTATCTCTCTTTCTTCGCTGCCCTCCTCAGCCTGTCTGCCTAGTTCCCCTCATGACTGCAAGAGGGCTGCAGTGAATCCAGCCACCAACTGCAGACACAACTCTGCCTTGGGAACAAGAGGGATCATTTCTTTCCATGTGCTTCTTTTTAAACTTTCTTTCCATAAACTTTTCCCAGAAGCCCCGTTGCAGACATGCTCTCCTTGGCCAGAACTGTGTCAAGTGCCCATGACTCCACCAGTCACTGGCAGAGGGAATGGGATAGCTGAGATTGGCTTAGCCTTAGACCAATCGTGACTCAGTCCTTGGGGCTAGAGGTGGTGCCGTCTCCCATGTCCACATGGAGGAAGGTGATTCCTGAGCAATATTAAGCTCTTGTTAGAAAGGAAGAATAAGCAAGGATGACCGTTAGGTACATGACCAAGAGAGTTCGTGACAAGAAATCACAGTAATGGCTTTAGTTTACTGAGTGCTTATGAGGTACATTGTGCATCATTTAACCCTAGCAGGAAATATGAATTCCCATTTTGCAGCAGAGGAAACCAAGGCTCAGAGAGGGAAAGTCACTGGAACATGGCTAGTGAGTGGCAGAGCCAGAACAAGAACTCTCCATTTCTGAGGACTGGCCTCTTAAGCACTGTGCCCAGCATGGCTATTACCTTATCCATTATTATTTTTACCCTTGCTGGGAATTCACTGACCATCAGGCGCTTCCCGGTCCAGAGCAGAGAGGAAAGTGATTTCCCCTCCACTTAACTGTAAAAGCCTCAGTTCCTTCACCCTGTCCCACAGACCCTTGACTCGAGGGAGTCTGGACAGCCCTACCGATGGGTCTTTGGTGGAGACAATTGTTTCTAAATAAAGCGATGGGTGTTCCTTTTTCGGACTGGTCTTTGTACCAGGGACAGATTCTCCCTGAGCCTGGGGAGGTGCTGGAACAGAAGGGGTCTTGAGGGCCTAGAACCCAGTGACTCCTCCTCATGCTACATGAGGACAGAAATCTCTCCAGAGCCTTTCAAGTCCACTCTATGCACCCAGCCTCACCTCTCCAGGGTCTTCCTCCCCATTGGCCTGCATCTCTGTCCTTCCCTGGCTTTGGTTCATGTTCTGCCTCTTACCCAGAATGCCCTCCTCCCTGATTCCCTGCATCCACCCGAGCCTGGCACCCTTAAGTCAACCTCCTCCAGGAAGCCCTTCCTGATGGTGCTACCTACTCAGTCCTCTCCCCTCTCTAAACGCAAGGACACTCACAGAGAATGCCAATGGGGTCCAAGTCTGCAGCCTGTCAGAATCATCGTGGGTGGGTGGTGCCAGTAAATAAGATTTCCCTAGGTTACATCAGAGCTAGGATAGCCGTGTGGTTAAAATCATGGGCCCTGGAGTCAGGCAGCCTGGGTTCAAATCCCGGTCCCGGCAATTGCTGCTGTGGAACCGTGAGCAAGTTACTAATCTCTCTGTGCCTCGCTTTCCACACCTGTAAAATGGGAATAATAACAGTACCTACCTCAATAGGACTGTTATAATGATTACATGAGGTTCAAAAAAAAGTAAAGCACGTAGAATAAAACCAAGTAAAAGCCATTTGATACATATGAGGTTTCTCTACCTACGGAATCAGACTCTTTAGAAGTGAGACTCTGGATTCTGTATTTTTATGTATCACCCCAAGTGGGTCTTTTGTAGCCAGCCAGCAAGGATTCAGGAGCCATGGATCTGTCTTATTCTAGAATCTCTACTCACAAATGGCCGTTGGCTCCCTTTTGCCAATAACGTAAGACCTCATTGCTCATCTAGATGCCTGGTCCCCAATATCCTTTTCTCACCTCACCTCCCTGCCTTGTCCGCCTGCCATTGCATGCTTTAAACCTGTGTAGGATTCCCCAAATGCAGCATCTAGGTTCAGGTGTGCTTTGCCCATGCTGTTCCTTCTAACTGGAATGCCTTTCCCTGCCTTTTCCAGCATAACCATTACCACTCACCAGGTGCCTACTGGATGCTGGGGGTTGTGACAGAACCTGGGTTTCAACACAAAGCCTGTTCCCTTAACCACTCCCTCGATGTCTTATTGGCACGGCTGCTTGATCGAACCCTTCCTGATTCCATCTCCTGCAGAGTAACATACCCCCCAACCCACACTTGTAAAGACCCTGCCCCGTTCCTGGCTTAGAGCCCACACATTTTCAGATTCGCCTGCCCCCCCCACCACCAGACTGGCAGCTTATCTCCAGCACCAAGCAGCCACATGTGGACCTCAAACTCTCCAGTACCAGGAACCCCATTTCCAACCCTTTCCCCATCCCCAGGACTCTGTGATTTGAAAGCTTGCTCTCCCTACCCGACAAGCAGTTGGCAATAAGCTCATCTTCCAGTTTTATTAACCAGGCATAACTAACTGGGAAAACTCCTTACCCTGCACTGGGGGGAAGCCGGGGCTCCAGCCGCAAGCAAAGGTGCTCGCTAACTTGGCCACCTGTGCCGTGGTCCTCAGGCTGGGGGAAGCAGCAGAGGAAGTGTATGATTTCCCTGAGGTCTCATGACAAAATGGAATTAGCTCTTGAACCCCTGGGGTGCCTTTGTAAATCGGAACGAGCAGGAGATCCCTGCATAATGGCTGGCATCTCGATCAGCATTACAAAGGGAGAAACAGGATCAGAGGAAAAGAAGAAGGAAGAAATGTTGCTTGGGCTGCCTTTAGCTGCTACAGGGCAAACACTAGAATTCCCCAAGCAAGGCGATTTGACTGCACGGTTCTCTGCTCTTTCCCACCCCCCAGGACCTAACAGCAGACCAGGCGCACTCAACGTGTGTCTGAGAACATGCCTTGATGTGAGTTCTGCCCATGGGGACCTGAGCCCGGGCGTGGGGTGGCTCTGCTTGGGCCATCAGGGCCCTACATGGGTCCTGAGACCCCAGCTGCGTGAGGATGGGGAGAATCGCTGAGTAAACAGAAATTCTCCCACAGCATCCTTGCTCATTAAATATGAACACTGTCCATTTGCTCCTACGTGAATGCACCGCCCGGGTGAGCACCCCGGTACCCTCGCCTGCAAACTCAGAGAAAAGCTCGGGAGCCCTCACTTGCTTCCCTGCTCTCTCATTGCCATTTTTATAACATCTCCCAGGCTCCTAGGCCCCTCAGAGCCGTCCCCCAGCACCAGTCCCTGCCCCCCGCCCAAGCTCCCGCCACAGAGCCTCAAGCTTCTTGCAGATGACCTCTACGCAAGGCACAGAGGAAGGGTCCAAATCCCAACTTTGTCACTTACCAGCTGGGTGACCTTGGGCCTGTGACAGGTTTCTTCAGCTATAAATGGGCGAACTTTTACTACTGTGGATCTGATGTGAGCACACCTGTACTGTAGAGCGCCTGGCACATGGTAGGTTAATTCCCATATAAGGCAATGCCTCTCCTCTGCCCCTCCGAAACATGAAAGAGTAGTTAGAGAAAAGACTGAGTTAAAGAAAGAAGGAGGGGATGGGGAGATAGAGTGACACGGTCTCCAGCTGTGGCAACACTGTGGGGATCCAGCGGTCCAGCTCTGGGTCAGTCCCTCTGTCCTCGTCAAGTGGTGATGACTGCGGATGCAGGGAGGGGGTTCTGTGCCGCTAGGAAACCTGGACATGGAGCCGAGTGATGCTTTGATATCACAGCGATTCTTATTTATGCAACAATGTGTGCGTTCAGCGTGCCACTAAGTCCTTAACCTGCCCGGTACCAGCCATAACGGCCTCCACTTATCACCCTGAATTCCCTTCCTGGGTAGTTTAAAAGAATGAGAGGTGACTTAATGGCAGTGTTTAAGGGTTATTATATATAAGTTAACGGCCAGATGCTCTTCCGGGGCGGGTAGAGCGGCGCGGAGGGGGCTCTGGCAGCAACGGAGGCCCTGGATGGAGTTCAGAGGGTTTACTGCATCTTCACCCCACCCCACCCCAAAGGCAGCAGGGTGGACCACTGAACTCTCAAGGTCTCCTCCAGCCCCCAGGAGACATTTTGGACCATGATGCTAAGCTTGCTGGTCTCTTCCAACCAGCAATGCATGCAATCTTTAAAAGGAGAGCAGATATCCCTACAATAGACGAGATGAATGTGTTTGGCTGTACTGGAACAGAGAGGAGAATGAGCGTCCTATGGGAGGAGACCTGGCTCTGGGATCCACAGTCAGACAAAATAATTTAGAATGGCACCTGGGGCCCTACGGAGAGTCATCGCCCTGGCCACCCAGCCCCTCTTGCTATGGGGAACAGCGAGAGAGCGTTCTCTGGGGGACCCCTCCTCTCCTCTATATCAGCAGGGATGGGGGCAAAGGTGAGGCCCAGTGTATGTTCACCACCATCGGATCAAGAGGGTGAAGGTACTAACTGAGGTTCCAGCAACAGATGGAAAGGAAGGTGTCCTTTTCTCCTAAGAAAAGAATCAGAGAAGGCACACCATAAACCCACCCTGGCTTTGCCAAGTCCACGCTCTGTGGGAAAGGAGGGGATTCGGCAATGCAGATGGTTGGAGGGCACTGAACCCTGACACGGGGATTGATTTCGCTAGAACGACCCCCATCTGAGACCCTTTCCAAGCAGCACGAGGGTGCATGGAGAGGAACGTAGACGCCCTGGGTCCTAAGCCCAGCTCCTCCACCCAGTCCCTAATTCAACTGTGGGAAAACTGTTTCACCTTTTGGAGCCTCAGTTTCCTCCCCGGTACAATGGGGTCAATAATAAGCACTTGGCAGGTTCGAAGCAAGAATTAGATGAGATAAAGTGCTGGGCACTGAAGTTCTTTCCTTCTGTTGTCTTGCTGAGCCACCTGGAGCCAATAGGGGCTCTTGGACCATTCCTCACCATCTTGCGATGTGTTTGGTCATCCTTTACTCTGGCTTAAGACCCATCCCTCCAGGGTCCTCAGCAGTCTGTGCCAGGCTGTGCTCTCCCTTTCTGCAAGCCCAGCCTCAGCCCCAGGCTGCCTATGATTGACCCTGTGGCCACTGATGTGGAACTTGGACTACCTTTGCTCGCTCATGTAGCCGTCCGTTCCCTCTGCAAGCACTTACAATCTCACGGCCACGCTCCAGCAAACACTCGTGTGGTCTGCTTGTTTCAGGTCAGGGGGTTCTATTTCCCCAACAGACGCTCCACGCCACCTCCCACTTCCAACCACTCCCATTCCTTCCAGATACCCCCCAGATGGAAGGAGACACCATCCATGAAGGTTGTCTCTGCTTCCTGCCCCTGCCCTTGAACATACTGGGTCCTCCCCTGAGCAATGCCCTCCCCCCGGCTCCTGCCACCTGCAGAAATTCTCTTCCACTTTCAAGACTCAGATATGTGCCAGCGCATCCATGAGTGCCTCCCTTCCCCATTTTGGCTTTGGAGGACAGCAGGGCCTGGCGCAGGTATTCCAGGCACCCCTCTAGACTGTGAGTACCTGAGAGCAAAGACCTGGACACACTCGCCTCTGCAGCCCCCTCCCCTAATGCCCTGCATGTCCCGGAGGCTTGATAAATGAGCCGTTATTCATAAAGAAAATTACAACAGCTACAGCACACTGAGTCTGTGATATGGGCCAGACGTTTTATAGACATCATCTCATTTTATCCTCAGAGCCACCCTGTCAGCTCGCTATTATTAGCTTTATTTATAGAAGCAAGACTGAAACCCAGGTAGAGTGACTGGCCCAAGGTCACCCTGCTGCTGTGTAAAGTGCCCAGACTTCAGCCCAGGTCAAAGTGACCCCAAAGTCTGCCACACCCTTCCCCCCCCCCCCCCCACCCCGGACCACACTATCTCAGAAGACAAATTAGAGGATCATGGCGAAGACAAACACTCAGTCTTCTAGATCAGACCTGATTGTAGATATTCAAATTCAGGGATTTGAGGAGGCTTTAGGACATAGTGAGAAAAAATATACAAGTAAAGCTTTTAAAAAAAAAGATAAAGTGAAAAAAAATATGTGGGACTCTGTTATGGGCTGAATTGTGTCCGCTTAAAATTTATATGTTGAAGCCCTCACCCCCAGTGTATCAAAATGTGACTGTATTTTGGAGACAGGACCTTTAAAGAGGTGATTAAGTTAAAATAGAGCCTTTAGGGTGAGTTCTAATCCAATCTGACTGGTGTCCTTATGAGAAGAGGAAATTTGGACACACAAGAGACGCCAGGGATGTGCGTGCACAGAGGAAAGACCATTTGAGGACACAGGGAGAAGGCAGCCGTCTACAAGCCAAGGAGGGAGACCTCAGAAGAAACCAAACATACCAACACTTTGATCTTGGACTTCTGGCCTCCAGAACTGTGAGCAAATGATTTTCTGTTGTTGAAGCCACCCAGTCTATAGTATTTTGTTATGGCAGCTCTAGCAAACTAATATAGTTTCCTATTATAAATTTTATCCTTAATATATAAAAATTTCCTAGAATTCAATAAGAAAAAGGCCAACAAGCTAATATTTAAAATAGGCAAAGCAAATGATAGATATTCACCAAAAAAGGAAATACAAATGGCTCATAAACACATGAAAAGATGCTCAACCTCATTCATGATAAAACTGCCCTGAGATATTATCTTTCGCTTATCAGATGGACCAAATTTCCAAAGGTTTGCTAATGCTTGGCAAGACTGTTTGGCAAGGTTGTGGGGGAATAGGGAGGGACTCTCCAACAAGGCTGGTGGGAGTGTAAACTAGACAACCCTATAGATGGTGATCTGGCATATTCAACTGAAAGAAAGAAGAAAGGAAAATGAAGAAAAGAAAGAAAGAGGGAGGAAGAAAGGGAGCGAGGGAGGACAGAAAAGGAAATATGTGTGCTCTGGAGTCAGTCAAACCTGCATTCAAATCTCAGCTCTGCCATTTTCTAGCTGTTTAACCTTGGGCAGTTACTCACCCTCTCTGTGCCTCGGTCTCCTCACCTATCAAGGGAATAGTAATGGTACATCCCACATAGAGTGCTATAGAGATGGAGCTAACATCATTCTACTATTTATTATTATTTTTTTTTTTTTTTTTTTTCGGTCCGCGGGCCTCTCACTGTTGTGGCCTCTCCCGTTGCGGAGCACAGGCTCTGGATGCGCAGGCTCAGCGGCCACGGCTCACGGGCCCAGCCGCTCCGCGGCATGTGGGATCTTCCCAGACCGGGGCACGAACCCACGTTCCCTGCATCGGCAGGCGGACTCTCCCAGGCGCCACCAGGGAAGCCCCATTCTACTAT
Source organism: Phocoena sinus (assembly GCF_008692025.1). Taxonomy (NCBI): domain Eukaryota; kingdom Metazoa; phylum Chordata; class Mammalia; order Artiodactyla; family Phocoenidae; genus Phocoena; species Phocoena sinus. Next base: position 13,834,778 of record NC_045763.1, on the reverse strand, counting down.
TATTATTGTCATCGTCGTCCTTCAATGTGCCAGCCACAGGGTGGTCTCATACTGATAGATTCTGTCCTTTTCATGCTCTCCACTTCTTTTCAGTAAAGTGATTCACTGAATCAGCAACTAAACTGGATTGATATAAACAATGGCTATCACTGCATTTCCCTTTTCACAGACTAAACACATTTTCAGGAACTGGAAAACATGTCTTGTTGGATCCTGAGCCTGACGTTGGGTGTGAGAGGTCTGATCTCCATACTTAACCCGGGGAGCGCCCCAAGCTGTCATCAGGTCATACAGGCAAAGAAGACCTAGGTGGACACTTCCATCACCTCTGTCCCTTCCCCTCTCCCACCCCAAAGTAGAGGGGGATGCATTTCTCTACCCATCAAAGCTGGCTGCACCAATGGTGTTTTGGAGAGAAGCTGGCAAAGTGCAGGTCTTCAGAATAAAGCTGAGTGGATGGAAGATATAGGCTTGTCTCAGGAGCCTTGCCTCCTGCTGGGGAAACCTAGGCCAATGTGTGTGAAAAGAATGAGGCTTGTCCAGAGCCTTAGAAAGCCGCCCCAGCCCTGAGTAAATGTGCCAGGTCCATATCAAAGAATCTCCTCCCCAGGGCCAAGGACACGAAGGTTTAGATACAGATCCACCTAGCCTCCATCCTGCACCCAGCTCTTCCCTCTCACCCGCACTCATTCCTTTTGCCACCTCATCCTGGACCTCCTCCTGTGACATCAACACCAAAAACAGGATAATAATCGCTATTTGCTGAGTACTTACCACCTGCCTGGCACTGAACTTTTTTTTTTTTTTTTGGCAACAACCCTACAAGGTAAGTGTGATGATCCTCCGTTTAGAGTTGAGGGAACAGCTTCGGAGAACTGGAGCAGTCTTGTCCAAGGTCAGCAGCTAGCAACCAGCAGAACCGAGCATGGCCTCAGGACTTCTGACCCCAGAACACGGGGCCAGCCTCTGCCGCAGTGCCCCAAACCCCCACGGAGACCTCTTCAGTTTAGAAGAGTCACCCCAGGGTGATCAGGAATCTAAGTTAACCTTCCCAAATCCACATCCTGCCAACCAACTTTAATTCACCCTCCACTTACTGCCCTGACAGGCCGCTTCTACAGTGTGACACCATCATGGGTCTCCCCAGGTCCCTGACATTTCCTGTCTTGGTCTCTGTCATCCTTCCCTGAAAGTAACCCCTCCTATGCATCTGGGCAGTAGGGCAAATACTGGTAAGTTTCATATCCTTAGCTTGCTAAAGCTTCTATAGTAAGGAGAATGGAATGAACATTTATTGAGTACCTACTATATGCCAGGACCTATGCCATGTCCCTAATATATATTAATAAACCCTATAAGGTGGGTCTTTTGCAGCTGAGAGAACTGAGGTTCAGAGAGGTTAAGGGATATGCCCAAGGTCACAGAGCACTCAGGAGATGCTGGGATTCAAACCCAGGCCTGCTTCATCTGCTTGATTCCAAAGTCTCTGTGCCTTTGGCCCCATCACTCTGCCTCCGGCAGTAAACGCTTAATAACTATTTGGCCCCTGAACACAAGGACAAAGCCTCTTTCTACCCCATTAGACTGTTGTAGTGTGAGTTGGGAGCACATCTGTCTGGCATCTGCTTTCCATTTGAACAAATGTTTTGTTTTTCTTTTTTTTTAACTTTGTTTCCTAGCTTTTCTATTCTTTGAAAAGCCTGGCAGGTCTCCCAGCCAGGGAATTTCTGAGGGTACAGATTTGTTTGTTCTCCTGTCACTGGCGGGGCATTTGGAAGAAGCTCTCGAATTCTGAGCAGCTGTCTCTGCCCAATAAGCCCTACGAACGTGGGCTGGGACGAAGGTAAATAAGGCTTTGGGCGCCCTGGGTACACTTCTGGGAATCGAGCAGGTGTCTGCAGGCCCCAAGGAGAGAACACAGTGCTGGAGTCACAAGGGCCCGGGCTGGCATCCCAGCTCGGACATTCACTCATGGCGCCATCTCCCACAATCCACCTCAGTTTTCTCATCTGTAAACTGGGGATGATAGCAGTGCTTAGAGGAGGGCCTGCTGTAGACAGCAGGTGTTCCATAAATGGTGGGGTTGGGAGGACCTCATAGGGACTCTGGGTGGAGAAGAGGAGGGCAGCGAGGTTGAGGGTGGGGAGGACAGAGTCCTTTCTGAGTTTGCTGAGCTCGGCGGCAGGCCCGTGAGACGTCCCCGCCAGTCCCTGGTAGACCCAGAGGCCCAAGGTTTTGCAGCCGGTCTCCTGTGCTCGCGATTGCTTCCTGGTGTCCACATGGGTGCAGGGCACGCATGAGGTCATAGCCGCCGCCCACCTGGCCCAGTGCAGGCAGCCCATAGAAATGGCCACCTCCACCCCACAGACCTCACCCACCACGCCCTCTGTGATCCCAGCCCCCTGAGCCTGCATTTGCCTAGCACTTTACAGTTTAGGAAGATTGCCCATAGACCCTTTCTGCTGGTTTTGCAATGATTCTGCGAGAGCGTCTGTGCGGGACCTGTGATCCAGATAGAGCGGGAAAGCAACTCGCTTTTCCCCCTGTAAGTGGGTGATAATCACCAGGACGGGAGCAGCTGTCAGCTCGCTGAACAGCCTCACTCTGAGCGCCAGGCGCTTCCCACGTGTTTCCTCATTCAAACTTCCCCAGGCCCTGAAAGTAGATACTATATGATTCCCATTTTGCCAATAGAGAAATTCTGACTTAGAGAGGGACATTTAGGCAAGGTCACCCAGCCAGAAAGGGGCAGAGGCAGATGTGTGCCTTAAGTCAAACACCTGTGCTTCTCCCCAGGAAGCTGCATCCAGGAGAGAGAGCCGGGTCTTCTGGGAATTAAGACGGCACTCACCTCTTCTCTCTCTCATTCTGGGAGATTTAATAAATATAATATCTACCATTTGTTGAACACCCACTATGTGCTGAGTACTATGCTGACTGTTTGAAATACTTTGTCGTTTATTCTCTCAATCTATCCTGTAAAGTAGGTTGAACCCATTTTACAGCTCAGTCTACTGAGGCTCAGAAAGACTACAAAGCTGATTAAGTCGCAAAGCTAGGTTCAGACTCCAGTATGCTTTTCTGAGGAGATGGGTCTGCGTATTAATAAAAACTCAGGCTGCAGCTTTTCTACCTGTTTATAACGCTCCTCAAGCCAGTTTGGTGAAATTCCTGGTGAGGAGGAATTTCTTCTCTCCCTCTAGCCACACCCTTCCCAATGCTTGTTCACACCCTGTCCCTCCTAGAAGATCCATAAATGCTTCTACATTTGTCATCTGGTGACCTGGGATCATGTCAAGATTTGGATGTTCAAAGGGGAGGGGAGTGGGAAAGGAGGCACAGGGGACCCATGAAGATGCCATTTATCACAGCATTTCATCAGCTCCCTGTTTGGAGTTCTCCACGGCACCCTATTACCTACCTTCTCCAGAATCTAAACTGCAACCTGCCTTGGAATGTCTTCAAAAGACAAATCCAGCCTGAACCTGGCCCTACTTACTAATCGTTCTTTCACAGGACAAATTCATCTTGGATTCACAGGACAAATTCATCTTGGACGAATAGAGAGTCCCAGAACTGTGCTGGACACCAGGATACAGAACAAAGAAACAGACTAGCCCTATACCCCATGGAGCTTGCAGTCTGATGGGGTGGTGGCGGGGAGGGATGCATGCTAAATGTGCAGTGACAGCACCAAGTGACAGATACTATGATGGGGGGTGGTCACAGAGAAGCCATCAAACCCAGCAGTCCTCCATCAAATCCAGGGTAGGGACCCTCAATCCAGGAATCCCAGGGGGCAGAGGAAGTTCTGAGAGGATGAGTCACTCAAGTAGAGCCCTGGGGAATGAGTGGGAGGGGATTCCTCAGCACCCCCTAAGTCTGAGGTTGCACCCATCTCCCAGCTCTCCAAACTCCCCGCATTCCTCTCTCCTCCAGACTCTTTTCCTGGGCTGCCCTTTCTTCTGCCAACTCTTGATGCTATCTTTCAGGACTTCCCCTGCTCTGAACATCCTCTCCTAACTGCCCAACCCTGACAATTTCCCACTGCCCCTCATTCATACTCTTCAGCACTTAACCTGAAGAACACAAGGCTCAGAGAGGGGAGATGACTTGCCCAAGGTCACACGGTAAGCAAGCAGCACAGTGGGGATCTGAACACGAGCCTCAGGGCCCTGCAAAAGGCAGAGAGGGAGAGAGAGAGAAATTGCAAGCCTCCACAGGAATTCCAAACGCAGGGCAGAGGAATGCCCAGCATGACCCTTGACCAAGGGCAGGCGGGGAGGCTCCCGGAGGGACTGTTAGCCTACGCTGCCCTGTGGTGTGCCAGCACCTGGGCCCGGGTTGGTGGGCAGCACCGGCTCAGACCACCCATCAGCAGGATATTAACAAGCCGTCCAATCAATTAGGAGCCAATAATTAAAATTCATCTTCCTTCCTACCACACAGTATTAAACCACAAACACTTAATTATATGCCTCTTACCTCGCTGATTTGCATAAATGGGAAGAAACACTTAGCAGCAACACTAATTAATGCCTGGGGTGCACTGCGGCTTTAGGGGCCTGTTGGCAGCTTCTGCTTGGGCTGAGGGTGAGGCCTGTGCAGGACGCAGCCAGGGTCAGGGATGCCACGGGCAGGGTGTCCTCCGGTTGGAGCTGGGGTGCGGTGGAGGGCACACAGAGAGACAGAGATGCTTCAGACTCACCCCTGCCCTCAGGGAGCTCCCAGTCTGATGGGGGAGGCACTGAGCTTCTCCTTTTGGAGATCCCAGTCTGATGAGAGAGAAAAGGGCCTACAGAGGATATGCCTAGTCTGATGGGGGAGACATAGTTCCTTCCTTTAGAGGGTCCCAGGCAGATGGAAGATGCACAGCCTCTGCCCTTGGGAAGCTCATGGTCTAGTGAGAGAGACAGAGTTCACGCTCTGAGCAAATGCCTACTCGGATGGAGGAGACAGAGCTCTTTCCCTACAGGAGCCCTGAGTCTGATGGGGTATCAGCCCCTGCCCTGGAAGTGCCATCCATCAGAGAGGCAATCTGATGAAGGAAAATCTTGGTGTTTGGAATCAGGCAAACCAACTATGTGACCCCCCGGGAAAGTTACTCTTAACTGCAATTTCCTCATCTGCAAAATAGGCACTTAGCATCTCATTAGCGGCTGCAGCCCAGGAGGAAGAAGGGCCCGGCTCGCAGCGTTTCTAAAGTCCTGGCTGGGAGGCAGGAAGCCAAGGGCAGGCGCTGGGAAGATGATGATGGTGCCTAGAGACGAATGAGCCCCCTGCCCGGGGAGTCCCCAGGTTGAGGCTGCACGGTGCAGTCCAGGGACCTGGAAGGATGTGGTGAACCAGACTTGCGTGGGCCCGCCTTGCAGGTGAGTCACCGTGATGGGGGCCTGCTTCAGCCCCGCCTGGGGACAGACAGTGAGGCGGCATTAGAGCTCCCGGGAGCCAGAACCACCCTCAAAATGTTCTCGGGGGGCAGAGAAGGGTGGAGGGCTGGGGAGCCTGGGTTCTGGACTGGGACGGCATAGCGGGTAGCCAGGGCTGTTGAAAGTTATTTGGAATCTTGACTCCAGCTCTCAGTCCCGCCTCTGCCCCACTTCTGGCCTCACACCCACTGCCCCTTACACCCATGTTACCTCCTGGCCATGCTCTGCTTCCTGGGCTACATATACTCAGAGACAGAAGCCATGTAGCTGGCTGTTAGGGAAACCTAGAGTTGCTTGGGGTCTTCCCCAAGCTCTCTTTATGAAACCGGGTTACTAAACTTTTAAGTGACATTAGGGAGAGAAACCCAGGATGCTATAGACCTCCCTGAGGACCCTCATTACAGCGGATCACAGGGTGGGACTGGTGGCCTTGGTCTTGCCTTCTAAGCAGCAACACTCAGGCTTGGAGTCAGGTGGGCCTGAGTTGAATCCCAGCTCTGTCACCCATTTGCTGTGCATCCTTAAGCAAGTTACTTACCCTCTCTGAACTTGTTTCCTCATCTGCAAAGAGGAGAGGATGAGACGTAAATAGGAGCATGAAGTGGGAGGGTGTATGCACAGCACTCGGCCCATCCTGGTCTCCTTCCTTCCCTGGCTGCCACCTCTTAAAGGTCTAGGGTTCCTGAAGGCCCTGGAAGTGACCCCCTCCCACCAGCCAGAACAGTCCCCCGGTAGTGGGCAAGGCCAGGCAGAGCCCAGCACCTTCCAAGAGGGCAGAAGCCGTTCTGCTGTGTCCGAGAGGGGCCTGCAAGCAGCCCACTTACCTGGATTAGCTCCCAGTGGGTAACTATTTACACAGATTGCCAGGCCGGTGGTACATCATAATTATATATTATATGTATTAATACTTCACCTTTTGCCAGCACTGCATCTGGGCCTGTCAAAACACGTACCAACATTAATCAATTAAGCTCCCAGCCTCCTTGACCGCCCACAGCTATTAGCTTCTCTTTCCTCATCCTGGAGGGGGCTGGGAGCCAGGCTCACCCAAGGTTACTGCCCAGGCCTCAGGGAAGGATCGGCTGGGTCTGGGCCTTTAGTACTGGCAGAGGGACACCAGCTTGCCCTCCTCCGGCCTGTCCCTCTGGCCTGTCCCTTGCCTGTCTCTGGCCTGTCCCTGCCCCACTCAAGATGCTCCACGACCTCCCCACCAGCGCCTAAGCCTGGGTCACTCTTTCTTGATTTCAGGGTTGCCAAGCTGGTCTCTGTGTCCCTATAAATTGTTTTGGGGAGGGACTGGCACCCAGCTCTTTGGAAACCCTGGACCCCACGTGCTCTGTGCCCTTCCCCTTTGGGAGCTCAGCAGAATTGCCCTTGGAGGGGTCGGTGAGCCCCCCGTGTCAGGCCCCCCTTTTATCTGCTCTGTAGCTATGTTTGATGAATCCTTAACAGATGCCAAGCATACACAGATGCTGGATTCTTATTCCCATAGCAACCCTACAGAGCAGGTATTATTATCCCCATTTTACAGACGAAGGAGCAGAGGCCTGGAGACTAACGGCTCATCCAAGGTCACAGGGCCACAAAGTGGCAGAGTCCAGACTGAGACTCGGATCACCCCTCAAACAACTTCCACGCACGAGTGAAGGGTGTCTCTATGCCGCCGCCTCTGCGGGGTGCTGGCGCAACGGGCAACCCCCTCCAGGGGTCACAGTGTTGGGGGCAGTGCCGATGACAAAGGCAGGGGGTGAAATCCAGGCTCATGCAAAGTGCCATGGGACCCAGGGAGCCGGGGGGAGGGGAGCAGGGAGGCAGAGCAGTGGCTTCTGGGCTAAAACTTGAAGGACATAAGGAGGGGTAGGGATGGGGTGCATTCCAGGTGGGAACGACATAAGCTAAGCTATTTAGGGTCAAAGAAAATGGAGCTGTCTTGTGTAGCCAGAGTTCATCCTCTCTCCTCCCCTGTGCTCACTTTTCCCCCTTTGTTCCTGTCCCCTTGTTTCCTTTCCTCTTTCCTCTCCCTTCCTTAGAGGAGGAATTCCCTGGAGACCCTTGAGACTGGCTAGAATCAGGAAAGGTCCTGGAGGGCTGCCTGGAGGAAGAGCGAATCTAGTAGTCCTGACTTCTTGACTCCGTCTGCTGCAGCTGGGACCCCCAGGTAGTATGAGTGACACCTCCCTCTGCCAGCCCCTGCCCATCACCAGCCCCTCACAGCTGACCGTCCCTGGGGGCAGAGCCCCTCTCTCACCTCTGACGCAGCCCTCCCTGCCATGAAGGGAAGGTTTCTCAGCACCAGATGCATTGTGGTCAGGAAAACACATGCATTCTCTCCAGGCAGGACCCAGCACAGAGTCAGGGAGGTGACAGGGCTGACACCAGCCTCCCTGAGCCAAGCATTAAGGTCGGAGAAGAGAAAGCTGAGCGGCCTCTCCTTTGCTTTCCCTCAGCGTCAAGCAGAGTCAAGAGGAAACAGAGGGAGTGCACTTTGAATGGGGAAGTTTTCACGAAGGAGAGAAGTTTGAAAAAAAGGTGTAAAATGGGAGTTGGGACTGGCGGGCGTTGAAAGGGGCAAGGGTGTGCTCAAAATAGGGGGCAGAGCAGCAAGGTCAGGTTCTATCCAAGTCCCTGTATGGGGAGCCCAGGCAGGGAGGCACATTTCGATGGTATCAGGCAGGCTATATGAATGAGAAAATCAGCCCAGGTAAAGGCAATAGGGAGTGATGGGGACTCTGGGGTGAAATGGGGAGATATGCCCGGCCTAAAGGCATGAAGATTAACTAACACAACACAGACAGGTGATAAGAAACTGACCTGGAACCTAGGAATTGATGGGCACCTACAATTAACTCACTATGAGACAGTGGAAGGCTTGTCCCTGCTCTGGGCCTCAATGTGTCCGTCTGTTAAATGAACGCATGGGCCTGTTACTACAGGGGGCTCCCGATCTATCAGCAACCAATGAAATGAGATAAAGCACTGGCGGTTCTGGGTAAATGGTGATGGATTACACAGACGCTGTGCAGGATAGCGGGAGCAACACATGTCTGGGCCTCAGACCACCTGGAACTCAAGGCCTGGTCCCTCCCCCTCCACCAGCCACCACCCCCTCCCCCTCCCTAGCTGTCCCACCTGGAAGTTTGCTTCACTTTCCTGACCCTCGGTCACTGCATCTGTACAGAGGGGATCATAACACGTAACCCACAGGGTTATGAGAATTACAAGAGGAAATGCCCCGTCCGCGCTGGGCTCAGAGTAAACACTGCTCTCCTCCCGCCCCCTGGGCCCCATGGCTGCTGCTGTTTTCACTGGTAACTGTACCTTGTTCTCTCCTCCCCGTTAGTGAGCCAAGTCACCAGGGCCTGGCTGAGCAGGGATGGTGTGTTCAGCCCCACGCCGGGGCTTTTTGATTCCCAGGGACTGTGGATTCCTGAGATGCTCTGAGCCCCGCCCCAGCCTTGTGGCTGAGCCACCTCTGCTGAGAGGATCTCTCAGGAGGGTGCCGGTGGAAGCCTCCTCAAAGCCCGTTACAGCCGTCTGCGGACCATAATGGGGCGAACAGCTCAAGAGGACAAAACCAGCCATAACTGTTCCACGGTTTACGCTAGAGCTGAAGCAAGGCCCGGGCACGTCTGCGTGACTCTGGCAGCCTCGCCATCGGCCACCTGTTCTAAACAGCGGGGCACAATAGGAACAAACCTCAAGACACGCTTCTCCCTTCGCTGCCGCGGAGCCCCGTGACCACTGCTGCTGGGTGGGACCTGGGTGCCCTTGGGAGCTCACACCCGGAGCCCCCGAACCTCGGGATGTCACCACTGTTGGCTGGCACACTGAGAGCCAGCAATAAATGTCAACCCCTGTGCTATTACGTCATAGCTATGGGGCAGATACTGTGCTGGGCTCTCTAATTGCATTATCTCTTTTAATCCTCACCTTAGCCCCATAAGATAGCTTTTCCTATCCCTATTTCAAAGAAACAGGTTCAGAGAGGCTGAGTAAGCTGTATAGGATCACACAGCTACTAATTGGCCACGCTGAAACCAGAGCGTACGGCCCTACCCCAGGAAGCAGCATCAGGTCCTCAGGGGCACCGTCGCTAGGGACTTGGGAGCTTTAAGGGGATGCATAATGAGTAGGGCAGGAACTTCATGTCCCTCACACGGCCAGAGGCCAAAGTCATAGTGATGGAGGTTCCAGTCTAAAATCTACATAAGAGAAGTAACAATGATGACAACCAACGCCATTTGCTGGATCCCCACCAATACCAGCAAGATGGCAGTCTAACATCACCTCCACCCTGCAAAGATACAGACACTTGGTCGCACATTCCAGGTGTGCGAACTAAAGTTCAGAGAGGTCAAGCAACATACTCGGGCTCACACAGCATCTAAACGGCCAAACTGGACTGTGAGCTCAAGGCTGTTTAGAACTGAGTCCGCGGTCTCTGCTTTGTAAACATCCTCAGCCCAAACATCACCTCCACGGGGGATCTGTTCTGACCCCACCCAGAGCCCCTGAAACTTACTCTGCCTGATTCGGGGTCTGCTTTCCTGACTAGGGTTTAGTTCCACGAGGGCAGAAACACTGGGGGCTAACACACAGCTGGTGCCCAAAATGGATCTGTGGGATGATTGTGTAAATTTGTTCATTCATTCAACAAGGATATAATGAGCACCTGTGATATGCCAGGTCCGGTTCTGGGCACTGAGGAGACAGCAGTCAGTGTACCTAGGAAAGTCCCTGCCCTTATGGACCCCACATCCTAGTGGGGAAGACAGACAATGGAACGTAAACAGATGGTAAATGTTATGCAGAGACAAGGGTGAAAAAGAACAATAAGGCAGGCCCAGGGATGGAGAGTAGGTGACCACACATTCCGGAATGCCTGCAGCAATCCTGGTTTAAGCCTTTTGTCCAGTGCATGATCATTATGACTCCTTTCCCTTTAAAATTGTCCCATATGGATGACAAACTGTCTGGCACCCTTGTGATGGGAAACACTACGGAGCTATCTTTGATTAGGTGATGGGGCAGAAACTGTTGGTTTTCACCAATATGCAGGCCTGGCCCCAGACATCCTGTGAGCCCCTCTGCCCTAGTGTGAATCACTGGTCAGCCAATATTCACCCTGCCGCCCCTGCCCATCGTGGTGGAGTGCACTTCCCCTCCCACTAAAGTCGGACGTGACCACGACACCTGCTTTAGCCACTGGAATGTGGGCGTAAGTGATGTGTGCCACTCTGGACCCGGTTCCAGACACACTAGTTGAGATCCTCTGTGTATTCTTTCTCTTCCTCTTCAGCAGAATGCGTACAGAGGAGCCAGTGAGGAGCCCCAAGGGTCCCCCAGGAAAGACAGAGGCACAAAATGGTAAAGGCTGGGATCTCTGAGCCACTGTTTGGAGGTAAGCCACCCGGGGGGAGCCTCTGAACAAAAGCAGGAATAAATGCTCTTGATTTGGCCTGAGCAAGAATTACATTTTTATTGTTAAGTTACTAAGAGTTTGGAGTTGTTTGTTATAGCAGCTAGTGTTAATCACCCTATTACAAGTTGTCCATGAAGGCCTCTCTGAGGAGGTAATAGTTGAACAGAGACCTAACTGAAGTGAGAAAATAACACCACACACAGAGGACGTGGCACGTGCAAAGGCCCTGGGGACCCAGAAGTCTCAGCGACTCATGGGGGCTGAGTCACATCCTTCACCACCTGGCCACCTTGCTCAGGTCACATAACCTGCCTGAAACTTTGTTTTCTCTAGTGCAAACTGGGACAGGCACTGCCCCTGCTTTTTTTCCCTTAAGGCACCAAGGTGGGGAGGCTGATGTGGTAACAGAGGCCGGCAGGCAGACCAGACGCTCTCCACTTGGAACAGTCTAGAATGCACTGATGTTTGTGACCCCACTTGGTGAGATCACGGAGAGGTGGCAGCTGCCCCAATGAATGTGCTGGTGGCCTTGATGGGGTAGCTAGATCACTGGGGTGCCTGGAAGATGCTCCCCTGAAGTCAGGGATCTCAGCTCCTGGGGAGGCTCTGAGAAAGGGATTTAGACCTTCTGGAATCCAGGGAGGAGGGCAGGGTGGAACATTTGTGGACTGCCTGGTCCCAAACTAGTATTTACACACACCTATTCTCACCCAGCCCCACAAGTAACTCTTCAAGGCACCCAGTGTTTCTGGCCCTGGCCACCCTTCTTCAAACACCTGGAGCTAAAACAGAATCCTGGGACCAGTATCTCCAGGGTGGGGCACGGTGACTGGTACACAGTAGGGACCTAACTTTAAGCCACCTTAAGTATCTCAGGCCAGGTGTTATATACGGACTATCTCTAATCTTCCCAAGCCCCCATAAGGTGGCTATTATCCCCACTTTCCAGATGAAGAAACTGAGGTGCAGAGAGGCCCAGGTTCAGAGTGAGTGGCAGCAGACTCCACCCCGGGTCAACTTGGTTCCAAAGCCTACATTCTTGCTATTGAAGAAATGAACGCGTGACTCACCATAACAATACCTAGCATATAGGAAACCTGCACCAGGTGTGCCACTCAGCGCTGCATTCACTTTATCTCAGAGAATCCTCAGAACCACCTTTGAGGCTAGGCTTTACAGTACCCATCTTACAGACGAGGAACATAGGGGAGAAATGACTCGCCCAAGGTCACACAGCTGGGAAATGATGGAACCAGGATGGTGAGATGGATAAATGAAGCCAGGGCCCTACCCTGGAGGAACCCTCAGAAAGCCACCCAAGGTTTCTATGACCGGCCCATGTAACAAAGGCCTATTAGGGCCAATTGTGGGACTGGCCTGCTGCTGACAGCCCATGAGCTGTGCGGTGCTGGGGAAGCAGGTCCGGCTGGACGGGCACCCAGCCAGAGGGGCGGCGTCAGAATATATCACCTCTTATTATTAGCAACATTAGCTCCATGATTGAGAACATTCACGGTATGGACGCTAATGATTAGCACAGCAATGTGTCTGAGCCTCTGAACTGTGCCGGGATGCTCACCCCCTCCCTCAGTGTGTGTCATTCTTGCCTTGAAAGGCCACTCAAGTCTGCCCCTCGCCCTGAAACTTTGGGGACTGTCCCAGCCCCAGTATCTCCCCTGAACACCAAACACTCCCCACTATGGCCACACATCTTCCCCGAAGGCTCTCTGGTTCTATCTCTTAGAGCTGACCAGCAGGGGCTGGGCACACAGATGTAGGCACTGTGGGTGACACACATCTGGCCTGGCTGTTGGTGCAGAAGAGGCGGGCTGCTGGGGGATGACCCCGGAACTCCCTCTGTGCACCTAGCCTGTCATGAGTCCCCGAGACAGCACCAGACGCACGCTGGGGAGCACATCTTACTGATGGTGTAAGTGCTCATGGATGCGTAGTTCAAGCACTGGGATTATGCTCTGGCTTTCTAAATGGATATAAAACATTAACTTGTTTGCAAGGGGGCTGGCAGGCTACTCCGTACTTGAATAGAAACAACCTCGCTCATTCAAGGATAAAACATTCATTCTTTAAATTATACAGGCTTGTGTTTTCCACTTTTTATTTTTATTTCCCCTGATTTCTGAGCAATGATATAAGCTGAATATGAGATCTCTTGCTTGCCGTGACCCACGTTCCTTCACTCAGCAAACATCTACGGGGCACCTTCTCTGTGCCAGAACTTGCACCAGGCACTGGGGACACAGCGGGGCTGGGGGGACAATACCGACCTAGCCCCTGCCCTGGTGAAGCTTATAGTCTGCTGTTGTGGCCTGGATTCTAGAGCTGACTGCCTGCGTTCAAATCCCAATTTTACCACTAACCAGCTGTGTGGCCTTGGGCAAATTACTTAACCTCTCTGGGTTTTAGTATCCTCATCTGTAAAATGGAGATGGTAATAGTACCTCTCTCACAGAGATGTTGTGAATTTAAATGAGTCATGTGTGTAAAAACCTAGAACAGTCCTGGTATGTAGGAGGTACAAACTTTTCAGTAATAGTAATCATATATGCTAGCAGAGAATCAGATGATGAACAAGCAGAGAAAGGACCCAACAAAATTATTAATGACATTGACAAGTGCCCCAAAGGATGGCTCAGATGTGTTAATAAAGCGGGGAGAAGGAGTTATTTCAACGGGGTGGTCAGGGAAAGCATGTCCTGGTCTCTCTGACTTAATTTGAGCCCCGCAGGAGGGGAAGGCGGCAGCCATGGGAAGATCCTGCGAAGGGGGATGCAAGCAGGGGCAACTCCAAGTTCAAAGGCCTACAGTCCGGTCCGGCCAGCTCCTAGCGCACCTAGAAGAAAGCCAGGAGGCCAGAGTGGCCGGACAGCATGAGCCTGGAAGAGGGCCTGACTAGCTGAGGTGAGAGGGTGGTCACCACCAGAGGAGGCAGGATAAGGGCTGGGATTTGACTTCAAGTACAGTGGCAAACCTTGGAGAGTTTTAAGCCTGGAAGCGGTCTATTTACATTTTAATAACATCTCTCTGGACTCCCTGAGGAGCTGGGGGGGGGGGGTGGTGGCGGGGAGAGGTGAGGGTGGCAGCCACTGGAGGCCAGTTGGGAGGCTGTGACAAACGCAGGACGGCAGTGGTGGCCTGGACTGGGGGTGGCAGCGGCAACAGAGGGGAGCAATCAGATTTGGGATGTGTTGGGGGAAGAGTGGCCAGGACTTGTTCTTAGACTGGATGGACGTGCAGAGTAGCAGAAGGAGAGGAATCAAGGCTGATTCTGGTTTTTTTTTTTTTGGCATCTGCTAGGAGACATACGTTTTATTTCTGTTCTGATCCTGCCATTAACTAGCTGTGTGACCTTGAGTACGTCACCTAACCTCTCTGAGCCTCGCTTTCCTCACTTATTAATCAAGGGTAATGTTAGCTGGCCACTTACAGAGATGTGAATGTGCTGTAGATAGAGAGGCAGTAAAGAGGGCTGGGGAAAGAGGGGAGAGGAGTTTGTTGGGCCAGACTCTGGTCCCACCTGAGTCACCTGTGCTGACTTTGGCCAGAAACCAGTTCCAGTTTCCTTACCCATCAAATGAGGCTGGGCAGAATAATCCTCTGGTTTAGCTCCTCCCACCTGGACCAAAAGCAGATGTTTCTGCCCCCGAGAGTGGGGGTGCGGCCAGGGAGTGGCTGCGCTAGTGGGAGGAGCAGCCTGATCTCTCAATATTGTCACCACCCCCACCCTGGAGTGACACTCCCTGGAGGGCCCAGGAGAAAGGGCGCTGGCTCAGTTCCAGCCTCTCCTGTGAGAAGCAATGACTCAGCCAAGGTCATCTGCTGAGTCAGTTAAGGGCCCAGAGTAGATCAGAGTTGCCCCACCTCCTCTATAATCCCCACCCCCCTTCCCCACACCCCACAAGCCTCTTCTTCTAAAAGAGAGGGAAGGGCAGTCCACAAACTGATTAAGCCTTCCAGCTCTGGGTTCTGAGACAAACAGGCAAGGGTTCTATGCTCTCTCACAGTTTGCAAGAAATTGGGAAAATGATGGAGGATGAGGAAAAACTGCCGTTTATCATGCACTCCCCCTCTGCCTGCTTCCTCATTACTATGCACTCAATCTTTATAATATTCTTGTTTTCTTCAATAGATGGATGCCTGGACGGGATCAGAGAGGGCAAATGATTTGCCCAAGGTCACACAGCAAAGGCAGGTTCAGTGCCACGTCCATGCTTTGTTCACTGCCCTGTTCACATTTCGCCCCTAAAAGACCAAGCGGGGCAAGGTCTTTCCCTTTCTGCCTGGGAGGGCTTGGGCAAGAGATGGAACGGAGCCTGGAAATATTTATTGAAGGGATGAATAAAGGAGTGGCTAAATTCCTTCCCAGTCCTGGGTTCCATCCCCTGACAGAGCCTTGACCTCAGTAGGGAAGCCCAGGGGCAGCGGTTGGATTTATCTAACCTCCATCCTCAGGCTAGCAAATGCCCCCATGTGTTACGACCTGCTCTGTTCCCTGCCCCGAGAAGCTGACATGAAGGGTGTCATTTCATTAGCCCCTCCCCACCCTTCTGTTTGGACTCCAAAATGTCTACATAAATTACAGTCCCGATACTTATCGCTTCTGTGTTGCGCTGGCAAGAGCATGTGTGCACTGCATGTCCTGGCGGAGGGAAGGTCACCCCTAGGACTCTCTCGCTGCCCCCCACCCCCATCCCCTGTCCTGGGACCCAATGCTACTGGGACAGCAGGGAATGGGCTGTCTCGCGGGGCCTGGTAGGGGCAGGGGCATTCAGGCTCTGGGGAGAGGAGGGAGGTGGATTTTACAGGAGAGTTTTCACATGGTTAGTTTTGCCATTAACTTTGAACGCCTTTGTGGGTCTATAAAGTTCCCCATTGTGGTTTATAGGGAATATGAATCGAGGAAGTTGGTGGCAAAAACAGGGTAATGGGTGGCTTTCAGATGCCCACGCGAGGGTCAGGGAACAAAGGCAGGTAGCTGCCATCTCCCCACAAAACCTAAGCCAACGATAACTTAAAAAAAACAAAATAAAAATTCACATAAATTCCTTTCTGTTTCCCCTGCAAAACCCTCTGTCTCCGTGCACAGAAATGGCTGGCAGGATAATCACCGTGGAGTTAACAGTGGTCACCTGAGTGGTAGTATTCTCCTCTTTGTGCCTTTCTAAATGCTCCAAATTATCTCCAGCTTTTGGGTATTACTTTTGTAATAGAAAAAAAAGTGATTTTTTTAAAAGTCAGATAATTCAAAGCAGCAGGAAGGAATGTTTTCCAAGGCACCCATGATTCACCCACGATAATGATCCATCACTGGGGCTCCTAGTCTGGCGTCTTGTTGTTTTCTCCGTGATCCTCCAGCTTGACAGACGAGGAAACTGAGGCACCGAGAACTTAAATGTTTGACTCCAGGTCACCCAGAAAAGGGGCCTCAAGAGAAGCCAGCCCTCTGCCCCTCCCAGCCTGGCCCTCATCCCCGTCTGTCCAGGCTCTCTGGGGCCCAGGGCTGGGAGGTTACGACTTATAGTCTTCAGATGGCATGAGGGGCTTTCACTTTGCAGGGTTCTGGGCATTCTTTTTGGTGGTCTGAGGGCTGTGTTTACTGGAGGCTTCTCTGGTCAGACTTAGAATGCCCTGCAGATGTCCTCAGTGGACTGAGGGACTGGACTTAGATGCTTCCAGAAGCTTCCAGACCCAGGCTAGTCTAGGTCAGGATGGAGCAAGAGGCAGAAACCAGCTGTGGAAGGAAAGGTGGGCCAGTTTCCCTCCAGGGTGGGGAGGAGAGCCAAATCAGCTATTTCAGGAAGGAAGGAAATGGGGGGCAGCCTCGTCTCTAGGCAGGACCCGGCTACACGGGGGGCAGCGGGTGTGAGGGCCCTGGCTCCATGCATGGAGCAGAGGAGGGGGTGTCTGTGAGTCACCTGTGGACCCTTGTCCTTCCCACTCAATTCAGACTTACCGAGAGGCTGCCCTGTCCCAGGGAGATGGGGACAGACAGCTCCCCGTATCCTGCCTTCCTTCTTCTGTAGGTGTCTTTTCCAAGGCAACCATGTGAAAACATCGTGGCACAAAAACAGAATAGACATTCACGTTCCCCTTAGATCGAAATGTGATAAGGTCTAGGGCCACGGCCCTATACCCAGCCAGCAATGCTGGGTCCTGCCCTCAAGGAACTCGGGGGGCTGGAGCAAAGTAGAGGGTGCTGGACACTGACGAGAAAAGCTGGGATCGGAAACCCATGTAATGGGTATAGGCCAGGTTAGGAGCTTGGACTTTATGGCTGGGCACTAGGGAGCCATGGAGAGTTTTAAGCAAGGGAAAGGGGTGGTCAGATTTGTAGTTTGAAAATCTCAGCTGGGCTTCAGGGAGGAGGAGGGAGTGGGGGACGAGTGGAGGCAGGATGAGTGACGAGACTGTTGTGATGATCTAGGCAGGCGATGGGGGTCCAGCCTGAGGGCTTGGCTATAGGATGGAAGCATTAGACCTGGCGGTGGAGGACATTGGACAGAAGACTTGAAGCCCCGTACTCTGAGCCCAGCCTGACAGAAGGGCCAATGAGGTTCAATGATGTCTGAGCTCTGAGCAGCTGCCTGGCTGGGCTCAAGGACACAGGCCCAGGGTCCTCCTCTGTGGATGCCCTTCGGTCTGCGGGCACCCTCGCAGCTGGACAGTGGACACCTGCTGTCACTAGGCCCGTGTGGGAACAAGGTCAGAGAGGAGAAGGCCCAGGGCAGGCCCTGGGATATCCTGGGGCGCCCCAGTTTGGAGGAGCCACAGGAACGTCAGACCACAGCCTCTGGTACCCCCATCAAAACACTCAGGTCCCAGTTGAACCCCTCACCTGCTAAAGCCACGGGCCATCCCTGCCTGCTGTGTCCTCCATCTGGATGGGCATTTGTCCCACTGGCTAGCGAAGCCTTCAAAGCAGGCAGTGCAGTGGTCAGCCTGAGGCCTGAACTGACCCATCTGGGAGAAGAGCTAATAAGCCCCTCAATTTGCATATATGCAAACAAGGTCCACTGTTGACAGAGCAATTAGCATAGCCCACTGCCTGGCAAGGCCACCAGGCTTGGCCGAGGTGCCTGGGATCTTAATCTGTTGGGCTCAGCGCCCAACTTCTTCTCAGCTGAGGCCTGGTTGGGTGGATGATGAAGCCCCAGACTGGGCTCGATGCCCCCTTTCAGAGGGCAGGGGAGCCTGTGCAGGGCTTCCTGGGGAGGAACAGGGAGGCCTATGGAACTGGAAAGATTTCCTGGGTCATGGCTTCTTATCTCTTATTTTGGGCAGGGGGAGAAGGGCCATCAGGTCATAAGATGCGCATGGGACATCTGACCATGGCAGCTCTGATAATATGGCAAAAGGAACGAGCCTCCAAGCCATTGACTTGGAGGAGCAATGAGTTCTAATCCTGACTCTTGACACTTGCTGCTGTATGACTCCGATACTTTGAAATGACCTCTCTGGGTCTCATTAGTCTCATCTGTAAAATGGAAGCACTGCCTCCGACATAGGCTATTGTGAGGATTAAAGGAATCCTCAGAGTGGAGTGCTAGGTGTAAAGTAGCTGCTCATTAAATAGCATCCCTGTGTCACCAGCCATGGTTTGCAACAGAATAAAAAGCATATACTTGGCTTTCTTCTGCTTCTTTTCTCCTCACCCTTTTTTTTTTTTAACATCTTTATTGGAGTATAGTTGCTTTACAATGGTGTGTTAGTTTCTGCTTTATAACAAAGTGAATCAGCTATACGTATACATATATCCCCATATCTCCTACCCTGTTTATTTTTCATCTGAACTGTGTTTTAAACGTTGTAAAGCATATTTCCATCCAATAACTTAGGATACAGTTGGTGAAGTTGGCTGGCGACGTAACCCCATTTTACAGACAAAGAAACTGAGGCCCAGAGAGGTGAAGTGACTCACCTGAAGTCATCCAGCAACTTGGCAGTAGAGCAGGGAATTGGGCCTCCAGGCCCCTCCCTCTCATGAGCTCTTTCGGCTGTAGCAGTTGCTAGAGACCCACAGCACTCTACCTATCCTCTGTGCTTCTGCCTCTCCCTGCCTCTCTCCTCTCTCTCCTCGGGTCTTCGTTCTCTGTCCACATCTCTGCGTTCCAGGCTCTCTTTTCCCTGAGTCTATCATTCTGTCAAATGCCTGCTGAGAATCAGATGACAGCCAACCCTGCTCAAACAGAGAGTGGGAAGTTCCTTCTTGGGTCTGACTGCAACTTCTCTGGCTTTAAAATCCATCTGTATCCTCTTTGTCATCATCAGCAGATGGGGAAAACTTTGGTTCACCACCTTCTTCATTGAATAACCATCATCACCATCATCAAGTAGAAGCAAAGCAAAGCACATCCCGGAGCTTTGAACTCCCCTCTCTCTCCCTCTGGTCTTCTCCTGACCAGATGAGACCTTAACTTTAAGGCCCTTTAACCCTTCCTCACGAAACCAATTCCCATCACCTTGGATGCCTCCCTTCTTCAAGCTCTAGTTGCCCCAGCATCCTGTCCCACTGGGTGAGCCCAGAGGTGGTGAGGAGAGAGGAAAGGGTGGGGAAAGAGCTGGGGGTCTGCAGTCCTGTGCTCTAGTGCCGCTCCCCTGTGTGGGCTCTAAGCCATCATCACTCCATGACTGTAGACATGTGCCAGGGACCGTGGGGAGCAGAGGGATGTGCATGACACACACACCTGCTCCCTCCTTTCCCAGAGAACCAGAGAGCAATTAGCGTGTTCTCTGGCCTCAAGGAACAACTGGGGACAAGGCACGGTCAGAAGAGGATTATAATCCTGGGTGTAAATGCTATGACGGAGGAAGGAAGCCTGTGGGAACACGGAGGAAGGATACCCCAGCCAGCCAAGTGCAGGGCATGGTCAGGGAAGGCTTTCAGGAAGAGGTGACTTCCAAGATGAATCCAGAGGGACATCTTGGCATAAGCCAGGTCAAGAGGAGGGAAAGGCAGAGCAGGCAGAGGGGACAGCAGGAGTCAAAGCACAGAGACGGTGCTGAATCTGGTGTATCTGAACAGCTGGAGCACTAAGCATGGGGGTGTTTGCTTCTGTGGCCTGGGCACCGTTCTATGTTTTACAAATACATACTCGCAAAATCCCCGCAGCTGCCCCCTAAAGTAGGTGGAATGATGGCTTGGTTTGGGCTCCCCCATATACAGACTCGCAAAAGAATTCAAGTGCAGGTAGCTTCTTTGGGAGGTAACCCAGGAAACTTCGGTGAGGGAGTGGGGAAGAAAAGGCAGTCAATTCTGTTGTGTTACCACACCAACTACCACCGCGGAGCCCAAGCCCACTGTGTATCTCTGGGAGCCAGTGTAGAAGACACTCCCGGAATGAGTGTCCAGGTGTCCAGACCAGGAAGGCTGCCCCCAGGCAGAGGGTCGCTGCGTTCACAGTGAACAGATTGTGGTCTTTACAGAAATGCCAAGGGGGCTACGGCTGGGCACTGTCAGTGTCTGCTACTGTCTTAAGCCCATCTCACAGATGAGGAAACCGAGGCCCAGAGCATCCAGGTCTCACAGCCAGCGCACCGTAGGGCTCAAACCCAAGGACCTGCCCCAGAGCCTGTGGTCATAACCATGGAGCCACACTGCCTGACAGGGTCCACTCCCAACAGGAGGACAAGGGAGCGGTGAGAGATGAAGACAGAAGGAGGGCAAGAAGCACGGGAGGCCGAGACTTGCTGGGAGAAGAGTGGGTAAGGTGCATCGCCCAGGCAGCCCTGCTGTGTTCTGAGCGCTGGAAACGCACTGGGGAACCCCACGGAGCTCATCAGCACTGCAGCCCAGGCAGTGCCTCTCCAGAGCCCTGGGTTCTGAGCCTGAATCAGATGCCCCACCCTCTGGTTCAAAGACCACATTTCCCCAGCCCAAACTAGACTTTCTTGTTAGACGTGGCTTTCCCGCTGGGAAGGGAAGAGTGAACTTATTCGTGCACAGTCTTACAAAGGTTTAAACGTTAGCATGCATTTGGTTATGTATGTCACAGATTGTCTTTATTGAAAAAGATTAAAAAAAACCTGCAATGGGGACCATCCTGGAGAACCTAGAAAATACAGTCTCTGTACACAGAAGGGATGAGAGCTTGTCCGCAGAGGGATCAACGGTTATGAGTATGGGTTTTCGAGTCCCAGCCAGAATCGAGCACATAGTAGGTGCTTATTAAATGCTTGATGACTAAGTGACTGGGGCTGAATCCCAACTCTCCCACAGGCTCTGTGCGTGGCCCTCTCTCTGCCTCAGTTTCCTCATCTGTAGGAAGGGGACAATAATGTCCGTGAAATGGGGTTGTAGGTGAGATAACTCAGGCAAGGCCCTGAGCAGCAGACTGGCTCACAGAAAGTGCTCAGTTAGCAGGCGTGGTGGCAGCAGCACAGTAAGGGGACTGAGGGAGTGGACGCTGGGCTGGCATCCAGCCTGCACTTCTCCATCTAAGGGGAGACTACGTGGGCGCGACTGACCTGGGTATGGCAGGGAGCAGTGACGTCCCTCAGAGACCCTCCATCAGTGAGGGATGGGGATTGGTGGATAAACATCCCAGCTTCCTGGCGATCCTGAGGCGTGTCCCCACACTGCCTCTCAGCCCATCCAGCTGCAGCTGTATCAGCTTCCTTCCTTTTTCCGTCTCCCTCGCCCCCTCCTCTGCTGGTGTGTCCTGGGGTCCTTCCCAAATAAACTACCTGCACACGAATCCTTGTCTCGGGCTCCACTTTGATCGGAAACCCCAAAAGCAAGTGATAGCGATGCCCGAGGTAGTCATAGCGTCCCAGCACTAAATCCCTGAGAAGTGAGGACCACACAACACCACCCTCCCTCCCACTTCTCAGGCTGGTGTCGGAAGGAATGACTGAGATAAACAGCAGGACAGAGCTACAGAAAAGAAGCAAGTGAGGCCACATGTCCTGGGAGGGATTATTATATTTCCACAGTGAGATAAAGATCTTAAAGCTCGCTGATTCTGTAGCCCGCATGTGGGGTTCAGGCACTGACAGTCTCCAGCTCTGTTAATCCCTCTCGCCCCCGCCTGTCACTTAGAGCTCCATTCTCTTCAGCCCCAACCCTGGGGCAGCCTCATCAACCTTGGCTGTGAGACAAAGAGCACCCTCCAAGCAGGGGACCTGGTATGCCCAGGGCAGGGGAAAGAGGGGGTGTCCCTCGGCTCCTGTCCCAAGGTCAGGCCCTGCTCAAGGCTCAGCCCTGCCACTAACCCACTGCCCATCCTGGAGCAGGTCACTCCCTGCTCTGAGCCTAACCTTTCCTCCTCTAAAATGTGGCGGACAAGGCGGCAGACGAGCGAGGGGTAAGAGCCAGGAGCTAGACTGCCAGAGATGGAATCCCAGCATTGTCACTCACTCGCTGTTCAGCCTTGAGTCAGTTACTTAACCTCTCTGTGCCTCTGTTTCCTCATTTACAAAATAAGGAAAATAATAGAGTCTAACTCATGGAGTTTTTAATGCAGGTTAAACACATTAATATTTATGAAGCACTTACAAAAGTGCCCTGCACACAGTAAGTACTACACAAATATTTGTTAGATAAACACCTATATTGCTTACTTCAAAGGGTTGTGGTGGTTTCACCAGATGGTAAATACAAAAAAATCCTTCAGATGTGGTGGAAATCCATGCAAATATATTATAGTCATGAATTCTCTTTATATCTCCATTTCCCAGAAGTGGCTTCCGTCCGTGGGCTTTGTAGCGCTAAACACAGAGAAGGGACTTTGAAGTTTCCCAGAGCCAGGTGTGAAATACGGCACTGCCCCTCACCAGCCCTAAGTGACTTCATACCCGAGCCTCAGTTTCCCCATCGGGGATAATAATGGTGCACAGCTCCTTTTTTAAAATTTTTTGGCTGCGCCGCACGCAGTATGCAGGATCTTAGATCTCCGACCCTGCAGTGGAAGCGCAGAGTCTCAACCACTGGACAACCAGGGGAGTCCCAGCATATCTCATAAGGTGAGGTGAGCATTAGGGGAAGACAGGTCAGGAAGGCACCTGGTACAAGGGCTGCCCCCCAAGGAGCCCAGTTAAGGTCAGTTTCTCTCCCCAGTTCCCCAAGGGAAGTCCCTTCACTTCTTTGGGGATGTGGGTACTCACCTGCGAAGGGAACCCGATGCACCAGTTCACTGGGCTGGTGGGAGGTGCGTGGGCTGACGCCCAGGAAAGCTTGAAGCTCAGGCCTGGGGGAGACCATATGCTCAGTGACAGCCCCCTTTTCGTCTGCAAAAATCTGTTGATTAATCTAAATCGCAGAGAATCCCCTAATCTCCCAGGCATGGCCGTGGAAGTCTATGTAGGATTTCTCTGCCTCACCGTGACTGACTGAGGCCACAGTTGGGGTTCATCTGTCTGGCCTGAGCTGGCCCGTGGGGGAGGCCCGCAGCCCAGGGCTCTTCCACCACACAGTCCCGGGGCGGAGGACCGGACACCCGGTGCCTGGAGTTTTCAGGACCCGCGGGTGTGGGCTGGACCCGCCTTTGTGGGCGGGGCGTTGAAGAGCCCAAGCCAATGTCTGGGGACATCCTCCGCGGCTGGCCCCGAGAGAAGCCCAGAGATGTTTGTCAAAAGGCTCTGGTTCCCACGTGCCTCACCTGCTTTGGCCTAATGTGTTAACCTAAATGCTTATGTCCCAGATGAGAGGCCAGGGAGATGGGCAGATAGCACTTGTGAGTAATTCACCCTCCCCCGGGGAGTTGAACTGGCATCAGATAGACCTAGAGAAGAATCAGACCAGGAGGAAAGGGGTGGTGACAGGACTTCTGCCCTGGAAGCTTCTGAAGCCCTGTCAACAAGGGACCAGAACATCCTTCCAGCTCAAAGAGAGTTTGAGATGACAGCCCCACCCCCTCACCTTAAGGATGGGACAGTGAGGCCCAGAGACGGTGAGGGACACAGCAGAACAGCACAGCCAGAGTGGGACCAAGTCTCTAAACTGTCAGCACAAAACTCAACTCGCCCAGATGATGTGCAGTGAAAATGCTACAGGTGAGAGTTAAGAACAGTCGCTGAAGGGAGACGATTTTCCCTCCACACTTTCATTCATTTGCTCATTCATTCATTATGCGACTGAGAGTAATTGGCAGGCACTCTCCTAGGTACTAAAACATACATTATCTCTCACTAGTTTGTAGCTCCTTAAAGGTATGGACCACACCTGTGCTGCTCACTGCTCTATCCCCAAAGCCTGGCACGTAATATGAGCTTGATAATGCGGGATTTATCACACTCAATTCTCACCTGCGAAGAAACAAATTCTTATTCACATTTTACTGTTAGGAAACTGAGGCTCTGAGAGGTAAGGGGATTGGCCCATGTGGTCATTACAAATTCATTCATCAAGAAATATATAATAGCTGTGCACCTATGATGTGCCAGCAATGAACAAGAAGACAAGGCCCTCAGGGGCTTCCAGCCCAATGGAGGAGTCGGTTGTGGTCAAATAGTAAACACGCTGGCAATGGGTAATTATAAACTGAGGTGGGGGTCATGGTAGGAGGACCATTATTTCATATTCTAAGCTGTGTGGGCCTCAGCCTGTGTCATGGACAGTCAGGTGGTAGAGGGAAGGACTGATGGTGAGAAGGTAGCATTTATCTGATGCAAAAATTGCGAACTCAGAGAGGTGAAGTGACTTGCCCAGGACCACACAGCAGGTATGCAGTGAAGCTGGAGTTCAAGCCCAGTCTCTCTGCAAACCCACTCCTTCTACCGTATCAGAGAACTGGGAAAGACCTAAGACAGGAGACAGCAGTTGGACGAGAAACTGTGTCCTGGTCAGTAGAAGCCAAATGGAGCTGGAGGCCCTACTCCCCACGATCTGGGCGCCGCAGGGCAGAGGCCTGGCATCACCCCCAGCCTCAGTGAATGGGTGTCTTAAAGCCAAATCCAGCTTTCTCTTCCCCCCTGCTCCTCTCCCTTTATGGAGACGCTAATTTTAGCCAGCCACATAGGCAGACTGAGCTCTTAAAAATGGACTGATTTAGCCTTTTCCTTAATTGCTCCAAAAAAGCGCTTTGCATCTAGCGGGGAAGAGAATGAGTATAACTCTATTTAGGTTAAAAATTTAAAGCCAAATTCTCACTGGTCTGGCAAGAAGAGAGGAAAGCACTTAATCCCATCTCGGTGGTCTCCCCACCCCCAGCCCTCTCCCCCCCGCCACTCAGAGCCTCTGTGTCTGCCTCACAGGCCTAGACCCTACCAGGGGAGAAAGCAGGGATGCACCGGGAGCCTCACCAGCCACTCAAGTGAGGGCAGGGCACTTCTGAAGAATTCACAGGGGAGATTTGCAAAATCTCCTTCCCCGACAGCCCCAAGAGGTGGCCAGGGCCCAGAATCCACTGATGGGGCAAAAGTCTGCAATCATTTACCAGTTCTTGAAGTTAGCCCATCCCTGGGTCATCTCAGCCATCCTCTGTCTGCAGGCTGGGGCTGCCAAGACTCAGCCCAGGTTCAAATGCTGACCTTCCCAAAGGTTCTCTAAGAATTCCATTCAATAAACACTGAAAATCTGCCATGTGCCACGTACCATGCTTAGTGATGAGAATCCAACAGTCAATGAGGCAGGAATGCCCAGAGGGCTGACCATAAATGTCTGTGTTCCCCTAGTCATAGTTCAGTGTGGTTTGGCTCACTAACTATCACTTCATCCATCTATCCATCCATGCATCATCCATCCAGCCATCCAGCCATCCTCTATCCAGCCTCCAGCCTCCACCCATCCATCCTCCATCCATTCATCTTCTATCCATCATCCAACCATCTTTCCATCTTCCATCCATCCATCTATCTTCCCATCCATCCATCAATACAAATACTTAATAAGTACATATACTGTGCCCAGAACAGTGCTAGGTACTAAGGTTACAAAAATTAATAATACAGAGTATTTTTTTTTTTTTTTTTTTTTGCGGTACGCGGGCCTCTCACTGTTGTGTCCTCTCCCATTGCGGAGCACAGGCTCCGGACGCGCAGGCTCAGCGGCCATGGCCCACGGGCCCAGCGGCTCCACGGCATGTGGGATCTTCCTGGACCGGGGCACAAACCCGCGTCCCCTGCATCGGCAGGCGGACTCTCAACCACTGCGCCACCAGGGAAGCCCAATACAGAGTAAATAAGACAAACAGAGACACTGTTCTTATTGATTTCATGGAGTGGATGCGGCAGGCAAGTAAACAAGATATTTACTGAGGCAGAGACAGCATCTGGCTACCAAAAATACACACACACACACACACACACACACACACACACACACACACACACACACACACACCCTGGCCCTGCCGCATAACATGGAATTGTCTCTGGAGGCAACTCCCACCCCAGCCCATGGATGACATTTCCTAGATGCCTCTTTATTTTCTCTTCCCTCTTCCACTGGCTGGAAAGGAGCCCCAGGAGACGGCAGAGTCACAGGATATAAGAAGCCTGTATCTCTGAATCTCCACATGGAGGAAAAGCACCCACCTTCAAAGATACCCACAATGTAAGTTAAAAATACTATTTTTGAGACTGTGCCAGTGAAATTTGGGGGTTCATTTGTTACAGCAGCAAGTGTCACCCTATCTAGTATAATTACATTTTACAAAGCACCTTTCTGTAAGTGAATGAAGGGATAAAAACATGTGATTTGACTCTTATAACAACTGCATGTGGTAGCTAACCGTTGCCCCATTTATGGATGAAAATCCTGAGGTAAAGAGAGGCGAAGTCACTTGCTCAGATTCACACAGCTGGTAGGCGGTGGGCCGGGCTTTGAACCTGACTCCCATATCCATTCAATTTATGTGACAACGTGCTCCTAGTCGGGGTACAGATAGGGAGCCTCAGTGTGAACAGGAAGGGTGACGTCTTCACCTCCCTCTGGGTGCAGAAGTTGAGGCGGGGCATTTATCCCAGGGCCACCAGTGTGGTTTCTGTTACCAAGACACATGGAGGAGAAAACTAAAAATCTGCCCTGGGTGTTTCCCTCCCCATGCCGGACCAGAGGTCCCGAGCTGGGCCCCTTTCCCCAGCAGTCGCTGTCTTTCTGCAGGGGCTTTTCTCAGTCCGTAAGAGGAGCCCCTTTCCCTCCTCTCAGGACAAGAAGAAGCAAGGATAGGAGACAATGGGTTTCCACCCCTGGGAGGCAGCTGGCTTCCTTCAGAGGCCTGGCCCAAGGCTGGTTTCCACCCCTGGTTTGGCAGCCCAGGCAAACCACCAAGATATCTCCATTGGCCGGCCCAAGGCTGCCAGAGCTGAGGGGGCTCCGGGTCCCCCCTCCAGGCTGTCAGAGCCATAGTCAGAGCTGGTCGAGCCACTGGAGCAGAGTGGCTGACAAGAGGCAGCCAGACAGGAACAAGTCCTGGACTTGGTGGTGGCAGGAAGCCCCACTGCAACCCCACAGAAGGGCTGCTGCTCTCCACTGAAGGCCTGGAGTCAAGTTCCTTCTCAGATGACATTTTTTTCTCCATGATTGTCTGGCTATCAGACAAGGAGATGGTGCTGTGAAATGAAGGATGCTGAGCTTTTGAGAGCAGCATCTGGGTGTGAATCCAGGCTCTGACACTCACTCGGGCAAGTCACTAAGCCTCTCTGAGCCCCTCAGTTTACCTATCTGTAAAATGGGACTAATAATGCTTGTGTCACAGGGGATAGGGAGAGGATTAAATGGCATAGCAGGCAACTGATAATTTAAGAAGGGAGAAACAGAATCTGAGAATGTTCTAGCTAGAAGAGCCCTGAGAGATCTGGGAGGGAAAGTGAGGCCCACAGGGACTCAGCCACTAACCTTGGGTGGAACAGAAAGGCACGTGCTTATGATTTATCCTTCCTGCTTTGGTTTTGCCACCTTTTCCTCTGCCTCCCTGTCTCCTGCCCACAGGAGCTCCTCGTCCTGGTGTGGAGAGTGGAACCGAGGAAGGGGAGGGGAAGAAGCGGGTGACCCGTCTCTGAGACCCTCGTCACACTCAGAGGCTGGATCACATGGGTTTTCCCACGGCTTTTGCCGGGGGTGGTCGATGCTTTTACTGGTCAGAGATGGCGCCAGATGCTGGCGTTGCTACACCTGAGCTGGTCCCTCACGTCTCATGTCTGTTCCCCTCTGTTCATGGGGGCCAAACGTCCACCGCGATGGCTGTTGGGAGGACTAAAGGCTGTGCCCTCAGGGCCTACCGTGCAGGGCACTGGCCCTGATCATGCTGTCCTCTCCCTCACACCCACCCAGAGGCACCAGCTCCTGCCCTCCACCCACCACCCTATTGCTCAGCCTCTGAGCCTTCACTGTGGGCGGGCGTGTGTCTGGGCCAAGAGCCCAGAGAGGGTCAGTGCCTGAGTGAGAACCTCATCCGGGCCCGGCAGTTGAACCAATGTCCATCCCAGAGCCCTCCATTCGTGGGAGGGGTGGAGGGGGTGCACAGTAGGACTAAGTCTATGGCGGAGCCCCTTGGGAAGACTGGAGGGGTCCCCTCTGCTGACCCAGTCCTCCTCTCCTGCCTCTCACCACTCTCCCACCTCCCATCCCTCCTTCCTATTCCCAACAGGGGTCAAAGTTCTCCATCCTGGTGCCCTCCCAGGTGGTCCAAGGTCCTATCACTTTCTCTCCCTCCTTCCTGCCCCAGGCTCCGCAAGTGAGGAATTCTCCCCCCTCGCTCCCTGTAATGCTATACCGCTAATAAGATTAAAACATACCTCCCGGGCTTCCCTGGTGGCGCAGTGGTTGAGAGTCCGCCTGCCGATGCAGGGGACACGGGTTCGTGCCCCGGTCCGGGAAGATCCCACATGCCGCGGAGCGGCTGGGCCCGTGAGCCACGGCCGCTGAGCCTGCGCGTCCGGAGCCTGTGCTCCGCAACGGGAGAGGCCACAACAGTGAGAGGCCCGCGTACCGCAAAAAAAAAAAAAAAAGAAAAAGTAAAAAAACATACCTTCCTCTTACAGCATCGATTCACAGCACTGATTTACTGTTGCTTCTCGGCTGCTACTAAATGGATGCACGGGCTGCCACCTTAATCTCTATCCAACTCCTCACTGCTGGGGAATAACTGCTAATTAATACCTTTCTGCTTCCCGACGCCTGCCAGCTTTGAGAGCCATCGATACTCTGTGGGCTCCCTGCCACCCGGCCACTCACCTCCCCACTCGCCTGGGGCTCCAGCCCCAGGCCAGAGGCACCCTGGGGGTCCAAGGTGGAACAAGAGAAGGTGGGCTTTTCCGCTTTCTTGGTCCTCCCACTGGACACGCAACACAGACACAGCAAGCCAGCAAGAGGCGGAGCCTAATGCAGAAGGCACTGAGTCAGACCTCGGTTCAAATCCCAGCTCCTAGTCACACCAGCTCTGAGATTTTCACCTCTGAGTCCCAGCCTCCTTGTCTGCAAAATGGAGAACGCCACAGGACCCACCTCCCAGGCACATGCAAGAATTAAAGGAGAACAGGTCAAGAATGTACCGAACACAGTCCCTGGCCTCCTGCTTCCTTGGGGCCTTTGTCCCAGGCCTGGAGGGGGTGCCATCACCATGGGCCAGCTGAGTTCACAGCACTGGTGTCAGGGAATGGCAGGTGGTCATTCCTAATGCCGGGGAGCAGGGTCCAGGGGAGACCCCATCAGAAGAAGTTAGCTACAGACGTGCAGCCCGGTCAGGAGACGCCAACGCCGGAGCTCCGTGAGACTTTCCCTGCTTCTTTTCTTCTCCCTTTTCAGCTCAGAAGGCACCTCCTCCAAGAAGCCTTCCTGAACCACGCAACCTAGACAAGCTGCTCTGTCCCTAAGCCCCTGACTATCCCATAGCCCCGCGTTCTCCTCACAATATGGCATCATCCAGAGTTAGGCTATTTACCTATGTGTTTGTTCCTGCCTCGCCCACCAGGATGTCAGTCCCGTGAGGCCTAAGCTCTTGACTGTCCCATTCACATCGTCTCCCTGGGCACGTAGTAGGAGATCAAAAAGTATCTGATAAATGAATAGCAAGTTCTCCATTAGTATTAGCTAATAATAATGATGATGATAAGCAAGGTTATCACTTCCCTCTCCCCTCAAATGAAGAGCTGATTAAATGCCCTCTCTCCTTTAGTGGGGGATCCTATTAAAAAAACCATTGCTACTGTGTATTCAGTGTCTACTATGTGTCAGTTGAGAAACGCCTTGCCCCAGATGACACATCTAGCGGGTGACTCAGCGGCCATTCAGAACAAGGTGGGCCACGCATTCGAAGCACTCTACCCGGCCCCCGGATAGGGCACAGCACGTCCCACCAGGAGGGAAGGGGAGAGCTGCTTCTCTACCAAAAATATCTGGACGCCAGTGTTTTCCTCCTGGAAGCCCGACAGCCTGCTGAGAGCAAGGCATTCCCTCTGGTCGCTGGTGGCTATAACATGAGCAGCCTGGAGAGGAAAGCCAGCCTGATCTTGGATGTGCACGGTCGCACAGAGAGCGTCAAGAACGCAGGACCAGGTGCATCTCCCTTTGGACTCGTTCCTCTCTGAACCAATTCCCTCTAGCGGTAGCTGCAGGACCAGATGGGCTGAGGGATGTGTGAACACACGGAATTATCATTCTAAATCCCCAAGTCTGCCTTTACCTGCAGGACAGCCCGGCTGGGGGCCCCGCTCTGTGAGGGAAGGAGGTGGCAGCCGCCTGCCTCCCCGGGCCGTGAGAGGTGGTGGTTTGGAGGGAGAGGAAGCCCCAGGACTGGGCCTGGCAGATGTGCCAGGAGAGGCCAGCACGGGTGCTTTTAATAAAACATAACGAAGCGTGGGATCATTAAATATTTCGTCTGATTCCAGGCTCCCATGGGGGTGGGGTAGACCAGTTGGGCTGGCAAAGGAGAGAGGTTTATAGGGGGTACCCTGAGGCTGTCTGGGGGTCAGGGCAGGCACAAGTTGCGGGGGCAACAGGACCCAAGCCTCTGGGCCAGGGCCGGGGTGGGCGTGGGGCTTTCTCACAGGCCTCCCTTCCAGCTTGGAAAGAGGTGGAAATCAGAGGCTTTTCTCCCAGAAATTGTCCCCTCCTGCTGGGGACCTGGTACAAGCCACTGGCCCCTCTGGGCCTCAGTTTCCCCGTACATAGCATGAAACGAGGGTTGAATTTAACAGAAAAACGCTAGAACCTCCTCTACTAGCCCTGAGGAGGTCCATACTTCCTCCCCATCATGCAATCCACTCATTTTCAAATTCCTTCATTCAGAGTAAAGCTGAAGTAGAAGTCAGTCTGGAAAAGAGGCAAAGCAGAGCTCCTGCATCGATTTGGGGACAAGGACCCCCTGAACCATTACCTTGACTCACATTCTGGCTGCCCAAAGTGGTATGGGAGGTACGTCCATGGGAAACTGGGGTTCCAAGGAGCACAGTTTGAAAACCATGGGTCTGTCAAATCCTGCCTAAACTCCCCCATCTCCAAGGCCCAGCTCATGTCTCAGAACTTCACTGGAGGCCTCCCTGATCATGAAACTCCCCTGGTCACTACCAAACGTATCCCAGCTCTCACCATCCTAACATTCACTGTGGCCAGTGATTATGCTTCTTTACTTGTTTCCAACCAGGGTTGCACAGGGTCTGAGACATAGTAGCTGCTCAGTGATAGGGCCCCACCCTGACCCCACACATCTACACTTGGCCAGCACACTTACCAGGCCCTATTCTTCTTCATAGCAGCTATTACTTCCTCTTGTTATGTATTCATGTATGTACTCTGGAAGGTAAGCTCCAGGAGGGCAGGCTTTATCTTTATCTGTTTCTATTCACCACCATATCTCTAGTGCCTAGCACACTATCTGGAACGTGGTAAGTGTCCAGTTTGTCAGATGAATGCAAGGATGGGTGAATGGATGGAAGGATGGATGGGTAGATAGATGGATATATGGCCAAAAAATATATTTTTCTCCCAGGCTCAGCGGCCATGGCTCACGGGCGCAGCTGCTCCGCGGCATGTGGGATCTTCCCGGCCCGGGGCACGAACCCGTGTCCCCTGCATCGGCAGGCGGACTCTCAACCACTGCGCCACCAAAGAAAGAAGGAAGGAATTCTCCCTTTCTTCCCTGAGTGGGTATGAGTCTGCCAGCCATAATAGGTTCATTCAGAGCTCAAAATGTCTTTGACATGAATCTCCAATGACGCTATAAGCACTGGAAAGGCAACTCTATCGTTCTTCCAGATCCCACAGCATCCACACGGGCTCTTATCAGTTCCATAAACACTTACTGATGCCCGCTCTGTGCCAGAACTACACCAGGTACAGGAAGCATGGAGATGAGTTACAAATGGCATCTGTGCCCCATGGTGCTGTGAACATAGTAGGTGCACAGAAAATGTTTGTTGAATAAATGATGTCTAAAGTGAGACCTGAATGATGAATAGAACTTAGTCTGAAGAAGGAAGTAGTTTCCAGCCAAGTGAATGACAAGTGCAAAGGCCCTGGGGCATCTAGGAGTACCAAGTCTTTAGTGCTGAGGTCCTATGTGGCAGGAGGGTTAGGCTTTTTTTTTTTTTTTTTTGCGGTACGCGGGCCTCTCACTGTTGTGGCCTCTCCCGTTGCGGAGCACAGGCTCCGAACACGCAGGCTCAGCGGCCATGGCTCACGGGCGCAGCCGCTCCGCGGCATGTGGGATCTTCCCGGCCCGGGGCACGAACCCGTGTCCCCTGCATCGGCAGGCGGACTCTCAACCACTGCGCCACCAGGGAAGCCCGAGGGTTAGGCTTTTTGTCCAGATTCATGTTCTCCCAAGTGGTTCCCCATAGGTGGCACCCAGTGCTCTTCCCAGAACTCTGTGCACAATAGGTCCCCTCTGAGGTCATGCTTTCTGGGGAATGAGAGGGAGGGGTGATGAGCCATAGCCCCTCCCATTGCCATGAACTTCTCCCTGGCCACCTCCACGCCCACCGAACCCCACACTCATCTGCTCGGACCCACACACTGCACTAATTTAACCACCGCAAATACCTCTTCTGTCTCCTTTCCAAGGGAAATAACATTATTTAAGTAAAGCCCTTTAAATTTTAAAGAGCTGGGTTGGACTTCCCTGGTGGCACAGTGGTTAAGAATTCGCCTGCCAGTGCAGGGACACGGGTTCGAGCCCTCGTCCAGGAAGATCCCACATGCTGCGGAGCAACTAAGCCCGTGTGCCACAACTACTGAAGCCCGCGTGCCTAGAACCTGTGCTCCGCAATAAGACAAGCCACCACAATGAGAAGCCCGCGCACCGCAACGAAGAGTAGCCCCCTCTCGCCGCAACTAGCAAAAGCCCGCGCTCAGCAACATAGACCCAACGCAGCCAAAAACAAATAAATGAATACAATTTTTAAAAATAATAAATTAAATAAATAAATAAAGAGCTGGGCTGTGTGCTCTCTGCGGGAAGCTTTTAGCAGCATGCTGGAAAGAAAGAATAATAATGAGGCCAGAGACAACAGAGCAGAGCTGAGCTGCCACCCAGTGACTGCCCAGGCAGGGGGCCCAGGGCCAGATCCCGCTGCTGCTGGAGCCCCTGACCCCCTCCCCCAGAGGCACGTAGGAGCAGGATGGGAGGTCCAGAGAGCCCCAGAGTCACAAAAGGTCAAGTTGGAAGGGATCTCCGGCAGAGAAGCAAGAAGGCAGAGAGGACAGAAAGCGGTTAAAGCGTGAGACATCCTACGTTCAAAGCTCAACCACTTAGTAGCTGTGCAAACCTGAGCAAGTGGCTTAACCTCTCTGATGATATAGGACTTTCCCTAACACCTCAGTGGATTAGTCATTCCCTCTTCTACGTTCCCATAAGGACTTGGTAGCTATTTCAATTTTAGAATTTTCAATATTATTCCATAATTTATTTGTTCGCCTGCCTATCTGCCCCAGGAGACTGTGGACTCCCTGAGGACAGGCACTGGGTCTCATTTGCACCTTAGTGCCAGCCCTGGCACAGGGCACAACTCAGAGCAGGTGCTCAGTAAACGGCTGCTGAATGGAACTGAAATGAGGCCGAGCTTGTGCTCCAAGGAAATGAGTGGCTATTGGAGCATTGTCAGCACAGACACCTGCTCTTAGCAACACCACCTGGAGGCGGGACGCTTCACCCCAAAGGTGGGAATTTGGAGGCATCAAATATGTCTTAAAGGAAGTATTTTGGACCGAGACGACAGTACTCTCCTTCCCAATCTTATTATCCATCCAAGAATCTTAGAACTGGGTCGTCCAGACTCACTCCTTTGTTTTATGGACCTAAGGCTCAGAGGAGTGGGGGAGGGTGAGCGAGTGAGGCTGCCAGTTGATGGAGGAGTTGAAATCAGATCCAAGGCTGGCGTCCTTTCCACCAAACTGGTGTTTTCTACGGTCGCTTGCAGGACGAGGCTAAGTGGCACAGAGAAGCCTTTTTAAAAATGCAAATGGTCACATGTTTAATATGAATTAAGAAAAAGTATGTCTACTCAGTACAACAAACCTATACGTTATTCCTTTGTAAAATACAAATGAAAATAGAGGGAATCAGTTTAAATTTGATTTTAAGAAAATCGTGATGTAAGAAATAACCTGGGTGGGATGTAGATAAAGTCATGAAGGAGGCGACTGAAGTTTAGCAGTCTCTGCACTGTGCCCCAGGGCGTGGTTCAGAGCTGGTAACCAGAGAGCACAGCACCACTCCACCACCCCGGGACATGAGCATGGCGGGCAACAAAAGCTCCCCCTGAGACCCAGGCCCGGGCCAAGGAGTGGCCCAACAGCACTATGATGGATGCCCCGCAGCCCGCACACGGGGGGGGTCCAGCCTGCAGGACACGGTCCCATATTCAACTGGAAACGAGTCTCATCTAAGTTAATGTGAACAGTCAGGTAGATGGAAAGGCGGCTGAACAAAGGAATGTCACCTCCACCAATTTGGACACTGAGACCCGAGGGGGCTGTTGGAGGTTTTCCTAAGGAATGTTGACCTCCAGTGAGCGATCGATCCCCCCCTCCAAAGGAGCACGCTGTCACTGAGTCAGTAGGCAGGGCTGAGACCGACCTGCAGGGGGACAGGGCTGTAGCAGGGCTGGGGGAAGATGGCAGTGTCCACAGACGGCACGCGGGCAAGGGGCAGGGGCACTCTGTCTTGCCCAGAGCACTTCAGAGAATAAATAAGCCGGGGCCGAAATTGCTGCTGGTATTTGTCACAGCCATTTCAGCAAAGCACCGAATGTATAAGCGTCTCGAATTTCAACTGGCAAAATTAGGCCTCATCAAAGTCAATCTGAACAGTCAAGGTAGATGGAAAAAAAGGGCCGGACAAAGGAAAATAGAGGGACACGAGGACAGTCCCCTGAGCCAACTGAGAAACTGGGAGCCAAAGGGGCTGTTGGTGGCCGTTTTCCCAGGAAACAGTCACTCCATTTAGAAGCCAGCGCCCCCCCGCCCCTGCAGACTCCAGCGACTTGCTGAGAAGGTCCCTCTAAATGTAAAATTGGCACTCTCAGCTTTCAGATGAAGGATAAAGGTCTGATGATCCAAAGGGCTAACTTACTCACTGTTAACTCCCTTCTACCCCACCTGCAAGGGAGGAAGCAGCATCTGGCAAGATGAGCTAAGACTTGGAGAGCACCTGCCTGTCCCCTTGGGAGAAAGGAACTCTGAGCCCGTTCATGATGGATGTGGACCAGACTGCACATGGTAAGAGCCAGTGGGGGTGGCAGGAAGGATTACCTAAATGGATCTAAGAAGAAAGAACCTCTCTGTGGGAAATGGGGTGGAAAATAGACTGGGGAACGAGGCATCGGTATGCCCTGGGGTGGAGTAATCAATCGGTGTGATGGACCAGGGGACAGGGACGTGTGGGGACATTGAAGAGTCTTGAGCAGAGACAACACATCGCAACGGTCAATACCAGCAGTGGAGGGTGCAGGCGTTTCCTCTCTGCAAACTGCAACGTTCTCCCAAAGTTACCTGTCCCTTCAAGTTCACGTGCCCCTGAAAGGCCAGTTCCACGTTCGTAGAGCCCCGCTCTCATATGCTACATTTTGGCTCAGGAAAATCTAGCATCTAGCACAGGATGGGGCACAAGGGCAGGCATTTTAGTACCGTGATTGTTATTAATATAAGTAGTGACCAATTATTTATTAGCATCACACTTTCCATCACACTTTTCCATCTCTTTCCATCATCTTAGCAACTCTGTTGGGTATGTAGTGCAACCTCCGTTTTCTAGACAGGGAAACTGAGGCTTAGCTTAGCAGGATGGCGTTATATCTCTGCTGTTTGCTCCCCAGCTCACTCTTTTCCCTTTTCCACCCGTTCTGTGCCTGGGAGCCCAACTGCATGGGCTTCCAACTGAGTTTGGTCAATGGGCAGCAACAGCAAGAGACCCAACGGCAGGAGGAGGATGAAATTGAGGGATTTCTTCCTCCAGCTCCCTGCCAGGGCCCCAAGAGTTGGCTGCATCCCTCTACCCAGAGCCACAGTCCTGCACGCAGCCCTCTTCACACAGCCCTCTCTCCAGTTGCTACAGGTGGTAGTAACTCCCCACTGTTCTTGGGCCCAAGGGCTGCCCTCCCTAAACCCTAAAGCCAGTAGTCCCTTTAATAAGCCCTTCATGGACCCCCCAGGTTGAGCTAGGTGTTTCCTGATGGAACCTGGTTGGTACAGAGAGAAAGAAAGTGTCCCCAGATTACAGAGCTTACAAACAGTGGCACTGAAACCCCAGCCCTCCTCTGCCTCCAAAGCCCATGTCATTCCATCTGAACTGCGGTTTCTCAGCCACAGACGTTCACACCCGCATCTGCCCTGATTGGCCACATCTGCCACCTGCTCTGCTATGCACTTAACATTTTTCTTTAACTTGCTCATTTTTTTACTTAAATGAGCCATTTAAAAAGGAGAGAGTGAATTTAAATCACTGCCCCAAATGGCAAACCAGTCTCACTTGTCTGAAACAGAGGATGACTGAAAAAGAATTATAATGAAAACAAAACACTGTTATTAAAACTTTTACTCCCTCTGGCTCGCTGCAGGCATGTTGCCCCACACCTGTTTCTGTTGCAAAGCGAGATTAGCAAGCGAAGGGGCGTTAAAGACAGGATGGCATCAGCCTGAGGCTTTCTCCTTGGCATAACTAGGAGGACAGCATGAGAAAGGAACAGGGAAGACCCTCCCTCTCTGTGATTCCTTGCTATTTATTGCCCATGGGGAGGCCCCACCGAAAGAGGAACATTGCCCTAGACCTGCACTGTCCAACAGAGCTTTCCACAGTGATGGAGACGTCTTACCCACAGCTGTGCTGCCCAATACAGGAGCCACCTGCCACGTGTGGCTATTGAGCCTGTGAAATGTGGCTGGTGTGGCTGAAAAGATGAATTCTGTTTCATTCGGTTAAATAAAAGCCGAGACACCTTGTTGAGTTTTAATGTAAATGTCAGTTGTCACACACAGCTCCATGTTGAACACAGCTCTGGACTGTAAGCCCCATGAGGGCAAGAACTCGCCTATTCATTCTCCTCTGGATTTCTAGAACAGCACGGTGCTTGATTGCCAGGAGCATTCAATTAATTCTCGATGCATCAGTGGGTGAATCAGTAATTGAATGAATGAATGAACTATATTGCTTCTTGCAACAAGAAACTGCTCTCTGCATTCAGACTGTCCTGGGAACCATTAACTCTTCCTGGTTAAGTAACTCTGTTCCTCGCCACCCGGTTGCTCTCCTCCCTCCAGGCTCCTCAGTGGGGAGACAAGCTTAGGAATTCGACTTCCAACATGCCTCCTCCTCTCCAAGCTGAGCTCAGGTCCACTTCTCTGCTGCCACCGAGCAAACAAAGAAGCTTTTGTGGTGTGGTTGCTTTCGCTGCCCCCATCTCACTGCCTCCGCCCCTGACTGGGATATTAGGTGCTTGGTGACAATTAGCAAGGTATCACCTGCTTCTGTAGAACCAGGCACCTGGCCTTGGGTTACGGTATGGCCTGAATACCCACCTGACAAAATCCTGCGCACTCCGGCACTGATCACCAGCTCTAGATGCGGATGCCACCCACCCTCTGGCCATGCCAGCCTCTGTGTTCACCTTGCCAGGGCATCTGAGCCCCTGCACTGCCCCCTCCCCATGCCCAGCCCCGCACGATGCCAGGGCAGACGGTGATGGACGCCTTCCTTTGGGGCAGCATTAAGCAGCGGGGAGGAAGAGACGGTGCTTGGAAGATAATGGAGGCGCCAATGATTGGTGACAAACAGCCCCGCTGGAGCAGCGCT
Organism: Phocoena sinus; assembly: GCF_008692025.1. Lineage (NCBI taxonomy): Eukaryota > Metazoa > Chordata > Mammalia > Artiodactyla > Phocoenidae > Phocoena > Phocoena sinus. Next base: position 13,796,748 of record NC_045763.1, on the reverse strand, counting down.
GAGTGCCTCTGCAGAAAGAGAAACAAAAGGGCAAAGGGAACAGCTTGGCAAAGGAACAAAAAAAACCCAACAGCTCAGCTGCCTCTCTCCCTGGTGACTCCCAAGCTGCTCCTGTGATGTATGAGGCTGGGGGTTGCTCTCCGCTGGAGTGCCGCCAAGATCCCCACCCAAGCCTGGGGCACCCTGATGCTCCCCACGCAAGGCTCTTGGGTGGTGGGTCTGCCTGACTGAGCCCTGGGATGGCCCCCAGGACCTCGAGGGAGAAGACCTGCACCCCCCACCACCACCACGCGCACACACATCACGCACGGTGTGGGCACCAGCGGGAAAGTCACCCTCTCTGGCCTCAGTTTTCTCAGCTCTGAAATGGGGGGAAGGATATAGTGCATTTAATCTCCCAGCTCCCTCCTGGCCCCAATGCTCTGTAATTCCAAACCTGAGGACTCGCTCCATGTGGGAAACCTACAACGGGCACTGGGGCTTAGTAAACACTTCTTCCTCTTCAGACTGGGGGCATTCCAAATGTCATTATAACAGCAGCAGCCACTTTTCCCACACCTGCTGTGTGCTAGGTACCCTGCATACAGACCCCTCGTATTACGTGAATTTCCCCTTCCCAGCAGCCCCACCCCACGAAGCCACCATGATGAGTCGCGTGCTCAGCTGGAGACATCAAGGCTGAAAGCAACAAGGAGGTGATCGGAGTTCACACGCTGGATAAGTGGTGGAGATGGGATCTGAACTCAGGCCAGACCCCGGAGCCCATGCCCCCTGGGGAGGTAGATGCTTCTCCCCAGGAGAAGCTACCCCCATCACACTTGGTTCAGGCTCAAGGTGGAACAGCTCCATTCCAGGCAGGGGTCTGGTTTTCCCTCCTTGCCAGGTCTGGACACTGTGGGAGAGGTGGGTAGTGTCCAAATAATGGCACTTCTGCCACGAGACCATTGTCTCTTTGGGCACCCCAGAGCAATCATTTATAACACAATGGCGTGGCAAAGAGTTTCCGGTTTCAGGTGGCCCAGAAAAGCCAAATTCATCTTCCTGGAGCCCTGGTCTGGGAACGTCACTCCTCTCTCCTCAACTGCCCCCCGTAGCTCCCAGGCTCAAGTCCAGACCCCTTGCCCTGGCGAGCAGGCCCTGGCCAACAGCTTCAGCCTCATTCCCCGCTTCTCAGTGAGCACCTTATGCTCAAGTGAGGCCAGCTGCCTCTCTGTCTCCCATCCTCACACAGCCTGACAGCGTCCTCATTCCCCCCTCCAGGGCTTCGCACGTGCTGCTCTCCGGCCTGGGATTCCCTCCCTACCTCCCAAGATTGTTTCAATCCCTCAGAGCCTTCCTGGGCCACTCCCTTTAGTTTCCAAGGATTTATTCTTGCTATCCTTGTATTGGCCACTTATTATACATAATCTTTCATTGTTCTCAAATGAGCCCGTGCTGTGTGGGGTGGCCAACGAGCCAAAACTCCTTAAGGGAGGCCTCTGCCAATCCAGAATGAGGTTGGCACAGCTGCTCAATTAACAGAAGTGACTGGATCCCTTGCCTTGACTCCAAAGTCAGCTTCCAGGGGAGGGAGAAGAAAGTGCGCGCTTACTGAGCCTCTCAGAGGGACCCCATGGCCAGCTGACCCCATCCTGAGGGTCAGGAGGAAGGGAGGGGTCAAGACTGAGGGCTAGTTGCGTGCCAGGGGCTTTCACGTATTCGTCTCATTTATCGCCACAACACCCGCTATTTTCAAAAGACGGGGAGACCATGACTCAGAGAGGTAATGACTTGCCCAAATATATACTCTGCTAGGAAGTGGCCGGGCTAGGCTTTGAACCCAATTCACATAAAAACCAAAGTATATTAATTACCACCGAGTGGCTCTTCCACAGAGGCAGTGAGTGAGGAAGGATGGGCAGGTCCAGCAGCGTGCTGGTAAATGTTTAACAGCTAGCTCTGGGCTGGGGAGAGCTCTGATCTGCAGTGTTTGCTCATTCCATGGTATAAATACTCCTGCCCTGGTCAATTTCAAGCCACCAATAAGGTAAACTCAGAGCTGGGGAGAGATGTGTAAATCAATGCCTGGGTGTGAATCCAGGTCTGTCCCTCACTAGCAGTGGGACTTTAGGCAAATCACACGATCTCTCTAAGCCTCATTCCTCATCTGTAAAATGGAGAGACTGTTATCTCCCAAATGGGAGTTTCTGGGAGGCTTTAATATGACTTTGTGTGAACACGGCTAGCACGGGACTTAGCACATAATAGTTGCCCCCTCCTTCCTTCCTCCCTCCCTCCCTCCCTCCCTCCCTCCCTCCCTTCCTTCCTTCCTTCCTTCCTCCCCCTCCTTTCTTCCTTCCTTCCCTCCTTCCCCAAACCCTGCACCCATCACCAAACAAGGAGAACCCAGAAGGAACAGGAATCCCTTTAGTCTTCCCTCCACCTTCTACTGTTGGCTCATCCCCCAGATGCCAGCCGTGATGCCAGTTTGAGTGATGGCGGGCAGAGCTGGACAATGGACACATTCTCACACCAGAAAGGACTTCCAGAGGTGATTGAGCAGGGCCAGGAAACAGGCCCTGGGCTCAGTGTCTCGACCAAACCCCAGATTCAGGGGAGACATTATTCATTCATCAGTCAGTCAGTCATTCAACAAACACATCTTGAAGATTTGCTCAGAGGCAGGCCTTGTGCCAGAGCCAGTGGTGCAGGGATGCCTGCCCTCAAGAGCTCTCTGTTCAATGGGGAGACCAACCGATGACCATTTCCAGCCCCAGAGGAGGGTTGTTTTAACAGCACTGCTGGCAGCACTCACAGGGAACACCTGAGGGTTGTAGAGGGCAAGAAGTGGGTGAGCAGAGACTTGGAGGGAGATGTACGGGGAGTCAGGGGCTGTGCTGGCTGAGGGCAGATGTCTGCTCTCTGAGCCAGGAAAGGGCAGAAGTGGGGGAGGAGGTGGAGGACATGAGGCTAAGGCCAGAAACCTCTGAGCAGAGGCCAAGTCTGCGGGGCGGAGAGGTGGCGGCTCCGGTCCCCAGGCCGTGTGACTGCAGCAGCAACCTCCCCTGTGGACTGGGGATACAACACCCATCTGGGCAGCCGTGGAGGAGGGAGGAGGTCACATCAGCAAAATGGCTACACCAGCACTCAGCTCACAGGGCAAGCTTTCTGGTCAGTTTACTGGCCTGTGAGCTCATGGGGAGCTGACCTGTCTCATTCCAAAACCCTAGGGGTGTGTGTGAATGAAACAGCGCAATGGGTTGGGGAGGGAAGGAAGCCTGAGCGTGCAGCCACAGAATCCAGATTCCAGTCCAGCCACTTCCTGCCACCATCTTTCCATCTCCCTGAGGCTCAGTTTCCCTTTCACGTCTGATGTGAGAACTAAATGGAAGAATGGGCGTGGAAGCATCTCGTCAACGCTCGAGTACCACCAGCAGGTAGAGAGTTTGGGGGTCTGGAGTCAGAGTAGGCATCACTTTGATTACCTGAGAGTCTTCAAGAAAGACAGAATGTAGTTCCAGGAGCAGAAATTTACCAACAGGAAGTTCACCTGTGAATCCAGCCTAAATTTCACACGGCCTAAGCCTTTGCATACACTTTTCTGTAGAAAGCCACACACCCAACACCTCTCCACGTACCCCAGCACCAGGACGCACATGTCTAAAGGCCAAAGATGCCTTATTCATCCAAACAACCCACCGTGAGCGGGTTGTGGGCGAGCATCCACCATGTGTTTTGTGGGGAAGAGCAGAACCAGACAGGGTCCCCGACTTCACGGAGCTTCTAGTCGACTAGGGTAGGGGATGGGAGGGTCCCAGTGAGACTGGTTCTACCCCCGAATTTCACTGGGAGAAACAACTTGGGTCTTGGGTCTTGACTGCACCCAGTGTGGGTGTGGATGGGGGACAATGGGTCGAGCCTCCAGGGAAAGTCAGGGAGCAGGCAGGGGAATCAGTCACCCCCTGGCCATGAACCATCCTCCAGGAGTTACCAAGAGCGGTAATCAGCACCTCTAAGGTTCATCATGCCTAGGGAGGGTATCAAGTGGAGTCCTTCTCTTATAAGAGGCAGAAATCAACTCCAGACAACTCAAGCCAAAAACAGTAACTGGTGGAACATTATGGGGAATTCATGGAACACAAGGACAAACTGGAGCCTGGTACTGGGAGGACCCACGCTGCTTGAGCTGGAGCAGCTCTGACGTAACCGTGGTTAATACTGGTAACAGTGATCTGAGCCCACAGGATTAAGCTAACAGCTTTGTACGTCACGATTCTTTCCATCCCGTCAACATCCTGGGAGGAAGGTCCCATCATTATTAGCCCTGGGGAAACCAGAAAAGTACAGCGTCTTGGGGCCCCCATTGATAAGGGGACTTTCCAGTAGTTCTCTGTCTCCCTCTGTTCAATATTCAGCTTCCAGGGAGACTTTGTCAGATGCGCTCATCTTGGGGGTGACTTAGCCGATCGTGCCACCTACCAAGATGGCGTGCAATTAGTAGGGTGGTGAATAATTCCCCAGGGCAAATCTGACGTGTTGCCGGGAGAAGCAGGAATGGCTGGTGGACACGCTAAACGCCAGATTCCTTTCCTGGGTGTCACAGTGTCCTTTCCTGCTCCTTTGGGCTGCTACTCTCTAAACCTCTAGGTCTGTAAATACTGTATTTATTTGCTCCATCCATGGAATCTTGGCCAATAGGTCTCGGTGATCACAAGCCCCCTATGCCACCGGACCTCACTGCAAGTGGAAAGGTGGGTTCCAGGATCTCACCCACCTGGTTCCTTCCCGGGAACTTCATCCTGAAGACAGACGCCTCTTAGGAATTAATGTCCCATGTTTCACCTCCACTGACATTTATCGTTTAAAGCGGGGGCGCTTTGCACCCTCTTGCATACGGTAGAAGCTGCTGCATTCCTCCTTCCGGCGAAGAAAAAATAAATCCTTTCTCCTCTCCTCCAGGAGCAGCAGTGTCTTTGGATTGCTTCAGACCTGGGTTTGAAACTCCTGGTTCTTCCACTTAAAAAAGGTTCTGAGCCTCATTCATTATTTAAGAAAGAAAAGAAAGGAAGGAAGGGGGGGAGAGAGAGAAAGAGAGAGGTATCTTGGGCCTCTTGTCCTCACCTGCAAAACATGGCTAATGACACCGCCTCATGGATTGTTGAGAGCATTTAATGCATAAAGGACGTCTAACAGGTGCGTGATAAATGGGAACTATCCGTAATGTCACTCTTCTTTCTCTCAGTCTTCAACTAGACTCAAGAAAGACAGCCTTGAGTTGAGCTGGTCCCACCACACACAGTCCTACCTCCAGTTCTCTGCTCCCACGGGTTTCCCTCCCTGGAGCATTAGCCCGTGGCTTATTCATGTTCTCCCTTTGCTTCAAGGTCTAGTTCAAGTTCTCCCTCCTCTCTGAAGCATTCCCTTTATACCCCCCAAATAATCACTCTTCCCCCGAGAACCTCCTGTAGGGGACATCAATCCACTTGGCATCTAGCAGGTATCGACAAATTTCCACCTGGATTTTCATTCATCTTTATGGGTACATGCCTGACCTCTCGCCCCACTGGAATGACGGTCACCGACATAGGTCTTTCTCTTTTCAGATGTGCTCTGCCCACGACAGATGCCCATTCATTCTCTTGATGATGACGAGGGCTTTCAGGGACACCCCGTCTCCCATCTGTGCAGGTGGACATACTGGACAATTTTATCTCACTGGGATTTGGGAAAGAGTAAGGCATCCGGACTGGGCATTGGACACACGACAACTGTCTTTGTGTGTGGCTGGAGCCGAGGAAGCGACTGAGACCCCTTCTCACCAGCAGACAGCAGAGCACAGAGGGAAAGAGACAGTCCTGGGTCTGAATCTCAGTTTGCCACTTACTGACTGGGTGGCCGTGGACAAGTCACTTAACCTCTCTGAGCCTCAGCTTCCCCATCTGGAAAATCACTTTAACTCTCAGCGTGGTTATTAAACAAGACAAGAAGAACAAAGCGCATGGCACCATGCTGGCACATAGTGAGAGCTCCGTCAGGGCTAAATAAATGAATTTCAAGGGGCCTGGGGATGGAGCAGAGGTGGACTGGGTGGCAAGCCAGGTTAGACGCCTCCATGGATCCCAGGAAACCCAGTTAACAGAACTAACCAGCCTCCTCTTCGTTTGGCTCTTCGGTCTCCGGCTTTGAAGTCACCACTGCTATAACCCAGAAACCCCAGCGAGTCACTTAATCTCCTTCCACCGCCCCTCCCCCACCGCCCCTCCCTCCAACTGTAGCAAGGTTCCGGTCTGGGTGAGACAGATGTTCTGAAAAGCTGGGGTAGCCAGGCCAATCTAAGGCATCACTGGTACCTTGCCAGCCCTTGCCCACACGCCCTGTCCAAGGAACACTGGAAGGGAAGAGGGAGCCTGGCGCTGGACCAGTCGGGACCCGGAAGGCGCCAGTACTCACGCCATTAACAAATCTTAAAACTCTGGGCCTCAGTTTCCCAATCTGTGAAAAGAAGAGCTTAAACCCATCTTGCAGTGGGCGAGGACTGTGCAGCAGTTAGCACGTGCTGGCCACACTGCGGCTGTTCCACGTAATACTGGCTATTGAAAAAAAAAACAAAAAGCCAGCTATGATACAAGGAGGGGAGCAATGTTAGATTGTTTAAGGGGACAGCTGCGGAAAGATCGTTCGATGCCGCGTCTCAGTACCCGCTTTTACCAGGGCAGCTGTCCTTTTGTGCCTATCATCTTGTCCAAGGCAACAGGTTTGGGGGTGGTAATCGGTTCCTACACTAAAAGGGTTCTCCTGGTAAAAATTAGAAGTTTCAGAACCAATGAAGTAAGAGATCTTGGAGGTCGCTTTCAGCTCTAACATCCCCTGCACTTAAAAAGCAAAAGCTAATTCAACCTCTCAGGAAAAACTCCAGTTTGCACCTTGGGTGGGAAGGGAGTGGGGTTTATTACTGGCGGAGGGGCCAGGCTGGGGGCGGGGCGGCAAGGGGAGCAGGGGCGAAGCAGCCTGGCCCCGGCAGGGCCCTTAACTCCCCCGCCAGGGGCTGAGTGCGAGCCGGGCGGGGGCCTGGGCCCCGCCCCGCGCCCCCGGCGTCGGGTGGAGATGGTGAGGGAGCAGAAGTACGTAAAGTCCTCACGCCAGCTTGTGCATGCACAGCTCCCCTGCAGTCTCGGTGCTGCGGCTTCCTCGGCCCAGCCGAGTCCGCCCCCGCATCCCACCCACCCGTTGACACGCGGCTGCCAAGAGAGAACTGGAAGGGCCTCTGGCTGGGGCCTTTGGCGCGTCCTAACTCGGCCTGCCCACTGCTAGCCTTCGCGGAGACTTTGCCACAGCCCAGAGAGGCAGGTCCATGAACCACTCTCTTCCCCGCGCCCCCAGGGCCCGGTGCCCTCTCTCTCCCAGGCCACCGCCCAGGCACGAGTGCATCACTGCCTTCCCAGAAGTGCCCAGACCAGGTAAAATGGGAACTGAGGAGTTAAAAACCGAGCGGGTTTCTCCTCTTGGAGAGTCAAGATACTGGGGAGTGGAAGCAGGGGCAGGAACTTCCAGCCCAGCCAGTCCTGTGTGCAGCCGACTGCTCTCTCCTCCCAGTGCACAGACCCACCTCTCCACAAAGGTGAGCTCCTTGGCTCTGCGGCCCATAGGAACAGAACCGGCGAGGGCGCACTGGCCGTGCCTCTCCCTAGTAGTGACCGCCATCGCCCCCCACTGTGCAGGCGTGTTTCTGAATGCCTGCCCTGGACTCTACCCTCCCCGCCCTCCGAAGCAGCCCCTGGCAGGTGGTCCGGCACAGCCAAATGCCAGGTGCACGGCTCTCGGTCACGTCCAGGAAGGGCGCCCTCCCCTGGCAAGCCGGCCTGTTGCATCTCGTACAGACCCTTCTCGTGCTCCCATCCCTTCGTGGGCACGGATTTGGAGCGGGTAAGGAGGGATCCCACTCTCGAGCACTCTCATCTCTGCAGGGAAGGGAGAGCTCCCCGGCTGCCCAGGACCCCTGCGCGCGTCCCACGCTCGGAAAGTTTCCCATCTGCGATCCGGATCAGCGCTCTTCCCTCACCCTGAGAAGCGGAGCTCAGAGGCCATGCCGGCTGCCCCCGGCCCAGAGGCGCTCACCCCCGGCGCCAGATCCCCCAGCCTCCAGCCAGTTGCAGAGGCGGGCCAGGGGAGTGGAGGCGCCAAGACGCCGGCTCAGCTCTCCGCAGCCCCGCAGCCCGAAGAACGCTGCTCGCGGGTTCTGGGGAAAATCGCAGGGTGGGGTCCTGACGGAGCGGGGTTTCCCACCAAAGCCTTTCCCATCAGTCGCCACCCTCACCCCTGCCGCGTCTCTCTGGTTCTGCGCATTCCGGGGGAAAGGGGTGCTCCCCTCCTCCCCCCAGCCATCCCCGCTCCCTTCAATGTCCAGGTGAGGGCTCCAGGTGCCTTTCAACAAAGCCCAGTGCCCTCTCCGTTGCGCTGGAACCGGGACACCACCCCCTCCCCGCCTCCATATAACCTTTCCCTCTAGAGGCATCCGAGGGAGGGAGCCGTCACCCCAAAGTTGGGGGGAGATTTTCATCCACTTTGGAAGGTCTGTTGTTCCAAGGGTAGGGGGATAAAGTACAGGGCTTGCATTACTTCTGCTTTACACCAACCCCTCCCCGCTCTCTGCCAGCAGGACCACCATTCAGGCTCGAATTCTGCAGCTTCTCCCATCAGCAGACCAAGCACTCTTCAAGGACCTCGGGGTAGACGGGGTGCGGTTATTTTAGGCGGGACACCCCTTCCCGGAAGGCACTCTCTCAGAGTTTGGCTAAGCACCCCCGGTGGGGCAAGGCACACACACGGCAGAGGACGGAGATGGTTCCCCCACCTTCATCACCCAGTTGGGCTAGGGACTGAGACCCTACTGGTCACAATGGCTACGTTTTGGCACCCCGCATCCTCCTCCGCCTCCGCGGCAGAGCCAGGACGTAACTCCAGATGGGCTGGTTCTGGGCATCCAGGTTTGGTACTAGGCTTAGGGGGGAATCGCGGACGCGCACCCTCTAGTCTCCGCGCCCACGGCTCTTCGCCGGTCCAGCCTCCCTCCCGCCCAGCTCGTAGCGAATGTGTTGGCTCGCTGCCCGAAAGGTGCCAGGGTCGCCAGGTTGGACTGCCGCGCCACTTAAGGCCCACCAGGCGGCGGCGCCGGGCTGGAAGCATCGAGGCTTCGGCGAACCCTGGACCCTGGAGGTGCGGAGGCACCAATCACTCTCTCTAGGGCCCTCCTTCCAATGGGTTCAGCCCAGCCGGGACCAAGTCCATGCGGGACGCACACACACCGCTGCTCAGACCTTCTCAGCCCCCGGACGCGTCCATGCCTCCCTCCACACTAGAACCACACACTCCACTGCACGCACACACACTCCTGGCCCATGAAGCAACACAACCCCCGCATGCCTGCACCTCCACACATCCCAGAGACGTACACTCCTGCTCAAGTGTCACACTCCCACCTCCTATGCACACACGCCCCGTGCCCCCCCCCCAACAGAAATACAGCCACTCCCTGTCACACATCCCTAAAGGGACCCATACACTTGGGACGCGCGTGCAACGCCGCACCTCACACACCCATCCACCCTGTAACACGCTCACACATGCGATGACACAAGCTCACACACTTCACACCCTCACCGAGAAGCTGGCACCCGCTCACACCCCCAAACACTGGCTCACACGCTTTCTCACACACACACCTTCTCTGTGTAACTGACATGGACACTCAAACACCCCTCCAGACACTCGCTCGCTCACACACCATCACACACACTCACATCTCCAAATGCACTCCGGCAGCCTCTCCACACACAGCTCCCTCCCGGACACCCTCACACTGAGACGCAACAAAGACACACGCTCATACACACGCGCACACGCACACCCTGGCACAGACCCACGAGCGCTCTCTTCAAAGGAGACATCCTCCCTCCCTCGTCAAGCCGATCACCTCTGCAGACCCCCACGCCGGGAGCGGGGCTCGGACCCGGAGCCTCTCGGGAGCGACCCTGGCCCGCGCCCGCCGCCAGCTGCCCGCCCCCGCGCGCATCCCCAGCCGGGCTCCGGCCCGCGCCCGCGCACTCACCGCGCGCCAGGTCCAGGATCGCTGGGAGCAGCAGGCAGGCGCAGCCGCGGAGGCTCGGGGCGGCTCGCATGGTGCCCGGCAGCTGGCGGCGGCGGCGGCGAGGCGGCGGCGGCGGCGGCGGCGGCGGCGGCGGCGGCGGCGGGGCCCCTAGCCATGGGCTCAGGCGCGCTCCTGCCTCCGGCCGCCGGCCGAGCCAGTGGCGGGCAGCACGGGGCGCCGCGGGGGCGCCCCCATGCCGTCGCTGCCGGGCCGCCCGGGAGCCGGGCTCGACTCGGCTCGGCTTCTGCCGGGCGCCGCGACCCTCGCGCTCGGGGCGACCTCCGGGCGCGCCGCAGCTCCCGGATCCTCGGCTCCGCGCGGTGTCCACCGAAGCCCGGAGTCGGATCGGTGGCAGCGCCGGAGTTGGGAGCCGAATCGCGCTCTCTCCGCCTCGCGCTCGCCTCTCCCGGCTGCGCGAGCGCCCCTCCCCTCGCCCTCCCTCCGTCCCTCCCCCTCTCCCCGCCCTCCACTCGCCGCTCTCTCGGCTGTATTATACAGACTTTTCTTTAATCCTTTCTGCGCTGTTCGGTTCTCGTCCGCTAAGCCGATTTATTGCAGGGAGAAGGAGAGCCTCCCACCTCCCGTCCCCCTCCCCCTCCTAGCGATCTTCCACCCCTCCCCCTCCCCCGCCCCTCTTCCCCCCAGGTTCCCCTCCTCACTCACAACTCGCTTGCAGCCTGTAGCTCGGTAACCCTCCCCCAGCTGACCGAGCACCCCTGCCCTCCAGACCAAGCTCCATCTGATCCCGCTTCACCTAATCCCGTCCCTGGGACACCCTCGCCTGCGCGCCGACCCCCAGCCTGGTGGAAAGAGGTAGCCTCCCCCTTGAAAGCGAGGCCATCCGTGGAGCCAAACAGGCAGGGTGTGGCACGGGAGCAGTGGTCTTACCCCCATTAAGGATTAGGGGCATCAGTGTTCTGAAACTTCCAAATTATGGCTGCCCTCCCCCAGGCACACATGGAAATGGGATATGTTTTGTTCTTTCTTCCAAGAATAGCCACATTCTTGGACCCAGGCAGAAATGGGTAAGGAACTGCGTGTTTCCTTCTGGTAGAGACCACAGTTTCACCCTTTGGGCAGACCCGATTCCTCTTCTCCCTGGGCCTGAGGATGGGGGTTTGGGACTTGTGTCTTATCATTATCCTCCCACCGACACACACACACACACACACACACACACACGTGTGCGCGCGCGCACACACACACACACCAACCATTGAGCCTCAGGTCTGTCTGTGAGCCCTGGGAGGGGAGAGGTACTCCAGCCCTTGGAGTGGTCAGGAGTGACGTTAGATGGGGAAGTTCAGAGCATGGAATTTCACTCCATGGCATTCTGAGGAGAATCCCCAGCTTCTCTATCTATGTCAGGTTGCTGCGTCAGGCTGTCACTCTGTTTACTTAAATGGACAGTGGGTACAAAGCCAGTTCCATCTCCAGCAGCCCTTTGAAGGGGTGTAGGGAATGGAGTGGGCAGTGGGTGGCTGCTAGGCTGTCTCTTGGTCAGCCTTGTGCAGAGATGCCCCATGGCAGGGAGCTGGTCCCGCCAAGTGCCCTCTCCAAGCCTCACCGCATCACCTCCCGAGGCTGCTCTGCAGCAGCTCATGCCCGCCCACCCCAGGGAAGGAGCGATTTGCATTTATGAAGATCTGAAAGCATACATTCACCTGACAGGCTTTAGAATGATCCTCTCAGTAAAATAATAACAATGATCATAATAAACCCTTATAAATAGGTGTTTGATTACAGTTTGTCCCTACGTGGTTTGTGGTTTTTTTTTTTTGAATCAGACTAATTGGCTGAAGCTGATTAGACTGGATATGGCTTGAACACTGGAGTCTTAGACCCTTTCTTCTCCCTTCGCCTGGCTCTTCTTTGCTCCCTCTTACCCCCACCCACCTAGGTCCACCCTTCTCCAAGTTGCTGAGGGTCAGCTTGAGGTCACCTCTCCCCCTCACCTTCTTTTTGGGCTGCCGCAGCCGTGCCATGGGACACAGTCCCTGACTGCCTCTTCTCTGCCCCTCCCCCTCCCCACCTCTGGCCCAGAACAAAGCCGACAGAATCCAAATCCATCGCAGGTGCTAAGCCCTCTGTGCCAGGGCCTTCCCTGCTGGGAAGCAGCATCCAGCTTGGAAGACCCTCATGTTGGTCTGAGCTCCTCAGGTCAATGCCAGGCACCCCCGTATGGGCGTTCCTGCTCTGTACGCCCAGCTGCAAATCAGAGCGCAGCCAGGCAGGTGGACAGGTAACAGTTTGCCAGGTGAAATCCTGCATATGTGAGGCTTACTGTCTGTACTCACTGTAGCCCAGCTGTTACCCAGGAGAGCCAGGGATCAGGTGGGATTCCAGGGCCTTTCTTGGTGATGCTTCCTCCTAGTCTGGGTCCACACCGCCAGCTGGGAAAGGGACCCCTGTGGGGAGCACCGGAAAGGCAACCGTCAGTCACCTCCATCATGCCAGCTGCGAATGACACCTGGCAAGAGGCCGGCAAGGAGGAAAGGAGACCTGATATCAAGAAGAGGCTTCTTCCTAGGGCCAAGGATTGGGCTGGGGAGTGGGGTGGGGCATTGGAGACCTCAGTTAACCCTCCTTCACCCCAAGACTTACGAATCTCTCTTTTAATATCACCCCGTATTATAATTATGGGTCCTCCTAGCCAGTGCCTGACACATAGCAGGCCCTCAATAAATAATTGTTGGGAGAATGAATGAGAGCAGGGCACTTTGTGGTATCCACTCCATTCCTCAGCTCCTAGCACAAGGCTGGCACCTGGCAGGTGCTAGCATGCATCCTGTGGCCGTGAACCTTTTCAGAGAATAAACAGCCCCCTAGATCACATGTTCCGAGAGAGGACAACCCTGCCCAGGTGCACACTGGTTTCCCCAAAGGGGCTCAGCCGCAAAGTGCATGTTTATTACCATACGTAATTCTTCTTAGTAATACTGCTACCTCTGCACACACTCTCCTGGGGGCATACACTTCTCCAGCTCCTGTTTCACAAAACACAGCTTTGGAGGCTATTCTCTTGCTTCAGAGAAAGGCATATCCGCAGCATTGAGAGGGCACAGGGTGACCTAGCCAAGGGAAAAGTCACTCAGGGCAGCCACAGGCTTTTGATTTGCTTAACGTCCCTCGGCGCCTGTCTCCTACTGTATCAACCGCCAGCAGCAGGGCATCCACTCTGCAGTCCTGGCGCTGAGACCCATGAGTCACGGCGGGATATGCCTCTTCCTGGGGCACCGGCTGCGTGGGAGCCCTGGACCTCCCCGTGGCTGATGGCTGGAGGTGTGGCTGTCTGCCCGCAGCCTCCCTCTGTCCATGGTGCTGAGCGAGGATCTCCCAACAGAGGGCACTATAGCACAAAGCAAATTTCTCTTCTCACCCTAGGGAACAACCCCAGAGGTCAAAGGGGCCCTGGGGTCCTCTGTGACCTCTAGTTTGCTTATTCCCACGAGAGGGAAAGGGTATGGCACAGTATTCCCTCCCACAGCCTGGCTTCCAAAGGGATGGGTTCTGTTGGTTGGAGTAGGCCCTCCTATGGGGTTGGATAATGATGCTAAGAGTAGTAAGCCTTTGTGAAAGTGCTTCTCCTATGCCAGGCACTGATCAAATACAAAATGTGAATAGAATCAGTGAATCTTCACAATAGTGTATGGTGTGAGTATTATCATTATTTCTATTTTACAGATGAGAAAACAGAGGCACAGAGAGGCTAAGCAACTTGCCCAGTACAACACAGTAATAGGGCCAGATTTAAACCCACAAAAGGTGCAGAGCCAGAGGTCTTAAATACCCTTCCAGGCCAAGATACACACAGGCACACAGGCACACACATGCCCTGGAAGCCAGTATTTCAATGGGAAATGAGTTAGAAACAAAATTTCCATAAGCCCAGTGTGCTCCGCCTCTCTCATCTCATTTAATTCTCATCAGAGCCCCCTGTGGCAGCTTTATCTAAGCCCAATTTATAGATAAGTAAACTGAGTCTAAGAGAAGTGAAAAGAATTACTCAAAGTGACAAAGGTAGAGGAATGTTGTATTCTGAGGACAGGAACCTAGTGTGGGCTTTCCCCAGGCTCTGTCCCAGAGAGCCACACATTCTCTCTCTCTCCTTCTCTCCCTCTCTCCCTCTCTCCTCTCTCTCTCTCTCTCTCTCTCTCACTCACACACACACACACACACACACACATTCACACTCACACACTCACTCATGCAGTCCTCTGGCTCCTTCTTACCTTACCCTCTGCCTCTGCGTGCTGGGAATTAAACATCCCCCAGGCTACATCCCAGACAAGACCGAGTTTTTTATTGTTTGTTTAAATTAAACGCAACTGAAAGTGACGCCTTAACACCAGTGAGCCAAATCGATACGGAGTTGACTGGAATTAAGTCCAGTGCTGTGTCTTTAATGGACCTCAGCCCCACCTGGACTCAACCAGCTTGTCTCCTCATGGGAGGAGACTGGCAGGTTGTCCATGGGGAATCTGAGGCTGTGGTTGCTGAATGAGCTTCAGCATCACAGGCCCAGAGAAAGGAGCTGGACAATGTGAAGGAGTCAGGGACAGGAAGTTAAGATCTGGGGAACAGCATGGGGGTGGGGAGGGTGAGAGAAGCAGGCCAAGCTGACACTGGAGACCAGCATTCCCCAAACTGGGCCCCACTGACCACTTGTTTTGCAAGTTTGTAATAAACATTCCTTGAGGGGCTTCCCTGGTGGCGCAGTGGTTAAGAATCCGCCTGCCAAGGCAGGGGACACGGGTTCGGGCCCTGGTCCAGGAAGATCCCACATGCCGCGGAGCAGCTAAGCGCGTGTGCCACAACGACTGAGCCTGCGCTCTAGAGCCCGCGAGCTGCAACTACTGAAGCCCGGGAGCCGCAACTGCTGAGGCCCGCGCGCCTAGAGCCCATGCTCCGCAACTAGAGAAGCCACCGCAATGAGGAGCCGGCGCACCGCAACGAGGAGTAACCCCCGCTCGCCGCAACTAGAGGAAGCCCGCGTGCAGCAACGAAGACCCAATGCAGGCAAAAATAAATAAATAAATTAAAGTAATAAATTAAAAAAAAAAGAAAAGCACTTGATAACATTAAAATTAAAAAAAACATTCCTTGAAAAAGGGTTCAGTGGCTCAATATATTTGAGAAATGCTGTATGTTAGTTCATTCTCCACATCTTGGAGATTTACAATTCACACGAGCATTTAAAGGCTATGAGAAATCCTGCAGAGTTTTTTGGTTTTATTTACTTGAAGTTCAAACTTGTTTGGCTTCAGAACCCTCTTTGCATAAATACCTATTCATATCCCACATCAAGAGCTTTGTAGGTCATGGGATGGATGGGAGACGCTGTTCTGACGGTGGACAAGGCTTCTGATCTCTTCCTCGATTACCACAGTAGTTGTGATAAGGATGATGATGGTGATGATGATGATAAGAAAAATAATAGCCACTGACAACTGATGACATTTATTGAGTGCTTACTATGTACTAGGTACTTTTCTAAGTATTTTGCTTGTACTAACTCATTGAATCCTCTTCAATACCCTACGAGGAAGGCTCTATTTTTAACCCCATAGAATAGACAAAGAAACTGAGACACAGAGAGGTGAGGCCCCTTGCGTAAGGTCATATTGCTTTTATGTATTTCTGAAACTGTAAGAAACATGAAGATAAGGACCACATCTGACTCATCTCTTTATTACTTGTGCCAGGCAGGTGGTAGGTGCTCAAGACAGGGATAGAAGGAAGGAAGAACGGATGAATAGAAAGATGGATGGGTAAGAGAAGGATTAGATGGATCTTTGATGGATAGATACATGGATGTGAGAATTACTGGGTGGATAGATGGATGAATGGATGGGTGGATTGTGGGTAGATGATGGGGGGATGGAGGAACAGATGGAAAGAAGGATGGATAGGTGATGGTGGGTGGGTGTGTAGACAGATGGATTGATGGGTTAATGAGCACATGGTTGGAGGAGGGTATAGATGAATCGAGATTAGAAAGCATCAGCAAGATTTGTACTTTTTCCCATATCATTGAATTTGCTAAGAATGAGAGACCTGGACTCACAGGTGTTAGTCACAGTTGGAAGGGAGCAACAGAGGTAGTCGGGAGCAGCGACAGAAAGCATGGTCTCTAGAGTTGGTCTGTCTAGACCCAAATCTCATCTTCAACACTCAGGAAATAACTGTTGGAGGGAGGGAAGGAAGGAAGAAAGGAAGGAAGGAGAAGAGGGAGGGAGGATAGAAGGAAGGAAGAGAGGAAGGAAGGAAGGATTTGCTGTAAGAACCCAAACAAATTATTTAACCTCCCTGTGCTTTGATTTCTTTATCTGTATAATGGGGATGGGAAAAAAGAGTACCAACCTCACTGATTAAATAAGACAATGCTTCAAATGACGTAAGCACTCAATAAATATTAGCTGTAACTATTACCCATGACCGAGGCAGCCATAGGATGCTATAATTACCCAACTCCGTGGTTCCTTATTTTCATCCTTAGCTTCCTGCGCTTTGCAGTGGAGAGGGGCGGATGAAGACTCCAGGGTTATGATCTCAAGGGACTCAGCAGGCGGTTGCCGTGACCACGAACCAAAGAAAAGGGTCAACGTAAACGGGATCTGCAATTCACTTATCTTCTATGGCATTCTCCAACATTAGGCAGCCTATTCCTGGCTTTGGACTCTTGTCTCCATGATTGTCAAGTCTGGCTTGGAATCTTACGAGGTCACCCTTGGAAGAGCAGCCCTTTTCTACTTTCCTTGCCAAGCCGCAATACCACCCATAGACAACAGGTGGCGACATCCAATATGTGATTTGTTCTATTTTTACAACCTTTTAAGTGTGAGGGCCTATATTATGTAAAACAAACCAGCTTCCTATTGCAAGAGTCCGTTAAGCTTTAGTATATTTACAATGAGGCATGCTGTCACAAATATATATACGTAAGGTCCTTAGTCGCAATTGTGTGATGGGACCATAATACTATAGATGAGAAAACTGAGACCCCAAGCAAGATTGTCTGCTCCCTGCATTCTCACTATTTGAGGTGCATATAGTCTGCACAACACGGAAGTAATATTCTCTTCAGTTGGCTCACCTGTGTGTCTTGTCTTCCCAGGTCATAACGGAAGCTCTGGAAGTTCTGGGCACTTTTCACTTTGCCCCTTGGCACCTACAGTACCACTCTGCTCAGGCCTGAGTCACAGTACTGGAGAGGCCAGGAAGCAAAGGAGGAAGAGCTAGCTAACCAGGCTAGTTGTTCAGTTGTGAGTAAAAGGTATTTGTAATGAAAATGCTCTGGTTAATTACAAAGCCATCTGGTAAGACCTGACAATTCCCTCCTCTCCCCATCAGCCTGCTTTCTGTCTTGAGTTTCTAGGTCCTGAAACATTTGAGGAAAATCTCAATTCAATTTATAGTACAGGGAGATGATTCCATTTCTCTGGGCTTCAGAGTTCCCATTTCCAAGAGGCAAAAGGCCAAACTCGTTCCCTGAGGCCCCTGACAGATGATGTCTTACCTGGGCATGAATCTACCTCCACCTTCCTTCTCTTTCTCCCTTCCTGTGCTACTGATGCAGCAGATACCCTGTACTTGGCACTGAGGTTGGACTTGGGAGGTGGTGAGACCTGAAGCTCTGAAGGATGCCTAGGCGTTAGAGAAAAGCTTTGGGGGCAGAGCCAATTCCTTACAAAGATGGAACAGAGATTGCCATCCAGAGAGCAACAGGTGGTCCAGGAAGTGGGTCTGGGGGTGTGTAGAGAGCTAAAGCTGTGAGGTTAGGAAGGGTCTTTGAAGACCACAGAAAGCAATGAATGGGGTGGCAAAGGAACAATGAAAACTACTCTAAAAACCTGCTTTGACAATAATGACGTGGACACATCTTGCCCATCTTGAGATTCTGTGTCTCTTGACATTAGATCACTCTACACTGACTGGTCCTTTCCCAGCCCACAGAGGGAAATTTGTCATCACTGTAGCCTTTACATCTCTGCAGAGATGCTCTTCATTCCCCACGCCCTTTTCTCCCCAACTATTGATTGACAGAAACAATCCCGCTAACCCCTTAACACCCGAGCCAGTCCCCTCCCTGCCTTCCTATGTTGCCCCTGTTCTGCCATGCCCAGCTTCCTGTCCTTCTTTCCATTTTCCCTGTCAAAAGGCTGACTCTGCAGAGAGACAGCTGGTGCATTGGGCTGGAATATTTCCCTGGAACTGGAGAGTATTGGGAAGCACAGAAGGACTCTCAACCCTCAAAGTTATCCATCCCTTAAAAGGGATGCTGATGGACGATGGGAAACACATAGGCATTGTTGAAGCTTTGTGTGATTCCAAGGGAAGGCACCCAGGCTTTGGGGGCATGACAGCTCCAAGAAGCACAGGAACAGGGGTCCCAAACTCTAATGGCATTACTCTAGTGCCCTTAAATAAGTGGTTCTAATGGGTGTCCACCTCCGCTAAGGGCATTGAGGCCACGCATATGCATTGGTCTTCTCCTCTGGACCAGGTGCTGAGCTGGGTGCCAGGGATACAGAAGCAGAAGGACACAGTTTGTGCCCTTGAGGCGCTCACGGTCATCAGGGATGGGTACACTACCAAGATGCCTGAATACCAACCTCAGGGCTGCCCACCTGCACCTGTTCACCTAACCTCTTCGCCATCAGGGTCCTGCACCCACCTGCCTGCTCACTTGGCTCTTCCTTCCCAGATGCCTCCCCAGGCCCCCCAGCTCCTGCTGGGCCCCCAGTCCTAACCCCATGCAGGCTTACACTAAAGGAAGGACAGTTGGGTCTCCTCAGAATTGACTATTGGACAATTCCTTGGACCTTATCCTACACATAAAGCACAACCCCCGCCTATCCACACCCCAGGCCACTCATGGCCTGAAGACCAAAGCCAACACCCTCGGAACAGCTTACAAGGGTCTTCATCTCCACACTGGACCCACCTCTGCGGTTCTTAGTGCCCACTAAGCTCTCTTGATTCTAGGCTTTTATACATGCTGTTCCCTCTGCTTGAAACACCCTTCCAGCCTCCCCAGCCTCCTTACTCCTCTCTCCCTTACCCTGCCCCCATGTACCCCATGTACACCCTTTAGGCTGGCTGGCTCCTACTCATGTCCCAGGGCTTAGCTTTAGCTGTCAGTAGTTCTGGAAGTCTGCGTTAGATGCCTTCTCTGTGTTTGTCCCAGGGAATTAAGAGTATGGTGGTAAAATGGGCAAAGCAAAGGGAGAAGAAGGAAGGAAAGGAGGGAGAGTGGGATGGAGAGAGCCAGAAGTCTAAATCTAGAACAAGGCTCAGCATCAGGAATCAGAACAGACTCAAGATACTGTCGAAAGATTGGAATGGCCAGAAAAGATGCTCAGCTTCTCCAGAACGGTTTTGCCTTCTTAACTAGGGCTGCCTTGAATGGACCAGAGACAGAGGTGCTGGTTCTTGCTCCAAAACGTGTGAGATCACTGAAGCCTCCCGACACCTTCCCTTAGAGGAAGAAGCAATACATGGTGGAACATTGGGCCCAGGAGAAGAAGAGCAGGCCTGCAGGCTGCCTCTCAGGGAGTGAGGTTGAGGGGAGCGTGTGAAGGGGCCCACGCTCCTCTTTAGACAGTACTGTCTCCTCTGGCAGGACCGGCTCTCCAACCCAGGGAAGCTCGAGGGCGTCCTGGGTGCCTGGGGACCACTCATCTTCCTGCTTCCAAGTCGAACACTTACTTATCAAGATAATTAAATTCCACCTCCTTCCAGCTGCCCCCTTGCAGTGTCATGAGGGACAGGAGCCTCTCCCCGAGAACTTTCCTTGTCGCTGCTCGATAAGCCCCATATTTCACACGGCGAGCGGTTGCATTTCGGCGGTGGGTGAAGTCGTTTTATTTTTTATCATGCACGCAGGCATATAAATACGCACGAGATGCTCAGGAGCACTTTAGTGTCTCTCTGGAAGGCAGGCTCCATGTGAGTGTGAGGGAGCATGGCACGTAGTTCAACCAGGGCACAGGCTCCGCGGGGTCGGAAGGTGCTGCCCTTACCAGTATCGCCGGCCCCATCCTCCTTACAACAGTGCCCTCACAGGCTCCTGAGGACCAGGTGGTACCTTGGCAAACTTTCCAGAACAAAATTTTTTTCAAAAAAGGACAGATCTGTGATCTCATCTTAACTCTGCTACTTACCAGCTGTGTGACCTTGGATAAAGACCTCTTCCCTCTTTTGGTTCTCAGCGCTGATATCTATAAAAATGGGGTTAATCATGCCTGCCCTGTTAATCAGCCTCCCAGGTCTTTTTGAAAGAACAAATACGATGAAGAATTTGCAATGGGCTCTGAGAACTGTAATATACAACTGTAAGAGGCTTGTCATTATTCCTCCCCAGCCATTCATTTAGAACAGGTTAGTGAAAGTATAAGACCGTATCTGGTAATACAGGCAATGGATGCTCTAGAGGTTGCAGGCTGCCTCACCCATCATGGACAGGAGGAGGGGAAACAGCATTTGTTGACCTGCTACAGGGCTGGGTGCTTTATATATATCATGACATTTGGACATGACAGGGACACCTTGGGGGTGGTGTCATTCCTGCTCATTGATGAGGAAGCTGAAGTTCAAAATGGTTAAGGAACGTGTGCACAGTCACGGGCTAGGGAGCGCTGGAACCCACCTTTGAACGAGCGGCAGGACCAAACTTTCCTCTCATGGCCCTAAGGGAATCGCAGTCTCTGGGTTGACTGCCTGCTGCTAGGGATGGTCGGGACACTTGGGCTGGGGGATGTGCCATCCCACGGTGTGTCCCTCTAAGCAGCCCCATGGTGACGCTGGTGGGGGTGAGCCTGTCGTCCTGAAGGGAGTTTGTGAGACCTGGGTCCAGACTTCGTTCATCACACATAGGCCGAAGCAGAGAGGTCATGGCTTTCATCTGAGAGCCATGAGAGAGAGAAAAACCAAAGGCTTTGGTGGGGATGTGCCCCGGTAGAGGATGGATTGTAGAGCAGTGAGAACTCTCTGATGGTCAAGGTCAGGGGCAGGGGATCAAAGGATGCTGAGCTCTGACCTCTCATCCATTGAATTCACATCCCAGCATATGGAAGATCAGGAAGGGGAGCCGGCTGCCCTCTTCCCAGGGACTGAGTCATCCCGGAGGCCAACAGGAAGGTCAAGTGCCCAGGGGCTCGGTGCCTGCTGTCCTTCTTCCCCCAAAGTGCTTCCTGGACTCCACAGCCCTAGGTAGGAAGACGAGGAAATGCCCTGAGACTGTAACTTGAAGGTCCAGTGGAGGCACAACCCAGGAGGTCAAGTGCCGAGTTTCAGGGCCCAGAGACCAGGCTGGACTGGACAAGGAAATTACCCAGTGCCACCGACATCAGTGTGCCAGGAGGGAGCCCCCCAAGCACGACAGGGAATGTAGGGGCAGACTTCTGATACTGCGGTGGTCCGCGGACAAGGGGAGCCGTGGCCGTGAGAATGAAAGGGGCTCAGTGACGGCCCAGCATGATTTAAATGATAGAAAAAACCATCTTGATTTGTAAATGGAGAATTAAGGGAGGCTGTCAGAGGGTGGCCCATGTGGAATCGGCAGGGCTCAGAATCTGGAGGAGCAGGTTGGTAGCTGTTGCATCAGAATCCTGTTCTTTCCGGTTTGATTTTTCTCTATTTTCTTTCTAATTTATTTCTGTTTTCAGGAAAGTTGGAAGCACCAGCCTCAGTCAGCTGTGGAAAGAAGGTGCATCCACACTCGGGCTACTGAGACAGAGGAGATGGATGGCCAGACTGACGGGAGTAGAAGTCAAAGCTGGAGGACTTTCAGGAGGAGGTGGCGCTCAGAGGCCAAGGTCAGATCCCACAGGGCTATCCCTACCTACGCAAGTGCTATTTCCCAGAGGGCTTCTCTGCTCCCCTCTGTCTCTCTTTTTAAACATTCTTTCAATTATGGTGAAGTACATGTCACATAAAATGTACCATCTTAACTATTTTTCACGGTATGATCCAGTAGTAAGTCTATTCCCATTGTTGTGCAACCCATCTCCAGAACTTTTTCATCTTGCAAAACTGAAACTACATCCCCATTAAACAATAACCCCTCATTCTCCCCTCCCCCCAGCCCATGGCAACCACGACTTTATTTTCTGCATTGGTGAATTTGACTAAGTACCTGATACAAATGAAATCACACAGTATTTGTCTATTAGTGTGACTGGCTTATTTCACTTAGCATAATGTCCCCAAGGTTCATCCATGCTGTAGAACATATCGCAATTTCCTTCCTTCTCGAGGCTGAATGATATTCCTTTGTATGGATAGACCACATTTATCCAGTCATCCGTCGTTGGGCACTTGAGTTGCTTCCCTCTTTTGGCTGTCGCGATGAACATGGGTGTACAAAAAACATCTCTCTGAGACTCTGCTTTCAGTTCTTTTGCATACATACCCCTAAGTGGAATTGCTGGATCGCATGGTCACTTCTCTTTAAAGAGAGAGGCTCCGTGGCATCGCCTGCCAGGCACCCCCAGCTACCTCTGCAGGTGGTGAGCACAATCAGAGAAGCTGGAAGGCGCACAGAAGCCTGGGAGGCAGGGAAGCCCTGCCGCCCTCACGGGCTGCAGCAGATCGTGGCAGACTTCACAGTCCTCTGCCCGCGTGGCTCCTGCATCTCGTGAGCCTCCCTGTAGGCACAGAGAGGAGCTGGAAGGAATGACGCTCAGAAAACTTGCAGATACAGGAAAGGGGGACCCACGTGTCCTTGGCCACCAATAACCACTGCTAAGAGGCTGGAGATTTTAGTGAGGCAGCTAGCACCCACACACTAGTCCTGGTAGATGTTTGTTGACTGAATGAATGATGGCAGTTCCAAAACTGGAGAAAGCAAGTTCCACAGAGCCCTGAAATGTGGCTCTCTTGTTTACCTGGTGGAAGCCCAGTGAATGAGTGAATGGATGAATGAATGAGCGTACAATTGTATCCGGTTGCTTTCTCTATAAAGCAAGAATATCCAGAGAAGATAAAAGGTCAAGAGCATTCAACAAACTCTCCCTGGACCCTGCTTGCTGCAAAGCAAGCACCTCGGTAGGCAGGGTAAGGGGATAGAGAGGGAACAGGTGTGGTCCTGCCCAGATGTGGTTCATGGTCAGTGCGGACAGAAGAAGACAAGTCCACCACCGTGTGCATCGAGGGGAGAATTAGTGTGAGGGAGAATCACGAGTCACCAGCAATCGCAGAAAGGGCTTCTGACATCCATTCTGCAACAGCCGTGGGCCAGGCGCTTTCTCATAATGTGTTTCATTCAGCAACCCTGGCAGTCGGGACTGTTCCCACCGCACAGGTCCGGACACATGGGGTGACCTGCCCAAGGCCGCACACTGCAAATGGCAAAACCGGGACAAATCCCAAAGTTCCTCCCTCTTCACCAACCGAGGTGGTCAGGGATGGCTTCCTGGAGGAGGTGACTTGAGCTGCAATGAGAATGTACATCTGCCTCTAAAGAAGAAAAATGTTTTCCAGGTGGAGGGAGAGATACCAGCCTAAGCCCAGAGATAGAAAAGGGCAGGGAGTGTTCAGGAATCAGCAGACATGTATTCCAGTTGAACAGAGCATGGTGTACATGTAAGGGAATGTTAGGAAATGGTTGGCCCCAACCTTGAACCTGAAGTCAAGTGTCCCAGATAATGTTGGGCAGTCAGGTCTAGTGCTCAGAGCTATGCTTTACCTGGATTCGTCTGGAGGCTGTGTATAGGGGGAACGGCGTGGGGCGGGGGGTGAGCCTGCAGACAGAAAGGGAGGCTGGGACCACTGCTGCAGTCCTCCAGAAAGGGGGAATTCATTTGTCCCACAGCACACGGGTCCCCAGGGGACAACGCTGTGACAGATCAGACATCCTCCTGGCCCTCGTGGAGCCATCATGCGGAAAACAGACAATAAACAGGTTAGCAACTAAACCAAAATGATGACAGGTTGTGACCTGTACCAGGACATAATTAAACAAGACGACGCGAACAGTAATGATGGGAGCATAGTGCAATCAGGGAAGGCTTCCTTGAAGAGGTGACAATTTGGCTGGATAAGAAGGATCAGAAGGAGCTGGAACTGCAAAGAGCAGAGGGAGAAATGCCTTGAGGGAGGAAGAGCTTCCTGTTTTCCAGAAACTGGCTGACAGTGCCTGGGGCGAGTTTTAGAAGGTGAGCTGCGAGAGGAGAGGAAACAGGGCCACCCAGGAATGGGTGGGAGTTGGGATTTTATTCCAGAGTGACGGGAAGACATCGGAGGGCTCTGAGAGGGAGAATGATGTGATCCGATTTGCACTTTTGAAAGACCTTTCTGGCTGCTGCATGAAAAATGGGAAGGAGGAGGGGCCTGGTGGAGATGATGACACTGGTCAGGAGGCCACCACAAGGAGAGAGAGCCGAGGCTAGCAGTGGGCCAGAGCAGAAGCCATAGAAATGGCCAGGGGTTGGGCGATGGGGGACTGATTGAGACTCATGGGCTCTGATTCCAGGGGGGAGGGGCCACGAGTGAGATGTACCAATTGGAGAAACACTCTCTGTTTCAAAGGCAGGTGACAGCCGGGATAAAGCACTGCAAAGTTTGACCCTGGCAGCAAATCCAATTTTCACACATCTCCTTCTGGGTAGAATTTGCCTTCCCTCCGAGTGGGAAGTCAGGGCAAACCACTGCAATGCAACCACAGACTTCTTTGGGGGGTGGGGGAAGGCTGTCCTGGGGGGATTATTCCGGGCTCTGGGCTGCAAAACCCTGTCAGGCTGCTCGAAGGAGGGCAGAGGGGAGAGAAGGCCCCTCCCTATCCAGCTCCTGCTCTGAGGGAGCCCCACTGATAGTCTGGACAGTAGTGCCAGGCATTTTTCTAGCTGCTGAGGATGCGCAGTGAATGAAAAGACAAAGTGCCCCTTTCCCCCAGACCTTCCCCACAGCCCGCCCAGGTGTGTAGGTCTCCAGCAATGGACGACGGCCTCCTGGCGTTCACACCTGTGTAATCTCCCCTTAATGTGAGCTGGACCGAGTAATTGGCTTCTGACAGACAGAATAGGCGATCGTGATGGGGTGCCACTTCTGAGATTAGGTCACAAAAAACTGCGGCTCTGTCTCGGTGGTGCTTTCTCTGGGCCCTCCCTTGCTCACTCTGGTGACGCCAGCTGCCATGTTGTGCGCTGCCCAGTGGAGAGGCCCACGTAGCAAGGAACCGAGGGAGGCCAACGGCAGGCTGACAGCTCATGAGGAGCTGAGGTCTTAATCCAACAACCCACGAGGAGCTGAAGCTGCCAGCCACCGCGGGAGAGGGCTTGGGAGTGGTTCCAGGCTCCTCTTCCCAGTCGCGTTTGCTGTGACGGCAGCCTTGGCCGATTACAACCCGGGAGACGTCCTGAGCCAGAGGCCCAGCTAAGCCACACCTGGAGTCCTGACCCCCGATTCTTTTGAGACAATAAATGTTGTTCTTTGAAGCTACTAGGTTTTGGGGTGATTAGCTATGCGGCAATGAATGACTAAAGCACTGGTGAACACTTATTAGCTACTTAATGCGGGCCTTACGTGCATATGTTTTACAGGGTGGGTGCCATCAGCCCATTTCATAGATATGAAAACTGAGGCTCAAAGAGGCTAAGTGACTTACCCAAGGCCACACAGCTAAGAAGTGGCTGGAAAAGGAATCAAACAGAAGCAGTTGGCTCCAGAGTCTATGCTCTTAAACATCACACAAGGCACAATCCCTCCCTGGAGAGTGCCTAGTCTGATGGAGGAAGCACACCCCCCACAGCAAAGGCATCTAGTCGGGAAGGTGGCCTTGCAGCTTGTTTTGCACCCACCTTTAAATCAGCCAACGCACTCTCGTGCCCTCCAACACGAAGGACCTTCCCAAACTGTCTTACCTCGTCCTGTCTTTGGCTGGGTTTCCTCCTTGAACCCTGATAGAACCCCAAATGTACCCCTTGGACCTACTTCTGGATCTGGCACCCACCGTGTGCCAGGCCTTTGTTATACACGATACACATCATCCTATTTAATCAGGAAACAGCCCCCTTACAGGTGAAGTAGGTGAGGCCCAGAGATGTGAACTTCAGTATAATGTGGCCAGTAGCCAAGATCCACCTGACCTGCTGGGCTGCGCTGCCTTCCTGGTCCTGACGCCACTGGGATTTGAAATTGTTCTGGATGTCACAACCCGCAAACTGCAGATCACTTCCCATTCTTGGTGGGACCTTGTGACTCGTGTGCCCTCCAGAGTGTGCTATCCCTGGGAGATGCATGGCGGGGGGGTCTCTCTGATCTCCCCAAGATGCAGCATCTAGTAGGCACCTACCACATCTTTCTTTGTTGAAGGAAACTTGCTTACAAGGTAGGCCGAGGGGGCATTTTACCCTGTTTGCCCAGCATATCTTCCCACTTCCTAGCAGGGCTCAATTCTTTTGAACAAATTAATCCTTCCATGTGTCAGTCTATGGGACTGTCACAACTGGAGCACTTTTCATTCCCTGAGGGGCAGGCAGGGAACACATCTCCTTCTTTAGAATTTGAATCTTGAGCGGAAGAACAAATTGCCCAGAGGAGGCAGGCGCTGAAGGGAAAAGCTTTGCCTCTGCTCCGGCTTCCTGGTCTCCAGCCGGGCCCTGACCATCCTCCCTGCTTGCAGCCAAATAACCCTCCTGCTGCCCTAGACCCCCCGGGAACTGCCCAGCTGGCCTCTGCCTTTCTCAGCAGGACTTTGCATCTGTAAGCCGGGGCTCTCAGAGCCTGCACAGGGTGGGAAGGGGGTTGTGTGGTCCCACCCCACCGCACAGGGCGCTGGGCTCAAGTTTGGAAAGGCCTCTATGCCCCAGTCTGAGCTCCAGGGGCCAGTCCAGGGAAAGAAGACGGTGGGAGCAGGACATTTCCCTCATTTCCTGTGAGATTCACCACGCACACCCAATCCCCCTGGAAATCTCAACTTTCTTCCTTTCTCTTGATATCTTCCCTGACCTTCCCCCCACCTCCCACCCCAAAGAAGTCTGTGTACTAATTAATTAGCTAAGTAATAACATGGCAAGACTATGATTCCTCATTAGCTTGGGAGAGATTCCTTGCTACCTGACTGATAGGCATCTACAAGAAAATTAACTCCAGTGCAAGGACTCCCTAATCAAGATTCATGAGGGGGTGGGGAGGGAGGAACAGGGGGCCCAGAAACTTCCAAGCATCTCCAGGGACCAAGGTATCTGTACCATGCAGGGGTGTTGGGGAATGGAGGCGGGGAGACAAGAGGTCACAGGGCTCGTCTCAGAGTTCAAGGCTCCATTATGTCTGCTTTAGGCAGAGCGGCCCACTAAGTGAATCAGGAATTACAGCCCACTGTGTGCTAGGAGAACGGATACTGAAATGAGTGAGTTGAAGTCCTTGCCCTTGAGGAGTATACAATTAAGCAGATAACTACAGTGCGGGGTGATGAGTGAGCTGATGCAGGGAGCAGCGAGATTTACTGAGCACTTACTATGTGTCTGGCAACATCCTGAGTGGTTAACAAGTATTCATGTCTTTAATCCGTATGACACAACTATCAGTGGCCCCAACTTGCAGATGAGGAAACTGAGGTCTGGAGAAGTTAAGCGAATTGGCCAAGGTCACAGAGCTAATGAGACAGAGGGAGGATGTGAACCCAAGTAGTATAACCTGGAACCCAAGCTCTTAAATACCATCCTATAGCATGTTGATGGGCACGCTGTGGTGGCGGTTGGCGTGGGGAGTACGGGGTATGATGGGAAGCCAAAAAGTGGCCCTCAGTGCTGCCCAGGCAACATCCAAAGTTTCAGCAAGAAGGAGCCTTTGAGCTGGGTCTTGACCGATGAACGGAACCTCACTCCGTGGAGAGTTATCGATTTAGTCCTTGACTAATTCATTCATCCCACAGATAAGAGCCAGACCCCATAGGGAACACTGCAAACACAGTGGTGAAAGAAAACAGATGTGGAATATCCACGTAGATGGAGAGGCTGGCATTGAACAAATAATCACACGACCAATTAGTCTACCCCAGTGCCACGACTAGGGTCGTCCTGCACTTCTGAGAGTGAGGGCCTCTTTAAAACTGTGCCCCCAGATCCCTCACCCTGGTCCCAGCCCTGGTCTACCCGTGCCCTGCCACTGGGGGCTGTAGGGTGGTGAAACCCCATTCATGAGGGCAAACTACGTGCCAGAGTTCAACCCATAACTAAATATTTACATGTGTCAGGTTGCTCTCAGGCATGTCCCTGCATCTTGCTTTCTGCCCTCTGAGTTCCCAGCTCCTTCACACTGCCGGTCCAAGGCAATACAACAGGCAAGACCACTGAAACTTATACCGCTTTTCCCTTCCACATGCCAGGAAGCATCGAACTTAACCCTACCTCACCAAAACAAGAAAGTGACACTCCTATGTCATGGAGAGAGGATTCCCCCGTTAACCTTCTTAAAGAGGCTTTAGGGTTTTTTTTTTTTGTCTTTTCTCTTCCTGAAGGTGTTACTTGGAGTTGGAGGACTTGGGGCCGAGAGGTCTCATGAAGCATGAGAGAGTCAAATCAGATGTGCATCAAACACTGCCTTTTCTCCCAAGTTTTCTGCATCATTAAGACGCAGCACCCACGGGGTAATTGGCTGACACAACTCCCTTTAATTGTACTGGGGCTACGTCTGTTGTCAGTTTCCCCTGCATTGTTCTCCCGGTGCACCTACCCCACGGGCTTTGCTTGACTGACCTACATCACATTCTTCCAAGTCTCCATTTCCCATTTCTCGACCCCTTCCTAGTGGAGAATCTTGTAAGAGTCCTAGAAGGAGAACTGTGGTCTCAGGTGACCCAGTGAGGCCAAGAGAACAGTGGAGAGGAGAGGCATGGTGAGCTGCTTCTAGAATGGTTCCCAGTGGTCCCCATCTCCTGCCTCCACACCCTGGTGTAATCTCCTCCCCTTGACTGCGGGCTAGACCTAGTGCTTGCTTCTAATGAGTAGGAAAGGGCAAAAGTGATGAGACGTCACCTCTGAGGTTATAAGACTGTGACCTCTGTCTTGCAGGTGCTTTCTCTGGCCCCTCCCTGCTCGTTCTGATGAAGCCAGCTGCTACGTTGTGAGCTGCCCTATGGAGAGGCCTACATGGCAAGGAACTGAGGGAGGCTCCCAGACAATAGCTCATCAGAAACTGAGGCCCTCGGTCCAAAAATCCGTGAGGGGCTGAACCCTGCCAGTGACCTCTGGCTTGAGCTTAGACACAAATCCATCCCCAGCTGAGCCTTAAGGTGATACTGCAGTACCACCTGACATCCTCAGCCAGAGAAGCCACCTAAGCTGCACCTGGATTCCTGACCCACAGAAAGTGATATAATTAAAGTGTGCTGTTCTAAGCCTCTTCATTATGTTGCAGTAGATAACTAACACAGGGAGTGAATGGGGAAAATTACCAAAACATGTAATAGAAGATATTCTACAGGCGTGCAGACCTTAAAGAACCTTAGCCATGAACTGTATAAATGAGCACATTTATAGGTAAGAGAAATCTAAAGCATAGCTGATTTGTGGTTGAGCTGGGTCTGGACAGACAAATGGACTTTGGGCCTTCTGTCTCTCTGTCTAGAACTCTTTCTGCTGGCATACAAATTGTTGAAGGTTGCCATTCAGTTTCTCTGAGATTTAAAATATGGACTTAGAAAGTACTTACATCTCTTGCTGAGGATGTGTTTAATGTGTTGAAATATGTTCTGTTTTTATCAGGCCCGTATTATATGGGACAGCCCTGGGGTGCAGGCCAGGGGGTGGTGGATCTGAGATATTTCTCTACCACAGGGATTTTCAAAGTAGTATTGTAGCTCACTGGGAGGTCTCAAGGGTCAGTTGATGGGCCAGAAAGAAATTCATAATGCAGATCTTTCCTTTCATTCTTTGAGGCAAATGGCTCATGTTTCCACAAGCTTTTGTTTTGACATCAGACTAAGACCTATTTTTTACTAACCTGCTCAGTGAGCTATTAACAGTGACCATCAACTTGGGCTTGAGATTCATCTCTCTTTCAAGGGATCTGGCTGCCTCACACACTTGACAGCATCGCACAGCCCCTACTCCGCACATGCTCGCACAAGCAGTGTCAATTCCCCCATTTCAGTGGCAGGGGTGGGGAGGATACCCTGTCATCAGAGGGACAGCAGGGCGCTCTTGAGTAAGCTGTGATTTTCAATTGTTTCTCTTCTTGCTTTGTAATTAGTGGTGCCTTCTAGTTTAACTGCACCATTTATCAATTTAGTTTGGGAGGGGTGGTTTGGTTAATTTTACAACGTTCAGTTAACCCTACTAGATTTTCAAATATTGCACGCCACGGTTAAAAAGGAATCATCCATGCATCCCTGGCCAAAGCAAATGTGGAGAACTGCATGATGGTGATATTTTGCTGTTATTACCATCTTCATTTTTTCAACTGCAAAGTGGGCACCCATAGGAGCCTTTTGTCCCACTGAAGTAATCCTTGTACAGAAGAGTCTGAGAGCATCTGTTACAGCTTAGTCATCCTGCTTAGGTTCCAACCTGTGCCTCCAGATGCAATTGGATGTATCTTTTCCATGCAAAGACCCAGCAGGATTTGAGTTCTGCCCATCCCTCTAGCTTTTTCCCCCATCTATTCCCAGAACCCCCTTACTATGGGCTAAATGATGCCCCCACAACCAAATTCGTATCTTGAAATCTTAATAACCCAGTGCCTCAGAATGTGACTACATTTGAAGACAGGGTCTTTAAAGAGGCAATAAAGTTAAAATGGGATCATTAGGGTGAACTCTAATCCGAAACAACTGGTGTCCTTATAGGAAGAGGAAATTTGAACACAGACACACACCAGGGGAAGGCCATGTGAAGATACGGGGAGAAGGTGGCCATCCACAAACCAAGGAGAGAGGCCTCAGAAGAAACCAACCTTGCTGACATCCTGATCTCAGACTTCTAGCCTCCAAAATTGTGAGAAAATGTATTTTAAGTCATTTTAAGAAAATGTCATTTAAGCCACTCAATCTGCAATACTTCGCTATGGCAGTCCAAGCAAACTAGCACAAGCCTATGTGTTGTCCCTGCATACAGTGTGCTGCTCAGCAGCCGGAGAGCATAGTAGGGCCACACTCTAGTAGGACCCTTCAGATAGAATCGCAGCTCTGCTGGTTATTCACTTGACCTTGAGCAAGTTACTTAGTCTCTCTGTATTTCCCATCTGTGAAACGAGGTCAATAATAGAGCCTGCCTCATAGGGCTAATGTGTAAGTTAAATTAATAAGTAATATGGAAGCATTAGCTTTATCATTAATTTGACGAATGTCTGTTGACCACCTGCTATGGCCAGGCATTGTGCTAAGTGCTGGAGGATCACGGTGAACAAAATAGATACGTAGACGAGGTGACCACGCTTTTGATTTTTTTTTCTTTTTCTCTTTTCCTTCCCTCTATTAAGAATATCTTACTTATCTTCATATCTTGGGTCACAAATCAAGCCTTGGTAAATTTAAGAAAATTGAAATTGTATCAAGTATCTTTTCCAACCACAACGCTATGAGACTAGATATCAATTACAGGAAAAGATCTGTAAAAAATACAAACACATGGAGGCTAAACAATACACTACTTAATAACGAAGTGATCACTGAAGAAATCAAAGAGGAAATCAAAAAATACCTAGAAACAAATGACAATGGAGACACGACGACCCAAAATCTATGGGATGCAGCAAAAGCAGTTCTAAGAGGGAAGTTTATAGCAATACAAGCCTACCTTAAGAAACAGGAAACATCTTGAATAAACAACCTAACCTTGCACCTAAAGCAATTAGAGAAAGAAGAACAAAAAAACCCCAAAGTTAGCAGAAGGAAAGAAATCATAAAGATCAGAACAGAAATAAATGAAAAAGAAATGAAGGAAACAATAGCAAAGATCAATAAAACTAAAAGCTGGTTCTTTGACAAGGTAAACAAAATTGATAAACCATTAGCCAGACTCATCAAGATAAAAAGGGAGAAGACTGAAATCAATAGGATTAGAAATGAAAAAGGAGAAGTCACAACTGACACTGCAGAAATACAAAAGATCATGAGAGATTACTACAAGCAACTCTATGCCAATAAAATGGACAACCTGGAAGAAATGGACAAATTCTTAGAAATGCACAACCTGCCAAGCCTGAATCAGGAAGAAATAGAAAATATAAACAGACCAATCACAAGCACTGAAGTTGAAACTGTGATTAAAAATCTTCCAACAAACAAAAGCCCAGGACCAGATGGCTTCACAGGAGAATTCTATCAAACATTTAGAGAAGAGCTAACACCTATCCTTCTCAAACTCTTCCAAAATATAACAGAGGGAGGAACACTCCCAAACTCATTCTACGAGGCCACCATCACCCTGATACCAAAACCAGACAAGGATGTCACAAAGAAAGAAAACTACAGGCCAATATCACTGATGAACATAGATGCAAAAATCCTCAACAAAATACTAGCAAACAGAATCCAACAGCACATTAAAAGGATCATACACCATGATCAAGTGGGGTTTATTCCAGGAATGCAAGGATTCTTCAATATATGCAAATCAATCAATATGATACACCATATTAACAAATTGAAGGAGAAAAACCATATGATCATCTCAATAGATGCAGAGAAAGCTTTCAACAAAATTCAACACCCATTTGTGATAAAAAAAAAAACCCTCCAGAAAGTAGGCATAGAGGGAAATTTCCTCAACATAATAAAGGCCATACATGACAAACCCACAGCCAACATCATCCTCAATGGTGAAAAACTGAAAGCATTTCTGCTATGATCAGGAACAAGACAAGGTTGTCCACTCTCTCCACTCTTATTCAACATAGATTTGGAATTTTTAGCCACAGCAATCAGAGAAGAAAAGGAAATAAAAGGAATCCAAATCATAAAAGAAGAAGTAGAGCTGTCACTGTTTGCAGATGACATGATACTATACATACAGAATCCTAAAGATGCTACCAGAAAACTACTAGAGCTAATCAATGAATTTGGTAAAGTAGCAGGATACAAAATTAATGCACAGAAATCTCTGGCATTCCTATACACTAATGATGAAAAATATGAAAGTGAAATCAAGAAATCACTCAATTTACCACTGTAACAAAAAGAATAAAATATCTAGGAATAAACCTACCTAAGGAGACAAAAGACCTGTATGCAGAAAATTATAAGACACTGATGAAAGAAATTAAGGATGATACAAATAGATGGAGAGATATACCATGTTCTTGGATTGGAAGAATCAACATTGTGAAAATGACTCTACTACCCAAAGCAATCTACAGATTCAATGCAATCCCTATCAAACTACCACTGGCATTTTTCACAGAACTAGAACAAAAAATTTCACAATTTGTATGGAAACGCAAAAGACCCCGAATAGCCAAAGCAATCTTGAGAATGAAAAATGGAGCTGGAGGAATCAGGCTCCCTGACTTCAGACTATACTACAAAGCTACAGTAATGAAGACAGTATGGTACTGGCACAAAAACAGAAATATAGATCAATGAAACAGGATAGAAAGCCCAGAGATAAACCCACGCACATATGGTCACCTTATCTTTGATAAAGGAGGCAGGAATGTCCAGTGGAGAAAGGACAACCTCTTCAATAAGTGGTGCTGGGAAAACTGGACAGGTACATGTAAAAGTATGAGATTAGATCACTCCCTAACACCATATACAAAAATAAGCTCAGGGCTTCCCTGGTGGCACAGTGGTTGAGAGTCCACCTGCCAATGCAGGGGACATGGGTTCATGTCCCGGTCCGGGAAGATCCCACACGCCATGGATCAGCTGGGCCCGTAAGCCGTGGCCACTGAGTCTGCACGTCCAGAGCCTGTGCTCCACAACGGGAGAGGCCACAGCAGTGAGAGGCCTGCGTATGGCAAAAAAAAAAAAAAAAAGCTCAAAATGGATGAAAGACCTAAATGTAAGGCCAGAAACTATCAAATTCTTAGAGGAAAACATAGGCAGAACACTCTATGACATAAATCACAGCAAGATCCTTTTTGACCCACCTCCTAGAGAAATGGAAATAAAAACAAAAATAAACAAATGGGCCCTAATGCAACTGCAAAGCTTTTGCACAGCAAAGGAAACCATAAACAAGACCAAAAGACAACCCTCAGAATGGGAGAAAATATTTGCAAATGAAGCAACTGACAAAGGATTAATTTCCAAAATTTACAAGCAGCTCATGCAGCTCAATAACAAAAAAACAAACAATCCAATCCAAAAATGGGCAGAAGACCTAAATAGACATTTCTCCAAAGAAGATATACAGACTGCCAACAAACACATGAAAGAATGCTCAACATCATTAATCATTAGAGAAATGCAAATCAAAACTACAATGAGGGGCTTCCCTGGTGGCGCAGTTGTTGAGAGTCCGCCTGCCGATGCAGGGGATATGGGTTCGTGTTCCGGTCCAGGAGGATCCCACATGCCACGGAGCGGCTGGGCCCATGAGCCATGGCCGCTGAGCCTGCGTGTCCGGAGCCTGTGTTCCACAACGGGAGAGGCCACAACAGTGAGAGGCTCCCATACATCAAAAAAAAAAAAAAAAAGAAAACAACCAAAAAACTACAATGAGATATCATCTCACACCAGTCAGAATGGCCATTATCAAAAAATCTAGAAACAATAAATGCTGGAGAGGGTGTGGAGAAAAGGGAACACTTGCACTGCTGGTGGGAATGTGAATTGGTACAGCCACTATGGAGAACAGTATGGAGGTTCCTTAAAAAACTACAAATAGAACTACCATATGACCCAGCAATCCCACTACTGGGCATATACCCTGAGAAAACCATAATTCAAAAAGAGTCATGTACCAAGATGTTCATTGCAGCTCTATTTACAATAGCCAGGAGATGGAAACAACCTAAGCGCCCATCATCGGATGAATGGATAAAGAAGATGTGGCACATATACACAATGAAATATTACTCAGCCTTAAAAAGAAATGAAATTGAGCTATTTGTAATGAGATGGATAGACCTAGAGTCTGTCATACAGAGTGAAGTAAGTCAGAAAGAAAAAGACAAATACCGTATGCTAACACATATATATGGAATTTAAGGGAAAAAATGTCATGAAGAACCTAGGGGTAAGACAGGAATAAAGACGCAGACCTACTGGAGAACGGACTTGAGGATATGGGGAGGGGGAAGGGTGAGTTTTGACAGGGCGAGAGAGAGTCATGGACATATACACACTAACAAACGTAGTAAGGTAGATAGCTAGGGGGAAGCAGCCGCAAGGCACAGGGATATTAGCTCGGTGCTTTGTGACAGCCTGGAGGGGTGGGATGGGGAGAGTGGGAGGGAGGGAGACGCAAGAGGGAAGACATATGGGAACATATGTATATGTATAGCTGATTCACTTTGTTATAAAGCAGAAACTAACACACCATTGTAAAGCAATTATACCCCAATAAAGATGTTTAAAAAAAAAAAAAAAAGAGTCATGTACCAAAATGTTCATTGCAGCTCTATTTACAATAGCCAGGAGATGGAAACAACCTAAGTGTCCATCATCGGATGAATGGATAAAGAAGATGTGGCACATATATACAATGGAATATTACTCAGCCATAAAAAGAAACGAAATTGAGCTATTTGTAATGAGGTGGATGGACCTAGAGTCTGTCATACAGAGTGAAGTAAGTTAGAAAGAGAAAGACAAATACCATATGCTAACACATATATATGGAATTTAAGAGAAAAAAAATGTCATGAAGAACCTAGGGGTAAGACGGGAATAAAGACACAGACCTACTAGAGAATGGACTTGAGGATATGGGGAGAGGGAAGGGTGAGCTGTGACAAAGCGAGAGAGAGGCATGGACATATATACACTACCAAACGTAAGGTAGATAGCTAGTGGGAAGCAGCCGCATGGCACAGGGAGATCAGTTCGGTGCTTTGTGACCACCTAGAGGGGTGGGATAGGGAGGGTGGGAGGGAGATGCAAGAGGGAGGAGATATGGGGATATATGTATATGTATGGCTGATTCACTTTGCTGTAAAGTGGAAACTAACACACTATTGTAAAGCATTTATACTCCAGTAAGGATGTTAAAAAAAAAAAAATAGTCGCATCGTGTGGCCCCTTTGCAGTCGACAAACCTATCTCTGACCATTTTTTCCTAATAATTCTGCTTTTATTAGTCAAAGAGCTCTTATAAGTACATGTGTCTTTTTTTAACATCTTTATTGGAGTATAATTGCTTTGCAACGGTGTGTTTGTTTCTGCTGTATAACAAAGTGAATCAGCTATACCTATACATATATCCCCATATCTCCTCCCTCTTGCGTCTCCCTCCCACCCTCCCTATCCCACCCCTCTAGGTGGTCACCGAACTGATCTCCCTGTGCTATGCGGCTGCTTCCCACTAGCTATCTATTTTCCATTTGGTAGTGTATATATGTCCATGCCACTCTCTCGCTTCGTCCCAGCTTACCCTTCCCCTTCCCCATATCCTCAAGTCCATTCTCTAGTAGGTCTGTGTCTTTATTCCCATCTTACCTCTAGGTTCCTTTCCTTTGTCTGAGACCTGCCGGGCTGGCCAAGCTGGGGTAGGGATGCAGAGCAGAGCAGTGGGCAACAGGGGGGTCCAGGGGCTGCACCTAAGAGATTCCCTTTTTCATTGCTGGTTTCAGTCCACGGAGGGGGGCTGCCGCTGGATCCGGGAGATGAAGAGCTGGGGAAATAGGTCAGTGTGTAAGCCGCAGGGGCTGACGCCGGAGTTGGTAACCTCAGTGCGATGCCGCCATACCTCATCTTTGTAGGCCAGTCCCCGGGATCTCCCACTGTCCCCAAGCACCACAGTCCCATCCAAATCCCTTCCCTGATTTTACTCAGCTCCACACACAGCCCCCAGTAGCCTCTAGCTGTCCCCTTTAAAGTTCAAAGCCCAAGTTCAGCCTGGTGGCCTCTGACTTTTTGGAGGCCCCAGCAGGTGCGAGGCCAACTCTGAACAGGGTCCAGGAAAGCAGCCCACCTGCCTGCCAGGAGGAGGCCAGGGTGGGGTTGAGGGAGGGATCTGGGGTCTTTGTCTGGACCAGGGCTGCCCAGTGCCCCGCTGGCTGCAGCTGCTAGAATGTCGATCCCTCCCCAACCGCCTGCCGCCCCTTCCCTGCCTGGAGAAGGCAAGCGGCTTCATCGTTTTTTTCCTTTCCTGGGTCTGTCAATGTCTCCTTTGGGGAGCTCGTTCGATGACAGCTCCAGAAAGCTGCATGGAGCAGAGAGGCCATAATTCAAACAGACGCAAGGAGGGACCCCCGCAGACCCCCAATTTCCAGAGGCATACAGATCAGAAGGCAGAAAACACTGCTTCTGTTCTTCTGCAAACGTAGGTGGTTTTATTCATCATCCTCCCGCCCCCCCTCACCCCTGCCCTTCTCTTCTTTATCCCCCGCTCAGCGCAACACTGCAAAGAGCTCCTCTCATCTATTCTGCACAGAGGCCTGGGGATGAGAGGGCTGACAGGTGTCTCGTTACCAGTCGCCAAGCATTGTAAGGAAGCTGCTGACCCATTGTTCCTGGGCTCTGCCTACAAAGGAGCAAGAGGAAAGCAGCCAGCTCCGGAAGGTGTGTGGCCACACTGTGGGTTCCCTAGTGTGCGCCCCTCCCGCTGGAGCCCGCAGACCTAGGAGGGGCACCTGCTCTGCGGCTTCACCTGGGGCAAAACTTCCCAGGCTTCAGTCGAGAAAATGAGGCCACTGATCCTTCCCTTCCTCCCAGGTTGACTCGGGTACCCAGTGCGATAGTGGGTGTAAATCACCCTGCACAGGAACTCACTACCCCCCAAGTCATCCCTCTGACTCAAAGTCACCCCACCCCATTCCAGGCACACAGCACCTGTTTCCCCTCTTCCCTCTCCTTTCCTTTCTGCTCTGAACCCTTAGCCCTTGATTCCCATTTCTTCTGCCTTCCATCTCTGCTAATCCCCAGCCCTGACTGCAAGTCACTTACCTTCTCCAGCGATCATCTTCCTTGATTGTAGAGCTGGTCATGGAATCTCCCCAAACCCCACTCAACCACCACGTTGTGGAATGAACTAATCCCTGCACTGGACTGAAAAAAAGGAGGGCCTGGGACATGGTGGGCGCTCCATACATGTTTGCCATTGCTTTCACTTTACGTGTGTGTGTGGGTGTGTATCTCAGAAGAAGATAAATCCAGAAATAGACCCTTCAGAGTGAAAGAGGCGTCTCTGAAAAAGGAAGACAGGACAGCTACCCCGTACCCTTCCTGACCCCGTCATGACTCTTCACGGCGGCCACCCCCCTGGCTCTCCATCTCCCTCTCTTCCTTCTCTCTCTCTCTCTTTAGTTACTTGCTAATGCACGGGATTCCTGTTTCTGGAAACCCCCCTGGCAAGCAGATTTAGGGGCTGGTTACTTCCCCTCTCCTGCCGGCCTTGCCCTCCTTTCTGACCACCCCTCTTGGGTCTGCCACTGCTTGGCACACACGGGGGAGGAGGGAATCCCAGCAACCCATCCCCCATCCCGCTGCCCCGCAGGGCACCTAGGAGAGTATTCCTGTGCATTGGTGGGAAACATAGCTCGTATCCGCCTTTTCCCCTCCATGCTGTGAACTGGAAAACCACACGTGTGCACGATGCACGCTTTTCTTAACACGTGCATGTTTGCGCAACTCACACAACCAGGTCCACACGCACCCTCTTCAGGTTCCTGTACTTGCGTGTGTGTGACATGCATACGCATGTGAGGACATGCATGTGCCAAAGCGTGTGCTCGCGTGTGCCCAGGCAGCCCTTCGTTTGGACCACTCCGCTTGCATGGTGCATGCTGGCGTGTGAGCGTGGACATGCCTACAGCTCTTCCTGCCTCTTCGGCAAGTGAGTAACAAGACAACCCCCTTGCTACCATGTCGTCTTATTAAACACGCGGCATGTTAATAGCACCGATGAAGTCGGTTATGAAAAGCTCTTTATTAAAAATAATAAGAAATGGCTCTCCTGTTCCACAACTTCTGAGCCACGTTCGGCCGCCCAGGCTGGCAGGTTATTAAAGTGGGAGCGAGCGGCTTTAATACGCCTTCTGTGGCGGCTGTTTTGTGGATCTGCCTCATTACCAGCTGGCTGGTCCCTGCTGCCTCGGTCTCCCCAGCTCACCCCCTCAGACGCAGGGGCAGGGGAGGTGGGAGGAGGTTTATGGGAGATGTGCCCCGGGGAAGCAAAGGCTCTGCTCCACTGGTCTGACCTCTGAGGACTGCTTGCTGTGTGGCGACATGGTCCCCTATAGCTGCAGGGCCCCTGGTCTCGGGGGCGGCGAGTGTGAGGGTAGCAGGCAGGCTGCCATCCCAGAAGGAGTACCTCCATCCCAAATGGTGGCCCCCTTCAGGATCATCTCCTTCCGCCTCTGTGGGTCTGAAGTAACCATGCCCTTTCCTTCCCTCGTTGCCTTCTTGACTCAGGAGAGGGCAGCCCCGTGGCAATGCTGAGCCGGGAGCACGAAGACGAGGATGAGTCCAGCACTCCTCAAATCTGGCTGCGGACGCCAGTCCCCTGGGATCTTGTTAAAGTGCGGATACTGATCCGGGAGGCCTGGGCTGGGCTCGATTCCACATTTCTAACAAGGCCCCGGGGGATGCGGGGGCTGCCGGTCCACGGACCACACTCTGAGGAAAGGGGCCCCAAGTGCCTCCTGGGCAAGGACAAAAGGATGTCACTTCCATGGCCAAAGGTTTCAGCTCACCACTCGGCAGGGCTTGGCACACCCCTCAGAGCGAGAGCTCCTCCAGGGTGAGGGGTTACGTCAGCTGCTCTCCATTGCCTGCCTCCTCGTGGTG
Source organism: Phocoena sinus (assembly GCF_008692025.1). Taxonomy (NCBI): domain Eukaryota; kingdom Metazoa; phylum Chordata; class Mammalia; order Artiodactyla; family Phocoenidae; genus Phocoena; species Phocoena sinus. The sequence continues at coordinate 13,756,789 of NC_045763.1, read as the reverse complement.
CCCAAGCCAGGGCTCTGCTTACAGGGCTGCCTGAACTCCGAGAAGGAGAGGACGGAACACTAATGGTCATTGAGCCCCACTATATGCAGGGCACTTCTGTGTAATCGTCACTACTATAGCTGGCAACACAATTGTCCCCATTCTAGAGATGAAGAAACTGAGGCTCAGAGAGCACAACCGTTTCCCAAGGACACCTGGCTACGTGGTGTCAGACCCAGTCTTTGACCCTAGGTCCACAGGTCTCCCAAATCCTGTTTTTCCCACCAGAGCAGAACAGGGACTCCCCACGGTATACTCTCCACCTCTCCCCCAGCAGCCGCCTTCCCGGAGATGGAAGACGTCGATGCAGGGACCATGGACCTGCCTCTTTACGTCTTGCAGCATCCACTCCCTAGTGAACCCTCAACCCCTTTACCAGCATTAATTGCAACTATAATTACGTCTCCCCACCTCTGTGAGATGCTCGGGGCAGGCAACACAGAAGCTTGGTCTGCGGATGGATTTCAAGGCATGAGGTGCCCAAGGCGATGCCTTTTTAAGCCAGGCAGCTGGAGCCCAAGAAGAAGGAGCCCTTTTCAGCATCCTCCTTGCTCCAGGTGCCAATGGAAAGAAGATAATAGTAGTAGTAGTGGTAACAGCAGCAAAGCCAATATTCATTGAGTGCTTACTATGTGCCACTTTACATGTGTTATCTCTCTTCTCCCCAAATCTCTAACATATAACTACTTTATTCCCTCCTTCAGATGAAGGAACTGAGGGTCAGAGAGATTAGGTTATTTGCTGGAGGACACACCGCTCATATGACCCTGAGCTGGGCTTTGTACCCAGGCAGCTCAGCTATGGGGCCCATGTATTTCACCATGCTTCACAGAAATACCTGAGACTGAAAGCGGTCTATGGAAAATCCTTGCCCATGTTGAGAATCACAGAATCACATAACGGTGGGGCTGGATAGGGATTACAGAGCACTGAGTACCTCCTTATCATTTTACAGATGGGTAGATTGAGGCCCAGGGGAAGGGACCCTTGAACCATGTGCCATGGAAAGTTAACCGGAGAGCTGGGACTCAAACCCAGGTCTCCTCTCATGCAGCCTCGTTGCAACCTTGGGAAGTATCACCAGGATCCTCTCAGGGTGCAGTTATCCTGAGGCAGGCTGCTGTCTTCTGGGAAAACTGGAAAACAGTGTGTCCCCTGCTTAGCACAGATACTGGTACATCAGCATTCAGTGACTGTGAGTCATTACCTCATTGTGGTTCATGCTGTATCTCCATCATCCTGGTTTGGGATAGCACCCCACACCAGTTTCAGGCCCCCAATCTCCTTAAGGAGCTGGTCCAAGGCGGCCAGTGTACTGCTGAAGTATGAGAAGCCAGCTTTTAAAAAGAGAGCTGTGAGCCCTCCCAGGTATTCCCAGGATATTCTCAGGTGCAGACCTCAAAAGAGATGCTTGCCAGCCCTCTCACCCATCAGTGGTGAGAGTGTAAATAGATGCTACTTCTTTGGAGGGTGATTCGACAATAATATCAAAATTTGAAATGCACAAACCTTTCAATGCATCCATTCCCGAGCTAGGAATTTACCCCCAGACTCATTCTTGTATTCGTTCAAGATACACACACACACACACACACACACACACACGCACACATGGGCAGAAATATTTATGCAGCATTATTTATAACAGCAAAAGAGTGAAAACAACTGGAATGGCCATGAAGAGGGAACGGGTTAATAAGGTCTAGTCCACTTGTACCAGAAAATGCCACTGGGTCGGGGTAACAAACTAAGAACACAAGGCTGGAGCCCAATTCTTTGGGTTTCAATTCCTGCTCTGTCACTTACCATCTCTGTGAACCTGGACAAGGTTCATCTCTGTGAACTGAACCTCTTTGGGCACATTTCTGTATAAAATGTGGGTGATTAGAGGACCTGCTTCAGAAAGTCTAGGAAGATTAAATGAGTTATCTCATGTTCGTCACTTGGAATAATACCTGACCTAGAATAAGGGCTCAAAAAAATGGACACTCTTCCTAGGATTGCGGAACTGTCGAAAAGGATGATGTAGCTTCAAGTGCTGACTGAGAAAGATCTCTAAGGTATCGTTCAGTGAAAAAAGCAAGACCCAGAAAAAGGATCCTTTTTGTATACATTTTTAAAAATAGCTCTAAATTATGCTTTTCTGTAATGTTTAAGTATTCTAATCTTTTGTGCACATTACCTTTATTTTTAGAAATGTTCAAAACATGGTGTCCGGGCTATGGAATCAAGAGCCTCTTCTGTTGTCTTCCTTATATTTTTTGCATTAAAAAAATCTAATACATGTATAACGTACACTTTTTAATTTTTAATTGTGGTAAAAACCACCTAATGTGAAAGTGACCCTCTTAACCATTTCTAAGTGTACGGTTCAGGAGTATTAAGTATATTCACACTGTTGTACAACCAATCACTAGAATTTTTTCATTCGCAAAAAATCTAAAACTCTGCACCCATTAAACAATTCCCCATTTCCCCCTCCCCCCAGCCCCTGGTAACCACGCTTCTACTTTCTGTCCTTATGAATTGGACCATTCTAGGTATCTCACATAAGGGGAATCACGCAGTATTTGTCTTTTGGAGACTGGTTTATTTCACTTAGCATAGTGTCCTCTCAAGGTTCATCCATGTTGGAGCATATGTCAGAATGTCCTTCCTTTATTTTTATTTTTTTTTATTTTTTTTTGCGGTACGCGGGCCTCTCACTGTTGTGGCCTCTCCCGTTGCGGAGCACAGGCCCCAGACGTGCAGGCTCAGCGGCCATGGCTCACGTGCCCAGCCGCTCCGCGGCACGTGGGATCCTCCAGGACCGGGGCACGAACCCGTGTCCCCTGCATCGGCAGGCGGACTCTCAACCACTGCGCCACCGGGGAAGCCCTGTCCCTCCTTTTTAAGTCTGAATAATATTGCACTGAATGTATACGGCGCATTTTGTTTATCCATTCGTCCATCAGCGGACACTTGGGTTGCTTCCACATTTTGGTTAGTGTGAATACACTGCTATGAACGGAGATGTGCAAATATTTCTTCGAGATCCTGCTTTCAGTTCTGTTGGTTACATACCTAGAAGTGGAATTGCTGGGTCCTATGGGGGACACACGTTTTTGAAGGATGGCTTTAGAGCTTTTCATCAGAGGCTGATGGAGCCCACTCCCTCCCCTAGAGAGAAACAGCCATCAGCTCCAGCCTTGGAGAGGGAAGCTATCTTCCCCCGGGGCCCTCATGGAGCAGACAGCTCTTACCACATTCCTTGGGAATCCAAGAGTTGTCCAAACAATTTTAGAATATTCAGGAACATTTGAAAGACACTTCTCTTTGGTTTTGAATGTGCTTCGGGGCTAATGTTGGGCTGGAAGTGTATCTATCCATAATATTTGGGATCGCTGGTGTTTTGGCCGATTCAGTGCAAATGAAATGAAGCTATGTTGGTAGCTTCAAGGCAGCAGTGGTTTCCTCCTTCCCACCACGATGCTTGGGGATGGCTAGAGTTTTCCAGACCGGATTTAGACAGGTGCAAAAATTCACCCCATGTAAAATTGGCTTGTTCACTGCCTCTCTCTTTCAAAGAAAAAAAAGGCAGATGTTAAATTAAGTGTTGAGTTCTAAAAAGCCTCTCTCCCATTTTCTCCTGGATCTGAACCTGATTGCTGGCTGGGCAGAGGTGGTAATCAAGAGATGACACAGGCAGGCCAGAAATAGAGTGTCCTAGTCACTGCTCACTCTACTTACAAGAGAAGGGTTTATAGCACAATCTTGAGAGGCAAAGCCAGGGATGAGCCACAAGAATCCACGAGAAGCTTGGGAAGGTCTGTCCAGGGAGTGCTGCGAGCCTCACACCAGGACAGGCGGGCCTCAGGTGTGGGGTACGCTGGGGTTTAGGGAGCGGCGTGATGACCCCGTCTCCGTCACCTGGGGCTGTTCAAGAACAGCCTCCCACTCCCACTCCTGCAGAGGGTTTTGCCCTGGGGGTCTCAGAGATGCTATTCCAGCTCAGACAGCAGTTTGGGTGGAAGGGAGGAGAGACAGAAGTCAGATGGGCTGAAATGCCTCAGCTGGTCCCTGGGTTTAGCAGAGTGGATGGCAGAGAAGATGTAGGCATCGAAACATCTTTCCTTAGGACTCAACTTGTGCTTGCTGCAGGCAGCTTCCATGTCAGTTATCAGTCATAACAGGAGATGATGGTGGGATCTGGCCAGCGAGAGGTGATGATGATGGCAATGGTGTTGACCATGAAGACAACAGTAGCTTCTACTTACTGTTTGCTGTATACCAAGTGACAGTGTGTTTGCTTTCGAGCCCGGAAGGCAGACTGGACCAGAGACAATCATCGTAACACAGCATGCAAAGGTGCTGTAATCGGGGACACATGGGGTGGGCTGTGGAGGCACAGAGCCAGGGATCTGACCTGGGAATAGGACTCCCCTGAGCCCGTGACATCTTGCCTTGGCTTTGAGGATGAGTAGTAGGGAATTGGGAAGACCGGATGGGGGTGGAGGAGAGAGGATCACACAGAAGGATCTGTACTGTAACAGCGTGGAAGGCATTGGGGAGCTCCTGAAGGTTTTAATCAGCAAAGGGGTAGGATCCCACGATCCAATTTGTGCTTTTAAAAGCTCACCCCCCCCTGCTGCTGCGTGGAGAATAGATTGGAGGCAGGTAGAAGAGGAAGCAGGGGCACCAGGCAGGTGTCACTGTACTGGATAGAGTTACCTGCACTCAGTGGGTAGTCATGGAGATGGAGAAAAGAGGACGGATTTGATATCTGGGAGATAGAATCGGCAGGGCTCTGTCTGGATACAAGGAACGAGGAGGGAGGCATCAAGGAAGACAACAGTGAACGTTGCTTGAGCACACACTGTGTGCCAAGTGCTGTTCTAAGCATTCTACTTGTGTCATCTCACTGACTCCTAACCACACCCCTAGGACACATGTGTACTGTGGCTCCATCTTACAGATTAGGAAACAGAGGCTCAGAGAGGTTAAATAACTGGCTAATGGTCACAGAGCCAAAGTGGTGGAGCCATGCTGCAAACCCAGGGGACTGACTGCACAGCTTAGGGCCTTAACCCTTAGTCATCAGTGGTACCTACCTTTTCTGGCTTTTGGAGGGATGGAGATACCATTTATTGAGACAGAGAACGCTAGAAAGAGGAGTAAGTTTAGGGGCAAAGATGAGTTCCCTTTGCGGTGTGTTAGTTTGGGGTGCTTTAGAAGGGTCAAGTGTTCAGGTATGGAGAAAGGAGTCTAGGAAAGGCATCTGCCTTTAAATGATAAGCCCAAGAAGGCATCATCATGAAAGAGGCAGTGATACCAAAGTCCCTGGCCATGAAATGTGACGAGAAAGGAGAGTGGTACAGGCAGAAAACATTCCATTGAACAGCCTCCATGATGGAAATTCTTAAGCAGGGGCGCAAACGGGAACCACCTGGGGATGGAGGAAAGCTTAAAAAATAGAGCCCTGAGCTTTAAATCAGAGGTTTGGGTGGATCCCAGACTTACGTACTCTTTAAAGCTCCCTTAAGCCCCAAAGACCCCCACGGAGACCGCTTTACCCTGGCCAGCCTCATGCAAAACCAACCTCTTATTTTGCCTTGTCTGTTGCCTCTCTTCTAATGGTGTTGCCTGTTAACCATGGGACCTGACTCCAGAGTCTGAAAATCCTCCTGGAGTCTGTCCCATAATGTGCACCCAGAGACCTGTCCTCAAATAGACAACTCACCCGCACCCTGCCGAGGGAGGGGATGTCGACACCGTGAACCTGGAGAGCGTGCAGCAGGCCTTTGAAAGTCACTGAAGACTTTGATGGCCCCGCGGTGGCACGTGTCTCCTGAAGCTTCCAGAAAATGTTTGGGTGTGCAGAGCTAGTCAAGGGAGAGACAAGGCAGTGGCTTGAGAGCTGGAGCTCTGGGCTCAGGTGGGCCTGAGTTTGAGCTCTCGCTCTCTCACCACTACTTGTGTGAGCTCAGGCAAGTTAGGATTCAATTTCCCCATCTGTAAAATGGGCATAATAGAACAACCCTCATTATCGTAGGAAGATTGAATTCGATTCTGGATGCTAAGTATCGATACTTAGCCGAGTGCCTGGTCCAGAAAAAGAGCGTAATAGTAATAATAACAATCACGATGATCATCATCTACGGTGCGGGCAAAAAGACACACCCAGAATCTAGGATTGTGATAGCCTGGATTTTAATTCTGGCTGTACCTCTTTTAACCTGGTTCTCCAAAAGCAGATCTAGTCCCTGCCTAACAATGGGCATATTTCTGTCCCTTGAAGACCCCAGCTCGGTCCTTTGTCAGGGTCTTTTTTTTCAAATTGAAGTATAGTTGATTTACAATATTGTGTTAGTTTCGGGTGTATAGCAAAACTATAAACTGATTCAGTTTTACATATATATTGTTTTAAGGTTCTTTTCCATTATAGGTTATTACAAGATATTGAATATAGTTCCCTGTGCTATTCAGTAAGTCCTTGTTTATCTGTTTTATACATAGTGGTGTGTAATGTTAACCCCGTACTCCTAATTTATCCCTCCCCACCCCCTTTCCCCTTCGGTAATGATAATTTTTTTTTCTAACCAACAAGTTGAGTCTGTTACTGTTTTGAAAATAAGTTCTTTTCTATATTTTAGATTCCACCTATCAGTGCTATGTATATAATATTTGTCTTTCTCTGTCTGACTTACTTTATTCAGTATGCTAACCTCTAGGTCCCCAAATACACAAACAGCTCTTACCACTCAATATCAGAGTCTTCTTCTTTGCCCTTCCCTGCGCTGGTACACTCACTCCATCCCCCACTCCCCTCCTGCCAAGCCAGTTAGGCAGTGGCATCTCATACAGGGCCTCACAGGTCAGAGTGAGGAGTTCAGGGTTTCTCCTGGTTTCAAAAGGAAGCTATAATAGTCCGGTATTGCCACAATAACACTGCATAACACACCACCCAATGGCTTAAAGTAGCGATCATTTGTCCTCACTCATCCGCGGGTTGGCTGGGGGTAGCCCAGTCTAGCTTTGCTTTGGCTGGGCTTGCCACCAGCCATAGATGGGGGCCAGGTTTGCCCCACATGTATACGTCCTCTTCCTGGAGCCAGTGGATGCCTCCAGGCATGACCTTCTTGAGGGAATGGCAGAAGCACGAGGTTTAAGCTGAAATAGGTGATGTCTCTGAAGGCTGGTCTTGGAACTGGCACACTGTCACTTCCACTCTCATTCAATTGGCCAAAGCAAGTCTCTGGCTGTACCCAACATCACCGGGATGGAAACGTGTACTCTGCCTCTAACGGAAGGGACTCTAAAGTCATATGCCTAAGGGCATGGATGAAGAATTAGGAACAATGGTGCAACCCAGCATAGAAGCCACGGGTGGGTTTTCAGTAATTTGGCAGTGGTTCTCCAACTGGGGGCAACTTTGCCCCCAAGAGGACGTCTGACAATACCTAGAGATATTTTTGGTTGTCTTAACTGGGGATGGGTGCTACTGGAATCTAGCGAGTAAGGCCAGAGAGGCTGCCAAACATCCTTCCATGCACAGAACAGCCTCCACAGCAAAAAATTTATCCAGTCCTAAATGTCAATGAGAAATGCCGCAATAGAGGGAGATCTTTATATTTACACATCAGAGTTATGTTTCTGGCTGCGGTGCTGGGAGTGTCCTTTAAGAGGGTGCGGGAAAAAAAGAAACAGGCCATTATTCCCTGCCCCCCTCCTCTACCCTTCCTCCTTCTTCCTGTCCTCCTCCTTCACCATCTTCTCCTGACGAAGTTATAATCACACCTCTTCTGGATTGGCTCTATCCCTGCCTGCCACATTCTGGGGATGTCAAGCTAGAGATGAATCTGATCACAAGATAAGAACTAATAGGACAAAATTTCTCCACCTCCTAAGTTCCCATATCATGCCCTGGGTACAGGCACCGTGGACCAAAAATTCCAATCCCCGGGGGTCCATCCACAATGATGTTCTAAGCCGGAGGCAGGAAAGAAGCTTCCTGGGCACACCATTTGAAGTAGAACAAACCAGTTCCCTCAGTCCTTAAGGAAGGGACCTTAGGCACGTGGGGAAGACCACCCCCAATGCCAGGTCTGGAGGGCCACGTTCATAACTGTGAAATGAAGCTGAGCTCTGAAGCCGAGGGAGGCTGGCTCAGAGCAGGAGCTGGTCTGAAGCACGTGGGAGGGGGCTGTGGGCAGGTTCTGGGTACAGCTGTAGCGAGAGTGACCCTAAAAATGCAAAAGTCCTACCCGAGACCACTGAGCGGAAATCTCCTCTGGGGGTGGGTTCCTGAAGTCTGTATTTTGGACACCCTCCCTGGGTGATTCTGCTGTGGCTCATACAGGCGACAGCATTTGAGAGCCACCAGTGGAGACGCTGGACTCACCCATACCGCTGACACCTCGTCCCTCTCTTCCCCAGCAACTCCCCCGAGCCAGGGCCAGCGTTCATCCCACAGGCCCTCTTCCAACATCACACACTGTCTCCGCCTCCCCTACAGTGCTTCACGGGACAGACTAGGAGCCTCCAGGAGAGCTGGCAGCTCCACTTAAGGAAAAAGAAACCACCACTCACTGCTTCCCAGCAGCCTGAGTCGTTCCGCCGAGTATGGCTCAGCTGTCTGATTTTGGAGTAGAAACCCCGCCCTCATCAGAGGAGATCCTGAGATTGGGCTCATACATCAGTCCAAAAAAGACGACTCAAAAGAAAACAAAATTCCTCGTTCTAACAGTCCCTCAGTCTTTCTCTCTGCATAGCTGCAGCTCATGGACAGCATGCTAGGTTGCCCCGACCCTGAGGCTTAGGACTGACCTTAATCTTAACCAGGGGTTTGTGAGGAGCCCTGGACCAGTGTCAGGTGTCTCTATATCAAAGAAGGTTTGCTCTGACCTCTCACCAGGGAAGGGGTCCCCTGCCTTGGCTCTCTGGTCGAGCATCTGTCCAGGTCTCCATATCGACAACTGGTTCCACCAAGTCCTCACTCTTATTGCCTCTACACAGCATTTGGGTCCCTCCAAAACTTGCCCTTGCCATCCTATCCCTGTCCAAGCTCCAAACAGTAACCATCACAGCCAGTGCAGAGGTACTGACGGACAGTTCAAAGTCCTGTGAATTAGCCCTGTTTAATAGTTCAGATGGTCCACATGTCAGCCCACAAGCCTGGGACCACCAAGGGTTTGGCTGCCACCTACGTGGGCATCAGAAATCCACTCCAACTTCCCACCTGGTCTGTTCTGGTAATGCCAAGAGGGCACAAGAAGAGTCTGCTCTTACCAGGTTTCACTTTCCAAGAAGGTTGATGACAGTTGCCTGCACCACCCAAGGGACCCTGGGAGGCATCTCAGATGTTGGCACTGTGGCATCATCAACATCATTGTCTCCACGGATGTGTTAGTGTTCTTGTTGCTGCTGTGACAAATGACCACAACCCAGTGACTTAAAACAACATGAATTTCTTCTCTTCCAGTTCTGGATGTCAGAAGTTTGAAATGAGTCTTACAGGGCTAAAATCAAGGTGTTGGCAGGGCTTGTCCTTTCTGGAGGCTCTGGGAGAGAACTTGTTTTCTTACCTTTTCAGCTTCTAGAGACCTCCTGCACTCCTTGGCTTGTGGCCCCTTCCTCCATCTTCAATGCCATCAGTGTAGTGTTTTCTCTTATAGCTTCTATGGTCTCCTGGCCCTCTCACTCTGACTTCCCCTGCCTCCCTCTTATAGGGATCCTTGTGATTACATCAGGCCCACCAGATAATCCATGATAATCTCCCCATCTCAAGATCCTTTACTCACATCTACAGAATCCCTTTTCCCATATACATAACATTTGCAGGTTCTGGGGATTAGTATGAGGACGCCTTTGGGGCCATTATTCAACCTCCCCCAATAGGTACCATTTACTGAACACTAAACAAATTGCAGCCCTGTGCTAAACACGTCTACACACGTTAACTCTTTGTGTTTCCCCAACATTCCTGTGAGGCAGGTGATATTATTTCCTCTGCTTTACACATAAGGAATGGATACTCAAAGAGGTTAGGGAGCTCATTCAAGGAAGTGGCAAAGCTGGGATTTGAACCCCAGCTCTTTGTGACAACAATACTGTGCTCTGAAACTATCTAATACCGCCTGTCCATAGCACCCCTCACCCCTCATTCAAAGCAGCAGACTTTCCAGTTATGGCACTTCAAGTCATCTCCTCTTCCACTACCCTGCCTCCTTTCCCAACTTGCATGGAATGGAGACAAACTTCCACCCAGAGCAGAAAGAAGTCCCCAAAAGGGACCAGACAACCTTCTCCTCCAAGTCCTGTTCTTAGTAAGGTACCTACCTGGCCAGCTAAGCTGCACCTCTGCTCCCAGACCAGCCTTCTCACAAGGGGAGGAAAGACAGACCATCTGCACTGTCCCAAGATTACTCCAAGCAGGAGGCGGAGGGGGAATTGTCAGGAGAGATGAGACCAAGGCTCTGGAGAACGCCAGCCCCTCGCAGCCGAGATGGAGAGGCCGACCTCACTGAGTTTGTCTTATCTCTGGGGCTGCGGTCACCTCACTCTCTCCTGCCACCTGGGCTCGCGAGCTATTTCCATCTCTGCATCAGATACGGGACCGTGATTTATTGATTGTAGTAAACATCGCTTAACCCGCACTTTAGCCACACAGCTCACTCGCCATTTAAACAAATCCCAGCCCTGAAGGCTGATGGACCCTCAGTGCTATGGACGGATGGACGGAGTGCTGGGTTAGAAGGAAGCTGGGATGCTGGGCAGGGGGAGCCACTTGGGTGAATGGATGGGCTCATTTGCAGCCTGAGACTTAGGGCTCATCTGCCCCCCACCCTCATGTCCTTATTGTCCCATCAGTTATTGCTTAAGAGGATCTTGTTCAGGTGCTGCTGTAAGCAGAGGATGTCAGAGTCCACTGCAATCCCCAGTGTCCTCCTCAGCCCCTCTCTGGCATTTCATGGGCATTTATTTAATTTAGGAGAGCCCAGTCTTTGTCTTATTTCCTTTCCTGCTATGAAGAAAGGCAGCTTCCTTTGAGATGAAGCGTCAGCTCCTTTTTTGCACTAAAAGATTTCCAAGTAGGTCAGACAGCCTTACAACCAGCAGCAGGCTTTGAGGGGTAACATCTGGGGGAAAACTGGAGGGGTATCTCTGTAAGCAGGGGTTTCCCTTCATGCAGATGACAGAATAGGAAGCAGCATATGTACTGCAAGGGTGGGGCGACTTTTTACATGCTCAGTTCCCAGCCTGGGGTGTTACACATAGCAGGTGCTCACTGAATAATCGTTGATGATATTGTAGCAATGGGGCTGATACTGACACTCAAGGTCATGGAGGGAGGGGGTGAGGATGATGAATGGAGAACCCTGAGGGCTTTGTTTACTGCTGCATTCCCAGTGGCTATGAGAGCACTTGGCACATAAGGGTTCTCCACAAATATTTGCTGAATGAATGAATGCATGAATGAATGAAGGTGGTGATGAGGGTGGTGGGGTGGCAAGGGTAGGCCAGGAGTGAGTGGGGTGGAAAAGACATCTATGCAAATGATATAACAATGATGGTGATGGAGAGGACCTTGGCTGGGATGATGTCACTGAAAGGTAGAGTGTGATGGTGGAGTTGGTAGCAACAATGTCATTGGCTGTCTTGGGTTGCAAGGGATGTAGGTGGGCTTGGGGCTCCTAAGGGGATGTGAAACCATCCAGCTACTGATGGACCAGGCCTCACGGAGAATGGAGCTTCGTCCAGGAGCTGATGATTGGCACGCTTCTCCCAATCTCTGCTCTCAAGGCTTCTATCATCTCCTGGCTCCCAGTCTCCACCCACATTTGTTTTTTTGGCCATGTCTGCTCCTCTGTATTCCTTAAGTGTCTGTCTCTCTGTGTGTCTCTCTGTGTCCCTCTGTGTGTGTCTCCCTCTCATGCACACACACACACACACTCATTTGTGGTAGGCAGGGCACTCAGAGCTGGATGGTTCAATAAGGAGGATGTGTGCTCTTCAGTTAATCACCACCCCAAAGGAAAGGATAGGGCGGTATTCCCAGTGCCTTCTCTGGAGTCTGACAGAGCTGGCTCAAATCCTGATGTCAGGCAAGTTCCTGAGTCTATTTTCTGCATCTTTGAAATGGACATGATAATAAAAGCGCTGGCCTCAAAGGACGGCTGTGAAGATCGAGGAGGTCACGTGCAGGGGAGTTCTTGTCACGGTGCCCTGCACGCAGGACATGTTCCACACGGGTCTGCTGGTATTCCCAGGTACCTCATGGGCTTTCCTCCAGCCTATCCACAGGGTAGATGCGGATGCCTTTGGTTCAGGCCTTGATCCTGGATCCAGTCGGCCATGATCAAGTGTGGAACCGCATGTGGGAAAGCTCAGTGACCCATGTAAGTGGAACCCCTGAGCAAGATGCAGGGCAAGCACACTATGGGCACCTGGTGTCTGTGTGAGGACAGACTGGTTGCAAGGCAGGGGATCCAGGAAAAATAGAAAGAGAAGCTGTAGCTTTGAGGCCTAGACTGATGGGCCCTTGCAAATATGGCAGGTACTGGAGAGGTCCTCAGCTGGCCTCTCTGTCTGCTACTACTGGCCAAGGAAAGGAGCAAGCTGCAGAGGCCCTGGGTGCATCCCACCAGAGGACAAGAGAGGAAAGACACTGAGTAGGTATTATCCTGAGGCCTAAGACCTCAGTCTGTGCCCCTGAGGAAGGACCTCAGTGGGGAATCTCAGAGGAAGCAGTGTTCAGTAAGGGTCAGAGTTGACCTGAGAAGCCTCCTGGGCTGTAAAGGATGAATAGAGTTAGATAGAACAGGAATCCAAGGTGACGAGAACAGCTAGAGCAAAATCAGAGGCAGCAAGGAACAAAGCAATAATGTTCACTGAGCAGAATGAGCTTGGTACTGTCCAGAGTGCTGAAAACCAGCAGTGCACAAAAGTGACAGAGACGCTGCTCACGGAGATGATCTTCTAGATCGGGTAGGACAGTCTATGTGAAGAAAGACCATACACAAATCAATCTGAAAAACCCTCCATGTGTAAACTGGTGCAGCCACTATGGAGAACAGTATGGAGGTTCCTTAAAAAACTAAAAATAGAACTACCATATGACCCAGCAATCCCACTACTGGGCATATACCCAAAGAAAACCATAATTCAAAAAGAGTCATGTACCACAATGTTCATTGCAGCTCTATTTACAATAGCCAAGACATGGAAGAAAACTAAGTGGCCATCCACAAAGGAATGGATAAAGAAGATGTGGTACATATATGCAGTGGAATATTACTCAGCCATAAAAAAGAATGAAAGAATGCCATTTGCAGCAACATGGATGCAACTAGAGATTATCAAACTAAGTGAAGTAAGTCAGAAAGAGAAAGACAAATACTATAGGATATCACTTATATGTGGAATCTAAAGTATGACACAAATGAACCTGTCTGTGAAACAGAAACAGACTCACAGTAGAGAACAGTCTTGTGGTTGCCAAGGGGGAAGGGGTTGAGGGAGGGATGGAGTGGAAGTTTGGGGCTAGCAGATGTAAGCTTTTATATATAGAATGGGTAAACAACAAGGTTCTACTGTATAGCACAGAGAACTATATATTCAATATCTGGTAATAACCCATAATGGAAAAGAATCTGTAAAAGAATATATATATATATATATAACTGAATCACTTTGCCGTATACCAGAAACAAACACAACATTGTAAATCAACTATACTTCAATAGAGAAACTAAAATTAAATAAATAAAATAACCTCCATGGAGAAGGTAAAGGGGGCTATGGAATAAACTTAAGCCTAGTAAGCAGCCAGAGAGAGACATCATGTTCCCCCCATCAGTTACCCCGTGCCTCGAGGGGGCAGGAACTGTGACTCTACCCCTACTTTACAAAGGAGAAAACAGGCTCAGAAAGTTTAAATAATTAATTTATCACTGCCTCTTAAAGCAGGATTCAAATACAGGTGGGGATAGGGGACCCCAGAGTTCAGCTCTAACCACTCCCCACCCCGTCTGGTCTTATGCTGGGTTTTTCCAGAAGGAGACCCCAAGACAAGGATTTGAGGGCACAGAGTTTATCTTGAAGGGAGATCCTGGACACACTTGTAGGAGCATGAGGGAGTGAGACAGGGAAAGAAAGAGAAGAAAGTCAATCAGTGGAGCAGGTTTCTGCTGTGGGCAACCAGGGCTCCAGCCCACTGGAGCACAGTGAACGAGAGTATAAAACAGACCTATGAGTTAGTCCAACAAAGGGGCGGGGGAGTTGGGGTGCTTATGCATCACCTCCCTTCCGTCTTTTGTTGAGGGCTGTTACCCACACCAGCCTGCCCCTCTGGCAGGTGAGTGGGCTCTGGCCCCCAGTACGCTGGCTGGTGGAAGCTGTTGGGTTGGCTTGAGCAGGAATGGTGGACACCAAGGACAGATTGAAAGGGCACCAACAGCATCGACCATCCTAACTCGGGGATACACTTCCAGTCACAGTGAGAGGATAATTTCCAGGGTAAGGAAGACCAACAAAGATCACATAGTTGAGGACCTCAAGGGCTAAGCCAAATTTTAACTTTATCTTATATGACTCCTGGAGTCACATAGTGAGAGAGAAGGGAGAAAGAAGAGAATGAAAGTAACCACCAACAAAGCACCTGCTAGGAACAAACAGCTTTAAATCCATTACTTTCACTAAAGTTTGCAACAGCTCTGTAAGAAAAAAGACCTCTTTTAGATGAGAAAACTGAGGTTCAGTTCTGGATTTTTTCCCCGAAGTCCACAGCTCCCCATTGCAGAACCTGGATTTGAACCCTGGGCTAGCTGAGCTCCTGCACTTTCTGCCACAGTGGGCCCCGAGTGAAGGAAACTGAGTCCTGGGGAGGCCTGGGAGAAAGCCAGCATCTTGCTGACTTAGCTCCTCTGCATTCCCATCACAGTGTGAATGTCAGCTACCTAAATAGCTTCGGTTATTTGGATAAATTAATCCTCCGAGGAACTGCATAAATATAACTGGGAAGGCACCCTCATACACACAGAGATGCGTATATATTTAACACGTACGAGGGGTGCATCTCTGCGTGCTGATAAACAGCCTGATGACAAGCAATGGAAAGAAGATATAAATACAAAAAATTATAAGCAGGGGCTGCATGTAGGGCGCCGACAGCATGGGAGGACATGAGGGCTCCTCCAAAAATGGCCTACAGGGGGGTCAGTGAAGGATTTATGTGACCCACACAGGGAGAAAAGGTAAAGCTTCCCCATGGAGGTACCCCTGTGGCCAGGCACATCCATGCTCTGAACTGGTGAGCCCTGTCCCCACAGTCCCCTTCTCCGTGAGACTTTGGGAAGCCACACCCCCTCTCAGATTCCACATCTGTTAAGTGGAAACAATAATACATTTGTAAAGATGAAATAAAACAGCGATGCATAAAGCACTCAGCCTTTGTAGAATAAATTGATGGAGTCAGTGAGTGAACCCCAAAACCATGGTCCTACCAGGGTTTCTAGGAGTTTGGATTGTAGTGATGAGGCCCAAAAGCTGTGAACTCACCCATCTTTTCACTACCTCCACCCAGAGTAAAAAGGATCAGTGGACGTGGTCCCCAAGGGAAAGGCCCGTCCCCCAAAGAGGAATTCACAGCAGCTGTAGTTATTGACTCTACTATCTGCTAGCCCTGGGCTAACCAACCTATATACATTGTTCCATTTAATCCTTACGACATCTGCATGTGGCCTTTGCTACTTTCACTCCCATTTTCAAGATGAGTCTCTTTAAGGCTTTGAGAGGATATGACTTGCCTGTGGCTACATGACTAGTGCTATGGGTTGGATTGTATCTCTCAAAAATGCATATGTGGGGGACTTCCCTGGCAGTCCAGTGGTTAAGACTTTGCCTTCCAGTGCAGGGGGTGTGGGTTCGATCCCCGGTCGGGGAACTAAGATCCTACATGCCTTGCGGCCAACAACCCAAGATATAAAACAGAAGCAATATTGTAACAAACAAACAAGTCAATTAAGACTTTAAAAATGGTCCACAGCAAAAAAGAAAAGTTTTTCTAAAAATTCAAATGTTGAAGTTCTAACCCCAAGTATCCCAGAATGTGACCTTGAATTTGGTCACATTGAAGATGTAATTAGTTAAGATGAGGTCATATTGGAGCACGGTGGGTCTCTAATCTATTATGACTGGTGTTCTTATAACAAGGGGAACTTTGGACAGATGCGCCCACAAGGAGAGCGCCATGTGGAGATGAAGGCTGAGATCTGAGTGATGCCTCTACCAGCCAAGGAAAGCCAAAGCTTGCCAGCAAACACGAGAAGCTGGTGGAGAGGCCTGGAGCGGATTCTTCCTACAGTCCCTCAGGAGAAAGCAACAGCCTGATCTCAGACTGCCAGCCTCCAGAGCTGTGAGAGAATACACTTCTGTTGTGTAGGCCCCCCAGTTTGTGGTGCTTTGTTCCAGCAGCCCTGGCCAGCTAACGCAGCAGGGAAATGTAGAGCTAAGATTTGAACCCAGAGACCTCTGGTCTCAGTGCCTGACGCTTCTCCGTGCACCAAGACATCCCTTTCACCCAGACCTAGCCTGCCCAGCCAAGGGGAGTTGGACAGAGGCTTTGCTTAGCCAATGCTTGGGGGAGGCAGGCCATGGAAGGAAGAGGTCTGCTGCAGGTAAGAGCTCTCCAAATACCAGTCCTGGCCCTGCCAGGCTTCCTAATGAGACAGCAAAGAGGACCCAGGTGGGTTCTGGGAAGCAGGGGCACAGCAGGGCCAAGCCTCCACTGGCAGGGGAGCAGTAGGACCTGTGCTGGCTGAGAAAAGCCCATTAAGCCCACTGAGTCTTAACCCCCTTAAAATCTCTTGGCAGCCGGGGGTCAGCTCAGAGGATGAGCCAGCTGTACCCAACACAACCCAGCTGCGTTGGTAGCTGTCCAAACTGGGCTGGGCTGGGTGCAGGAGTGGAGAGGGACGGGTTTGGGCGAACAGGGACCTGGAGCTGCACAGCCCACGAGTTGCCATAGTAACCATGATCTACCAAGTGTGAGCCAAAAGAGGCTGAGTTCTAAGGGCATTTGGTGAAGACAGCGGTACACGTGCAAGGGGCTGGGATGGGGAAGGCCAGCGTCTCCAGAGCAGAGAATGTAAGCCAGACACCAGGCCGGGCGCTCTCCTTAACTTATTTTGTTTAGAACCCAGAAGCAGCCCTTTGAATGGGATATTTTTATCTCTCTTTTACAGATGAGGAAACTGAGACCAAGAGAAGAGAGAGTTCTGAGTCAGGTCACACAGCTGCTGAGAGAAAGAGCCAGAAACTGGAACCTGCATTCTGTCTCCAGAGCCCCTGTGTTTTCTTCCTGTTCCACTAGGCTGCCACTGGGACTCAGGGAGGATTTACTTTGAGGGTCAGGGAAGGGATGCTGGGGCTTCCAGCCTGGCTCTGGGGTGATAAGGACCCAAGAGTCAGCAAGTCCCTCTACGTTTCGGAGTAAACCCAAGAGTTAACTTGATGGTAAAATTTCCTCGGATCCCAAGGCTGCCGGGCAGCACCCTAGACCGCTTCCGTGAGCCAAATTAGGCAGACAGTTGAGAATAAAGATGTGGTCAAAAAAAGCACTCAACATTTCGCACAGGCCATGTCAGGGCTACTCTCTACGTGCCAAGGTAAACCAAGGGGTTGCTGGGGAATGGGCACAGCTCGAGTCAGACCCATCCTGTCCACTTCTACTTTCTGCCGATGGTGGTGACCAAAGGCAGCACATGAGGAGGCTGGAGGCTGGGATCTAGCCCCAGCTCTGGGGTCAGGTCTCTGACAGATGTTGTACATGACAGATCCTGCCACACTGATGAGGAAAGTGAGATACAATCAAGTTGTCCGGGGCTACAATGACCGCAGCCCTATGTACAAATCAGGGAGGGAGTGAATTCTGAGAGTGCCTTCCAGCTCTGATGCTCTGTCTGCAATAGGCAAGCAGCTGAAGGGGACAGGAAGGATTTTGCTGCTCCCAAAAGCTGAACTAGGACATATGGATAGAAATTACAGAATTGTCAATTTGGTCTCCATCGAAGGAAAACTATGTGAGAGCCAGGCATCTCAGGAATGGACTTGCTCTTCGGGTGGTGAGTTCCCTGTCTTTGGAAGCATTCAAGTGAGGTGGAAAGAGGTAAGCCCTTCTAGTCATTTCCGTCACCATGCCCAACCAGTAGGATGCCTTATCATTCTGTGATGATGGATTGTCCTCCCAAGTATGATCAGATCTGGAGCCAGAGGCAGGGAGAAGTCAACAAGTCACCGATGTTCATTTGTAACCCTCACCCTAGCTCCTGTGCCTCCTACAGCCTATCAGATGGGAGAGGATGGCCTGTGGGTCACCTCAGCCAGGTTCCTGACCATGTCACATTGATACTCTGTTGTAAGCTCCAGGAAGGCAGCCTGCTTATGGTGCAAACACATCTTGCTTTTTGTTATGAAAACAATCTGATAATTAACACACAGCTAGTTGCTTTTGTTTTAATGGCACATCTATTCACACCACACTAAGATCACACACACTGGTATGATTCGGGGTTTTTGAGTGATCCTGAAGGAGGATAAGAGGAATTTTACCATCCTGAAGAAGCAGGTAAACATGCTCACGATGAAGATTTGAAGATCTGACAAGGATGGTGAATGGCAAGAGGAGAGAGGAAAGCAGCTTCCCGGGAGAGGGCTTGGGACCTCAGCATGGCCTGAGCCGATCTGGAAACCTTCCAGGGGAGCTCATTCCACAACAGAGACCTGACTGATGTGTAGGATGCACCCAGGATCAGTAGCAAGGAGTCACTGATATGACGAAAAAGAAAAAGTAGAGTCAGATCAGATCTTTTTCAGAGCCTTCCTTCTGGTATCTCAGGTGTTGTGCTTTTTATTTTCCTGGCAGTCCCTCCCCCCATCACCTGGTTGAGGGGACCACCCCCCTCCTCTGCACCCACTACCGTGTGCTCACATGTTTCCATGGCTGCATTGAAAGTAGATGAACTCTTGTTAACAGCCTTCTACTCTACAAGACTGTAAACTCCTTGAGGGCAGACGTTCCATGCTAATTCTTGATCTGTCCAGCCCCAGCCCCGGCAAAACTAATTACTAAACCGATGCATGGTACAGTGGTAATGACGCTGTATCGGGAGGTGGGTGAGATGACAGATCTTGGAGCTAACTGCAGACGCCCATCTCTGCCCCTTGCCGGCTCTTGTCTCTTAGACAAGTTCTGAATGTTCTAAGCACATTTTCCTCATCTATAAAATGGGATAATAAATAGTGCTTACCTCATGCAGTTATTGATAATATTTATTGAGTGCTTTTTTTTAACATCTTTAATGGAGTATAATTGCTTTGCAGTGTTGTTAGTTTCTGCTGTATAACAAAGTGAATCAGCTATATGTATACATATATCCCCATATCCCTTCCCTCTTGGGTCTCCCTCCCACCCTCCCTATCCCACCCCCCGGGTGGTTACAAAGCACTGAGCTGATCTTCCTGTGTGACACAGCTGCTTCCCACTAGCTATCTATTTTACATTTGGTAGTAAATGTAAATTGTACGTCAATGCTACTCTCTCACTTCGTCCCAGCTTACCCTTCCCCCTCCTCATGTCCTCAAGTCCATTCTCTACCTCTGTGTCTTTATTCCTGTCCTGCCCCTAGGTTCATTAGAACCCCCCCTTTTTTTTTTTTTTGATTCCATATATATGTGTTAGCATACAGTATTTGTTTTTCTCTTTCTGACTTACTTCACTCTGTATGACAGACTCTAGGTCCATCCACCTCACTACAAATAGCTCAATTTCATTTCTTTTTAAGGCTGAGTAATATTCCATTGTATATATGTGCCACATCTTCTTTATCCATTCATCTGTCGATGGGCGCTTAGGTTGTTTCCATCTCCTGGCTATTGTAAATAGAGCTGCAGTGAACATTGTGGTACATGACTCTTTTTGAATTATGGTTTGCTTAGGGTATATGCCCAGTAGTGGGATTGCTGGGGTATATGGTAGCTCTATTTGTAGTTTTTTAAGGAACCTCCATATTGTTCTCCATAGTAGCTGTATCAATTTACATTCCCACCAACAGTGCAAGAGGGTTCCCTTTTCTCTACACCCTCTCCAGCCTTTATTGTTTGTAGATTTTTTGGTGACGGCCACGGGCACAAGTATGTTTCTTTGTTCTTCATGATAAGCTAAAGGCAAGTATTAGTAGCATCCCACCCCCATTTCATCAATGAAGTCCTGAGAGTCAGTCACCTGGCCAAGGTCACAGAGCTGGAGGGGACGGTCTGCGATTCAGAGTCAGGCACTCGGGGTCTGTGTTCCTAAGCCCTCTGACCCTGGCATCTATGAGAATGACATAAGATCACACACAATGTTGGAGGAAATGGAGTCTTTGGAGATTTGAATCGAGGCTTTTCCTCTTAGCAGCTCAAGACCTTGGATGGGTACCTTGACATTTTTGAGCCTCAGTTTTCTCTTCTGTAAAATGGGAGGACCTGAGGTTAGCTCTTCTTCCTCTTTCTCTTTGCCTTCATCTTTGACTTCTCTGAAGGCTTCTCCTCCTCCTGAGCGTCCTTATAATTGACAAAGTTGCCCTCTAATTGGGCGGGAAAAAAGATAACGTCCACCCCTTTCATCTATGGCTGAATCATCACAGGATCTGAGCATCTGGCACAGGGAAATACACACAGCCAGTGCTGGTACATTTGCATTGAATAAACGAACGAAAGAGCTCATGAACGAAGGAGAGAACAACTTATAGTCCCCATAGTGGATCCTGGGAAAGGTTTACCTGGTGACGGGAAGCTCGGGACACACTCAGAACCTCCTCCCCACTTCTGCTGGCTTGGAGGAGGGTGTCCCTTGGAGACCCCTGACCCTTCTGTTCTCTTGGGGGAGTTACATATGGTCTCTGAGCCATACTTTCCTCACCAGTAAAACGGGGTCATAATTGCCACCTACTTCGCATGGTTACCAGAACAAATATTGACTGAATAATATTCAATCACTATTGTGCAGAAGAGTGGTCTCTTTATTCCTGGACAAAACAGAATCACCAAGACTTCTCCTACCTGTTCTTCTCACCAGAACAACCACCAAAATCCAGGGTCCCTGGGCAGAACCACCACTGCCATCTGTCTTGGAGGTAGAAACACTATTTCCAGGTCCAAATGCTCGCGTCTTCAAAGAGCGGAACAAATCCCACAGGGGTATTGACTGAAACCATTACGGATTTGCGGAAGCAACACGCCGGCTGGGAATGGGAATCGGCTGCTGCAGTCTATTTCCATAAGGTAATAATAACGCGCCCTTTGCTTTATGAAGTAGAATTTGTTACGGACGATGAGCCGTAAAAATTGCCGGGTGGGGAGAAAAGAGAAAGGAAAAAAAACTATAAATAAATTTGTAATTTTAACAGGGATTACCGTGTAATTGAGAGGGGAAGACAGCTAATGGCAGAAGCAAAGGCCAACTCAGCCCCCACGATGTTAGCCGCATGGCAAAGCTAAGATGCGGAAACAGAGTCATTGGAGGGAGGCTCTGGAAGGAAAAGTCAGCGGGCGTAAAGCCCAGAGAGCAGACCCAAGGAGAAGGGGGAGAGAATTCACTTGGTAACTATTTGCTGAGTGCCTCCTACGTGCGCCTGGAACGAAAGGGAGGACACAATGGGGGCCACCCTCACTGACCATCAATGGAGTGCCATGATGCATTTTAGACAAAAGAAGGATGTGACTGGTTTTCTGCTTGAGGAAGCTCATTCTGGCTCTAATATGCAAGATGGACTGGGAGGGGCAAGAGTGGGAACTGGAAGATGAGTTAGGAGACCACCACCGTGACTCAGGTCAGAATGAGTGGTGGCCTGAATTAAAACGGAATAAGAGGAGATAGAGAGAAAGGAGATGGTCCAGAGGTATTAATAAGTGGAGGACATTGGGGCTGGTAAGGAATGGGTGTGATAATGTGGAAGGAGTCAGGTACGATGGCCACGGTTTCTGGCTTGAGCAACCTGTGTGGGTGATGGTACCCTCACAAATGGGATGTGTAGCTCCATCTTTGCCAGATTACATTTGAGAGGACTGCAAGACTTCCCAATGGAGTTGTCCAGTGGAGGGATAGTCAGGACAGTGATCTGAGGTGGAATGGAGATTGGAAAGTTGCCAAGAGAAAAATGGCCATTGAAGCTGGAGGTTAGAGGGTAAGTGAGTGAGAGTCCAGAAAGAATGAAAGGAAGAAGAGAGGAGGTCCAAGTCCAGAGTGGAGGGAATATTGATGCTGAAGGAGCAGAGAGAGGAAACAGGCTAATGGAGATTGAGGGGGAGGACCAGAGAGACAACAGCAAAGATAAAGAGGGTGTGGTACTGATAGGGTGGAGGTTTACTATACACTGGCCCCCTTATGACCACACATGGGTGTCTGTAGGACACTTGGCCAGGCCACGGTTGTTGTCAGCGGACATCTATGGGGCTACTCTTCTGGATTGGAAAAGTAATCGGCATCTTGAAAAACTGACCCACCAAATCCAGCCCCATCAGCTTTATGAAATGTTGGAGGAAATAGAGTCTTTGGAGATTTGAATCGAGGCTTTTCCTCTTAGCAGCTCAAGACCTTGGATGGGTACCTTGACATTTTTGAGCCTCAGTTTTCTCTTCTGTAAAATGGGAGAATAAAACCGTACCCTTCAAGACTGTTGTAGGGACTAAATGAGATGGGTTAAGGAAACTTGCCTGATGTATCATAAATGCTCAACAAATTCCGATTTGGTTCCCTCCCACTCACTGAGCCACCTGGCCTAGGACAATGTGACCTTAAAAGTAACCTAAAGAAAAATCATCTTCAAAATGGGCAGAGTGTGGAGGGTGCCACAGAGAGTGGGATGCTGGGATGCTGGGATGAAGCTCTGAGCAGTCACGAACACTCCCTAAAAGAGGTGAGTTGCTAGTAGTTCCAGGAATGATGAGGGGAGGGGGAGCTCAAGGGCCTGGGAGGAGGTGAACGTTCTAAAGGGATCCTGAGGTCCCTAGGAGCAGACAAGTGAGTAGAGAGGAGGATGGTCTGGCCGGACCAAGAATTCAGCCCTAGGAGAAGGTGATGATGATCTGAAAAGAGAGTGCAGGTGACCCCAAGGCAGCCAAGGACAGCGTCAGCCTCACAAGATCTCAAGTCTATCCAGGAGTCAGCTGAAGAATTCCTGACTCCAGGGAACTCACTCTGAGAGGAAGGCTACATTTTTCATTCCTTGTTTGCACTTCGGAGTTATAAAAATTCGCTTCTCCCCCTACTCCCAAAACCCATGGTGCCTATAAGCAAACATCCCCATATACAAAGATAAATGGAAATCGTAAGTTCCCAAGCTTCAGAATTCAAACAAAAATGACGAGAGAGGGCAGGGGCTTGGAGGAGGCAGACTTCGATGAAATCTAGACCACGTCAGCCCTGGTCTCTGGTCATGATCAGTATGTTCTCCAAAGTGCCTTTTAAATTACTGTTGGAGGCAATGAGCCGTATTTACATATATACATGCTTAGAGGTGACACAAGGGAGAAATGCAGTTTCTATTATGAAAGCATAATGTGCATTTATCTTCAGGAATAACACATTGAAATGTTGGAGTGAGGAAAGTTGAAAAGCAATCTGTCTATAAATAAAGACCGCAGACATCCTGACATTTTATGAAGCAGGGAATTTCAGCGAGAACTTCTCCTTTGGATGTATCACCCAAGGGATCGTGTTCAAACTCCAACTTCTTGGAAGGCAGCATTTGGAAGTTCAGAAGCCTCCTTGCTGGTGTCCAGAGCAAAGGGAGTAGAAATTTGCTTCTCTGACAGAGATGAGGATGGGGTTGGGTCAGGGTCAGGGAGTATATGCCAATTCACGATAAATTCATCTCTTACCCTAGCAAGAGTATTTTTTCGGGGGGGAATGCTTGGAATAAGAAGCATGTATAGATTTCTGCAGTCAGGAACCACGGTACACGCGTTCTCCCTTCTCAAAGAGAATAGCCAAGTGGCATGAAAATTCAGGCAAATTCAGGGAGGTCTTGGGTCTCTCAGGAAAGGCCATCCCTTGATCTCTCATGTCACACTGGCCCCATGACCTCGAAATTGCTCCCTTGGCCAGTGGCTGCAGAGTTCAGAGGTCACTGTGGTGTTGTCCTTCTAGACTCATGACCAGGTAGCATCTTCTGCAAGGACGACAGGCAAATTTAAATGCTGAGGAGAGGAACCTTGGTGGGGGTGAGGGTGGGGTTGCCTGGGGATGGGGAGTCTGTCATCCGTGTCTCTGGCCCCAAATACGGCCGGACGGGAGTGCCACTCATGCTGACGTCCCTGTCACCCATTCGTTGATTTATTCATTCATCTGCTTTACTTGTTCATTCACTCTGCAACCGTATCCAAGCACCTACCAAGTGTTGCACAGCACCAGGAGTGAGCAATGAGTACGACATCCTCCCTGCCCTCAGGGAGCTCGCTGTACTCCACACAGACGTGTAATTGGCAATTACCAGGAAGACAGAGATGTTAAAGGTACGGTGCAGCCCAGAAGGGGAGGGAGCACGTCTAACTCAGACTAGGGAATCAGACAAGACTTCCCAAGGAACCATCTGGAAAGAGGAGTCTAAAATAGCCAGGTGGGAAAAGAGGCAATTCCAGGCAGAGGGGAAGGTCCCCGAATACAAATGGGTTCTGGCTAAATGCAAGGGATTCCCAGGACCACAGAAAGCAGTCAACACTTACCCTTTGTTGGGGGTGAGTTGGGGGTTGCACCAACCTCTTTGTCAACCAACTAACCACACACACGTGCCCATGAGCATCCCTAGGTATCATGTATATGGCATTCTGTACCATTTATGCAGCAGCAGGATTTGAACCCAGGTCTGGCCAGCCCCAGTTCTCATGATGACCCCTGTCAAAGTGTGCCCAGGTCTGTGCCAAGCCTGAAAGGGGACACAGTCTCATGAGAAAATAAATGACGGGTCCTTTATGAGGTGGTCTAGCTTCTTAAAAAGAGCACAGATTTCAGAGTCAGATTCACGTTCAAAACCAGCCCCGCTGCCCGTTAGGTGGTTGAGCCTGGGCAAATCCGTCTGTGTGCTCTCCTGTACACTGAGGCTGGGGAGATGATCCCGTCCCAGAAGGCTGCTGTGGGGTAAAGGTAAGCTGCCAGGCAGGTGTCTGGCACAGAGAAGGGGCTCAGGGTGGCTCGCTACAATGATCAGTATGATTGTTGCTACTACTACTGCCGCAGCCACTGGCAGGGGCGGGGGGTGGTGGACAGGTGGTAATGGGACAGGGCTGGAAGTCAGAGGTTCCTGTCCCTCTCTGGGTCTCAGTCGCTCCAGCTGCAAAGTCTGGGCTTGCATTTGCTGGGCTCAGAGCCTCTGTTGTCCCTTTGTCCCCACCCTCCCAAACCCCTCTGAGGTACTCAAATGGCGGAGCCCAGGAACCAGGTTGGCACCAAAGCCACTTGAGTCTCCAGGCGCTTTTCCATCAGACTTGCTAATTTCCTGGCTGCTCCAAAGCGGAGTGATGGTGGAGCCCATGATCTCTGTGTGCCCAAGTGGCAGGATGGACCCTATGGGGAGAGGACCCAGCCCCTGGACAAGTCCAGGCGACCCCCGGGGCTCTGGCACCTTAACCCTCTGCAGGCAGGGCAGGCTTAGCAGCCCCCGGGCTCCTTGGCAAATCTTAACCAGAGTGCTGTCTTAATCACACCCCAGACCCCGTAGGCACTGGCACCCATTTTACAGATGAGAAAACTAAGGCCCAGAAAGGGCAAGAGGCTTGTCCAGTGACTCACTGCTGTGAATTTAGACTGATGTCCTGCTCCCAAGGGGCTCCGTGGGCTGGACAGAGTCACTCCACCAATCTGGAACTGTCATGTGAGGAGAAGGAGTGATCAACGGTGGCTGCCTCAGTGGATCTGGCAAAGATTACGTGAGCCCATTCGTGGGAGGCACGTAGTAACTGCTCAATAAACGGTAGCAGCATTATTATGTTTACTGATATCATTAGTACCATTCCTGCTCTTAAGAGAGAGCAGCCGACTGCCTGTGAAGACTCCGTCGTTTCTAGAACCTGGGACTCATTTCCCTGCCCAGGGTTGGAAAGAAGCAGCTAAGATTGGAAGTGAGGCTGGAGGCAGAAGGAAGTCTGGGACAGTATGACCACCACAAGTAATGGCAGCGGTGAACACTTATCTATGCATGTTTACTATATGCCAGGCATGGAGGGAAACACTCTCCATTTGTTAACTCATTTAGTTCTCCCAGCAGCCCTGCGAATAGCTACTGTTATCTCGTTGCATAGCTTATGAGACCGGAGGTCTGGGACCCTCCCCTCCCCAAACGTTCTTGAGTTGGGGGTGGGGGAGGTTACGGGGACAGCACTTGGGCCCCCTTGCATTTGCTCTGTGTCTGAGCAGGAGCTGAGAAGTGGCAAAAGTGAATTCGGGAGAGGGGGACACGTTCTCTGATGAGGAGGGTCCCTTGTGTCAGGGATATCGTTCCCTAGGGAGGCTCATTCACTCAAAACACGCTCTGCCTAAGCTCCTGGTAGTGGACACTGGGCAGAAGACACATACGCGCAGGGCATGGTCCTTTCCTGCTGTGCTGGGGGGGACAGAGAAGCTGGGCAGGTGCACGGGGCAGGGGTGTTTCCTTACTGAGCTCACTTCCTGGAGATGGGGTGGCGGGTTTGGGGAGGGATGTGAGGGAGGGGAGCCCCTGTTCACTAGAGGACGGACTCTTCCCTGGGGCTGTGGGCTGGAATCAAAGTGAGGATTCCCCAAGTGATTGAGGCTGAGACAGGCTCAGGACAGAGTCTGGGTCCTGGAGGGGCCACCGGAGGGTCCAGGGAGAGGCCAGTGCAGTGTCATCTTGAATAAAGAAAGGCAGAGTCAGCTCTGACAGCAGGAGGACAATAGCCCCCCCAAACCTGGAGGGAGAGAGCAAAGGAGATTGTCGGCACTGCAGCAAGACGGAGAAGCTGGAACCTGCAGACAAAAGCCAGCCAAGGGAAGGCGCAGAGAGGGAAGGAGAGAGGCTCAGGGAAGAGATAAGGCCAGGAATGAAAAGGTTGGGGAAGGAGAGAAAGGCCAGGAGTTGTCAGGGTTCGGAGGCTCAGAGCTGAGCAGAGCTGCTTTGTCTGGGGGCCATGCGGGCGCGGAAGAGGGGTGGAGGCGGTTTACGCCAGTACTGAGTTGGCGACATTTGTCCCCACCCACAAATGTCATCCTGGCCCCTTGGTCTGGAAGCCTCACTTCACCAGGATTCTAACTGGCCCACCTCCCTTGTACAGAGCCCTGAGTGGCACCAGACCCTATTCCTCTGCATCTCTTATGTCATTTCATCCCCCAGGTGAGGTAAGAATGATCATCCTCCATAAGTAGATGACAAACAGAAGTACCCACCTAGGATCCCACAGCTGTGTTCACCTCCCAAGCCTTGGCATTCCTTCTTGGGGGGAGCAGTCAGGCCCCCATCTCTTCTGGGGATCTGAGCTCACAAAGGCAGCAGTAGGGAGCCCTGGAGGGGGCAGCAGTCCGGAGCTCTGCCTGAGAATTCCTATTCTCCTTGACCTCAGCTTCTGCATCTGTTCAATGGGTATCCCAACCCTAGACACCTTGAGACTGTCCGTGGCTCCAGTGAGGGGGTGAGTGTGAATGTCCTTCTCACAGAAGCCACTTCAGTGTTATCATCATCATTATCGGAAACGCCACGATCCTCCAGCACCTCCACCTCCCACCCCGAGTCACCCGTACCCACTCTACCAGCTTGGACCATTGGTCCATAAGACTCCCTGAGCTTGGTGCCTTTTAGGTGGGGACTGGGGATAGGTGCCCTTGTTCCCCCCTCCCCCAGTCATGGGAGCTTAACCTCTTCTTCCTTGTTTCCTAGAAGCTGTTACTGTTTTTACTACACAGGTTTTTTTCTTTTCTTCTTTTTTATTTATTTATGGGGATTACTTTACAACCAGAGATTTTGCTTTTTGCAACAGAAGACTTGGAGCCAGCCAGGCTCTGTGTTTATGAGAGCGCTCAGGAAGGTTTACGAGGCTGCAGCCTGGATCCTTCCCTCTGCCTCCTGCCAGTCCAGGGCAGTGGGAGGTGGGGGCAGATGGAGGTGGAAAAGCTGTTTGTGGGTTTCTGCTTCCTCTTCCTTGGGTCCTAGGCTCTTCCCTAGGCAGGGATCCCCTGTGACTTGTGTGGGAAGAGGACATCAAGAGAGATGTGTGTCCCCAACTCACACATGGTCCTGTGTGTTTCCTTCCTCCCTCTGGGACTCAGTTTCTTCATCTGTATAGGGGGTGTGTTAGGAGTACCTACCTGAAGGTAGCTGTGAGGAGTCATGCTCAGCACAGAATTCGGCAGATCTGAGTCCCTCTGCCCTTCCCCTCTCCCTGGGAAAGACAGGCAGGCAACCAGCCTCACTTTGTACTTGTAACTTTCCATGATTCCATAAAAATAACAACCGTTATTCAGCCCAAAGTCAGACTCTGTGCTAAGCTCTGAATGTCCTTCATTGTACTTAGCCCTTATAATCACCTCATGAAGTGGGTATTATCATTATCATCCCCACTTCCAAACGAGGAAACTGAGGCTCAGAGAGGGTCTGCCACTTACCCAAGATCACCCAGCTAGTAAGAGGTGAGACAGGGATCAGTACCTGGGACATCTGACTGCAGAAACCACATCCTCAGATTTGAACCCCAGTCTAGGAATTGTGACAGGAGAGGGGAAGAAGAGCGGGGGCCCAGTCTGCAGTGGGGAGGATCATCCCAGTTTAGAGCTGGGTGCATCTGTCCCCACCCCAGGGACTTCTCTCCGGATAACAGAGGGCACGGATTCCCAAGGACACTTAGATCCAAGACTGGACCTCATGGTATGACTCTGCTTGGGGGAGGATGTCCCGACCCACGGTGGATGCCTGTCCCATTTTGGCCAAAGGCAACACAGCAGCAGTAGGTCTACGCAAAGGCAGGCCCACTTCTGTTTAGACCTTAGGGAGGACGTCCGAGTAAAATGAGCAGCGGAAGAAACACAAAACAAAGATGCTTCCAAACACCCTCCTCTGGAAACTTTCTAAAGGAAGCGCTGAATTTCAGGGGTGCCATGTGGAGGTGGAGGCTGGAAGGGAGGGCTCAGAGCCCTTTCTCCTGGGCGGAGGGCAGAAAGCCCCCACTGCCTAATAACTGCGAGATGACAGAGTCCCGGCCCCCAGGGCCTCGTCTGCCCCACCCACCCTGTGGCCCCTGGCTCTCCCCTCCTAGCCCCCCGAGCCCTGGAACAGCTATTTAATGGGTGGTGATGCCACACTGATCACACGCGGTCTTGTCTGCCAGCAGGACGACTCTGGGAGCGGGATGTAGCAATGCGGCTTGTGTATCCTGCTAAGAGATATCTAATAACTATGCAAATCGCTACCTCTGCCTCCTCAGGCAGGTAAGGAGCGGGGAGAAGCTGGAGTGAAGTATTAAATCTCTGCACAGCAAGGATCGCTCAGCACAGAGGCAGAGACTGGAGCTGAACTTCCTGGGAAGACTTCCATCTGGCATCTCAGAGCCCCTGCTCGGAGGATGGAAAAGAGCAGGAGAGGTGGGGGACTTAAGGGTAAGATATAGAAAAAAAAAAGGAGTACAAAGGGCTATTTTACTTAGGGAGGCTGAGTGTGATGCTGGGAGATGGAAAGACATCTTTTTCATCCATGCAATCATTAACCCATCAGCCAGCCACCCTCCCACACCATGCAGGTCCATCCGGCCTCTCACCATCCATACACTTAACTCACCCTCCAAACCATTAATCCACCCACCCAAACTTTCATTCATCCACCCATTCACTGACCGGCTCACTCTCCCACAACCAAACACCCAACCATCCACCGTCCTTCCATCCATCCATCTGTCCATCTACAGACTCATCCATAAATCCACCATCCATGTATCCACTCACTTAACTATTAAACCACCATCCAAACATATGCCTATCATATGTCCACCTACCTTCTTACCTTTCCATCAGCCATCCACTCATCCATCCATCCATCCAGTCATCCACCGACCCATTCATCCATGTTCTATTTCCTGTATGCAAGACCCTGCTCTAGGCACTGAGAATGCAGAAACCATTGGACTAGGCCCCTTCCCTTGAGGAGTCACTGGCATTTTCATGGAGATCAAACGTGCAGATGGAGTGTGATCAGGGGTACACAATGCCTGCTGCTACATGTGGCTTAGGGAAAGATCTCATCTAAAATCTCTTCCTTCTGGGAAAACCAAGAAACTTCCTGAACAAGGTAATGTTCAACTGGAATGATGTGGATTGGTTACTCTCCTGTTGCCAGTCCAAAATTAGCTCAGAATAATTTGGCCGAGCACCAGAGAGAGAGATGAGTCAATTATGATTTCTGCCCCTAAGATGTTCCTGGTCTAGTGGGGGAGAGAGATAGAGAAAGAATACATTGCGTGCAATAATAGAGGACAACAAGGCACCGGGGCAGCAAAGTGGCGGGTGTGACTGTCCTTGGGTGCCTGGGGATGGGTGTGAGGAGAGCAGGGAAGTTGCCAGTTAAGCCTTGACTCAAGTGGCACATACACTTTGCAAGTCAGCGGCAGTCTGCCAAGGGGTTTGGGAAGAGGATTAGTTTTAAAGTCTGGCAGACTTTTGTACCAATTCAAGCTCTGCTCTTTACTAAGGGTGAGACATGGGAGCCTCTGTTTCCTCCTCTTCTAAACAAGGAGAATGGTGTTCCCCTTGAGACGGGTGAACCATGCGATGAAACGGCCCCACGTGGGGAAAGCACTTAGGAAACATGGGCGCACAGTAGGCTCGCAGGCAGAGCTGGTGGGTGGCTGGGCTGCCGGGGGCAGGGGCTGGGTCTGCGCGCTGCTCTGTAGACCGTCTGCACCACTCTCTCCTCCCCTCTGTCTGCCTCCGCCTGAAACAGCAGTCCCTCCTGAAGGAGTCTCAGGGAGCCCCACTCATCCCCTATTTGATTCACTAATTTGCCTACCAAGTACCAGAACCCAGGACAGACAGTCCTCCCTTTACCCAGTAACCAGCAGAACACCCCCTTTACATTCCTTCTCCAAGTGCATAAGGCATTGAAATTTCCTACAAATACCCTCCCTCCCTGAAGCATTCTTCCTTCCTCCCCCCTCCCTTGCAAGCTGAGATGAAATTATATATATATTTGCCATCATCTGCTATAGACAGTGCCTCCCAGAGAACCATGGGTAATCTCAGATGCAAGTGTCCTATGCAAATCCAGCTGCTGGTTAAAATTAGGAGGAAGCCCAAGGCAGATGTGGTTATGGGCTGTAACTGGAATCTCCACAGAGCCGTGACTTAGACGTGCAAGTAATGCTGGCAGATTTCAAGATGGAGGTCCCAGCCAGTCCGGGTCCTGACGTTCTGTGTGTGTGTATGTGTGTGTATGTGTGTGTGTGTGTGTGTGTGTGTGTGTGTGTGTAAAGCAAGTGTGGGCCACTTACTTGGAAGATTTGGAGCGGTTTTCCAGGCTTTTATTCCCACCCAGTGGTTCTCAACCAGGGGCGGTTTTCTCCCCCAGGGGACATCTGGCGACTTCTCGAGACATTTTGGTTGTCGCAACTGAGTGGGTGCTGCCAGCAGCTGGTGGGTAGAGCCCGGGTGCTGCCGAACATCCCACGATGCACAGGACGGTCTCCACGGCAAAATGTCAATGGTGCCGAGGCTGAGAAATCCTGTCTAACCCCCTGGGAATCCACAGGTGGAAGGGGAGGTGGAAGGTTGATCAGTTAGTCAGTTGTTACCTCTACCTTGAAAGGAGAGTAAGTCAGGACCTCCACACCCCTCAGCTCACCCGTTATCCTCCTGCTCTTTCACAGCCCCACCCTTGCTTTGTTTTGTGTGATTTTCTCCCTTATCCCCCCCACTTGCCCCTCCAGAGCCCCACTATAACAGCTCTAATGTATGTCCCTAGATATGGACGCTTCCTGTAAAACATATAGTGCTGTTGACCATGTGACTGTGTCTTAATTTACATAAATTGTAGTGGACTATGGATCTCATTCTGTTGCATAATTTTTCCTCTTAATACTGCGTTTTTAAGATCTACCTGTGTTTCTGTGGGTAAATCTCGATCGATGACTCTAACTGCTGCGGAGGTTTCCAGAGAGGTACCTGCTCCCCAAAGAGTGGACACCCAGATTCCCCCAGGGGCTTCTGAGGGGGTTTCCCTGGGGTCTCCCAGGAGTGGAATGACGGGGTCACAGGGACACAGTACTTCATTTCCCTTAATACTGTCAGGTTTCTTCCAGAATATGGTACTCCACACAGTGTCAACACATGGCATTACCAATTTAAAAATTTTTTCTAATCCGATTGGTATGAAGTGATGTGATTTTGTTTTTGTTTTTTTTTTCTTTGCGTCACGCGGGCCTCTCACTGTTGTGGCCTCTTCCGTTGTGGAGCACAGGCTCCGGGCGTGCAGGCTCAGCGGCCACGGCTCACGGGCGCAGCCGCTCCACGGCATGTGGGATCTTCCCGGACCGGGGCACGAACCCGTGTCCCCTGCATCGGCAGGCGGACTCTCAATCAAGGCGCCACCAGGGAAGTCCCTGATATTGTCTTTTGAATTGATGTATAGTTGATTTACAATGTTGTGTTAACTACATACATCTATATAGCAAAGTGATTCAGTTATACATATATATACATTATTTTTAATATTCTTTTCTATTATGGGTTATCATAGGATATTGAATATAGTTTTCCATGCTATACAGTAGGACCCTGTTGTTTATTCATTTTATATATAAAAGCTTACATCTGCTAACCCCAGCCTCCCCCTTCATCCCTCCCTCAACCTCCTCCCGCTTGGCAACCACAAGTCTGTTCTCTGTATCTGTGAGTCTGTTTCTGTTTCATAGATAGGTTCATTTGTGTCATATTTTAGATTCCACATATAAGTGATATCACATGGCATTTGTCTTTCTCTTTCTGACTTACTTCACTTAGTATGATAATCTCTAGTTGCATCCATGTTGCTGCAAATGGCATTATTTCATTCTTTTTTATGGCTGAGTAATATTCCACTGTATATATGAACCACATCTTCTTTATCCATTCACCTGTCAATGAACATTTAGGTTGCTTCCATGTCTTGATTATTATAAATAGTGCTGCTATGAACATAGGGGTGCATGTATCTTTTCGAATTATAGTTTTGTCTGGATATATGCCCAGGATTGCTCGATCATATGGTAGTTCTATTTTTAGTTTCCTGAGGAACCTCCATACTGTTTTCCACAGTGGCTACACCAGCTTACATTCCCACCAACAGTGTAGGAGGGTTCCCTTTTCTCCACACCCTCTCCAGCTTTTGTAGCATTTGTTATTTGTAGACTTTTTAATGGATACTGTCATTTTAATTGGAGGAAGGAAAGTGGAATTTTTAAAAGCACTTTCTAGGACCTAGGTATAAGAAGTCACCTTCACAGTGAGCTGGTCCTGGGGACCTATTTTCCACTTATGTACACCTGAGGCAGTTGAAGTCCAGAGAGCTCTAGGTGCACAAAATCAGTAAGGCATTCACTCCTTAAAGAGCAAATATCTCCTGGGGTCCTCTCTGAACCGTCATCCACGCTGAGCATTCAGGACAGAGGTCAGCAACGTAGTATGTTCCCTTCCTGTGGATGAGCAGGGAGAGATGAAATGATTAATTCAATAACCCTGTAATTAGTGCTATCAGGACACTGGGGGGGGGGCAGGTGGGGGGAGAGTCAGAAAGAACTTCCCTAAGGAAGGGCCATTTGGCCTGGGACCCAAGGGATGACGGGAATTACCCAGGCAAGGGGGCAGCAAGTTCCCAGGCTTCTCAGAGCCTCGGTTTCACATCTATGGATGAGATGATACACATGGGCCCGGCACAGAGCACGCTCTCTTTTAATAACAAAGAGATGAACAACGCAGCTGGGCTCTGTGTGAGGTGTGCTAGGAAGATGAGGAACTCAGGACCCCTGCCCTGCACGGGTCACGGGCACACAAATGGGGTTTCAGTTACAGGAAGCCACGCGCAAGGTGAGGACACCACGGGGTAATGGGGTGGGCGTGATGGGGATGGATGGGAAGGTGGGGGGTTAAGTGGGAGTGAGATGGGGTTAGAGGGACGAGGGACAGCCAGAGAATTGAGGACGGATTTGGGGGAAACCAAGCCTGGAGGCCTAGGGGGCACATCGGAGGCAGCACCGTGGAATCAGGAAGCAGAGTGGGCGCCTCTTTCCCAGGAGGTCCCTCCACGGAAATTTGGGAGCTAATGAGAAATGCCAGGATAAATGCCCCATTTGGTAGATGAGGAGTTGAGGCTGAGATGGATGTCTCCTGGGTCCGTGGTTGTAATGTTTATGCAGGTCCTCTGTGGGCTGGAACTTCCTCCATCAGCCCGGGAGCTCCCTGTAGGCAGAGCTTTCCACCCCTTCAGGACTTGGGGACTGCTGGATCTCTTCCGCTGTACCAACAGGGCTTGGTGGTCCCGGTGCTCTGGCTGAGTGTCTGCACTTGGGGTGCCATCCCCGTGCAAGCAACTCTATAGGAAGGGGCTGACGGAGCCAACTTCTGCCCCCCAGCCCCACTTGCACACATGTACCCGTATTCCACAAGTCCGTGTGAGCAGAGAACCTCAATACCTTCCCATCATGATCTTTTCCTGGGTACAAAGATGCCCTCTGAAGGCTTGGGGTGCAGAGAACTTTCCTTTTCCCCTCCCTGTTTTGAGAGGGAAGCCCCAGTTACCCAGCCTCTGAGAGACCAAATGCTTTTTCACAGGGCATCCGTGGGGACCACCTCCCTCTGGGACCTGTGCACCTCTCGCTGCCCTCCCCCGCCCCCTGTGGGGACCCACCTCCCCTCAGGCCTCCCTCCCGTGGGCTCTCCTCCCCTGCCCCGTGCTCCATGAGGCTGTGACTGCAGGAGGTGCCTCTTCCCAGCTCTGGTCTGCACTCTGTCTGTATACTTATCAATCTGGAAACCTGAGGCCATGAGACTTCAAAGACTATATAAAATGTGTTTAGTGATTGTGTGTTTCTTTTTAATATCAGCAAACTGTATTTTCAGGGAGAGTGGGCTGGAGCCACAGAGAGGAATGCAGAAAAAAAACACCCAGGAATAAAACTGTAGCTGTGAGACGGGGGAGGCTGGGGGGAGATTTCCTTCTGAGAGCAGCTGTGGGCTGCTTTGGAAGCAAACCTGGGTGCGTCCAGGGGGCAGGGGCTTAGGGGTGTTGGGGACCCCTCTCTACTTCCAGGATGGAAGGGAGAGGGGAAGGTGGAAGTTTCAAGCCTGTGCTCTCGGAGCCAGAATCCACCTCCAGCCTCTTTATAGACTCAGTGGTAAAGATTGCAGCCCTGGAATCAAACAGCTCGGCCCGGTGACCACAGTGACCACCATCTCTGGTGACTTCAGATTTCTAAACTTCGATCTCCTCGTCTGTAAAATGAGGCCATATCAATGGTGCCAGCCTTAGTGTCGTTCCAAGGATTCTGTGGGATGATGGCTAGAAACAATCTGGTCAGCGATAGGTCATTCTTGGAGAATGGATGCTGAGCTGAGGTTTCTTGGCATCACTGTGATTCACCAGGACAGGATGGACAGCCCAGCCAAAGGTGTCAGGCCCTGGGATGTCTCCAGGATGGGTTGTAGGCTGGGAGGGGGCTAGGAGGCAGCGTCTCATGTCTTTGCATCAGGTGAGCCCCAGACAGCTGCTGAGCGCCTACTCGGCCTGGCTTCAATTCAGTGCCATCTTGACGAGAGCCAGCCTTGGGAGGAGGCTGGCTAGATGCCTCCCTATAGGCTGTGCATTAGGGAAAGGGAAGTGAAAGTGTATTGAGGACAGACAGCCGGGAGACGCTTCCCATGTGCCGGCTCAGTGTATCTTCACCACCCTGAGAGGTAGGTTTGTGACTCCCACTTTTCCAGACGAGCTGACACTCAGGGGGTGGTACCCAGGATGCAGGGGAGCTCCAGCCATCCGTTTCTCCCTCTCTCTTAAAAGTCTCCCTCCTCTGCTTTCTCCAAGCCCCACCTTTCCTTCAAGTGCTTTTCAGCCTTGGGTTGTCCAAACCTCCAAAGGCAGTCTAGGGTTGTGCTGCTAAGCCATGTGGGGAGGCTGGTGGGGAGGAAGTGCTTCGTGTCATCCCTGGCACCAGGGCGACGCCTGCCAACACCCACACCCGGGCCATGAGTTATGGCCGATTACCCACTGCAGAGGCTTTATCTCTGGTAAGGCTCTTTATAATCCTCGCCATGACTAGAGAAAAGGTGATTGCATTTTTAGTGCCTGAAAAGGTAAAGGAAAAGGTTTGCTGGGCTTCCATCTGTGTCGGCGTAAGGTTTGGCCCTGAGCAGGGTACCACTCTATGCATGAAACAGCAGGGCTCCATGACGGCTGATTTGTGACTTTATCTGGGAGAATCAGCTAATGTGAAACAAACCAAAACAAACTCAGTCTCTGCCCCCAGCTGCCTGCAGGCATTGGAGGGGCCAGGCCAGGCCTGAGTGGGGGGGGGGGGGGCTGCATCCGGCAGTGGTCAGGCATCTACCCTGAATTGTGGGGTGGGGGGGTCAGATGCCAGGCTGAAGGGGTTTTTCCTGATCCCATAGGTGATGAAAAACCACCGAAGGCCCTTGAGTACTTAAGTGGCATTCAAACAAAGTAGGATTTAGACTTGTCTGGAAGGGTCAGGTAGGGTTGTGAGATTTAACAAATAGAAAATACGGGATGAAAATTTTTTTTTAGCATCCATACATCCCAAGTAATATTTGACCATGCAATATTTGGGATATGCTTATATTAGAAAATCACTGAAGACTGAAATTCAAATAAAAATGGATATCATGTTGTTTATCTGGCGACCCTAACTGAAAAGGAAGAGAAAGAAAAAAAGGAGATAAAAAAATTCATATCTGGGACTTCCCTGGCGGTGCAGTGGTTAAGAATCCCCCTGCCAATGCAAGGGACGTGGGTTCGAGCCCTGGTCCGGGAAGATCCCCCATGCCGCAGAGCAACTAAGCCTGCGAGCCACAACTACTGAAGCCCAAGCGCCCTAGAGCCCGTGCTCCACAACAAGAGAAGCCACCACAGTGAGAAGCCTGCGCACTGCAATGAAGCATAGATCCCACTCGCCACAAGTAGAGAAAGCCCACGAGCAGCAACCAAGACCCAATGCAGCCGAAAATAAATTTAAAAAATTTAAAATTCATATCTATGTTTTCTGATATTTTATTCAGTATTTTTTTTTACTTATTTAATTTTATTTGCTGGTACCTTATATTAAATGTGATATTGTCCCTCGAGTTACTGTTACAACTACATAGAAACACATTCACATTCTCTCTGTCATATACATGAATCACGGATTCTTAAATTTATTCATTTAACAAATATGCTGTACAGCACAGGGAACTCTACTCAATACTCCACAATGGCTATATGGGAAAAGAATCTAAAAAAGAGTGGATATATGTCTATGTATAACTGATTCACTTTGCTGTACACCTGAAACTAATACAACATTCTTAATCAACTATACTCCAATAAAAATAAAAAATTTTTTAATTTTAAAAATAAAATAAAAACCTTCCATGTGCACTGTCTAAAACAAACACACGAACAAATAAATACGCAGTAAGTTTCTGTTATATACCAAATGCTTTGCAGGCACTAGACCTAGAAATGACTTCAAGAAAGCACCTAGAGGGCTTCCCTGGTGGCGCAGTGGTTGGGAGTCCGCCTGCCAATGCAGGGGATGCGGGTTCGTGCCCCGGTCCGGGAGGATCCCACATGCCACGGAGCAGCCAGGCCCGTGAGCCACGGCCGCTGAGCCTGCGCGTCCAGAGCCTGTGCTCCACAATAGGAGAGGCCACAGCAGGAGGGGCCCGCATACCGCAAAAAAAAAAAAAGAAAGCACCTAGAAATACGTTGTCTCTGTCTCTAGATCTCCAGTCTACTTTCACATCTCCATTTACCTTTGTAAAATATACACATATTTATTATGTGTGTGTGTTTCCACTGTGTGTGTATACAAATACATACCTGTGTGCAACACGTGGCACTTTAGGGTTGGGTGGGATAAGACACCTTCCAGCAAATAACAGTTAATGAAAATGAGGTGTCCAGTTCCGAGTGGCTGGGCACTGGTGTTTCTAAACCAGCGATTACAACTCTGAAATCCCCAGCTAGTCACTGGGCCACTGGATTTTTTCCATTTTCACCACGTACCTCAGACTCTCTCTCTCTCTCTCTCTCTCTCTCTCTCTCTTTCTCTCAGTTACAGTTTCTTGTCTTGGACTTTCTTTTATTTTTATTATATATTTTTTTGCTTTAAAACAAGTGTGATGCCATATCAAGCCAGTGTTATTCTCTCACCTTGTACTCTATAAGCGGTGTGGGTGTTTATTTGGTCTGCATGAGAGCAAGTGCTAAAGTAGCATGAACATTATCAGTATACACGAAAGGTTTTTAGGAAGTATGGAAAAAGGTGTTGTCCTGGCTGTGATGGTGACATGGTATAGTCAGCTGCCTTTTTTTTTTTTCTTTTGTTGCGGTACGCGGGCCTCTCACCGTTGTGGCCTCTCCCGTTGCGGGGCACAGGCTCCAGACGCGCAGGCCCGGCGACCACGGCTCACGGACCCAGCCGCTCCGCGGCACGTAGGATCCTCCCGGACCGGGGGAAGAACCCGGATTCCCTGCATCGGCAGGCAGACTCTCAACCCTAGTCAGCTGCCTTTTAAGAGGTCCTATCTGTTCAGTGTTAAGTGATCTTTAAAAATAGTAACGTGTTTTTCTGAGTAGCTTAAAGATGGATTTGAAAATGGTTTTGGATGCAATCAGGTTATGCTATTTGGATAATAAACTCACCTTGATTTAAAATAAAGATAAACCAGCCATTGCACCAACACTTACTGATCTCTTGCAGTTTGCCACGTGCATACATATATATGGTCTCAATTTTCAGAGAGACTGAATCAGACAGACTCAAGGGGGTTACGTGACTTGTCCAAGGGCGTACAGCTAAGAGCTGGAAAAGCCTGCATGTGAACCAAGCCCTGTATCTGTACAAATGCACGATGGCTCAGCAGCAAATTGGGACAATCTGACTCCCAAGGTCGTTGCCTTTCTGCTATGTTGCATAATCCCAGGTGGCTGTCTGTCTTTCTTCCTGAAGCCCTCCTTTGGGCCACCACATCCCATGCTTATCAAGGTAAGGTGTGAATTTTTCAAGAGTCTGGCTTCTTGGAAGACACAGGCTGACGTGGCCCCATTGCATGGGGCTTTGCGGGCGCCAGTGGGTTTCTGAGACAGGATTTGGACGTGCAGCTGTGAACATAGGCTAGATCTGCAATGCGAAGGCTGATGTTTCTGGGGCCCAGAGCAAGATTAATAAATCCAGGGGAGTGCATCATCCAGGCGAGGGCTTCCAGCCTCCCAGTTCTTGGGAGAGACGGAGAGGGCTGATCCATTTGGAGAGTAGAGTGGAGGACATCCCTGAACAGCCAATTAAACCACTTTTAATGGTTTCAGAGAATATATGTTCAAGTTCCAAACCAATCTCAAGGCTTAGTAAAGCAGAGATAAGTGGGGCTTTGGCCGTGCAAGATAAACCAGCAAATTCCAAAATGCAGGCAATCCTGTTTTACATTAAGGCAAGCGAAAATCAACATGAATCCAGCTCCCTCTCTCCTTGCCGTTTGATGCATGGCTACCCACAAGAAAATGCTCCGGCATCTAAGGGACAGCCTGGCACAGAAAAGATACGGAATGAACTAATGAATGAATGAATGAATGAATGCATTGCCCTAAGGCTCTGATCATTTCAGTCAGAAGGGTAGAGCATAAGCTGATCAGAGGATCCAATAAGGAAAGTGGATATTTGGGATTAAAGAGGAAAGTATGAATAGTACACTGATCTACTCGTTGGTTTGTAAAATACAATATCAAGCAACTAATTTCATAAATACTTGGGTAAACTGGCATTATGTTACATTATGTTACACAGGGAAGTTTTTATATCAGGCCCCCTGATGTGCTGCTATATCCAGTCTGTGAACTGTTTGTCCTTGAGTTGAACACTTGCCCCAAATCCAAACATTTCTGGCCCAAGGGACAGGTTACAGGCACAGAAAGGTGTCCTTCTTGCTCTAGAAACAACCCTGGGTGGGACCTATCTGGGGGCGGAGTCACTTCTTTAAGAGGAGTTTGTGATGAGGGCAAGTGCCTTGTAGCATCTGCAGGTGCTTCCTAACCCTGCCTGTACCTTGTTCCTTTTCCCAGGGCTCTAAGGATGCCCCTTCTTCCCTCTGTTCATTCTGTGTGGTTTGTGGCTCAGCCCAGGTGCTAGAGTCAGACTGCCTCAGTTCAGATGCTGACTCTACCTCTTCCTCGCTGTGTGTCTCCGAACAGGCAACCTAACCTTTCTGAGCATCTGCTTTCTCACCTGCAAAGTGGGCTCGTTACTAGTAACCGCCTCCTTAGAGCTAATGGAAGGCTTAGATGAGATGAGGATGAAACATAATGCTCCCCACCTTGGCTAGACACTAGTCACCAGGAGAGCTTTAAAAAATGCCTGTATCCAATTAAATCAACAAAAGCAGACTATCTGGGGAATGGAACTCGGGTACTGGTATATTTTCAATCTCCTGTATGCACCTGAGGTTGCACCATGTGAAATTCTGAGCAGAGTGTCTGGTACCTAGTGAGGACCCAGTGAACACAAGCTATTGTCATCACACAGCACCTATTTTTTAGAACCCCCTACTATGTTCCAGGTCCTGTGTAAGGCCCTAGGTCTGGGAGATTCAGTGGTAAAACAGGTAGACATGGGGTTCTGCCCTCCTAGAAAGCACCGCCCTGATCAGATGGTGTCTCATATGAGCTGGCTCAGCCACGCACAACCACAAATGCTTCTACTCCCTCCCCAGGGAGGTGTCACCCCCAAATCACATCTAATGGAGCGGTCACACTCCATTAGAACAATTCAGTGTCCCCAAAGGTGGCATGCCTTCTCCCAGAGCTGCTACCCCAGCAGCTCCTGGAGTGCCTTGGAATTTCATTAAGAAGTTTGGAAAGCCCACTGTTAATTCCCAGACCTGATGGCCGTCTTGGTTGTGAGTGAATTGTGACCTGGATATCTCAGAAGGTTCTGGCATGAAAGAACCTGGCTGGTGGTTAGTGACTGTGGCAAAGATGGATAATCTGGGGCTACATCAAGCTTTGGAGCCTGAGCTAAGCATCATCTGGACCCAGTGATAGGTTTGGGGTGGAAGGGTGGGGCTTTGGAGCCTGGTTTTTACCCTAGCACCCTGCCTTCTAGTTGTGTAACCACAGGTAAATTACCCGATATTGACGAACCCCACGCTCCTAACAGAAGGAAGCTACTTTGCACAGCTCTGAGTTACTATGAGGATTAAATGATGTGTGAAGACACTAGCACAGCACTTGGCACATAAAAGGGGCTCCATGAACACCCCATCCTGCCAACCCCATGCCTTGCTTCCTTTCCCACTGCCTGTGTGAGCCCGTACTACAATTCCAAATTGCTTTCCATGGCTGGTGTGATGCCCAGGGAGCTGCCAACTGGAGGTGACTTTCCTTAAGGAGGCTCCACAGGGCCTCTCCTTGGCAGCATTTCGTGGGTGGCTAGTTTGAGCCTACAAGAGCCTCCGGCTGCCTCTCTCATAAGACACTCCCTAATTCAGAGTCACCACGAATTCACACTGACGTTCTCCAAGTTGGGTTGCCTTCCTGGGGGCCTGTGCTCCCCCTTGGGAGTGGCCTGGTGCCTTCATTAAGGACACAGGCTCTGGAGTCAGACAGACCTTGGTTTTTCCAATACCAGCTGTGAAGCCTTGGGCAAATCTCTGTACCTCTCTGGGCTTCCTTTTCCACATCCCCAAGATGTTCTAAATCCCCTGGAGAGATTTGGAGGTTATGCTACTCTCCAGCCACAAGGATCTTCTCTCTTTTCTTCAAACACGTCAAGCTACATTCCACCTCGAGGCCTTTGCACATGCTGTTCCCTCTGCCTGGGGCTTTCTTTTCTGGACTCCTTTTGATATTCTACATTTAAGCTTAAAAGTCACCGCCTCAAATAGGCTTGCCTGACCTGGCCACCTAGGTAACGGAGTTCCTTTCTATCCCATCAGCCTGTTCATCTTCTTCCCAGACATACGGCAATCTGAACTGGTTTGTTCATTGTCTTTTTAAATTAGTTTACTGTCTGTGCCCCAGTGGAGGTTCCTTGAAGGCAGAAACTATCTTTTTGCGTTTCATCATTGTACCCTACAGTACCTGTCCCATAGTAGGCACTCAGTAAATATTTCTCAAAAGAATAAGTGGGTTTGGGCTTCCTTGGTGGCGCAGTGGTTGAGGATCTGCCTGCCAATGCAGGGGACACGGGTTCGAGCCCTGGTCTGGGAGGATCCCACGTGCCGCGGAGCAACTAGGCCCATGAGCCACAATTACTGAGCCTGCGCGTCTGGAGCCTGTGCTCCGCGACAAGAGATGCCGCGATAGTGAGGGGCCCGCACACCGCGATGAAGAGTGACCCCCACTTGCCGCAACTAGAGAAAGCCCTGGCACAGAAACGAAGACCCAACACGGCCCAAAATAAATTACTTAATTAATTAAAAAAAAAAAGAATAAGTGGGTTCATGATGATGACAACAGTAATATTTATTGAGCTCGTAGAACATGCCAGGCATTGTCACACGCATTCACTTATTTACTTCTCACCATCGCCCTGTTTTATAGAGGAGAAAACTGAGGCATAAGAAAGGTCAGCAACATGCCCAGAGTCACGCAGCTGGTCACCCAAAGTGGAGCCAGGATGGAAGCTTCAGCTGTTGAGCTCCAGAGCCTGGAGGCTGGAGGAGTGAATAAATGAGTGAGTTAGTAGATAAAGCACTTCGCACAGCGTTCAGCACACAATAAGTGCTCAACATATGAGGCGATCATTAGTATTTCAGTATCACAGCACTCTCTCCTCCTATGCACAAAACTATTCCGCATGTCCCGAGGGTTCCAGCGCCCCACCATGCCCTTCCACCCCCATCAGTCTGTCTGTGTCGTCCATGTTTCTGTGACCAAACTACAAAATATACATGTGTATTCAAAGATGCTGCTCTCCGTGTTAAGTAGCCAGAGAGCTAAATATTTAAAGGGGTTGAGTGAATTATTGACTCCCCCCTGCAGTGGGTTCTTGGCTTGGGTCCCTCCCTGAATCACAATTGTCCTTCAGCCCCAGCTTCCTCTCCTC
Organism: Phocoena sinus; assembly: GCF_008692025.1. Classification (NCBI taxonomy): domain Eukaryota; kingdom Metazoa; phylum Chordata; class Mammalia; order Artiodactyla; family Phocoenidae; genus Phocoena; species Phocoena sinus. Next base: position 13,713,454 of record NC_045763.1, on the reverse strand, counting down.
CCTGGGTCCCAGCATCTGCCTCCCTCACCTTCCCTCCAGAGAGGCTGGAGCCTTGAAATGGGGCATCCAGGCAAGAGACAGGATCCACCCATGGGATTGCATCTGTGCAGCCAGGGGTCCTGCCCACCCAGCACCACAAGGGGCCATCGGGGTTTCATATCTCTCAGTGGCTGGTGAACGTGCGCTGGCCGAATGTTTGCTAGTTTCAGTTGATTTCAACTCCAGAAACATTTAATGGCCACCTACTGTATGCAAAACCACCAGAAATTACCATTTATAGAAAACCTTCTGTTCTCCGTGTACGTGAATTAGTTAAACCCCAGACCTCCCACTAGCTTGGCAGCTCAACACCTCGTAAGTTACTTATCCTCTATGTGCCTCACTTTTCCCATGTGTAAATTGGGTAGACTACTAGCACTCCTTTATAAGATTGTTGTAGAGGGTCAAATGAGTGGTCACCCTTTAAAAAATTACTGTACTGAGCTCTGATCACCCTTGACCCGCTCGACTTTTTCCCCCTTTCCCATAGCACTTATGACCTTCTAACAGACTATAAACTTTGTTATTGTTATTATATATATAATTTATTGCCGGTCTTTCCCCTACTGGAATGTGAGCTCCACATGACTAGAGATTTACCTGTTTTATTCATAGGCATATCCCAAGTACCTAGAACAGTGCCTGGCCCATAGTGTGTGCTCAGTAAACTTTTATGGAAGAAAGGGAGAAAGGCCTAAATAGTACTGCAAGCACTAAAAACGTGTTCGTCTACCACGACTATTATGTGATTAAAGCCTCCCCACACCATGCCTATAGGAAGGTGCTGTCATTATCTCTACTTTACAGAGAAGGAAACTGAGGTCCAGGGAGAGACTTGGAAATTCCTTGTCTTCAAACAGCTATGACCAAGGGGATAAAGAATAGGACACTCTTCTTTCTTGGGAGGGACCCCCTGAGGGGAGTGACAGCCTTAGAGACCAGTCTTCCTAAGCACCACTTCTATGATAGACCCACTGTGTGTAGGGGGTGGGTGTATTTTAGCCCCAGCCCAGCTCAGCCTTCTGGGTGCAAATCTTCCCCATATTAGAGATGGACACGCTGAAGCTCAGAGGCTTTTCAATGACTCCCTGCAGAAAGGATTTAGTCTAAACCTCTTCACCTCTTGGACTTTGCACTCTCAGGTCCACCCACCTCGCTCATTTCATTTCACACCCCCGATCCCTGGGCACTGCACACACAGTGATTATCCCTGGGGCTGGACCTTAGAGATCTCAGGGTCCACCCCGAATTCTCTAAGGTCCAGCCCCAGGGAGGATCACTGATCTACCCTCAGAGCCCGCTGCCATGCCTGGTACATAGTAGGCACTTTCTAAATGAATGGGATCTTGCCCTAGCTCATCTGGATTTCACACAATTCATGCTGGAATTCAGACCCAGGTTGGCTGGGAAGCTACCACCTCTGAGTTTCAGTTTTCAGCGGTGCATTCATGGCTGAGAAGGATGGGAGGCAAGCCCTGGGGGGTGTACACCACGTTGTCAGGCTGAGATCTTGAGGAAGCGCGTTGCAAGTGGAGTGAACAGACTGAGCGGAGGTTAAGAGCCAGAAAAGGAAAGGGTTATATTAAGGAACGAGGACAGCTTAGCGTGGCCGGAGTGGAGATGCACGTCATACACATTCATCTGGGGACTGGAGAGGTAGGCTGTGATCAGACTGGGGAAGGCTTTGAAAGCCAGACACGAAAATGGGGAGCCCTTGCTGAGGTTTAATCAGAACTGTGCTTTACAAGTGTCGCTCTGGCCAGGGCGAGATGGGAATGAGATCCAACTGACTGGATATTCTCATCCTCGGGGTGTGCTGACCCAGGACAGCAGTGGGAGACAGAAGGAGGAGAGATCATGTGCAAGGGACAGGGGGAAGATTGGATTTGGGGGCTGGCTGCCGGCCGGGGCAGAGGCAAGCGAGGGAAAGCCACGCCACTTCCTGGAGCCAGGCGCTTTTTTCCCCATAGTCAGGGTTAAGGAAGGGACAATCATCTCAGAAATCGCAGAGGTCACCTCCAGCCTGGCCTCTGGCTGCTGCCAGGTGATGATTCATTACAAATAAGAAAGGGGGGAAGGAGACAGCAGCAATGAGGACCCTGAAGCTGGAACAAATTCCAAGTAAATGGGTCCTTTGATCATTGGACCAGTCTCCACAAAGGCTTGTTAGCTCCCAGAAGATCAAATGGGGAAGGTAATGAACACTTCTCAGGTAGTAGGTGCAGCATCCGAGGTGACAACCCAGTTTAGTCAGATTCTTAATCAAGTCGAATGCCTGACTTGTCGCTGCTCGCAGAGTCTCCGCCATTATGCTGAGTGCTTTGCTGTCTACGGTCTCCAGATTTCCAGTCGTTAGAGGTATTTATCTCCATGCGATTTAATTAAAGTCTAGTGTTTAATGACACAATGTGCACTAATTATTTCTTGTTGGTTGTTGAGAGTGGTTTTTTCTTTTTTTTTTTTCTTCTTCCTCTCCCCCCTTTTCTCAACAAAGCAAAAGTCTCGTTATTTCATTTGGCAAAGGAAATGTGGAAGACGGGGCCCGGTCTGGGCTGGGTTGAACTGGTGACAGATCGGATGTTGAGGCTTCCGAGGAAAGCAGGGAGGTGGTTTGTCCCTTGGATCCTTGATGCTGGGCTATGTGTCCACATCATTCAGGGGATAAGGTCTCTCGCTGTAGCCTGTGAAAAACAGCACAGAGCTAGGCACCCAGGGAGCCCTCGTGAAATGTTGGCCTGCACTGGGTCACTAGTTCTGTTACATTGTACATTGTCATCAGCTGGTCTACATATATGGGGGGGGATGGGGTCCCACCAGGGTGTAGCAATTCACAGATAAAACCCTAGCTCTATTGCTAGAATCCCCGGTGGTTTTATTCTGAGTCTTTGTCAATGCAGGCCATGTATTGAGGGGAAATTCTAGACTGGAGAGCAGTTTAGTCCCCACCTGGAGCACTAAAGCCAGAGACAACTGACCCATCCTTAAGGAGGTGGTCCACTCACTTTTGTCCAGAGGATGGAGAGAGAGGTTGGGCTCCCAGACAGCCTGCAATGTCAGCCCTGCCACCTCGGGAGAGTCTTCCACTCTCACAGCCTCAGTTTCCTCATCTGTACAAAGGGACCATAAAACCCAGTGAGGATTAGAAGAGATAAAACATGAAAGACCCAAGCCTTTGCTTGGCACGTATGCCTGGTTCAATGATGAACACCTTGGATTACCATTATTATCTCTGCTCACAGAAGTATGTGGCCAAAGGGCAGAGCCTAGAAGTTTATGCAGTCAGTGTTTGGGGGTCAAGGGGGTTTTCTAGGGTGAGGACAAGAGTTACCATGGACGGAAGAAGCACCCTCACCGATGTCTGGGGTTGATGGTGGCCAGATTCACCCTGTTCGGGGGATAACTGGTGAACCCAGTGGGTGAGCAGAGCTCACATCTAGAGAAGGAACCAAGATACCTCCAAGGAAGACGGCTGGGATAAAAGTGTATCCATGGATCGGTGAGCCCGGCATGGGGGTACACTGAAGCTTGAAGGGTCTGTGGGTGGCCAGGGTGGTCCCAGGCCTTTCGGGCAACAAAGAGCTAAGGAGAGGCACTTCCTGCTGCTGAGAATGGGGCTTACCTCCAGACACCAGCAGGCAGATGGGACAGGATGGTCCCCTCAGATAGCCCAGGGACACACGCAGCTTTCAGGAGCTGGTACAGGCAGGGGCACGTCTGGGAAGGTGCTGAGTCTGGGAGCCCAGGGCTGCTGGGACACGCCAGTTGGGCCATAGGGAACAGAGGTCCAGAGCATGGGCTTTGGAGTCTCACTGGGCTAGAGACCTTGTCCTTCCATGAACTCAAGCAGCTCATGTGACCAACCTGAGTCCCATTCCCACACCTGTCAAGTGGGACAGGACTAGCGCCTGACTTCACCAGATTGGAAGGAGGGTTGAATGGAATAATACGTGTCTGATACAGATGAAGCGCTTAGTAGATTTTTAGTTACTTTTGGCGCTAGTGGATCAGGGCACTCTGGATACTAAGACCTCATCTATGGTAGCCCTGAACCAGGACAAAAAGAGACGTGTTCTGTTGACCACCTGTGGGTTTTGAGATGCCACAGGAACTCAATATTTATTTCCCTCAGTTCCCTCAGCGAGGCCAGATGTCGTCCCAACACAAAGCAAGAGCCCTTGTGAGATCCTTTCTTGCCCTCATGATGAATGGCATGTGGCCCTGGAGAGGCGCCCAGGAGTCACTGTGCCTACTGTCCCCTTTGAGGAAAGATGCCCTGAGAGAGCCTTTCTGCAGAGTGGCTGTGGCCTGTGCCCCGAGCATGGACACCCTGCTAACCCCAGTCATATCAGGTAGAGTCAAGGTCAGTGCTCAAGTCTGCAACAGAAGCCTATGTCCTCTGCAGAGACTTGGGAGGGTGGGAGGGATGACCAGGAATGATGCTTTATTCCAGGTGGAAACAAACAGGACAATCTGCTTCTCTCTTCTAGGGCTCTAGATGCAGGGGGTCCCAGAGAAAGTAGATCATTCTAGGTATTTTTGAACTATCGCCGAGCATTTGTTTCTGTTTTTCATGAGCCCAGCAAATTCCAGGACCCAGCATAATGGTATGGCCATGCTAACTCACTGCCCTTTCTGTCCGTGCAGTTATCCCTGCCCCTGTGTCACCAAAGTCAACCTGGATGGGACTCATCCTTGAAGCCCTAGAAAGCCAAATTGATAGAGTGCCTGTGAAGTACCAGGCACTGTGTATAAGACCAGCTCCTGACCTCCAAGGAGCTCCTGCCTAGTGGGAGATGGACATCCAGGCAGACCATTAAAATGGCATGTGAATGCTGGAGAGGGTGTGGAGAAAAGGGAACACTCTTGCACTGCTGGTGGGAATGTGAGTTGGTACAGCCACTATGGAGAACAGTATGGAGGTTCCTTAAAAAACTAAAAATAGAATTACCATACGACCCAGCAATCCCACTACTGGGCATATACCCTGAGAAAACCATAATTCAAAAAGAATCATGCGGGCTTACCTGGTGGTGCAGTGGTTGAGAGTCCACCTGCCGATGCAGGGGACACAGGTTCGTGCCCCAGTCCGGGAAGATCTCACATACCGTGGAGCATCTGGGCCCGTGAGCCATGGCCGCTGAGCCTGCGTGTCCGGAGCCTGTGCTCTGCAATGGGAGAGGCCACAACAGTGAGAGGCCCGCGTACCGCAAAAAAAAAAAAAAAAAAAAAAGAGTCATGTACCAAAATGTTCATTGCAGCTCTATTTACAATAGCCAGGAGATGGAAGGAACCTAAGTGTCCATCAACGGATGAATGGATAAAGAAGATGTGGCACATATATACAATGGAATAGTACTCAGCCATAAAAGGAAACGAAATTGAGCTATTTGTAATGAGGTGGATGGACCTAGAGTCTGTCATACAGAGTGAAGTAAGTCAGAAAGAGAAAGACAAATACCGTATGCTAACACATATATATGGAATTTAAGGGGAAAAAAAGGTTATGAAGAACCTAGGGGTAAAACGGGAATAAAGACACAGACCTACTAGAGAATGGACTTGAGGATATGGGGAGGGGGAAGGGTAAGCTGTGACAAAGTGAGAGAGTGGCATGGACATATATACACTACCAAACGTAAAATAGATAGCTAGTGGGAAGCAGCCGCATAGCACAGGGAGATCAGCTCGGTGCTTTGTGACCACCTAGAGGGGTGGGATAGGGAGGGTGGGAGGGAGACTCAAGAGGGAAGAGATATGGGAACATATGTATAACTGATTCACTTTGTTATAAAGCAGAAACTAACACACCATTGTAAAGCAATTATACTCCAATAAAGATGTTAAAAAAATAATAAAATAAAATAAAATGGCATGTGAGAAGTGCCAAAGTAAAAGCAGGCCCAGAGGGAGAGCAGGGTACTGGGCCTCCCTGGTGGTCAGAGAAGTGCTTGTGAGAAAGTGATGCTGGAAATGGGCCCATGGGAGGAAGAAGAGCATTCTGGGAGAGGGAGCCCTGTGTGTAAAGCTAGGGGGGTGACAGAGGGTGGTGGGTTCCAGGGCTTATATGGAAGGTGTGTGATTCATAAAGCAGGAGGCCAGGGGAGGAATGGTGGACAAGGAAACCAGAGCAAAAGACGAGACTGTCTTACAATGTCTTTGCTTAGGATCGGGGACTGCAACCCACAGACAGAGTCACCCTGGTGAACGTCATCTTCTCTTGAGTTCAGACAATGCCCAGATGCTAGAAACTTAGTGAAGACACATTTGGGCCTTGGGAAACCTTCTGAGGGAGGTGACCACAGGTGAATGTTCCCTGATGACCCCTCCCCCTCCCCTCCCCTGCCCAGCATGGAGGCTTTGGCCTGATGTCAATCACAAGGAAAGCAAACTGATGGAGACCAGCTCACCAGGCACCCCAGAGTTTCCAGGAGTTGGGCTCACCCTTCCTGCTGCAGAGGAGAGACTTGGAAAATCACCCAATGAGGTCTGAAAACAGTAAGGAAATTTTGGAGATCCGAGGGGCTCTGGGACTCAGAAGCTGCAGCTTGAAAGGTTTTATGGGAGTTTCTGCAAGGAAACAGGTATCTCCACTGACACTTGCCAAGGCATTTTCTCCAGTAACAAGCTTCTTTATTCAACCAAACAAAGAAACCATCGCACACGGAGGAGAGAGGAGAGCTGTCAGATGCTGTGCCGGGGAGAAATGAAAGACGCTTTTGCAGAAGCTAAAGCACATAAAAGCTAAGGTCAGGACAGAGGCCCCACTCTTCTGCCTGCTTTGCAGAGTGCAGGACACTGAAGACAGCCAGCCCACCACGTGATACTGCTCTCGGGGCTGTGGGATGAGCTGGCCGCTAGGGAAGGAAGCTGACCGGGCAAGAGTGGTCCCCCCTTGAGCCTCAGCAGTCCACTGGCCATCCCTGTGGCCTATACCGCTCAAGATTCTTTCTCCGAGTGATGAAATGAGTCTGTTCCCCTCCCGAACTCAAGTCTTCCCAGCTTGGGTGGGAGGGCAGAGAAGAACCATCAGCCAGCCCAAAACCATGAGACCCGAGGTACCTTTGTCCTTCTCACTGTCTTTAACATTCCCACCTCTCTCTTTTACATATGATCATCCACAAGAGCCCTGCCAATGCTTGGAGACATCACTGTTTTTGCCTGGTCACAAGGGGGACCCACGCTGTCATCATAACAATAAAAACGACAACCACGGACATGGCAGAGGTATTGCCATTTACAAACTCTGCCCATCCCTGGTAGCACTGCCCGTCACGGAAAACTGGATCAAAGCATCAAGGAAATTGTTTTCTCCCCCCATTTACAGATGAGGGAATGGAGCTTCAGGTGATGGAGTTACTTGCTCAAGGAGACACTGCTGATAAGAAGTCGAACCAAGACTCTCATCCAGCTCTGACCTTTTGCCAGTCTCTGACTGTTTCCATCTCAACTCTATAAGCACAGTGCGGTGGCCTTGTTGCTAGATTTTAGCATCAGGGAGAAAGCCCAAGGGCCAGTCTGAGCCAACCAATGGGGAGAGAGCTCATTCAAAGGGCCCACCCTTCGGCTGCTTCTCTGCTTATTTCAGTCTGGCCATCTGAATATATGTGACGCCTGTGTCTTCCGATGCCATAGTAACTTAAACATTTGCTTTAAAAGCCTCCTCCTGCCACTTCCCTAGCTGGTGACAAACTCTTGAATCAGAGAGAACTGAGTGTAAATTTTGGTGCCTCCTCTTCCTAATTCTGTGACCTTGGGCAAGTCCCTTAACCTCTCTGAGCCTCAGATTCCCACTGCAAAATGGAGAGAATAATGGTGTTTACTACAGAGGAATGGTATGGGAATTTCACGAGGTAATGTATATGAAGTTCTTAGCAAAGTGCCTGGCACATAATATATGCTCAATAAATGGTAGCTATTATTAATGGAATGATGGTCATGTTGACAATGATTGTATTGGTTAACCATCGCTCTGTATCAAACAGCAAAACTTCAGTGGCATACAACAACAGCATTTCATTAGTTCATCAATTAGTTGGCTGGGACTTGGCTGATCTAGGCTGGACTCAGCTGGAGCTGCTGGGCTCCATGTGGCTCTCATCTTTGTCCTGGGCCCATGGCTGTGGTAGACTCAAAAGAAAGAGCACAAGCTGTTGCACAAGTGCATTTTGAGTCTCTACTTGTGTCATATCTGCTTGCCTTCCATTGGCCAATGGCCGAGCCCCAGCTCAAGAGACAGAGAAGTACACCCAGGCCAAGATGGCCAAGATGCTTGCCCAAGAGTGTGGATAATCCTATTACTGGCCAGGGAGTGAAGAGGCTAGACCTGTAACCCAGTCTTCTACAATGAACAGCTCAGGTGGACTTCCTTTGACTTTCACCCACTCACACAAGTACAGAATTAAGCTTGTGATTAAGTGGAACCAGTGTCTTATCTTTGTCACTGTGATTTTTCCTAACAGATTGTAAATCTTCTAAAACTTAGTCAAGTGAGATTTCTTGTCTCTACATATAACTCATGTATTGTTAGGCAAGCATGTGTTTACAGGCATAAGTGCATACCTTGTGAATATGAAGGCATTTCGTATGTGTACATGGAGACCAAATAGCCAGGATAAGAAGGCTACTTGGAACTAAACCATATAAGGGACAGTTAGAAGAGCAATGTAAATTCACAAAAACTACTAGCAGGTATATGAATTAGGTTCCAACACTCTGGAAAGCAGCTAGGAATCATCTAAGTTGAAGATACCTGTATCCTCTGATTTGAGAGAAACTCAGGTATATGACCAAGGCACATGTATCAGAATATTTATAACAGTGTTGTGTGCCAAAATCCAAACCTACACACGTTCTAAATGTCCACCAACAACAGAATTGATAAGTAAATTGCATGCATTCATACGATGGGATACTATAACCATAGGAAAAGAAATGAAGTCTAGCTACAAGCAACAACATGAGTGAATCTTATAAACAAAATGTGAATTAAAATAAACAAAGCACAAGAAAGTACTTCCATGACTCCATTTACATGAAGTCCACAGACAGGCAAAACTAAACTGTGTTGTTTAGGGATGGATATGCAGGTAATAAAACAATTTAAAAAACCAGGAAATTATTACCATAAATGTCAGGATGGTGGTTCCAGCTGGGTGCGGAGCAGAGATAATCAAAGAGACACACAGGGTCTTCAGGAGATGGCAAAACTCCAGCTCCTGGCCTGGAAGGAGTTTCATGAGACTGCTTTAGAGTTATTTATTAAACTGTACATTTATATTTCATGCACTTTTATGCAGTATTTCACCGAAAGATATGTTTTCTTAAGGACAGCTAGGAAGTAGAGGTGTTTAGTTCGGAGAAGAGAAAACGTGGAATGAATGCAAAACCTGTCTTAACGATATTTGGGAGATCAGGATATAGACAGGAGACCTCCAGCTTTTTATATAGTCCCAAAGGAGGAAACGGTCAGGATCAGAGAGGGACAGGTTTTGACTCAAGATAAGGAAGAATTTCCAGTAATCTTAAATGTTCAAAGGTGGAGTGCACTTTTGGGGAGGAGATCAATTCCTTTTAATTTAATTAAAGGACTCAAAGTCACAGAAACTTTAGCAAAGATCTTGGAGGATGAGTCAGTGTCACAGAGGCCCAGACCAGGGAAGTTTGAGGTTGACCAACTCCAAGAGGTGAGGGCAGCATGGATGAGTAAGGCTTTTGTAGTCAGCAAGACCTGAGGATGGCACCCTGGTTCTACCACTAATTAGCTAAGTGACCTTGGGCAAGTTACCTGACCACTCTGAGCTTGTTTCCTCAATTGAACATGATGCTGCATGTAAACTAGCTAGCACAGGTTCCTGGCACTTAATAAGTCCTTGATAAGTGATGGCCATGTTATTAACTTAAAAAAAGCTTCTTCCAAATTAGAGATTATGAGACTCTCCACCTCCGTGAGTATATATGTTGTATTAGGTTTTTGTTGCAATAAAGCTGCGTAACAACTCCAAATTGCAATGGCTTACAAAAACAAGCACTGGCTTTGTGCTCAGGGGTCTGTGGGCCAGTTGCAACCCAGCAAGGCCAGGCTCCAGGCTTCAGGCTCCAGCTGTGGGTTGGATTCAGGTCTGCTCCACGTATCTCTCATCCCGGGACCACACAATCTGGGGCATGCCCCCGTTCATGATGGAGGGTGGGAAGTTTGCTGAGGACACTTAGAAATACACAATGCCCCTCCATCACTTTCTCTCACATTTCATTGGCCGAAACAAGTCACATGGCCACACCCAGAGTCAATGCTGCAGGGATGGCCGCGATGCCATTGTACTCTAAAGTCACATGACAAAGGGGAATGCGGGTCACTGAAGCATTAGGAGCAAGAATTCTATGTACCAGATGCATGCATGTGAAATATTTGAGTAACTCTGTTCAAGATGGAAAGAATGTATTTTTAAAAAGTCTTTGAGAAGCATGAAGCTATAAAATACGAGGTTCAAAAACCTCAGCCTAGCAGTGAACAGTGAAAATCTAATTTTTCCATTTTATTGGCTTATGTAATAAAGTCATTGCATAGCTGACTAGTTTTAATGCTCCACGACATGTCATTGAGGAGATAAATTCAGAGCTCAGGAGGCTTTCTTCCCAATTCTGGTTCTCACCTGTTGACCAAAAGACCCTTAAGACTCTCCTATTCCTGGTTGAAAATTGGTTTCACCTTTTTTTCCCTAGGGCTCCTTGGCAGGTTGAGATTTCTGTTCAAGGATCTGTTTTGTCTCTTTGTCAAGCAGAGGTGTTTCCAGAGGAGGCCACCAGTGTCTGGGCTTCAGTAGGGCAAGAAGCCAGGTGCAACCAAGCTGAATGGTCCCGTTCTCCTTTAAAGAATTTTAAGCAGCTCTGCCAGGACCTATAGCCCAGTGGGAATCCCCTCCCTCTGTTAATATTTCCTCACAGAAATGGTGCTTGGGGTGCATCTCTCCTGCGACTGTGTCTCATCTCGGATTCACTTCCAGATGTGCCGGGAGCAGAGCAGATCGGGTGGGCTCGCCTCTTCAGTGCTGGCTGGGTCTCTGGAAAGAACAAGGAAGCCTGGCCTGTGGGTGGAGCAGGAAGGAGAGAAGAGAGAGCCATGCAGCCTTGTACAAATCAAAGGCTGCCCCACAGGAGGGATGTAGGAAGCCTGGAATAGAACTGATGGGAGTGGACCAGTTAGTGGATCTGCCACTAGCTTTCCGTGGGAGTTAAAGGTCACTTTGCTCCTCTGTGCCTTGTCTCCAAAAAGGGCTGGAGTTGAGGACCCCTGAAGTTCCTTTCAGAGAAGTACAGAGTATAATGCTTAAGAGGGAAGACTCAGCACGCAAAGCTCAGATACTGTCTCCGAAGCATGACCTTACGCAAGTTACTGAAATGCTCCGTGCCTCAGTTTCCTCAGCAGAAAAATCACCATACCACCTCTCCGGGTTGTCACAAGAGGAAATAAGTTAACTTGTCTGTAGCGTTTGGAGCAGCCCGTGGCACCGTCCCTGGCACCGTCCATCAGTGTTACCTCTTGTTATTGTTATTCCAGCTTAAGATGCTAAAGCACTTTGCTCCTTTTTAAAATGTGATTTATGCTTCCAGGCTGTGAGGGCTATTAGGCTGACTACATGAGTGTATAGTATATGGGATGGGGGAAGCAGTAAAAAAACGATCTGTGCAGAGATGCCGAGCAAGGTGGCAACTGGAAACGATTCAGAAATGAGGCGCGGACGTGATTAAAGTTCTGAAGAATGGCACTTCCTGGCAAGAGAGGCAGAGAGTGGATTATTTACAAAAGCAGAGGTGGAGAGGTCGCAGAGAAGAATTCCCAGGCACCAGCTCCTCCGGTACAGTGGGAAACTTTGGGGGTGAGACCCCAGCTGAGCTTCGGGATAATTACATAGGAAGCAAAGAGCTGGTTGAGTTTTCACCCACCTGGCAGAAGAGTGTCCATCATTATCTTGCCTCTAAGATTTAAACCCAGGTGCGAGGTTTTCTCTCTCAAAGTTCCCTTCACTCCTTAGACCTCCCAAAATATGACATGAAGGTAGTAATCAGGTTCTCCGAGACCACCTCTCTGGGGGAAATGTGGAGAGAAACTTTAGGGAGAATCCAGGGAACTTTAAAACAACACACTGTGTTGCACGTGGCCTCGAATACGTGAGCCAAGGTTTCCCACCTCATAATAAGGGGATGGGATGAGAACACAGTTCCTGATAACCACCACGTACGTTATGCAGGCTCTGACCCCAAAGCCACAGTGTTCTTACATCTGATAACCTTAAAAGTAATTGAAAAAGCAAAATTCAGTCAATAGGTCACCTTCTGTCTCCATGATACTGGACATCCCATCTAATTTTTATTTCCTGAATCGGACAGGGACTTGTAACTTCTAGATCGATGTTGCAACTAGCAGAACAAAGCAATGCAGGGACGGGACCATCAGATGATTCAAGGTCGAGAGACCCATCTCCTAGTCTTGGAGGTTTGGGGACAGTTTCCATCTGACCAGGGAAATCATGATTGAGGGACTGTGATCCTGGACAGCTGCACGGCTCTATGGTCTGGGACTTATATTCTTAGACTTTGGTCCCAAAGCAGGGCCCTCTGTCAATCAGGGTGGGATGGGTAATGCTGCAGTAACGATGAGCCTCAGCCTCAATGGCTCACACTGACAAACTTTGGTTTCTTTCTCCTGCTCTATGTCCATTGCAATGGGGACTTAACACTGCCTCTTTTTCACTCCGGGACATGCACTTCCACTAGCACTTCAGCAGAGGGAAGCCAATTCTGGAAGGTCTTGCACTAGCCATTAGGGGCTCCCACCCAGAGGTGACACACATCACGTCCCCTGACAACTCAGTGACTCCACAACCACATGGGGGTCAGGAAATGCAAACCTGCATGTGCCCGTAAGGTGAGAAGGGACATATCTGATGAGCAAAAATAATGACTACCAGGGCCTGTTTCTGAGCCCCCAGCCTCAGCTGCTTCACCCTCCGCCAGGGTCCGTCCCCCTTCTCCCCACCTGGAGCGACATCCTTGGTGTGTGTGTGTGTGTGTGTGTGTGAGAGAGAGAGACACAGAGAGAGACAGAGACAGAGAGAGACAGAGAGAGAGACAGAGACAGAGAGGGAGAGAGACAGAGAGAGAGAGAGAGAGAGGGAGAGAATGCAACCCTCAGCTCTTCCCTCAAGAAACAAATGACTCTCTGACATCTGCAGCCCATTATCAAGGTAATTCAGTCCCTGTAGACCTTATTACACGCAAACCAATGTTATTATTATTGTTTATCATTTATATGACACAGCAAGTATGTGCCATTCTCCTTCCTGCTTAAGATTGGCCCAGCTGGGCTCTGGGTTTCCATCCTCACTTCCTTCATTCTCACTCCCTGCCCTTGGGCTCCCCTCCCCGCTGCACCAACGTCTATGTACCACCCTCCACCCCAGTCCCCCTGTCTGCCCTCCACACCCTCAGCTGTAGAGCAGTTCCCAGGCAACCTCTCCTTCCTGGGACTGGCAAGTTAGCAGCCCAGGCAGGAAAGGGGGCAGGTCAATTCATATGTGAGCACCTGCTGTTTGCACGGCACTGTGTCGGGTTATACACCTGTGTGATTATCCTCAGACGGAACAGGTGAAGTGGAGACATTCACACACGCAGCACACGGATCACACTCGGCAGAGGAGAAAGCTCGGAAACGAAGCAGCCCCTCTACGCGCATAACTGATCCGTGTCGAGGATCTTGGAGGTGAGTAGAGTTTCTGGAAGGAGGTGAGTGGGGCTTTTGGAAGGAGCCCTGGGCTTGGAGACGGAGCCCTGCGTTTGGGGATTGATGCTGCCCGTTCCCACCCATGTGAACTTGAGGGGTACGTTACCTTCCCAAGCCTCTGTTTCCTGGACTGGGAGATGGGGTCACTCTTTCTGCCCTGCCTGCTAGGACAGACGAGAAAATAGCGCTGATATAATAACATGAAGCATCCCAGCTTCAACTACCTCAAAGGCAGAGGGTTTGGGGCCGCTGCTCCTTTGGAATACCACTCGCTCCGCAAGCATTAGTATCAGTGGGATCAGGTGTCCCCAAGAAGCCAGCAACTCTCTTTGTGGAAGGTCATGAGCTAGTAGATCGCTGACCTCATCACAAGGCTGCTTTGGGATTCACAGGACAGCGTCGTTTACAGCTCCATTCATTTGTCCAACAAGCAGTAACCAAATGCCCCACTCTGGATCAGATCACTTTAGGCAGCGGAACTCAGAGGCTGCCCTCCTGGCTCTTACAATCTAGATAGGGGAGATGGACAATAAACAGGAAGGCGAATGGACATGACAATTTCCAATAGAGATACAGGTCATAAGAAGACCAGCAGGCTCGTGCAACAGAGCGTGGCTGCCCGCTTTACATTGAGTTTATAAACTGTGTGCTCATTACCAGGTGCTCTGCCCAGGCCCCCACCTTTCCCAGCCAGCCCACTTGGATTATTAGCCATCTCCAGGCCTATCACCAGAAACTCATCTCCTCAAGAAAGACTCCCACAATCCCCCGCAGCTGGAAAGCATCCCTCCCGCCTTGAAATCGGCCCCTCTCTTTGTACCCTTCTTATGGATTTTGGAGCTGCCTTTTTTTTTTTTTTTGCGGTACGCGGGCCTCTCACTGTTGTGGCCTCTCCCATTGCGGAGCACAGGCTCCGGACGCGCAGGCTCAGCGGCCATGGCTCACGGGCCCAGCCGCTCCGTGGCATGTGGGATCTTCCCGGACCAGGACACGAACCCGTGTACCCTGCATCGGCAGGCGGACTCTCAACCACTGCGCCACCAGGGAAGCCCCTGGAGCTGCCTTTTTAAAATCCTCATAGCCTGCTCATCAGGCATCAAACCCATTCTACAAAGGAGGAAGCTGAGATGCAGAGAGGTGAGACACATATCCAGATTCGGGCTACCACAATTGCCATTGTTATCACAATTCTATACCAGCATCAACACCTTCACCCTTTCCTGGGGTATCACAACCGCAGCCATTGTAAGAACTCACCCCCGTTGCCCTATCACCGAAAATTCTTGACCACTACTCACTGCCCTCACCCCATCACCACTCTGTACCCCGACTAATTTAACAATCTGTGCCAATCACAGGCAAAACCTTCCAGGTTTGCTCCTTTTTTCTCTCTACTTCACCTCTGGGGACAGGGAACCCCGGATGGCATGTGTGTTGATCCTCTGTCATATATGGGACAGGTTGACACAACCACAGGCCTTGAAGGAACTGGGTAAGTTGGGTATGACCACGGGGTGGTGGTACTTCCAGGTAAGTGGTGGCTTCTCCTCTACCCAGGATGCTATCCCCAGGGCCCTTGACCTTTAGCCGCCCCTCAGCAAATGGAGGAGTGGGATCCCAGGGCCCATCAGTCTCCATGGCCCTTCTTTGTCCCCCCCATCACATTTGCACTGATTCTACCGTCTGATTTCCATGTTCCTCTCGCCTTCCCGACTACCAGCCTCTCAAGGGCATGGGCTCTGTCTTTTTCATCTGCCTTCCCAGCACGAGGCTCAGAGCCTGGAACCTAGCAGTCATCAGAGAATGTCTATTGGCCTGGGATGTTGAAACAGGAGAGAACATTTGCTCATCAGACCCCTGCAGGTCCAGCTGGGCATCAGTGCTTTCTTCCAGGAGAAACACCTTACCTCGTGGAAGCTCCTGCTTGGGGAAGCCCAGGTCATGGCCAGCTCTGCCACGCTTGGCAGCGGGAGGGCCTTGTGTCAGCGGAGGAAAAGGGGTCACTTACCAGCCTGCCTGCTGCCGCCTGAGCCTCGCACGCATTCCTTGTTCAATGAGATGTTGTTTTCAACTGTGCTTCCCAGGGAGTCGGTGTGGGTTTTTTTCGATCTCCTTTTTTGTTTTTACTCCTCTCTCTGTCTGGCTGAGGGGCTCATTTGCAGCCGCTATAGCAGCGGGCGAAACACTGGGATCAGGGTTTGTGGGCAGGCCAACCTCAGAGCTGCCGGGCTTCCCTGGCCCGCCCGGTTCTGCCCATGATATGGCTAACTGTTACGGCCACTATCCTCCGCTGTCCTTTCACTGACGCCACCACCAGAGCAGGGCCAGGCCCTTTCCCCTGGGGCCCAGGGATCATGGCTATCGTGCACAGTGATTCTCACAAACTCTGCTTTCTCCCTTGTCCCAGCCTCCCCCCATCTGTGTTCAGGCCATCCCTACCCTGGAGGCATCATTCCTCCAGGAAGCCCACTGGGACGAGCTCTTCCTTTCTACCAGGCACCAATGCCACCTGTTACTCCCTTCTAAGCCCCCCAGGGGCAGGTAAAATGTCTTGTGCATGGTACCTTCAATCAGGACTTTCTGGATACCTACCGGGTTTCAGGCTCCAGAGATGTGATGGTAAACAAGACAGACATTGTTACTTTCCTCAAGAAGTTTCTGACTAATGGGAGAGAAAGAGGTGGAAGAAGTACACGAATAAGAAAATAACTGTGAATGATGCTAACGGTTATAAAGGAAACAAAAAGATGTGAGGACAGAGACCGTAAGGGGAGGGGAGGAACCTCACGACGGGGAGATGTCCGGGAGAGTGTGTCTAAGGCAGGACATTTGATCTGAAACCTGAAGGATAATGAGAAGCTCATTGTGGAAACACTGGAAGCGGGGTGTCGGGGGGTAACTCCGGACAGTGGCCTGCGGCCCATGGGGGAGAGTGAGGGGGGGGGGTCGTAGGAGAAAGCGTTGGGGTGGCAGAGTCAAATCGCGCTCAGTAAGAACCTGCACTGGGACACTCGGGGGGACTCTAGGCAGAGATCTACAAGGACCCCCCCCCACATTGTACCCCCAGGGCTCATGGCAGGTGCTCAGGGAATATCTGGAGAATAAACCAGGACGAGGTTTTGTTGGTTATTTGTAGATTTCCACTCACTCCATGTCAGCTTTCCTATTCTATTAGAAGGTCATTTTGATGCTAGGTAGGGACTGGGCCTGTCTTTTCATCAGAGCCTCTGAGATCTGGTCCCTCCAAGTACATGGAGCATGGATTGACTGATGCGCTGTGGAGCCTTCAGCCAGCCTCCCGGCCCCTTTTCCCTCTCCCCTTCCTCCCTTTTCTCCCCATCCCTGAAAACTGATGATGGTCCCTTCTGCTTCTCCCATTCCCAGAGGCTGTCAGCTCCCAGAATGTCAATATGGATACTTCTGCAACGTCAGGCATGTACAGAACCTTCTCTGCACACACTGCAATTACAGCTACAATCGCATCTGGAGCCTGCCTGAACCAAGAATGTGTAGTACATACAAGTCTTCGGAAACAGACACGCCTGGCTTCAAATCCCACTCCACTTCCCAGCTGTGTGACCACTGTCAAGTCACTCAGTGTCTCTGAGCCTGTTTCCTTGCCTATGAAATGGGTGTTTTGGAAACCTTAGCAGAGCGTCTCGCTCTTGGCAAATGCTCCCATCAATGTCAGTTATCATTCTAATGACCACTGTGGACAGGTAACCCTCATGGCAATCCTGCAAGGAGGATACTGTTATCTCCATATTACACAAGTGGAAAATGAAGTCAAAAGATGAAACCACCTGCCCCAGGTAACTCAGAGACGGAGATGGGGTCTTGTTTTAGGTTTTCTGACTCTGAGGCCCACACCATTCCCACGAGGCCCTAGCTCCCACCGTAGCGGGAAAACCATTCTCTCTGGGGGGATGTGAGCTGCAGCTCCCAAATGCCACGTATTCTGGAGCGTTCCTTAAGGGAACACATTCTGCCTGGATTCCCAGAGGGCCATCTCTTCTTGATTGTTTCCCAGCCGAGTTCCCAGTACAAGAGACAGAGCAGGCGGGGCCCGGGCAAGAGCTGGAGAAGCCGTCTGCTGACAGTAACAACACATTTTTTTACCAAACTATGAACTCCCAGCATCTCCCATCAGCGAGCAATTCTTGCAAGGCGGACACGCTAACAAGATGCTTCTGAACTGCTGTCCACATCTTCCGCTGCCGACGGGGGAGGCATGAAAGCTACTGTTGGGGGGAGCTGTGTTCTTAATTACTGAGTGAGGGAGGACGGTAGCCGGAGAAGGGCTTCTTCCTCCTTTGCAGATCCCTAGTGAACCTTTTAACACGCTTAATAAAGTAAATGAAGAGAAAATTTGTAAAAAGCTCTTTTTAAAGATTTTGGCAGGGTTGATTAGTGGTTTTGAAAGTCCTAGACAGCCACTTAATTGGTGATCCCCCTTGACAGCTGGTGAATAGAAGGTAGGGAAGCAATGGACCGCACTGGCCTTTTTCTCTTCTGCGTACATTTTCCAAGACATCTTGTTGTCCCAGACTTGCTGACCCCCCCCCATCTGCTGCCCACAGTGTCCTGCTGATACAGCCATGCTAAGTAGGCAGATGGACATAGAGAACTTTCAGGTTATGAAAGTTCTTGCAGGATGTTGGAAGCAGTATCTAGAAGGGCAGTCAGAGGGAGTACAGTGGGATGTATTTGGACAGGGCTTACACAGAGCTTACAAGGGGAACTTACACGGTGCACGGTGAAATCCTCTCTGGGGTGATCTGGCTCCCTTGCCTTCAATCCAGACCCCTATCATTAGGAGTAAACTCATGTTGTTGCTGTAAGAGCCTGGGCTTGGGGGCCAGGCTATTCTGGGTTTGAATCCTGATTCTGCCCCTTTTAAAATGTGTGACTTTTGCAAATGAGGAACTTGTCTAAGCCTCTGGTTGCACATCTATAAGTTGGGACAATTATACCTACTTTATAATATTGTTCGTTGTGCAACAGAAACTAACACAGCGTTGTGAAGCAATTATACTCCAATAAAGATCTATTAAAAAATATTGTTAGAAGTAAATAGCTGAATGCCTATGAAGTACATGGGACATAAGAAGTGCTCCAGAAAGATTAATTTCCCCATCCTCAGCTTCTACTTGAGTATCAGGAAGCATATAAAAATTTAACCATACAAGTAGGGAATAGGAAAACCATGGTTAGGATATATGAAAAACCCAAGGGTTTTAGAAAACAGTAAGTATATTGTGAGTCTCCAATAAGATATAGGGACTGAAACAATAATGGGATGTTGACCATATTGATAGAGGTAGAGTAGGCAGAAGGTGGGAAGTGGTCACTATGCTCCAGTACTCCCACCTGGAGAAGTGGCACCACATTTTCAGCAAGATAAATGACCAAAGGGATTAGGTTTAGAGAGAGTCTGGGTAGAGGGACTTGAAATCATGCCATGTGGGAGGTAGTTGAAGGAACTAGTACTGTGTAGCCTAAGGAGAGACCGGAGGGAGTAGAGGTGATAGATATTTTGTAGCCGCTAATGTCTAAAATGTAGTCCCCGCGCTTCCCCGGTGGCGCAGTGGTTGAGAGTCCGCCTGCCGATGCAGGGGACACGGGTTCGTGCCCCGGTCCGGGAAGATCCCACATGTCGTGGAGCGGCTGGGCCCGTGAGCCATGGCCGCTGAGCCTGCGCGTCCGGAGCCTGTGCTCCACAACGGGAGAGGCCACAACAGTGAGAGGCCTGTGTACCGCAAAAAAAAAATAAATAAATAAAAAATAAATAAAATAAAATGTAGTCCCCTGAGAATGGTAACATTTTTCTGAGTGGTCCTAACCAGAGTGTAGAAATCCCCCCCAAACTACATTTTGTTTCATATATGTATATAAGGAGAATTTTTTAAAAAGTCAGAACCAACCAATTGTGAAATTGTTTGATTTACGCAGAAGTATGTGCCAGGCCCTGCCCTCGGTCCTGGGATGAAACAAGTGAACACAACAGAAGCCTCACCCTGAAGGAGGTCACTGTCTACTGGACACGGATAGTTCCCTGGACATATAGACTAGTCAACCTCTTAGGCTGCAGTGGGAAGATGCATCAGGTGAAGGCTGGACTGAGTGACCTTGACATCTGTGATTCCCTCAATTTCAGTTGACCATTGCCAAGATCTCTGGCCCTAGAGGCAACCATCTTGATAAAGAAAGTTTTCCCCCTTTCGGGGTTGAGCCTGAATTATAGGCCAGCCTGGATTTGAAAGCCATGAGTATGGTGGTAGTAGGGGTTGGATGTGGAGCAGTTCCATCTACAGTGTCAATATACATAAATAACCATCGAGGTTTTGCCTTTCCAGAATACAGATCCCTTACTCCTCCTAATAGTGCCCTGATTTCCCTGGGGACACTCAACCTTCCTCCCCTCTCAGTCCAGGTGGTTTGAGTGGGGTTGTCCCCCTTTTGGCTCCAGGTATGGGCATGTGATCCAGGACTATCCAGTCAGAGCATCTCATCAGGTTCAGCGATGGGCATGTGACCTCAGCTGGGCCAATGGGAGGCCAAAGAGTCAATGCTGGACTTCAGTAGGGGTTGGTGAAAAAGAAGAAGACTCTTGCACTAAGATGGTAGGATGGGGGGCTTCCCTCGTGGCGCAGTGGTTGAGAGTCCGCCTGCCAATGCAGGGGATGCGGGTTCGTGCCCCGGTCCGGGAGGATCCCACATGCCGCGGAGCAGCTGGGCCTGTGGGCCATGGCCACTGGGCCTGCGCGTCCGGAGCCTGTGCTCCACGATGGGAGGGGCCACAGCAGTGAGAGGCCCGCGTACTGAAAAAAAAAAAAAAAAAAAAAAGATGGTAGGATGGAAGATTTGAGCCACTGGCAGCCATCTTGGCACCATGAGGGGAGTGCCTGAGAATTCAGTCAACACAAATGACAGCAGGGCTAAGCAATGGCAAAGAAGAATGATCAACATTTTTATATTTGGACTTATTACCTGTTTATGGAAATAAAAATATTTATATTTTTATAATATTCTGTCAGAATTTTTAGGGCCACCTGAATCCAACCAGACCTGAAGCTCTCTCACAAACATATGTGTTCTGTGGCCTAAAACATCATCTGTGGTGGTTGTTGCTTGAGCCCATTAAAATTAATTTTTTCTGTCACTTGTTCCCAAAAGAGTTATTTCTGTTGCAGGGGGTTCTTTTAAGTATAATATGGTTGTTCTCTCTACTGGTCAATCTCAGATAACCTGATGGGAGGGAACCATTCCAAAAGGAACAGGAGGGGATCCATTAGCACCTCAGAGAGATCCCCAAAAGGGATTAGTGTGAACCTCTGGAATACATCCTCGCTTCTGAATAAACTGGAAACTGGGCAGGGGTTTCTTTCAGCATGCTGGCATGATTCTAGAAGCAGGGAGCAGATTAAAATGGAGCCACAAGGTCTGTTATCACCATGGTTTGTGGTTATTTTAGGGGGTGCATTTTGGTACCCTGCCCCTACCTCAGGCCTCCCCACTGGGCACCATGACTCCTGTGCCCACCCATCACTGTCATTATTATTATTATTACATTAAAAAACATCTCCAGGGGGCTTCCCTGGTGGCGCAGTGGTCGAGAGTCCGCCTGCTGATGCAGGGGACACGGGTTCGTGCCCCGGTCCGGGAAGATCCCACATTGCCGCGGAGCGGCTGGGCCCGTGAGCCATGGCCACTGAACCTGCGCGTCTGGAGCCTGTGCTCCGCAACGGGAGAGGCCACGACAGTGAGAGGCCCACGTACCGCACAAAAAAAAAAAAAAACTCCAGAGATTATTAAAACCTCAAGCAAGGACAAGCAGACCCCCAGACTGGGCACCTGAAGGTTCCCTTGTGTAATCCCTGACAGAGCACTTGAGTGGAATAATAATGCTAATTTGTAGCTAATGAGCTCCCTTCTTCAGCTAGCAGGTCCGAAGGGGGCTGGTACCAGGAGGGTTTCTGGAGGCCTGCAGTGCTGGCTCCCAGGACAGAGAGGGTGGCCCAGTCCCTGCTCCCAGATGCCTCAGGGCGGGGAAGAGCTCGGGCGCCGTCCTAGGTAAGTGAGGCAGTGGAAATCCAGGGATCCCCAGCTAAGCCAGAAAATGTTTCGCTGTGCCCCCCCTGTCCAGCCTCTAATCGCAGCAGATCCTGCTGGTGGGGGTGAGGATACAAGGACGAGGCGGGGCTGGGACCCGGCCTCTGCTGCCATCCTGTGAGCTCCCGGAATCCCTGAGCTGCAGGGGCAGCCTCTGGGGTGTCCGCCTCCAGTCAGAGGCAGGGGAAGCAGCCTCTGGCCTAAGTGGAGGAGGGAGGGGGCACCAGGGAGCAGAGGGTGTGGGTCCTCAGGAGAGAAGGAGGGAGAGGCAGTAGGAGTCTGTCTCACAGAGGTGTGGACTGTACATGAGCTGGGAGGCTCTCCAAGTGGGTTTAATCCAGTGACTTTCACACTGTGATCCGAGAAGTCATGCGTGAGCAGGGCACTCTGCTCTCACCTGTGCTGTACATATTGGGGCTCCACCTAAGGTGTCGCTCAAAGGCTGTTATCACCATGGTTTGTGGTTATTTTAGGGGGTGCATTTTGGTACCCTGCCCCTACCTCAGGCCCTCCCACTGGGCACCATGACTCCTGTGCCCACCCATCACTGTCATTATTATTATTACATTAAAAAACATCTCCAGGGGGCTTCCCTGGTGGCGCAGTGGTTGAGAGTCCGCCTGCCGATGCAGGGGACACGGGTTCGTGCCCCGGTCTGGGAAGATCCCACTCTTGTCCATGGCTCAAAACACAAATGGTTTGAAAACCACTGGCTCCCCCATGGCTGACATCTGAGACCCAGAGAAAAGAGCAACATTTTTTGGAGTCAGTGTACATTTAGTCCCCAACGGGACAAAGGAGCAGGTGTCCAAGCCTGAAAGTTGCTAAGGAAAGGCCTTGGGGGAATGTGACAATGGTATCCCAGGGGATCCCACAGGGAGATGGCAGTCACTGGGACCAGGAAAGCTGAGCCCTGGGGACCACAGCGGTCTTAATGGAGGTGGGAGGATCAGAGTGAATTTCCATGGGTTCCTGCCAGTGAAAGTCCCAGCAGAGGATCTTAGAGGCAGGATGCCACATCCTTGGGGCTGCAAGGAGGGTGGGCTCTAGCAGCTGTGTGGAAGCTCAGTCAGGAAACCAGGGAGATATGGAATATCCCAGGGGCAATTCATGGGGTCTCGTGTGTCACTGATCCCCCCTACAGGCTGACAGGCTTGCTTTCCAAATCATACTCTCTCTTCGGCAGCTTTAACATATCCTGGCTCTGTGCTCCCTGCATGGCTGCAGTCCACCCTTCAGACAGTTGTCTGCACATCTGGGACAGCTGCAGCAGCCAAGTTAGCACCTCTGACGTGCCAAGCACTTTACAGAGTCATTTCCTCATAAGCCTGGAGGCGCAGGAAGGACACTGATGGGGTTTAGAGGGGTTTAGAGAGAAGAGATGACTTTCCACGTTAGAGACGGAGCTGGTGGCAGAGCGGGATTGATAAGCAGATTTTCTTGTTCCTATCTGAATATTCAAATCCTTCCCTACTGCTTCCCCTGTCAGCGTTCACAGGAGGATGTCTGAGATGAGATGTCTTCCAGAGATGCTTTTTGAGTCTGCAAGAGCACCCTGGAAGATTTTTGCTGCCATCCTGCTGTCCCAGGCAAAGATGTTCCACTGGTGCGAAGGATTGCTAGTCTATACATTTGGGAAACTTTGAATTAAACCGAGGAAAACAAATTTTTTATTTGTTTGTCTTTCAGGACTTCTCAGATCCTTCACTGATAATGTGCCCTGTAAATCTCTAAGAAAAGGACCGGGTTTGTAGTACTTCCTTTTCTCATTGGAAGGTGTATGTCTCACCTGTACTGTGTCTCCGCTGCAGGTTGACAGGGGGTGTTTGCTCATGGTTTTCACTCACAAGAGGTGCTTCCCAGCAGGGGACCCAGAACTCCTGAGGATCTGCACCACCATTTAAATGCTTCAGTCCGGAAGTGATGAACGCCACTCTCACTCACAACTCATTGGCCAGGAAGAGTCACGTGGCCTCACACAAGGACAAGGGGTCCAGGAAGTGCACTGCTGCCCTGTTTCCAGGAAGCACAGAGCTAAAAAATGTGGGAGAGGAACACACCGGGGGTTCTCTGGTCTGCGGATCATCTGCCAGCATCTCACGGGCCCTTGTGCTTGGTAGAGCCCAATTTGGGAAGGCGGCTCCAGGTTATCCAGTGCCCTGGGCTGGACCAGATGCAGCCCCCTTTAGGTTTCTGGAGTTCTTCTCTCCCTCCTTCCACCCACGTCCCAAGAGTAGTATTTCCTGTGTCTTCCCTTCCTCTGTTCTCCCCACATTGACGTTTGCCCTTGTTAATTCCTGTTAGACACAGGCTAAGCCCACTTCATGAGCCACCTTCTGAGAAGGAAATCTCCCCCACAGGCACGACATGATTGCCTGCCGACAAAGATGCCTGTAATTACCAAGAGTGCACAATGGGATCTGAACCTCTCCATCACCTACTGCAAACAGTCTCCATACGCTCCTGCCTGAGGTATAAATTTAGCCCACCTGAGTCAGGAGAATTGCAGAGAGCCATGGAGTCAGAAGCTGATGCCCATGGAGCCAGCAGTCCAGTTCAGCACAGCTTGGATAAGAAGTCAGGCTGGTGGGGGTCTGCCATGCCCAGCAGTTGGGATCATGGGCATCGGGCAGAAAAAAACTCAGGTATGGCCTTGAGCAAAACGTGGAACCTCTTTGATCCCTAGTTTCCTCATCTGCAAGTGGAGATATTAACAGGGTTAAATCAGGCAGCGCTGGATAAATCAGATACGACTGGCTAAGTCTGAATACTGGTGTTGTTGAATAGTTGCTGTTGTCAGTTAGATGAGATGAGAGGAGGACAGGTATAGATGGGATCCAGCCTCTGCTCTGCCCCTGACCTACCATATGCCATTGGTATTGGGTTGGCCAAAAAGTTCGTCCGGGTTTTTCTGTAAAAGATGGTTTATTTCAATTTCATGTGTTTTCTTTCTGGAGTCCAGAGAGGTGCTTCTCATGATAGATCACCAGGACACAATAATCCACGCTAAACCAGGCCTCTGCTCGTATATCTGGCCAAACCAAGTCACATGGCGAATGTCACTGGGCAGGGGAGTGCATACCACCCACGTGGAAGGTGAGGGGGAGTGAACATTTATTGAAAAATCATCCAAAACTGTCACAGACATGCTCTGCTTTCCCTCCACCCCTAGTCTCGGGGCCTTTATACAGACTGCACCATTCAGACCTCAGCTCGGAAGCCACCATCATGAGAGAAGCTGCCTCTCACCCCACAGTCTGGATTCATCTCATCATTATACACCCACAGCATCTTGTGGGCCTTCCTTCCCAACCCTCAGCCTGGATTCTCTGGATATCTTCTATCGATACGTGGTACCTATTTTCCCCATACTTCCTGGTCTGGAAGACTAAAAGCCCCATCTCCCAGATTCCTTTGCAGCTAAGATCTAGGATAAAATGAGGTTTCCGTTTGGAAGGCGAACATAAAGTGAATGCCATCTGTCTGTGGTTTCTGATCCTCTCCACTGGTTAAAATATCTGTGATTTTCCTGCAGCAAGTTCCTAGGTTAATTCACCAGCATCCTGGGCATCATGAAAGAGTGATGGTCACGGAGCTTCTTGAGATGATTCCCTAATCATTGGATCACAGCATCAGGTGGTCCTTCACCCCCTCCTGGTGTGTGGCGCTGGGTCATCAGTAGTGGTGGCTCCAAACCCAGGTGGCAGGGCATCCAGGGTGGCCTCAGGGTCCCAGCCCCTCTCCTGATGAGGACTACATTGTTCTGAGAGTCATTCCCAGGGACCCAGCCTAGGCCCTGCTTCTTCAGACCATCCAGCAGTTTTATAAACACATAATCCCCTGTATTAAATCCCTTTCTTCTTAAAATACAGCACTGCACCCTGACAGATACGATGTTTTAATTACTTGGTCAAATGCCATTTTCCCAACAAAACTGCAAACTTCGTGCCAGCAGGAACCAAATGAGTTGTGTCCACAATGGCAACATCTATCACAGTGCCTGGCGTACCATGGGAACATGATAAATACTACTTCGAGTGATTGAGTGCATGAGTCCATGCACTGGCTACAGCAATTTCTTACCATGATAACCAATGCTATACAGACATAGAAATGGTAACCCAACAAGGGGTCCTAGCCTGCCCCGGAGTCCACCCTTATCCAAATTCCTGGAAAAAGACATTGCAAACTTTTGCTTCCAATGCTACGTCCATGAAGGTACAATGAGGTTGTGCCTCTTTCAGCAGATAGGAAAACAGACCCTGTGCACATCGCTGGGAAGCAAGAGGATGTAATGGTCAGGGAATGGGTTGTGCTTATAAGCTGTGTGACATTGACCAAGTGGATTAACCTCTCTGAGACTCAGTTTTCTCATCTGTAAAATGGGTGGGGGGAATTATACCTATCTTGTACAGAAGTAAGTCCTTTGTACACAGTAGGTGCTTAATAATTGTTTGCTTTTGTCGCAAAGCCTGACATGAGACACTTACTTGCCTAGGGTTTCCCATTTCAACTTGTCAGAGGTCTTAGGGTCCTCCAGGGGCTGTCTAGGCTAAGGTGCCCCATTGCCCTGACGCATGAGACTTTCAGGGGACCAACAGCCAGCCAGCCTTTGGTGGGGATGTGTTCATGGGTTCTCTGGATTTCCTGCTGTCTCAAGACACAGCTGTGTTTTAGCCGATAAAGAGTGCTGTTCAAATGTGATGTGATCTTGTGACAGGGACAAGATATATTAGCAGTAAGATTCCCCACCACCCTCAACTTCCCCCAATGAAAATGTTGTCTTTGCAAACCAAGATCCCATACCCAGCCTCCACCTCCGATGATGGCCAGCCCTGTTCTTGTAGCCTAGTGCTGGAAGTTGGATAAAGAAATGAGGAACAAAGGGGGAAACAGTTAGCCAGAATGGCCATCTAGACTGTTCTACATCATAAAGGGTTGCGGGGGGGGGGGGGGGGGGGAGTGGGGGGAGGAGGAAGAGTCTCATTGCTTGAGCTTTGGAGAGAGAGAGTTACGGATGTGGATGGATAAAATGATGATAGAAAACCGACCTCACTCCCCCTGCCTTCCAGCTCTACATGCTTCCTCTGTGAGCCTGCACAGAAGCTGACATCTCTAGCTTTGGAGATGGGTTTAACAACACACAGATCACACAGGACAGGGGCTTATTGACTCATCATGACCTGGGAAGCCGAGGAGAAGGACACAAAAACCTGGGTGTTTTGATGAAGGGAGGGGCCCAGGAAGGATTTGGAAAGCAGACCACACAGGAGAACGGGCAGGTCAGGGTCAAGTATGGGGTCCCTCAGAAGCCCTGGGTGCTGGAGAGAAGCTTCTTAGGTGTCTCGAATTTGCCTTTCCACTCAGGGCATCTTTGGAAGAAACATCCTTGGCAGAAAACTTGGCAGAAATGGTAAGATTCTTTATATACTTTCAAGGGCTTCCTGGCAGCCCCTCCAGCATTGCGATCTGCCCGGAACTGTCTCGGGATTTGGCAGAGACAAAAAGTGCACTTTGGGATGATAAGTGCTAAAGCATGGTCTTTGGAATCAGGAGACCTGGGTTCAAGTCCCAGTTCTGCCCCGTCCAGCTGTAAGCATTGGGCAAATTCTCTTACCTCCCCAAGGCTCAGTGTCTTCAACTGTAAAATGGGCGTAGCAATAGTTACCTCACAGGGTTGCTCTGAGTAAAAAATGATAGGGTATTTGGAAAGGCTTGGAACGAGGGCTGAAATGTGGGAAGCCTTCAATCCATGATGTAACTATTTTCAGTGCCAGCGCCACTCATCCCGTCCCATCCTGTGTTCCCGGGGCCATGCCCACGCAATAATCCTGCCCTCCCCACAAACGTCCTTACACCCCCTCCTCACAGACCCCCAAGCCCTTCTCCCCACATTCACTGATTCCATGACATCCTTGGTTTGGGGAGCTAATTTTAATGAAAAAGATTGATTAAGACCAAATATTACCTTTCTTTTGTGTCCCTTTTGTCATTTAGAAATGGAAACAAAAGACATTCTTGAGTTCAAGTCAAACATTTACCAAATTAACTCTCCATAAGAAATTGAGATTTCAAGGGTTGGTGGTTTTTTATTTTTTCCCTCTCCTTAACTATACTACATCATAAAGTAATTGCCTGATTAAGGGACGCGCAGCTTGGAGAGTGACACATTTTTTAAAATTAGAACGCGCCTGCCAACGGACACAGTTATGCAACTGGTTTTCTTTTTCCCAAACAACTTGATTCTCAAGGAGAAATGACAAAAGTGACAAGGACATGTGGGGGTTAAAAAAAAGTATATGATGCAGGAAGCAGGAGATGGGTAGAGTGTGTCTTTGGCGACCTGGTCCCTCCCCATTCCCCTGGGACCCCTCTCCTCACACACTTCTGGGTTCTGCAGCTGCCTCCCACCCCACCTTCATTTATGCAAACCTGCTCTCAAAAAGGCCTATAATGGGCGTTCCTTTAAGACGTCACTTCAAACAATGCTGACCCACTCCTGGTGGGAACCATTCCCCAGGCTGGCCACGGGGCATAAAGAGAGCCCTAGGATTTGAATCCTGCCTTCAGACTAGCAAAGAAGAGGCCACCATGAACAAATACACCATGAACAAATAATGGCATTACAATGGATAAATGGCCTGGGAAGATCAAGGGGAAAGCAAACCTCACCTCCTGCCACTGTCCGCATACCATGAGCTCCAGCCGCAGTGGCCTGCTCTGCACCCCCTGTCACTCCAAACTCAGTCATTAAACTCAGTTCCATCTTCCTAGGATGCTCTTCCTCTAGACTTTCACACGGGTGCCTCCCTCACTCTAAATATCCCCCCCCCACCCCCGCCCCAGCCTTCTCTGACCACCAAGCTGAAGTAGCATCCCTCCCCGAGGCCATTCTCTCCCATTCCCCTCTTTCACTGTATTTACAGCACTGGTTGCAACCTGACAGCTCCTGTTTTGTTTGTGTTTCTGCGTTTATAGACTGCGGCTTCAAGCACTGGACTTCTCTGTCTTGTTCACCTGCATGTCTCCATTGCCTGGACGAGAGCCTGGCGTATTATTGGTATCCAATAAATGTTTGCTGCTGAATTAATGGATAAATGGATGAATGAATGAATGAACGCAAGCAACTGCTTAACTACGGCCCCACTGAAGGACGAAGGATGATCTGAAATATGAAGGATGACTTGGGAGATCTCTCCTAACTCTATCCGTGTAGAAGTCTACAAATAAATCTGAAGAAGCCAGTCACAAAAGGCCACATAGTGTAAGATTTCATTTATAAGCTATGTCCAGAATAGGCAAATCTATAAGGACAGAAAGCAGATTCATGGTTGCCAGTGCTGGGGGGATGGGGATGAAGTGAGAAGGTAATGGCTAAATGGTATGGAATTTCTTTCTAGAGTGATGATATGTTCTACAATTGATTGTAGTGGTTATTTTACAACTTTGTGAATATCCTTTTTGAATTCACTAAAACCCACTGAATTGTTAAAAAAAAAAAAAAACAGAATAAAAAGTAAGTGTGACTTAAATATTCCCCAGGGAACTGGGAATGGGTGATTAGGGTGATGGTTCGGGAAACTGTACCCCACAGGCAGCCACCTGTACCATCCATGTGAACCACTAGGACACATAGTAGGGCGGATTGGAGTCAGCGTCAAGACTGGGCTTCCTGGATGCTCAGCCCCCCGAGGACGGAGCAGAAGAGAGGGAAGTGTTTGCCTGGCTTCTTCTGGACAAAAGCCGCCATCTCCCTGGTACTTCATTTCAAGACTCATTTGCAATTCCCTGTGGCGGGTTCGGGGTGTCAACCCAACCAGGAGGGGAGGCCCGCTTCCTCATGGCCTGGTCTGCATCCACTCGCTAACGATCCACGGGACCAGCTCTGTCTTGAGCTCTTTACATAGACTCAATCCTTCCTCTGACCCTGCGAGGTAAAACCTCATTTGACAGGTAAAGAATTTGCCCCAGTTCATACCGTGGTGGCAGAACCAGGATTGGAACCCAGCAACCTGGGCCCACAGTCTGTCTTCTTAACCCTGACCCCTGCTACGCCTCCGGTGTGAAGTGACGGCCAGTGAGCTAGAGGGGCTAATCGCCCCACCCCTCCCCGCTTGGGGGTCCAGTGCAAGAGAGGAGTCGGGGCTTCTGATTCTTGCTTGGTCTTCGCCTACGAAGTGGCATTGGCAGCTTCAGTGCAGGAGATGAGGGGTCTGGGTCCTGCCCGGCGCAGCCCTGTGGTCCTGGCTTCATAGGAACCGTGATCACAGCCATGATGTGGCGGCTCTTACCTGGCACCAGTGATGAGCCAGGAGCTGAGCACTGCGCACACGCTACCCCAGGTGAGTCTTCCACACGTCCTAGCAGGGAAACCACACCAGCTCCGCAAACTGAGGTTTGCAGAGGATGAGGTCTCCCTCTCGGATTCAAATCCAGGTCTGTCCCACTCCCAAAGCCACCTTCGTCCCACCAGGCTCCCACACAGCACTGCCCGGTTGCTCACAAGCTGTGAGCACTTAGCACGTTAACTTATCTCTCTGACCCTGTCTTCTCGGCTACAAAACGAAGATAATATCTCCCTGGCAGGGCTGTTATTGGGGTTAAATGGGAATAGTCTGATATGATATGAAACAGAACAGAACATAAATTTTATACTGTATAAATTTTATATAATAAATTTTAATATAATTAAAATTTTGTATAATAAAGTACATATATTTTTAATAATATGACAATATCTGTAACTCCCTCCACTAGAACATAATAGAATAAAATAGAATATGCTACGCCCTTCTAGAATGTAAACTTCATAACAACAGAGCAATCCCCAGCACCACTAACATAGAACCTAGCAAATAGTAGGCATTCAAATGCGATTTATTGAACGAAGAGGTGGGTAAGCCTAGGGAAAGGAGGTGGCACACAGTAGGTGCTAACACATGGCAGCTCCTACCATTGTTGAAAGTAAACCTACCCCTACCACCAACAGCAAGGTCAACACCACAGCCTCCCTGGGAAGAGTTGGGTACAGGTGACACAATTCTTGACGTGGGCAGCATTCTGACACAGACATACCTGCTGGCACTGGTGACAGCCATCTGTCAGCTCTGTCAGGGAGCTCACTGGATTACCTGAACACCTTTCACCACCTCCCCAGTCAGTTCAGCTGAGTCATTAAGATTGTGAAACAGCCCAGCTGATCCATGGTCATGGTCATTGATAATCCACCCAAGATCACCTGGCTGGTAACATCATCGAGGGGGGGGATCTGGTCAGTGAGTAGTTTAAATCCATTTGACAAGTATGTGTGATGCCCTGCATACACCAGGCTCTGAGCTGGGCATATAGGGCTCAGAGCATATGAGGCCCCGGGGATATGGGGTCGACCATAAACAGGCGGACAGGGCTTCCCTGGTGGCACAGTGGTTGAGAGTCCGCCTGCCGATGCAGGGGACGCGGGTTCGTGCCCCGGTCCGGGAGGATCCCACATGCCGCGGAGCGGCTGGGCCCGTGAGCCACGGCCGCTGAGCCTGCGCGTCCGGAGCCTGTGCTCCGCAATGGGAGAGGCCACAGCAGTGAGAGGCCCACGTACCGCAAAAAAAAAAAAAAAAAAAAAACAGGCGGACACAGCCCCTGGCTTGGTAGAGTTTACCCTCCATAAATAAAGGCTGGCTCATCTTTCCTTGGGGAGGAGACGATTGCCCCCACATAGGCTGGGACCTCTGCCTCCAAATGCTCCTTTCTCTGCCTTCCACGCTCCCACTCTCCCCTGCCTCAAGGATATCCAGGCACTGCGTCTGTAGAATGCAGGGCAAGGATGAGATCCGTAGTTGTCAGGGTAACACGAAGAAGAATAAGACCTGCCTCTGCCCCCAAAAGACCTGGCTGACACATTTTGGCTAGAAGGACACCCAACGCTGACCATCCTGCCTCCTGGTCTCCCAGCCCACAGGTCCAAAGCATCTGTGGAGATGTACATGTGAGTGGAGCGCTGCTATGCTCCACCTGGGCTGCGGGAAGATGTGGATACTGGTACACAAAGCTTAGAAGCCCAAGCAGATGCTGCGGGTCCCCAGAGTGCAGTAGAGGCCGCCCGTCCCAGAGCTGAGGAAGTCGCCACGTCTCGATAGTTTGGGGGCCAGCTGGTATGCGAGCCGCCGGAGGCCACGAACTGCAGGGACCAGCGCACCCAGAGGCTGACAGGACCAGGTTGCAGAACTCCCAGGATAGGGGCAGGAGGGGGACTGGAAAACTCGATGTTGTGGAAACCTGGGTCGGAAATGCAATGAGCCTTTGGGGATGGAATTTAATGTTGCCTCGGAGCCTTTGTCCTCATTTAGGGTGACAGGATTGCATTTATTGTGGCTTCTCCCTCCGTCCCGGTTATATTTATTTTGGATTTATTCGCTTATGAGTCTTGCAACAAGAAGTTGAAATGAGCAAATGTACTGTTTTTTTATTCCTGAGCTACATTAATTTCAGAGTGAGATTTATCCTGCCTGCCGTTCCTGTTATGGTGACGGATGAGCTGCTGAGGCCCCACTAGAGGCTGCAACCAGACAGGTAAGGCTAGAGAGGTGGGTGGGAGTTCCCAGCAAGACTGGGCTCCAGGAATTTTTCAGCTGAGCTGAGTCGTGAGTCCTAGGAGGACAGCTCCCCAATAGGAGTGTTATGGGGTAAAAGAATGAAGTCTCCATCCAACGGGTATTTTCCTCCAATGCCCATCACCTGGCCTGGCACCTAGTCATTATCACGGGTATAACTGTGTCCCCTTCAAAAGGTCTGTTGAAACCTTAACCCCAGTGCCTGTGAATGTGATCTTAGCTGGAAATAGCATTTTTTAAATATGATCAAGTTAAGTTGAGGTCATTAAGGTGGGCCCTAATCCAACACACTGGTATCCTCATTAGAAGAGGGAAATTTGGACACAGACACACAGGGGAAATGCCATGTGACGACAGAGGCAGAGACTGGAGTGATGCAGCTGTGAGTCAAGGACCACCAGTCACCACCAGACGCTAGGAAGAGGCAAGGAAGGATTCTTCCCAGAGTGTCAGAGAGAACACGAGTGGACACTTTGATTTAGGACTTCAGGCTTCCAGAACTGTGAGGGAATACATTTCTATTGCTTTAAGCCAGTCAGTTTGTGGTACTTTGTGATGGCAGCCCTAGGAAACTAATAGAGTAGGCATATGTATTTGATGAATGAATGAATGAACGAATGAAAGAAAATCTTTACTATCAGTCCCTGTACTAGGTACTTGGAATGGAGAAGCCTAAGATCTTCTTCTTCTTCTTTCAAGAAATTTATCTAATAGATACTAGGATCCCTTTCCCATGGCCGTGGCCCTTTAGGGTCTGGAGTAACTTAGAAGAAGTCCAAGGTGTACCTGATTTGCGGGAACTTAGGAGATGTCTGTATTCACACGAGACGCACAAACCGTACAGGCGCAAGGCAAGGAGACTCCAAACCTCTCTCAAAGGCATGTGTTTTTGATCAAGTTGTAAGCAGCTCTGAGAAGCCCTTCTCCCAAGCCAGGCTTTCCAGTCTCTTTTCTGTTGGACATCACCCCCTCCTGCATCTCCTGGTTCTCTATGGCCTTAAGGTCCTGCATACCCCAGGGGAAATAAGAAAGCATTGAAACACACAGGGAGGGCCAGTATCCAGACCTGGGATGGAGGACCAGACCATTGCTTAACCTGGAGCAGCCACAATCCCAGGCCACTGATGCTTAGGAGTCGGGAGCCCAGAATGTTCCCCAATGTGGCTTCAGTTTGCTCATACTTGGCCCAGTTGCTGTGCCTTCTCAACCCGTTCGCCCCACCTGCCCTGAGCCCCCGGTCTCTTACTCGCCCTGCTGCCTGCAGGGAAGCCCCAGGGATGTCTCATGCCATTGCTGTGGTCACAGAGCCCTGGGCAGCCAGCCCCATCTGCTCGAAGTGACCTCACCTCACGGCCACCACTGCCACCTGCACCCGGTCACAACGCCCAGTGCCCAGGTGATGAGAGAGCGTTCACGAATGTATAAGCAAGGATGCGTGAGTGAAATCCTGAGTGATTGGAAAGCTGGATTCGGGAACCAAGGAGTGAGTGAGGATGTCTGTGAGGGCTGAGCGAGTGAGTGAGTGAATGAATGGGGTGGTAGGTGGGTGGAGAGATTGTCTTTTCTGTAAGGTGCCTGTGGTTGTTCAAATCGGACGATGTAACCTCAGGTCACACAGGAGGTTAGGGTGTGAAGGATTTGAATGACTTAATACCCAGTCGTCCAGAGAACTGCCCTTTTCCTTCGGGGTTAGATGTCGTGCTGGAGGAGAGGTCGGGCGCAGGGTGGGAGGGATGCTGGCCTCACAGAGACTACCTCTTCCACTGTCCCAGGAGCTCGCGGGAGTCCACATCATTCTTTTCCACGTGATCAAAAACAAAAATAACTGTGACGTTGTCTCATATTATGTTTCTCTCATTTCTCCTGGGGACTGGGCTCCTAGGGCACCTCTGTGCCCAGGTAGACCTGCTTAGGTGTTTACATAATAGCGTATCCTAACATGCACTTCTCACGCCAGGCTCATGCTTGCTTTGGGCAAATGGTTGGCAGGACTGGGGTTTTTTTCTTACTGAATTGACGAGCAACTTAACCAAATTGAGCAAATCGACAAGTGACTTCTGGGTTAGGTGGCGGCAGATTCTTCTTCTAAAGAAAAGACATGGCGGGCTTCCCCGGTGGCGCAGTGGTCGAGAGTCCGCCTGCCGATGCAGGGGACACGGGTTCGTGCCCCGGTCCGGGAAGATCCCACGTGCCGCGGAGCGGCTGGGCCCGTGAGCCATGGCCGCTGAGCCTGCGCGTCCGGAGCCTGTGCTCCGCAACGGGAGAGGCCGCAACAGAGAGAGGCCTGCGTACTGCAAAAAAAAAAAAAAAAAAAAAAAAAATAGTAACAAGCTAGGTTTCTACAATCTGACCCCCACCCTGATGGCTAATGCTTGTCCACCCACCCCTTTCTCTGTCTCGACGTCTTCCTGCTGCTGGCGGAGGCGGGGGAAGAGCTGTGCTGAGTCTGCCCGTCGCTCTGTCCCTCCTCTGCACCATCGCCTGCCATGGCCCCACTGCCCAGAACCCCTTCTTCTTTTCCACAAACCTGAATCTTGCACGCCTATCCCCTTTATGAATGTGTGATTCTTAGTATCCGTTTTTACTGCTACCTACGGTGTACCTGCCCTCAATGAAATAATAATAATAATATAATAGACTAACATTTACTGAACATTTGCTCTAGTCACTGTAGTAATCACTACGCCTATATTAGCCATTGAATCCGCTCAATAAACCCACGGGGCAGATGCCCATTTTACAGATGAGGAAACCAAGGCCCAGGGACATTAACTAACTTGCCCAATGGTACAGAGCTAGCAAGGGGCTGAACAGGATTTAAGCCCAAGAATGTTGTAGGACCTGAGCCATTAATCCCAACACTCCTTCAAGTGTTGCCTAAAACGTTGCTTTCTCTGGGGATCTTCCCTCCCTTTACTTCCCTCCCTGAGTTCCCGGCACCATCTCTACAATACACCTCACTCCGTGGACATGACTTGCATAGATGGTGGTTAGTTGTTAATTGGCTGTGAATTCCTCGGGGACAGAGATTGTGCTGGACTCATGGCTGTGCCCCAATATGCTGCCATGTTGCCAGGGCTCGCATTTCATGCTGGTGGCGAATCCCCTCATGGCCCCTGGGCCCGGGCTGGCACATAACAGCCGGAGAGAGTCCATCAGGGACTGGAGTCACAGCCGGTCCTTGTCAGAGGTCGCTGGTAGCAGCTCACCCAGCTTCAGAAGCCCAGGAGGCGTGTGGGCTTGATGGCCGGGCAGTCCAGCGTGGCTAGCTTCCGGGCTCAGAAAGGCCTCTCGGCTCTGCACCTCCCTCTTGGCTTTTCTACACACAGGCAGATTCTTCCCATGAAGCCTCAAGGTTCAACTCCTGGGCCCAAGTCCATAGAGAAGAGCAATTCCTATCACAATCCCAGGCCTGCCTCTCCGCAGCCTAGGCTGGGGCATGTCTCTGAAGCTGGGCCAGCGTCAGCGAGCAGAGAGTCGAGGTGCATTGACAGGCTCGGTTTAGACCACGTGTCCACCCAAGCACCAGGCCGAGGACCAAAGACGAGGGAGACATGGCTTCCCCGCCACCCGGGGAGGGGAGAGGGTGGCCTTGCTGATGGTGAAACTGAGTCCCCATCTCAAACCTGGGCTGTCCCTTTGCACTCTCAATCCTGTGACACCATCTCGCAGAGGGAGCCCACAGGGTGCCCTCCAGATTGCAGCTCTGAGTTATGAATCAAAGGCCAGGGCTCTGGCCCTCTGGGTACTGGGACAGGCAGTTTGGGCTATGGGTAAAATCACCTTTGGGTTTTTGTCTACCTTTACCTGCTTGTACCTGTGGTATATACAGAACTTCAGCAGAGAAACTGACTAATTAGAGGGTGAGATTCACCAACTGGTAATCTGGTCCAGTCCATTCCGGTTGAGGGTCCCTGTCCAGGTGGGAGAGATGGAAACAAGCCTGCAGTTAGGAAGAGAGGCCTGTCCAGAAAATTCGTCCTTCACGTCTCAGCTGCATGATAATGAAACACACCTCCTTAGGAGGTAGTTAAGGCTTGGTCAAATGAGGTGTGCCCGCAAGGCTGGATGGCCGTCTGACCAGAATGCTTTAGCGCTTAGGTGCAAATGGGATTCGTTTCATATGCCAATCCAATCAGTTGGTGGTGGGCACTCTGAGTATTAGATTTTTTAAAAATTGGATTTTGAGATGAAGCTCAGCTGATCAGGAAAGAGCTCCGTCGTTGATTGGTGATGTTTGCAATGGACACAGGAGGGGTAGGTGACGGCACGAGCATTTCAGATTTCTAATCCTGCTGTAGAAGTGGCATGGAGTAGAAGGCTGGGCTCTAGATCCTACAAGGTCCTGGAAATCCTTTGGTTTTGTAACTGCATCTTTTGCACCCCTTGCAGAGCAGGTTAAGTCAGAATTAACATTTTCAGTAGGCAGATTAGACATCTAAAGCTCAGAGAGTTTACTTTTGATCTAGAGTGCCAGTGCCAAGCCAGCAATACTGGATGGGAGTCTCCTGCCTAGCCAATCCCGGATCCTATGTGCACGCCAGACTCAGAAATTTCTGGCAGCAAGCGGGACTTGAACCAGTTGGGTAGCCGCGGGCTTCTGTCCTAATACAACCATTTATGTGCTGTAGAACCCAGGGCAGTTCACTTCACCTCTCTGAACTCTGTTTCCTCAACTGAGACATGGGTGACAGTATGCGTAAAATGATGCCTACCTTAAAAGTTTATTGGGGCTTCAGACCAAGACGGAGTAACAAAGATCGGATTTACCCTCCTGCCCAAAGCAACAACCAAAAAAACCCCAGACAAAATATACTGAACAATGGTTTTCAAGACCCTGGGCATCAGAGAAGGAAGGAGCTTAATCCCTGAGAAACAAGAAACAGGAGGCAAGTCCTTCACCTGCCAGGCTCACTACCGTGAGAGAACTTCCAGACTGTGGGCGAGGCAAAGATTGCTTAGATACAGCATCAATAACATGATCCAGTAAAGAAACAATTGAAAATTTGGGCTTCATCAGCATGAAAAACTCATGCTCTTTTTTTTTTTTTCCAGACACGCAGGCTCAGCGGCCATGGCTTACAGGCCCAGCCACTCCGCGGCATGTGGGATCTTCCCGGACCGGGGCACGAACCCGTGTCCCCTGCATCGGCAGGCGGACTCTCAACCACTGCACCACCAGGGAAGCCCAAAACTCATGCTCTTTGAAAAATACTGTTCTGAGAATGAAAAGACAAGACAAGGACTGAGAAAACTATTCACAAATCATTTATTGCTAAAAGACATATCTGGAATACGTAAAGAATTCTCAAAACGCAACAGTAAGAAGATAAGCTACCCAGTTAAAAATGGGCAAAAGATTTGAACACACATTTCACTAAAGAAGATATCTGGATGGCAAACAAGCACACACACAAAAATGCCCAACATTATTTGGCATTAAGGAAATGCCAATTAAAGCTGTGAAGATACCTACGTACTTATTAGAATGGCTAAACGTGAAAGAGCGATGATACTGAGTGCTGGTGAGGAAGTGGGGCCACAGGAAATCTCATACACTGCCAGTGGGAATTTGAAATGGTACAAAAAGTACAGAAAGCAGTTTGGTGGTTTGTTAAGTTGAACATGAACCCACCATACGATCCAGCCATTCCTAGGTGTTTACCCAAGAGTGAGGAAAGCGTGTACTCATACAAAGACTCTCACATAAATGTTCATAGCACCTTTATTCATCATCATCAAAAATGGGAAAGATCCCATGTCTATCAACAGGGGAATGGACCCAGAAACCGTAGAATAGTCACAAGATGAAACATGAGCCATCAGTAAAAAGAACAAACTGCCGATACATGGTACCACGTGGTTGAATCTCAGAATAATTATACTGAGTGAAAGAAGCCACACAACAAAATAGTCTGTACTGTGGGATTCCATTTATGTAAAACTCTAGAGAATGAAAACTAATCTATAGTGACAGAGAGCAGATCAATGACTGCCTGGGGCTGGGAGGGACGGTGAGGAGGGGAAAAGGGAGGAATTTACAAAGGTTCGCAAGGAAACTTTTGGAGAGTGATGTGTATTTTCATTGTCTTCATTGTGGTGATGGTTTTATGGGTATAAACATGTCAAAATATATCCAATGTATCACTTTAAAGATGTGCAGTTTCTTGTGGGTAAATTATGATTCAATAAAGCTATTATCAAAAGGGAAAAAAAACAAAAGTTTATTGACGTTTTTAAATGATGTAATACGCAGTGGCTCCCCATTCATCTCTGTGGTGTTGTTGGGACTTTCACTACTGAAGGTGGAGACAAGGGGGAGGGGGAGGGCGCGGGGGCTCTCACGCCAATGCCCTTTACCGGCTTTGTCCAAACCATCAAGCACAGACCAGGGCCAGACAAGTCCCTCCTCTTTATTATTCTGCTCCCATGCAGGAGGCCCTGCAATACGCTGGCACACAGTTCATCGAGTGGAGGGCTAGTAAGAGAGAAAGTGGCCAGGGACGGGGAGGGGAGGACCTCCTGGAGTGATTGAAAGGCCAGGCTTGGCCTTTCATGGCAAAGACCCCAGGGTAAGGCCACCTGCTCCCCTTCTCCAGAGGAGAAAACCTACTGATCCTAGGTCTCTCCCCACCCAGCATTCCCAGCACCCAGGTATGTGAAAGACGTATTCACCTGAAAAGGCTGCTGATGGCTCATGTCATCCAGGTAGGATGCCCACTGACCCCCAACTGCAGGGCTGGTCCAGGTGGCACCTCTAGGTGCTCCATGGAGTATGAGCTCCTCGGAGCCCAGACAGATGGATGAGATTCAGGAAGCGAGTTTAAAGGTGAGAGCAAGAGCTTTAAAGCCAGAGAGCAAATCCTGACCCAATATGCTGATTCTCCTCGGAGAGCCTCAGTGCCTCGTGGGTAAAAGGGGGTAAAATACACTCTTTGGAGGGTTGTCGTGAAGATAAAATGTCAATCATTTCTGTGGAAGAGTGGGATATGTCTGTATCCAAGAAGAGGTGCTGTAGGCAGTTGAAGAATAGCCCCCCCACAAAAGATATCCCCATCAAATCCCCAAACCTGCGACGTAACCTTATTTGGAAAAAGGGTCTTACAGGTAAGATTAAGGGATCTTGAGATGATCCAGGAGTATCTGAGTAGGCCCTAAATCCAATGATGTGTCCTTTATGAGAAAAACAGAGGGATTTGAAACCGACAGAGGAGGAGAAGCGGGTGTGGAGATGGAGGCAGAGACTGGAGTGATGCAGCCTGAAGCCGAGGAGTGCTGGCAACCACCAGGAGCCGGAAGAGGCAAGGAAGACTCTGCCCTAGAGCCTCCAGTGGGAATGTGGTCCCGCAGATACCTCGATGTTGGACCCTGGCCTGCAGAACTCTGACAAAATTAATCTCTGTTGTTTTAAGCCATCCAGTTTGTCAATTTGTTATGGCAGCCGCAGAAAAGCAATAGGGGTGCTTTGAGATAAAACAGAAAGGAGCCCTAATAGCTAGTCCCCTAATAGCCAGGATCCCCTAATAGCCAAACCAGGGTTTCCCAAATTCAGCACCACTGACATTTTAGGCCAGATCATTCTTTGCTATGGGATTGTCCTGTAGGATATGAGCAGTATCTCTGGCCTTTACCCGCCATGCGCCAGTAGCTACATTACACCCTCCCCATGACGAGCAAAAATGTCTCCAGATGTTACCAAATGTCCCTTGGGGGAACAAAATCACCCCCAACTGGAATGGTAGAGACACTTTTTAGGCCAGTTCATCTGCCTCAATTTCAGCAACTAGAGAAAGGAGTCGGGGGGCTGGGGGGGTACTACAAACATCTACCTCACAGGACTTTCTCTTCAACAAAAATTGATTTGAGTACCCATGTGCCAGGCCCTGGGGCCACAGCAGTGAACTAAACAGATGTGATGTCTACTTCATGAGTTACAGTCTACCGAGTTGTTTTGAGGGTAAGGTGAAACAAGACATTGAAACAACCTGATGCAAGGCTGTCCCGTAATACGTACTCCACAAACACCTCCCTTTAAAGTTATTAATCATTTAAGCATTGGTTTCATTTTTAGCATAATCCTAATTAGCCTTATAAACACTTAACAGAACGCCTGGCACAGAGTAAGGTCAAGATAAGACAGAGATGAGATGAACTTATTTGCAAAGCAGAAAATAGAGACACAGATGTAGAGAAAAAAACGTACGGATGCCAAGGGGGGAAGGGGGGTGGGGTGATTTGGGAGACTGGGATTGACATATATACACTATTGATGTTACGTATGAAATAGATAACTAGTGAGAACCTACTGTATAGCACAGGGAACTCTCCTCAGTGCTTTGTGGTGACCTAAATGGGAAGGAAATCCAGAAAAGGGAGG
This sequence comes from Phocoena sinus, assembly GCF_008692025.1. Taxonomy (NCBI): domain Eukaryota; kingdom Metazoa; phylum Chordata; class Mammalia; order Artiodactyla; family Phocoenidae; genus Phocoena; species Phocoena sinus. Next base: position 13,672,545 of record NC_045763.1, on the reverse strand, counting down.
ATATATGCATAGCTGATTCACTTTGCTATACAGTAGAAATGAACACAACATTGTAAAGCAATTATACTCCAATAAAAATTAATTTAAAAATTGTGGTATATTCATAGAGTGACTACTACTTGCTAATAAAAAGGAATGAACCACTGATATAGGCAATGACTTGAATGAATCTCACTAACAGTTTGCTGAGTGAAAGAAACTAGACACAAAAGAATACATACTGCACACTTCCGTTTATATAAAAATAAAAATGGCAAAATCTATGAATTGAATTTAAAAAGTGATTGTGGAGTTGGGATGAGAGAACTGACCAGAAAGGAGCAGAAGGGGATTCCCTGAGGTGATGGAAGTCTTCTGTATCTTGGTTTGGGTGGTGGTTACATGGGTGTAAACAACTGTGAAAAACACATTGAACAGCACTTAAGATCTGTGCATATTATTGTATGTGATGATATCTTAATTTTTGAAATGTAATAAAAGGAGAAATACAGGGAAAAAAGTTAAGACAGAAATGGTGGTGTTAAAATAAAGGATATGTGGAGAGTACCTAGCACAGTGCCTGGCCCACTGTAGGTGATCAGCCGATACCGGCTTCTTTCCCACTCCTCCAGAGGCACGTAGGAGTTAGTAGAATATTTTGGATGAGAGTCCAGGTCTCCTGCCTCACAGTCTAGAATAATCTGTTTCGTTGTATCATTCCCCGAAGTCCCACACTACCCTCTGTACTAGCCAGGCTTTTACAGCAGTAATGCTGTGTAATAAAACCATAAGCATTTATTCTCACACTCATGAGGCTCAGCTTGGCTACGGTTTGGCAGTGGTTTGGCTGGTCTAGGCTGGACCCAGCTGGGCTGCTCTACTCCGGCTGCAGGTCGGGCTCAGATCTGAGCCCTGGATGGTCATTCTGAAGCCTGGCCTGAGGGGACAGTGGCCACCCCTGGCACCTTCTGCTTCTGTCGGGTCATAAGAGCACAAGAGATTAAGCCAACTGACATACCCATATGTAAAGCCCCTGCTTGGCTCACGTCTGCCAACTTTGCATTGGTCAAAGCAAGTCACATGGCCAAGCTCCTCGTTACTGGATGGGGATGCTCTACCACGGTGGGAGGAGGACAATATCTGATTGTCTGCTGAACAGTAACCCAAAGTGTCCCATCTCCCTCCAGGAAGGACCTGAATTAAAATGCCTGAGGCTTAGAGAAATAAAATGATTAGGCTGAAGAGAGGGGACAGCAGGTCCAGGCATGGGCAGAGGACCCTGAAGGAAAACAGAGGGGACAGGGAAGGAGCAGAAAGTGATGGGAGATGAAAACGCACGAGCTGGAAGTGTCACTCAGAACCCCAGAGCCTGGGCTGCACAAGTCCTGATCCAAGAGGCTGGCTGTCTCTTGCCTCTGGCATCCTCTTTCTACAGCTGCCCTGCAACCAGCCAGCTCAGGACCACAGAGGTTCACTTCACATGCATCTGTTATCAATATCTAATTAAATCTAATTGGGGGACAGAAAAGGAGAGAGGAAGAAAATGCAGCCAAAATAATAAATAGGGCCTAACTGTGATGGATCACCCCTTGACCACAAGCCGGGCAGAGCTCCCAGGCCAGGAGCTGAAACCCACAGGAAGTTGTTCCATTGCCGGAATTAACCTATGTGGGTTTTAGAAATCACTGGAATAGGCTCTGTGTCATTATCATGCGTTGTGATGCAAAGGCCACAGACCTCCTTTCCCCCCAATATCACCGCACCCTCACTGACCCCACTTTAGTCGAAAATGCCACAACCCCTTGAGCAGTCTCTTGGGTTCAGCGTCGCCCTCTGTAGGTAAGATGTGGAATTACAACACCTCAAACCACATTTTGCCCTGAAAGGGTGGGTCCTTTGTAGTTTACTAGTTTTTCCATCCCAGATTCCTCACTGGTGAAACTTAACAGATATATATCATGTGTATACTCTGTATCAGACACCTTCATGAGCACTGGGATACAACAGTGTGCAACATGCCTACGCACTCAGATCTCGAGGTCTAGTACAGGATACAGACATTGAAACAGCCAATGAATACATTCTGTGACCAGTGCTGTGCCAGGATGCACAGGTTGTGTGGGAACACAATGATGGGGCATCGGTGATCAGAGCATACTTCTTGGAGGAGGTGACATCTAGCTGAGACTGCAGTACTGAGTGGGTGTTGGCCAGATGAAGAAATTAGAAGAAGGGACAAGGGGAGGGGGAGTCAGGAGACGTTCCAGGCAGATGGGGTAGCTGTGGTTGCATCATAGGGACCTCATATGCCAAGTGCCCGGCCCAGGGCCTGGCACACAATAGGAACTCAGAAAGTGTTAGCTCTCTTTACCCATATGTTTACACTTGACTACTGTACGACTTCCCAACTGCCCTTTGAGTTGGATGGCGAAGGGACTCATCCCTTCATTCATCCATGTAGGGAAAGCAGAGCTCAGAGGAGGTGAACCTGCCCATGGTCACAGAGTGAGCTAGGAGGGGGCTAGCCTCCCGAAGGAACTGATCCCAGGAGTCAGAAGACTTGGGTAGTGGTCTTGGCTCTTCAGGAAGCAACCACCTCTCCTTGGCAGGCTGCTTCCCGTGTCTGGCTTTGGTGTTCCTGGTTGGAATATGGGTGGGGGCTGCACTGAAGCAACGGGGCCCCTTCTAGCCCTGATGCTCTGAGATTCTAAGATCCACTGCAAAGAACAACGATTCTGAGGCTGCCATGAAGAAATGAGGCTCTCTCCCACCCACCATGGTTGGGCGACGGACACTTCCTCCACCTCTCCCGACTTCCTTCGACCCTTAAGAAAAGAAAGGCAGGTGAAGAGAAAGCCAGGTCAAGGTTTCTGGAAGGCAAAGTCATGCCATCACAGCCAGATTCTTAGCCTGGAATATTGGAAGTAAACCACCCTCCACAAACCTGTTGCCCATCCTCGCACCGTCCAGTATTCCTGGGTGGCCTGATATAATCCCTTAACCTCCCCCAGCCTCAGTTTTCCCATCTGTATATGACGAAAGGCATTGTCACTTCTCCCCCTGTAAACGTAGCCATAAACTTCTTCTCCTATAAACATAGCCATAACAACTCTGGGAAAACCATGAGCACCTGGGGAATTGAAGGCAGGAGAGCTGGAGGGGGCTGCAGAAACCTGCAGGCTTCTACACGGGGGAGGTGGAAGTTCAGGTAGAGCTTGACCAGTAGTTTGGATTGGAACAGGTGGGGAGGGGTGGTATTCTGTATAAGGGCTATACTGCAGCCTCCTTGGGAAATCTGATAATTTTCTAAACTAATTAATTTGTAATTGTGATAAAATACACAAAGCATCACATTTACCATTTTAACCATGTTTAAGTGTCCAGTTCAGTGGCATTCCACACATTTGCATTGTTGTGTAGCCATCTCCACCCTCCATCTGCAGACCTTTTTTCATCTTGCAAAACTGTAACTCTATACCCACTGAACACTAACTCCCCAATCTTCCCTCCCCCAGCCCCCGGCAATCAGGATTCTACTTTCTGTCTCTACGAATTTGATTGCTCTAAGTACATCATATGAGTGTAATTGTACAGTATTTGTCCTTTTGTGACTCTCTCGTTTCACTTAGCATAATGTCTTCAAGGTTCATCCATTTTGCAGCATCTGTCAGCATAAAATCTTATAATGTTGCAGGTCCTGGGAGCTACCTGGAAATGGATGGATGGATGGGTGGATGGATGGAAGGAAGGAAGGAAGGACAGAGTGATGGAGGGATGGGTGGATGGATGGATGGATGGACAGATGCTAGTGGGGCAGATGGATGGATTCATGCACGGTTGGATGGACAAATGGATGGCTGGGCAGATGATTGAATGGATGGAAGGATGAATATCAGTGCTGGTATTTAGGTGGGTGGATTGAAAAAGAGATAGTAAACCGGGATACAATCCAACCCTGGAGTAGCTCGGAGCTACTCCAGGAGGAAAAACACTCCCTAGGCAATGTCACAGGGTCCACCCCCAGACCACACCCAAAATCCTGCCGGGAGGGCATGACAATGTGAGCTGAGGACATCACAGACGCCGCCAGCCTTCACAGCAACCCTGCAGCCAAGTCAAGAGGGCGGATGAGAAGTTTCTTTCTTGGGAGGAGGAAAGAGGATCGAGGTGCTCCAGACAGAGGGTGCGCACGTGCAGAGGTGCAGAGGCAGGAAAGCACAGGACAGAGAGGCAATGCTCATTTAAAGAAGTAACTCTCGGCCTCTGGAATAGGGGGGACCTGGGTTTAAATCCAGGCATGGCTAGTTATTAACCATGCCAGGCACGTTGCTTCACCTCTCTGAGCCTCAGTTTCCTGAGCTGCGAAATGAGGGTTTTGATGGCATCAAGCTTTGAGGATCCCGTAAGAACATCAAGGATGGAGCTCAGAGTAAACTTGCAAGAAAATGTCATCTCTTCTTAACTCCTCTCCCACCCCCAGGCCCCTTCCCTTCTGGGGGCATTCACTGGCTGAGGCCAGTCTGGGAGGGGTGTCGCTACACTACACAGGGGACCAAACCCCGGGGCAGCCGTGCAGGTGGCTCCCTCCTGGGATGCCACCTCCACTGCCGACTGGCTGAGGCTTCTCCTCCCCTCCCACCCCCTTATTACTCTAACATGTACCTGCCATCACTTTATTCATGAAGATTTGCATCGATTTTGTTATAAGCCGTTATTATTTCAGCTTGTGGAAAAAATAACATTGATCCCCTGCCTTGTAATTTGTCTCTGAGCTGAAGGGCCCACTAATGGTTTCCCCAAAGATTTATGTTGGGGGGCAGGGGACGTGGCTCCAGTCACCGACTCCAAGCCACAACCTTCCCTCTCTGGATTTTCTTTGGTAACGTTGACCCTTTGGTTTAAAATGGGCCAGTTCAGTGACTGCAGCCCAGGAGCCCTGCCAGCTGTCACCTGCTCACTGCAGGGAAAGGAAGGAGAGAGGAGGACAGAAGAGCTGAGAAGGGAGTAACGATGCGGCAAAGAGGGGGCCTGTTCAGCAAAAAAGTTAGGAAAATAACATTCACCAAACACCCTCCACGCATTAGGCACTTTGATCGTTTCTTTCCTTACGTGAACTTCATAATAATAAAACTGGTATCATCAGCTCCATTTACAATGAGGATAGTGAGGCTTGGAGAGGTTGAACAACGTGTAGAGAATCACACAATATACCAGGGACCGAGCCAGTATTATAGCCTAGATGTGGCCGAGACACCATTCCCTCCCCTGGGCACAGGGTGCCCCAGCACCCCCTCGGCGGGGTGGTTGTGCCATTGACAGTTTCTGGTCAGTAGGATTGGGCAAGGTAATGTCTGTCACTTCCAGGCATGGCCCTTAGAAACATCTCTCTCTCTTCCTCTGCTTGGAGACCAGGGACAGTGTGGCTGGAGGATGGAGAAGGGTGACTCAGGAGCCATCAGATTGCAATGCAAATAAGGAATAAACAATTGTACAAAATCACTAAGACGGAGCAGTTTGCATTAACAGATATTGACATGTGCCAGCACCATGGTAAACATTTTATATTATTTCCTCATCTCAACCTCACAACAACCCCGTGCGGTAAGCATTACTATTACAGATGAGGAGACCGACACCACAGAAGTAATTTACCTGTTCAAGGTCACACAGGTAGTAAGTGGCATGATCAGGATTCAAACTCAGGCCACATGTTGTTTACGCCTGGGGTTGCTTTTCCATCTGTCTTGCCAGAACATTCCCTATTCCCCTGGAAGGAGGCAGAACGAGTGGGAATTGGGGCAACAACTGTGACAGGTGCCAACATCCTGGTTCATGATCCCTAATTTTTGTGCACTGTTTTCACAAACATCACTTCTTTTCATTACACATGCCCCAGAAGTTATGCATTAAGGAGCTGACAACAAGTAGAAACCCTGTGGTGAATCTTGCCATGAGGGTGATTGCTCTCAACCTCATCCAGCATGGAGCCGTGTGGTCTTTGGCTGAGCACCGTCCCTCTCTTGTCCTCTATTTCGCCACATGCAAAACAATGGGAAGGTGAACAAGGTAAGCTCCAAGGCCCAGCTCTAGCACGCCAGGGCAGAAATGTGCATTTCCAAGAACAGTGGGGCTTACCTAGAGGTGCTTAGGAGCATGGTAAGCCCCGTTCCAGAACCAGGCTCTTGCCTACGGAGATCAACTTGTCTCAGAGAAAACTGTGGTCTCTTTGGCAAAATAATTCCCTCAAGAATTGGGTAAGCTTTCCTTCTATTTGCTTCCAGTCAGCACCATGTACAAGTAACCACAACCAAAATTTCTCCTAGGTATATTTTTTCTGTTTAAAAACTCTTCTTTCCAAATACCATACAATATTACTTATATGTGGAACCTAAAATATGACACAAATGAAGTTTTCTACAAAACAAAAAAAAAACCCTCACAGATATAGAGAACAGACTTGTGGTTACCAAGAGGGAGGGGATTGGTAGAGGGAAGGATTGGGAGTTTGGGATTAGCAGATGCAAACTATTATATATAGAATGGATAAACCACAAGGTCCTACTGTATAGCACAGGGAACTATATTCAATATCCTGTGATAAACCATAATGGAAAAGAATATGAACAAGAATATATATGTACAACTTAGTCACTTTGCTGTACAGCAGAAATTAACATGACATTGTAAATCAACTATACTTCAATAAAAGTTTTTAAAAATAAAATAAAAACTCATCTTTCATTTCCTGGTATCTTTTTCTTGTTCCAACCCAGAGGAGGCCTCCTGGGGGCCACCTGGGACAGTAGGTTTGGGTGAGGAGGCAACAGTCTGATCTGACTTTGGCTGCCATATTCTATCCTACAGTCTGGCTTGAGGTGCATGAGAAAAGGTTGGGGCTTCAGTCTTCTCTCCTGCCTATTAAGACTTCCTCCTCCAAATCTTGTTTTATAAGTACCCTGAGATCATCTCTCTCATAGGATCTGCTAAACATGAAAGAATCAGCCAATACATATTACATTCTGAGTTACGACGGACCTGCTAGAGTTACAGACACTGCTGGCACATGATCTGTTTTCAAGGAACCCCAGGCAATATCAGATGTTTATCATAACAAGGGCCACCATCATCCTATTCTGAGATACCTCCAGCTTTAACACCTGCCCCTTGGCCACTAAGCCAAAGCTTCATAGTTTATGTTTTGTTATGGAAGCACAACAGTCTGGTACCAAAGTTGGTTTTAGTTAAGATAACAGACTCAGTTGCTGTAACAAAAGTCAAAGGAACAGTGCTTTAAACAAGATGGAAGTTTCTCTCTTGGGTAACAGTTGATCCAGGACTGATAAGATAGCTTCACAATGTCAGAGTCAAGGCCTCCTTCAACTTTATTGCTCTGTTTTTGTCCACATGGCCCAGCATTCTCACCAGCAGGCAGAGGGGGTGAGAGAGGGAGAGAGAGGGAGAGAGAAGGAGAGATATCCCCTTTTCTTTTAAGGGCATGACCTGGAAGTTGATCCCATAACTTCTCTTAAATCTTATTGGTCAGAACATACTCAAATGGCCACACCTAGTAACACGGGACTATGGGAAATGTAGTTTCTTTCTGGTGACCATGTGCCTTGCTAAAATTCACCAATTCTATTACTAGAAGAAAAAAAAGAAAAAGAAATTAACATTGGAGACAATCATCTGCAACAAAGTCAGCATTCCACAGATAGGGGAATGGAAGCTCAGAGAAGTTAAATAAGTCACCCAAGTTTGCACAGCTAGCAAAAGTGATAGAACCAAATCTCACCCCAGCAGTCGGTCCAGAGCCCATGCACAAAGCTACAACAGTTGTCTGCCTCATCAACACATGTAATGCTCCAAAGATGTAGAAAACAAACTTATGGTTACCAAAGGGGAAAGGGAATGGGGGAGGGACAAATTAGGAGTTTGGGATTAGTAGATACAAACCACTATATATAAAATAGATAAACAACAAAGTCCTACTGTACAGCACAGGGACCTATATTCAATATCTTGTAATAAACCATAATGGAAAAGGATAAGAAAAAGAAAAGGTATATATATATATATGTATATATAACTGAATCACTTTGCTGTACACCAGAAACTAACACAACATTGTAAATCAATTATAGTTCAATTTTTAAAAAAATTTAAAAACACATATAATGTTCCTAAAAGAGTGCTCAAAAGTAATAGGAGTTCAGTAAAGGTTATTTTCCCTTTGCCCCTGACCCTAGATAGCGAGATCCTTAAAGAAAAGAAAAGAAAAAAAAAAAAAGCTGCCACTACCACCACCTAGGTACATTAAGTTTTTGAAAAGGAAGTGCAGAGAAAAGAATTTCTGAAACGTGATAGGAGGGTTTAGCCAAGTGACATCATGGGCCTTTGGGTATCTTGGGAAAAGAGTATATAACTGTGTTTCTCAAGTGTGCTTCACGAAGCACCCACTTGACTTAATTAGGGTTGTGTGGAACCCAGGGATCTGCGTTGATCTTGATGTGCACCAAAGTTTGACAACCACAGGTTGGAAGTTTACACAAGGTATGTGGCACGTGGTTTTTTGCAGCGTGGTTGCAGGTGGCAGCAAGGCAGGTTAAATCCAGCTTCCGGCTTTTGAGCCAGATCAGCCTGAGTTCAGATTCAAGCCCTACCGCCTGCTGGCTTTAGTATCGTCGGTTTTCTCGTCTGTACAATGGGGGTAAAAATGCCTGCCTCACAGGGTTGTTCACATAGTCAGCAAATGTGTATTGAGCACCCACCTCGTACCGAGTACCACTGGAGGCATTAAACAGAACAAACAAAACCCCTTCACTCACGGAGCTTATGTTATGGTGGGGAGACAGAAAGCAGACAGGAAAGATATGTAAAATGTGCAGTAGGTCAGAGGGTGCTGTGTTCCAGAGAAAAATGAAGCAGGGAAAGGCCATGGAAACTGTGGCAGGATGCAGATTTAGATCAGGTGTCCGAGGAAGGCTTCACAGAGAAGACGACATTTAAGTGAGTCATGCAGATCTTCAGAGAGCAGAAGAATTTCCAGGGGAGGGATCAGCATGGCTCTGAGGCAGGATCAGACCTGGTGCGTTTGAGCCACAGCAAGGGAGCTGGTGTGGCTGGAGGAGAGAGAGCAAGGTGGGCAGAGCGGAGCAACGCAGGGCCAGACGAGGAAGGGCATCCCAGAGGCTGTGCTGGCCTCGAGCTTACTGTTGATGAAACAGAAGCCGTTGGAAGGTTCTGTGCAAAGAAGTGACATGATTGGCTTATAGGTTAACAGACTCTTTCTGACTGATATGCAGAGAATGTTCCCAAAGAGGCAAGCGGGAAGCAGGAAGCTATTGTCCAGGGAAGAAAGAAAAAAGCAGAGGAAATGAGCAGACATGCTGTGTGCAGCGCCTGGCTGGTGCTCCAGCACTGGCTCCCACTCTAGCTCCCCGGGGCTCATCGTACCCACCCCACAGCCCCGCCAAGAAGAGGAAGACAGACGCAGGCTCCTGCTTGTAGGAGGCATGTCTGCCCAGCCCCGTGGAAACCTGCAAGCCTTTCTCTGAAGCTTGAGGCTCTCATGGCAACCTGGGCTGGGCTGTGTGCATGGTGAAGGGGATACGGCAGTGTTTCCCGTATCCAGAGCTCTCACGTGGAAGCATCATCTCAATGGAATTCTTCTGCCAACACAAGCACAGGGAATTAGCAGAAATTCCTCTTGCAGTCACTTTGAGGGGCTACAGACCTGATCCCGGGAGGGACGCTAGAGCTCCCATGATATAGGGAGGCTTCCATGAGGATCCCATCATGTGTCTCTGCTTTGGCTCTTTGCAGCCACAAGATATGGCAGACGCGCCCTCACCCCACATCCCAGGAGGGGAGGAGGAGAGTCTGGGAAGAGAGAGGGCTATTGGATGCGTACCTGCCCAAGCACCTGTGTGGTACTTTAGGAACATATGCCTGTTGGTCTGTGTGTCAGGTGGGGAGTGGGGTGGGCTTTCCTCTTCTGTTTCCTGGCTCACCTGTGTGTGTGCATGGCTGCACATAGGTGTCTATTTCTTTCCATGTGTATGCTTATGCATAGATGCATACATGTGTGTGTATCAGCAGGTGAGTCTGTGCATACCCACACATCTGGGTGTGCATCTGTATTTTGATGCATATGTATGGGGCCATGTTTGTGTGTGCACATGGTGCCTCTAAGGTGTGCCTTTGGATTTGCATGTGCCCACGTGTGTGTATTCCTGTGTGCATTCATGCCTCCGTTCTGTAGAAATGCAAGAATGTACACGCAGGCCCACACCTCCAGGTGCCTAGCCCTTCCCCCCGGGACCCTGCCTGTCTCATTAGTAGCTTGAAGGGCCCCCTGTCCCCTGGGGAGACCTGAGGTTAGGTGGACAGCTGAGGCACATGAAGCCTTTGACCAATTCCAATTTTTTCCTACTTGGGAAGCATCTGCAAGCACTGGGTTCAGGGCTGGTCCACAGAGCAGCATCTTTATGCCAAGGAGGAGAAGAAGAGGAAGGAGAGAAACACCAGAGGAGCAAGAGAAGATATGCAGGTGACAAAAAGAGTCATGCACCCCAGTGTTCACTGCAGCTCTATTTACAACAGCCAGGACATGGAAGCAACGTAAGTGTCCATCGACAGACGAATGGACAAAGATGTGGCACATATATACAATGGAATATTACTCAGCCATAAAAAGAAATGAAATGGAGTTATTTGTAGTGAGGTGGATGGACCTAGAGTCTGTCACACAGAGCGAAGTAAGTCAGAAAGAGAAAAACAAATACCGTATGCTGACACATATATATGGGATCTAAAAAAAAAAACGTTCTGAAGAACCTAGGGGCAGGACAGGAGTAAAGACACAGACGTAGAGAATGGACTTGAGGACATGGGGAGGGGGAAGGGTAAGCTGGGACAAAGTGAGAGAGTGGCATGGACATATATACACTACCAAATGGAAAATAGATAGCTAGTGGGAAGCAGCCGCATAGCACAGGGAGATCAGTTCGGTGCTTTGTGACCACCTAGAGGGGTGGGATAGGGAGGGTGGGAGGGAGACGCAAGAGGGAGGAGATGTGGGGATATATGTATACGTATAGCTGATTCACTTTGTTACACAGCAGAAACTAACACAACATTGTAAAGCAATTATACTCCAGTAAAGATGTTTAAAAATTTTTTAATTTTAATAAAATATATGCAGGTGAGGGGAGAAGGAGAGAGGGGGAAGAAAGAGGAACAGGTAGAGAGAAAGGGAACCAACTGAATAAAGAATGGTTCTGAGCGACATGTCCCCAAACTTACTAGTTGAAAAGCTGAAAAATTCTACCAAATTAGGTAACAGGTGTTGGGAACTTCTGACACCCTCATTAGAGAAGAGACCCTTCGTCATGGTCACGTGGTCCACAGACTGTGCTGCCCAGTCTACTATCTTTCTTTCTCTTCCCCTTGTCTGGGAGGTAGTTGAGCTGGACGGTTTCTGAAGTACCACCCAGCTCTGATATTCGATGTGGTTTGGTCGCATCCCATTCTTACCTACATAGTCCCTTTCATCCTCATTTCCTAGTCCATCTCTCCCCTCCTACAAGCAACCCTTCTGATGCATTTTATGTGTATCCTTCTGTTTGTATGTCTTTTTGTGAAATGCATATTTTTGTTTTGTATGTGTGCATTTTCAATGTACTTAAATGGAATTTCCATCCCAGCACTGGGCTTTGCAGTCAACCCATATTACTGTGGGTGCATCTGGTGTGTTGCTTCTGACTGCTCTCAGCCTCATGGTGGCCATACTCTCACTCTGTCTATCCAGTTGCCCTGTGGAAACTAACATTTGGAACATCTGTCATTTGCCAGACACTGGCCAATAAAGGCTCAGACTTGAATTATCAGGTTTTATCCTCACAGCAACCTCTGCAGGCAGCTCTGTTATCCCTGTCTTATGGAAGAGGAAACCGAGGCAGAGGTTAAGAACTTTCCCAAGATAACTGAGCTAGGAAGTGGCAGAGCAGAAATTTGAATCTAGGCCATCTGATTCCAATATCCTCTCTTTTAATCAGTATGCAAAACAGCCTACTCTGGGCCAGATCCAACAATCTAAAACTGGTTGTGCCTATTGCATACCTACTATGTGCCAGGGCCTTTATATCATGCAGAGCTGCCATGTACAGCTGCACAGGTAGTGCACTGTGTAACTGCAGAGTGCACCATCTACCTAGAGAGTACAGTGTGAATGGCGCCCCCTGGAATTAATTACACATTGTGCGGTGGGGTGACGACAATCGTATAAAGTTGGAATCTTTACTCCCTTTTTACAGCCAAGAGAAGTGAGTCTCAGAGAGCTTATGTGACCTTCCGGAAGCACAACAAAGAATAGAGAGCGTAGATCCAAATCCATTTGACAGCAGAGTATGACCCTGAGGCCATTAGACTCCTCCCCAGCCTACTGCTGCCACGCCGCACGCGCAGTTGTAGCCAACCTCTCAAACTGTGTCTCCAGTTTACCGGAGGACTGTTACCCAAGTGGAGACGGTGACAGTTAAGGTGTGTCTCCAGGAGGCAGGTGCTGGGCGTGGCAGGCCTGTCACACAGACGCTGTGTGCTGGGGGTGTGTTCTCACGCTCACCGTCCTCTCCACGCTTATCTCTCTGGGCCATCTGGGCCAGGGGGCTGCATGGTGGGCTGGATCCCCATCCACCCACCAAGTGGTTGCCAAACGCATCATGGTGAAAGGCCACGGAGAGGAGCAGTAATTCAAAGGAAGAAGCCCTTGAGAGAGCTCTAGGTTTTGCTCACAGCATTAAGACAGCTTCAGAGAAAAGCCTTTATTGCAGACAGAAGTATATTATTTCAGGGCTATTCCCCTGGCGCATTGCAGCAAAATAATAGAACTTTAGTTTCCATAAATTTGTCACATGTATTTCAAATCTATTTGTATTTCAAATCTATTTGCCAGCATATAAAATTGAGGCGAAATATTGCAAAATTGGCCAATTCTTGTACATTTTAAATGTATTTCCTTTATTTGTTGCACTTATTTTACATAGCTACACAATCCATCTTTGGAACTGGAGAAGCAATAAGTGATAAATCGATACTGAGGTGTGCATGGTGAAGAGACTCGCATTGGGTGTGAAATTTCCTGTTTGCCTGGCATCTCCTGGTTCTGACTACAGAGAGAAATGCCTGCCTTCCTGCACTTTCCTGGGCAGTTACATCTCTCAGCGGCAGGGAACTGCAGTTGTAACTTTGAGGCAGTGTCTCAAAACCCCTCCCCTTCCCATCTTGGCAGGGCTGGGTACCAGCTTTCTCTAATGATAGTAGAATGTCTTAGTGGTCTGAGTTTGAAGTCTAATTAGGAGGGACTAATCTAAGACCTAAAGTTAGAGTTCTTATCCTGGGACTTTAGGAGTCTCCCTAAAATTATATGCCTAATTTTGAGTACCTTCTGTGGCTGCAAAAGTAGGGTAAGCACCTATCTGGGAGTCTGGGGTGGGCTCTGTCCTGCTAAGGAAGATGGTCTCTCCTTTACCTGGTCCTTCCTGCCCTTGCCTCCACTCACCCTGGCAAGGAGGGTTGGGTGGAAGATGGAGCCCAGAGCCAGAGTCTCATCTACACAGCCTCTTACCTGGATATTTCAGATTGGACCAGTTACTCCCAGGGGAAAGCCCCCTGGAGCATTGATGTGGATGAACTCACCCCACTGGCTGCTAAGCAACCCTTCCCAAGATGGCCACAAAGCAAGAGAACTCAGGACCTTTGTTTATAACTGACCAAAGGCTCCAGGGGCAGGATGGAGTGACCATTCCCTCGGGCCCAGGCCACACAACAGAAGGTGTGGAGTTCAGCCACATGGGTCCTACATATACACACTCTAACACCATGGTGTTCTCCCATATGGACTCCCTTGGCTTGACTTCTTGAATGTAAGGCCAAAAGGTCAGGGCCCTGATCCTTGTACTCTGGCTTGGGGTTACCCTTCATCCTTTAGATAATGGAAGGCAGTTTTGGACCCACCGCCAGATGCTGTGAGCCTGCAGAGAGCCAGCCACATCTTTTCCCTTGTACTCAGTCTGGATTTGACTCCCTCTTAGACCTGGGGCAGAGTTGACCTCTGCTGGGTTCTTTTCTCCACGCTTAGCTGCACCTAACACCCAGAATGGTCCGTTGACTGCTTACTTGTGTGCCCTCCCCCCTTGAAGGCTGGGGCTGTGTTTTATTCATCTCTGTGTTACCTGTATCTGCCCTGGCACATAGGAGATCTTAAGAAGACTGTGGATGGGTGGATGGATAGATGGGTGGATGGATGGGTGGATGGATGGGTGGATGGATGGGTGGATGGATGGGTGGATGGATGGGATAATTCCACGTAAGCAGGTTTCTACAGGTTTCAGCACATGGAAATTGGGCCTGTGAGATAGTCCTATCCTTTGTGTCATCCTCCTCAGTGAAGTGTAATCCATAAAGGCCTCATTAATATCTCAGACAATGGAGAGACAGGATCAGCCACATCCCTCTATCCATTAAAGATGAACACTCCTCTGGGGGACAAGGGGGGCTAATACATCTCTCCCCACAGTTCTGCCGCAGCCACCAGCCATCAGGGAGCCCATTAGAAGAGGAAAGAGCTATTGATCCCTGATGAAAGATGCCTGGGATCCTAGGGGAGGCACTTCCTGGGCCCAGTGGAGGAGGAACAGAGGCAAAGGCCCTCACTATTACCAGCTAGAATCCAGCTGGGCCCTGGAGGCCTGAGATGAGGTACATACTCAGGGTAGCTGAGCTGGAAGGATCATCCATGCAACCTTCTCTTTTCAGAGATGACAAAGCAGGTCTGGACAGAGTGGGTGACTTACCCAAAGTTACACTCTTATAAGTTAATTACAAAAATGGTCCTATCCTTCACCCATTCTTCAATCCATGCCCTTTGCAAAGTGATGTACAGCTCTACCCACTGCAAGAAGGAACCTAGATCCCCCCCTCCCCCCACCACCCTTGAATCTGGACTTAGCCAAGTGACTTGCTTGCCAAACAGCGGCAGAAATGCTTATATGCCAGTTTCAAGTCTATGTCTCAAGAGTCGTAGGCATTTTGGGTCTCTCCCTTGCTTTTCTACCTTTGATAAGAACATTCCTGAGCTAGCCTGCCGGAGGAGTGAGCACAGTCCAATCAACCCAGTTATCTCAGCCAGGCCCAGACACGTGAGAGCCCAGCCAAGATCAGCAAAGCCGCCTAGCTGACCTGCAATTGACCAGACAGATGTGTGTGCCTTGCCCAGGCCCACTCACCTCAGCAGAACCACCCAGATGACCCAGAGACTCATGAGCAAACACACAGGTTTACAATCAATCGTATTCCACTGAGGTTTCGTGGCTGTTTGTTCTGAAGCATCTCTACGGCGATAGATACCTGATACCTACATCTTGCACCTAGTCCCTCCTTGTTATTCTCCCTGGCGTGCCAGGCGCTCTCACTGGGGCAGCCACAGCTCCCCTCCTCCAGCCACCGCTCCTTCCTTAATCTCTCCTCCAGCACAGAAACCTCAATTGATGACTCATGGCCTCTAGATTTTAATTATTTCCTTTCCTTTTCTTTTCCTTGTTCTTTCTTTTTTCTTTCATTTCTTCTTTTTGCTCACAGTGTGTTTACCAAAAAAAGAGCTTGAGCCAACATTTAAACATCGGAAGCCCTCATGCACCCTCATGGCCCCGCTGATGCACCCTCTCTTCCATTACCAGCCCTGCTGTAGACTTATTACCAAAAGTAGCTTTGGACTGAAATTGAATGGCCATGATTTGCATCGTTTTGCATCTCATTTGCATAGTGCTTATTTCCCGTCCAAAAATACTGACATTTGCTCACAGTTTTCTTCTGACTCTCCAGGGCTCCCAACACTGGTCTCTGTGCTGCTGTCTTCTCACCTTCTGCCTCCCTCTGCTTGTGTTAACCATACCTGGAGAAATGCCCGGCTGGTCCAGGCCTAGTTGGGATGGACCCATCTCCCTCTTCCTCCCACAATGCAGCTGGAAGTCTGCCTCTGGAAATCCCCTCTTGGCTTCTAGGCTTGATGTTGGCTGAGTTATTACCTGTCGTGACCAATGCCCAGCATGGGATCTAGGCATGCCAGGATCTTAGGAAGCGTCTGAATGAATGAGTACATACATGACTGAATGGATGAATGATTGAACTAATAAGACAAAGATCAAATGAGTGAGTGGCTGAGTGATGAGGGAATGGGGAAAGGAGAGGAGCTGGGGAGCTTTGGAGGAAAGATATCTCAGGCAAGCAAGATCTGCAGAAGCAACTTGCACAGCATTTTTGGGCTCAGCACTTGGAGAGAGACAGATCTGGGTCTGAATTCTGGAGACATCAAGCAGGTGCGTGACCCTTGGGCAGGTCTCTTCATTGCTGTGTGCCTCGGCTTGTCAGATGAAAATATGGTCCCTGCTATATCCCAGTGCCTAGGGCAGTGCCTGACTCACAGAAGGCGTTCAAGAAATATCTGTTGGGTGAATGAATGAATGACTCCCCACCACGAAGTTGCTGGGAAGATTAAATGAGATGTTGCCCACAAGGCACTTTGCGTAGTCTGGTACTAACTAGTCATTCACCGTGAGTTCAGTCTACCCACCCAGCCTCCAGTAATCACCAGGACACATCCACACATAATCTACATGTAATCGCCGGGAGGCGTGTGTTCCCAGCCCTGCATTGAACACAACTGGGAACAAAACTGTGTGTCATTCAACAGTGTGCCAGGGGCCAGCTTTGTGCCAGGTCCAAGCCAGTTGCTAGGGAGCCAGAGATGAACCTCAGAGTCCTGCCTCTGGGGTCTTTACAGTCAGGTTGGGAAAATAAGGTTGTCACCAGCATGAAATAATTAGAGAGAAATGCAGGGAGCTGGAGCCCCCCAGGCTGTAACATCAGGGAGCCAGGCCTCCATGAGCTGGGGTTCCCCCGGGGGGTTTCTTAGAGGATCCAGCTTGCCTCCATCCTTCATCTGTGTGGTTATTTGGAACTATAGAGGGAAAGGATGACAAGCAAGAGGGAGAGCAAGGACAAAGGAGTTAAGCTGGAAATACATGTGAAGGATAGGGAGGGGAGTGGAGGTGGTGCTGGGGAAAGGGGGCACCTGTGACATGTGCGCTTAGTTGGGGGCCATCTCCATCTCTGGCACCAGACTCCGCCACACTGAGAGCTTATTCTCTAAACTGCAGCCTGTTTTCTCAGCATCAGCATTTACTACATGGAGCAGCACATAGTAAAGGGACCAGTCTTCAGCTGTATCTCTGACTGGTCCAGCCAGCATCACACAGACGAAACTCCCTCCAGCTCAACAGCCACTAAAGGAGCCACAAGAGCCCAACGGTGGAAAGTCCAAATCCAACCGGGCTGGAACAGAATCAGAAGTGCTTCCCAGGGGAAGTGAGCTGTGCCGAATTTTGAAAGACGTTTGGAGCCAGTGGGGGAGAAAAATGCTCCAGGCAGAGAATCACCTGCAAAGCCTGGGAGGTAAGACAGAACACAGTGAGCTTGGAGGTAACAGGTTTGGGAGCTGGGAGGGCCCCGAGACCTCTTTTGAGGCAACCAGCATAAATCAGAGGTGAGAAAACTGAACTCCAGAGAGAGTGAGTGACTCCTTCAAGATCACACAGCATTTCAGCAGCAGAACTTTGATTGGAACTCTCGTAGCTCAGAGCTCTGGGAGCAGAATGAGAAATATACGTTTGTTTGCCAGGGATCTAAGCGGCACGAGGCCTCGTGATGGACGACCCAGCCCAAACTGGCCTAGGCCAAGGGGCTTTATTGGATCAACGAACTCCTAAGTCTGGGAGAGGGTGGACTTCAGGCACAACCTGATCCAGGGGCTCAGCCTGTGCCTCCTAAGCTGGGCTCCTCTCATTTCACTAAGCTTGATTTCTCTTATGTTGGCTTCCTTCTCAGAAAGACTATCTCTTTGTCTCTCTCACATTTGAGCTCAGCTTACCTGGAGCTCAGAGAAAGCCCCACTGATCTCTGGTCTGACTGTCTCACGTGCCGTTTCTGAGCCAATCACAGTGTCCAGAAAGGAGGTGTCATGAGCTCTTCCCTTGAGATCAGGGGCGAAGGGATGTGACCCGGGCACACATCAACCCCAAGGGCAGAATATGAGGAAGGGTGGATTGCCCAGCATCTGTTTCTAAAAGTTGGGTGAATGGGGTCAAAACCACACAAGCCCTCCTCAAGGCTCTCAGAGTCCAGCCATGGGAGGGCAGCAGCCATGCAGCCATCCCTCTGGGAACCTTGATGAGAATGAGATGAGTCAGCCAGGGCAGCAAGAGGTGGAGGTGACCTCACCCAGGGGCATCCCTCCTTTGAGCCTCTTTTCACATCCTCACCATTTATCCCTGCCCAGTCCTGCTGTCTCAAAGATTCATGACATCTACTGTGATGTGATTTTCTGACTAAGAGGCCTGGAGAACTTGAGCTATACATCTTGGCTCTATCCCTAACCAGCTGTGGTCTTGGCCAAGCTGGTGTCCCTCTATGAGCCTCTGTTTCCTCGTTTGTAAAATGAGGAGAATTGGAGTAAATACATGGTTTTTTAAACATTGTTTAAGGAGCAGAACACATTCTTTCAATGAAGTCTTATCTAGCAGGCCAATATAAGACAGATGGATGTGGAACAGTTGATGTAGGAGTGATGGGGGCAGAGGTCTAGTGCTCAGTCCTCCCCCTCCCCCTCGCTCACCAGTCTGAAAAACACCGAGAGCCTCGAGGGCCCTCAACTCTGGGACCACATGGCACTGAGGAAAGCACACTGGCCTTAGACACAGATGGAACAGTGGGCCTGGGTTTGAATCCTAATCCCGCCAATATATTAGTTAACTCTCGCTGCCTCAGCCTCGAAACTCAGGGACTTACGATGATAATTATTTATTATACTCACGCACTTACAGGTCTGTTGGGTGTTGGCTGATCTAGGCTGGCCTGCACTGGGGTGACTGCTCTGCCTGCATCTCCTGCTCCTTCTGGGACCAGAAAGTAAGACTGGGCATTTTTTGTCGCTTTCGTCAACATGCCATCAACCAAAACAAGTTTTACGGCCAGACTCATAAAACTTAGTACGAGCACATAGCTACTAATGCATGAGAATGTGCAATGAGGGAGCCTGGTGTGTGCGTGTGTGTGTCGCATGGGTGTGCAAACACAGATGTGGGAAGCGCACCTCTGAAAGGCAGATGCTGCAAACGCTGCTTTATGGTGTTACTCAGAGGCTGAAGTTGCTTTCAGGGCTCAGCTCCCAGATTCTGCCCGCTGCAAAAATCATCATGTTATAATTACAAGTTAATTAAAGCAGAAGAGATCAAAGGCACTTTAGACAGATTAATGATACAGCGAGTGCCAGAAATTTCACCATTTTATGTATTAACCACATTGTCATTTTTATTCCTCTTTTTTCCCCTCTTTTGTGTCAGCCGAAAAGCCTTTCATATCTTTTCTCTGTCCCCATCAATGCATGAGGAATTTGAAGTCCTAACAGCTGCGAGGAGCTGTCTATGGAGAAGGGGCCCATTCAAAGGATATCAGAAAAATCAACGAGCCTTTTAGCTTCTGACTAGAATGAAGCTGCCACCCACCTAAACTTCTCCTACCTAAAAAAAAAAAAAGAAAGAAAAAAAAGACCTAAAAAAAATCAGTCATTAAAATAAGGCCAAAGCAAAGGGAAGCTAGACTCCCCAGCTCCTCGCCTCTCCAGGGAGCCTCTGGGAGGAAAGGAATTTTTGCTTTTCAGGTTCATCACTGTCCTAACCTGTTCGGGCTTCTCTAACAAAGTACCAGAGACTGGGGGCCTTATAAACAACAGAGTTTTATTTCTCTCAGTTCTGGAGGCTGGAAGTCTGAGATTGGGGTGCTAGCCTGGTTGGGTTCTGGTAAGAACCCTGTTCTGGCTTGCAGACTGCTGACTTATTGTACCCTCAACTGGCCAAGGGCAGAGAGTAGAAGCAAGCTCTCCTGTGGCCCTTATAAGGGCACAAATCCCATTCACAGAAGCTCCACCCTCATGACCTCATCTAATCCTAATTACCTCCCAAAGACCCCACATCCTAATACAACACACGTGGGGTAGGGTTTCAACATATGAATTTGTCCCTAACGCCCACCTGCTGAGCATGACAGCTGAGTCATCAAAGTTTAGCCTGAGGGTAAAGTGTGAGTCAGATAATTCAGCAGGAAAATAAATAAATAGCCCACACACTCATTCACTCACTGGTATTTCTCAAGTGTCCACCACATGCCAGTGCCAGGCATTGGGTTAGGGCTGGAGGCACAATGGCAAGCAAGTCAGTTGATATCTCTGCCCTCGTGGTGTTAGCAATCCAGCTGGCAAGAACACACAATTTACAAGCGGAGTGTTAAGGTAATATGCACTAGAACCAGCACGCCCCCTCAAATCTCGGTGGCTTAAAGTAAAAGTTTCTTTCTTTCCTGCAGAAAAATCAGTCAGTGGGGGAGGGTGGGAGTTCTCCTCAGGACCCAGGCAGATGGAAGCATCTTCAATGGATGGCTCCAAAAGTCACATCTAACAGACAGGTAGAGAAAGACCACCCAAAACATTTTTGTAGGCCAGTGGGCGTGATGTACATCACTTTTACCCATAATCCACTGGTGAGACCTCAGTTGCAAAGGGAGCTGAGAAATGTTGTCTGGCTGGGTGACCACTTCCTAACAATGACACTACCCTGTGGAAGGGCAGAAGAATCTTGGTTGACTAGCCCACCTCTCTGCCAATACAAGTAGGCACAATAACTCACGATGAATGCTTACGAGGAGAAGCTCAGGGGCCTGTGGGTGCACACAGCAGGGGGGCCTGTTTCAATGACCTGTTATTCAGGTCCCCACAACTGAGCGGATTAAAATACAAATGTATTATTATCTCCCGAAGTTCTGTGTGTGGACTGGGTTCAGCGGGGCAGCGCTCGCTTTGGTCTCTAATACAGTTGCAGTCACACAGCTACTGTGTGTCTCCAATGTTTCTTCATTCACAGGTCTGGTCCCTCACCTGGGACGGTTGGGGCTGGCCAGGCACCTGTCTCTACCCAAGTGGCCAAAGTGACCTTCCTCACAGCATGGTGGTCTCAGAGTAGTGAGAGTCTTTACATGCTGGCTGGCTTCCCCTGGATAAACACTCTAAGAAACCCATGTCGCAGTTGCAAAGCTTTTTACACCCTGGACTTGGAAGTCCCAGAGGGTCACTTCCACAGCATTCTGTTGATCAAGTAAGTGACTAAGGCTATAGCCCAGATTCAGATTCTTGTGTTCTGTGATTATTTCTCAGAGAACAGCAAAATCTCCAGAAGATTAATCTGGCGGCTGGACAGGGTAGTTTGGAAG
Source organism: Phocoena sinus (assembly GCF_008692025.1). Lineage (NCBI taxonomy): Eukaryota > Metazoa > Chordata > Mammalia > Artiodactyla > Phocoenidae > Phocoena > Phocoena sinus. Next base: position 13,651,194 of record NC_045763.1, on the reverse strand, counting down.
AGAGCAGGGAGACAGGTAGGAGGCTGTCTTATGGTTGCCTTTGTTGTGCATTTGAAACTCCCCACTCACGTCCTCCACTCTCACCATCATCAGAGGAATGGGGGCTGGGGGATTTGGCACCCTTGGTTTCATTGGTCACCCTGGCCCGTTCATCACCCTAGAGTGTTTCTCCTAGGCCTGTGCCTACAAGCTGAGTCTGAAAGAGCTTTTCACACTTGGAAACATTATTGTCATGGGAGGATCCAGAGAGTCTACGGGGGAGTATGAAGACATCAGTGGAGTACAATTCCCTTCCTCTCTAGTGAGAGTGAAGAGAGAGTGAGTCAGTACCATGGTCAGCTCCTGCTCTGTTCATTACGATGGGCTTAGTTTGGGACCATCTGGGAGGGTCAGGTGGACGCAGTGGGGAAGGAGAAGACCCTCTCCCCGGGAACTCCCAGCCTGAGAGGGAAACTTGGATCCTGCTTTGGGGGTGGGAGGGCTGGTATAAGAGAGGAGAGTACACTACGAGTCTCCAGTCTGATGCAACACCATGCCAGGCACCAAGTAGATAAAATCCTCACAGCCACTAGAGAAGGTCAATATTATTATGCCTGTTTTATACATAAGGACACAGAAGATCAGAAGAGCAAAGACGCTCCCCCAAATTCTTACACCTGGTTAGTGCCAAGAGCCAGGACTTGACTCAGGTCCATCCGAATCCAGACTCCATGCCCTTTTGTGACGTTCCACAAGCTCCCAAGAGGCCAGGAGCCATCCCAGAATATGACACTCAGCAGGGGCTCAGCAAATGTTGAGTTATTGGATGAATGAATGAATAGTGAGTGGATTGGGTGAATGTGCAAACAAACTGGGAAGAGATGCATCTCAAGCTGCACTCAGTTGTTGGCTGCGGAGGAAGATCAGGTGATCCTGCTTCCCCTCTTCCCTGAGGAAGCTGGATATCTCAACCAGGTCACGGGGTGAGTTGAGTTGAGGGGTTCACACTGCAGCATGGGTGGGTTTAGTTGCTACTCCCTGTCCTGCCCCACAAAGGCTCTGCCTGACCCGATGGGCTGGAGAGGCTCAGGTTGAGGGGAGGAAGGAGCACATCCTCTCCCCTCCATGGTTCGTTTTGCTCAGCAACAGCGTAATAAAGCCATCAGTGGCATCTCTCACAGGCCTGGACAGGCCCCCAACACGTGATGGCAAATTTGAGCCTGGGATCATGTTCTGACTTAGTCTGGCATTAAGAAGAAGACACAAAGGATCCTTGAGGAAGGAGGAAAAATGGGAGAGAAGGCTCTTAAATTATACAGAAGGAAGATCTTCCCAACAATTGGGAATTGGAACAATTCCAACAAGTTGGAATTGTCCAATTCCAGGATGGGTAAGAAAAACTCACTTGAAAGCAAATAGCCGTGAAAAGTACAGGGAATTCTTAAGGGGCCATATTCTAATGTAAACCTGTTGGGAAATAAAAAGAATTAAGAGGAGCAGCTCATCAAACCCCCAAATGTCAGAGCTGGAAAGGTCTTTCAGAGAGAACATTACTTAGATCAACTTCTCCTTTTGCAGATGGGGATTCTGAGGTCCAGGGTAGGGCTGGAAGAGACCAGGGTGACACATCAAGGAGAGGCTGACCCCGTATTCGAACTCACTTGTCTTGCATCCTGTCCCAGGCCGCCAGACAATTATCCTCTCTCTGCCCCCTTGCTCTGATCTTTTCCCCTTAGCTGTAGGATTTTCCCACAGACTAAGATCATTTCCCTAAATCACATTTCATGAACCCACTTCAAATCTAGTCTACTTCTGACCCTGGGGCCCTCCACCCAAGACACAGTAAAGAAGATTTTCTTGAAAGGAATTCAGCGGCACACAAAGCAATTAGACCGTAAGTGGATGACTACTTGAGGACGGTTGGCTCTAGTTCCCTTGAAGCTGTAGTTTTCTAAGCTTCAAGACACTTTGGACTCTGGAGCTCAAGGATCTGGGTTCAAATTGTGACTCTGCCATTTCCCAGCAGGATGACTTTGTGCAAATTATTCTCTGTGACTCAGTTTCCCCATGTGTGAAATAAGGATAATGTTATTAACTACTTCTTAAGGGGTGAGATAAAATAAGTTAATACTTGTACAGCACTTGGAAGAGTGCCTGGCATGGAGTAAGTGTTCAATAAAGGTTAGTTACTGTGATCAGCTAACAATAAGCAGGGGTGGGGACGTGGTCACGGGAGGCTGGCTCTGCACAGACCCGACTGTGGCTACACTTGAAAAGCTCTCTGAAGGCACACTGGTCTGTGATTCTAAAAATTTAGATTCTAGGTCCAGCTCAATCTTGCAAGATGTGCTGTGTGGCCTTGGGGAAGTAACCTATCTCTCTCCAAACCTCAGTTTCCCCATCTGGAAAATGAAGCAATTGCACCAAGAAATCTCTCACTTGCGCTCCCAGCTCTAAGATTATGGGAGTCAGTGGTTATAATTCCTGGTACAGGGAAGGGAATTTAGCACAGACCTGCTTTACCTTCCTTACCCAAACGCAACTGCATTTGTAAGTTCTGTCCTCACACTCTACTCCATTCCCTTCTGACCCATTCTGAGGGATTCACTAACGAATCCCAGAACCAAAACAGACAGGCTGGGCCATCAGAGCAGACACAGTTGTCAAGGCAGAAAGCTTGTCTGCAGGTCCCCGGGCTGACCACTACCTGAGCATCACCCTTCCCTCGGTCCTGTCATCTACACTCAGGTCCCAGTCACCTGGTCCCTGAGCCTGAACACAGTGGGCAGCCTGTCAGAGAAGCAGGGCAGAAGCTCCCCCAAGTGATGGATGGGGCAGCCCCATGCCAGCTGCTTTCTTCATCTGAGCTGGAGTGATCTGACAGTCTGAGGGTCAAGGAGGAGGGTAGCTCCCCTTCCCAGCTGGTCTGGCATGAGATCAAGGGACAGGACTGTCAGTGTGAGTTTGGGAAGCGCCACGAGCTTGTCTCAGTAAAAGGATTTTGGAGAGTAAGGGGGACCTACAAGGGGGTTTCAGAACAATTTTCACTTCCTCCTTCCCTCTGTGCTTACTTAGGCAATGCCCAGCCACAGACATGGGCTCGGGTACATGCCCGCCATGCCCTTCCTCAGTCATATGGCTTTGGGCGGGTCACGCCTCTCTCGGAGGCTTGCTTCCTTCATCTATAAAATGGGGGTGCTAATGGGGTTTGGGGAGAGTCCAAAAGCAAGACCACAATCACAGCTAATACCCGCACAGCACTCACAATCTGTCAGGCCCAATTCTGAATGCTTCACATATATGCTTTATTTAATCTCCACAACACACTTTGAAGTAGACACAGAGAGGTTAAGTGACTTGCTCAAGGGAACACAGCTAGTCGGAGCAGAGCCAACATTCAAACCTAAGTAACCTGGTTCCAGACTCTGCTCTTAACCACTCCTCAGAGTGAGGGTTTCCAGCACAGGCTCTGCAGGAGCTTGACCAATATGAACTCCCTTCCCCCTCCCCTCACGGATGCCAGGGAAGGGCTGCTCCGGGAAGGAGGCTGTGGTCAGCCCAGCTGCAGGACAGAGAAGGAGCAGAGATGCTTCTGGGAAGCTGCCTCCCAGACTGGGCTTCAGTGGTAGCTAAGAAGTTCCAGCAGCAGCCCAAAGACTCCTCGAGCTGCCCAGGTCCTTCCTGGGCTGACTTGATGGGTCCCCTGAAATGACCCTGCCTGGGTCTTCCTCAGAGTCCTCAGACAGAGCAATCAAAGCTCCATCACTCAGGGGGAAACGTTTTTTCAAGCACATCAGAATATAGAAGCTTCTCACCCTGACCATATCACAGGGTGGGGTGGGCGGACGGTGTCTATCTCAAACACCTCCAAGAGCCGGGACCCTCCTAAACCACCACTAGCCAGGATGTCGCCCAAGCCTCTGCTTGGGACCCCAGCATCCTTTGAGGGCCTAACCCTCCCAGCCCCAGGGTTAATTGAGTCCAGGCAGAGTAGTAGGAGGGCTGGCCCCCAGCTGGCATTGGAATGCTCAGAAGACAGCTGCCTCCTCGTGCCCAGAGCATCCCTGACTTCCAGAAGCAATGGCAAGATGGGGCAGGGATGCCTACAATTCATTAGGTTGAAACCCAAACCCAGGACCATGACATCAAGGGCCATTTTCCTTTAATTATCCTCATGTGTCAACACGAGAGCGGGAGCAAAGGCCTCTGTGGAGAGAGCTCAGAGCTCTAGGGACAAAAATGTTTTATCCGGGGCCCCAGCCCCATGGCTCTAAGGAAACCAAGGCCAATGAACGCAGGGGACATCAGCAGCTGATGGTCCCCTCCTTTCCTAAATTTCTGTCTCCCTCTCCCTGGGTCAGCGCTTTCTCACTCCTGTCTCTACCTCCTAACTTGGTCTCCGTTTTCAACCCCATCTTTCCACAGTTCCACTGCTCGTCTCATCCTCTCTGTGCCAGGCATTCTCCACCTGCCCTTCCAAATCCCTGCCCTGCACTTCCCTGCCTGGCTCTGTGCCCCAAAAGTCTGACCTCTCAGGTGCATCACCAAGATCCCTTGACTTTGGATTCTGCTGACCCAGGAGGCACTGACAGGAGGTCCGAGGCCAGAGGAGAGGCTGTGGAGGACGTATCCCCCAGCCCTGGCCCCTCTGTGTCCTGCTGTGGCTCCCATCCATCATTTGCTGGATGCTGGTACCCACTCCCTCACCCTGGCTTTTGGCTTCTCACTGCGGCCCCTCCCTAGTGCTCTGCCCTCCCTCACGGGCTCCCTCCAAACCCACAACATCTCTGTGAATGGTCCCTTCCTTAAACTCTCAAGCGTGCTCTGAATGTGCCCACTGTCTCCCCCCGGGACCCTGACTGATAACGCTCTCCGTCCGCGTTTCCATCTCTCTCTGCACACCTGCATCTGCTTCTTGAGCCCATCCCCACCGCTACCTCCATGTCCATCCTCCTCTCTCCATCCTCCTTCCTCATTATTCTATAGCTCTGTCTTTCTAATCCCACCCCCTCCCATTTCTGCTTTAGTCTTTCTGCCTCATTCTCTCAGTCGCCTCTTCTCTTCTTTCTTCCTTTCCTCTCCCCAGACTACATAAAATCCTTCATTTCAGAGGTAGGATCTACCGACCTCCATGACAGCACAGAGGGACTTTCTATGAGGATCCACAGCCCCTAAAGAAAGCACCCATTTGAATGAGCCCCCCACCTGCTCTCCACGCCTGCTGTTTGGATTCTACCTTTAGACTCTCTCTAGAAGCTTGTGTGGGAAGAATAATCATCCCTCTGGCAGGGATGACCCCCTGGGCAACCCTTGAATATGAATTCAGGCAGTGAGGGGAGGGCTAGGCTCTCACTCCTGAGCCCCGGGCTCTCCCACCAGCTCTCCTGAGGGATCTCACTAGCAGCTCAGCCTCCATGAGCCCCAAATAGGAATCCTCCTTTCCCCTCTGTATCTTCCTCCCCAATCCTCCCAAGGAGTCACACTTGATTCTTCTCTTTCTTTCATCCGAACCTCAAAACTAGTAGACTGTCTTGGAAATTCTATCTCCAAAATAAATCTCCAATACACCCATTTCTCTCCATCCCCCATCACCCTGGTCCTGGCCACCATCACCTCCCGCCTGGATATTGATGCCAACTTCTCACTGGTCTCTTTGCCTCCACTCTTAGCTCCCTAGCCTCCATTCTCTACCCAACTAGAGTGACTGATCCTTAACCTTATATCAAATCAGATCATTTCCCCGCTAAAACTCTGCCAAGACCTCCCATTACTTAGAATAAATGCCAAACACCAGCCTAGCCCTAATGAGGCCCTAATGAGCTGCCTGCCAACCTCTGCCTCACTCTACCTGGCCTCACCCAGCTGTCCTCCTGGTGTCCCCCACCCATGGTGTCAGACCTCTGGGGCCCCCAGACGCAGAGGACCAGAGGGCGCCTAGACCTTTCTCCTACCAAGGCTCAGTGCCTGCTGTCATGGCAACATGCTCTCCTGTGATGGGGGGCAGCCGCACGAAAAGACACAGCCACCAGCCTCGCACTGCCTGCAAAAGCAGCAGCTCTGGGACGTCCCTGGTGGTCCAGTGGTGAAGAATCCGCCTTCCAACGCAGGGGACGCAGGTTCTATCCCTGGTCAAGGAACTAAGGTGCCACATGCCATGGGGCAATTAAGTCCGCGCGTCACAACCGCTGAGCTCCCGTGCCTCAACTAGAGAGCCTGCGTGCCGCAAACTACAGAGCCCATGCACTCTGGAGCCCACATGCCACAACTAGAGAAGAGAAAAACCCGCACTCCGCAACTAGAGGGAAGGCCGCACACCACAACTAAAGAGAAGCCTGCACGCTGCCACGAGAGATGCCACGCGCCGCAACTAAGACCCGACGCAGGCAAAATAAATAAATAATAAAAAATATATTTAAAAAAAAAGCAGCAGCTCCTCCAGGAAGTCCTCCCTGATCAGCCCAACTCCCCACACTTTCTCGCTAACCTCCCACCCAAGGCTGGCCTGCCTACTATGTCCACATGTGGAATATCTGCCTGAGTTTGTTCTTTGGTCATTTGGTGGGGAGAGTATATAAATCTATGGTCATCTGATGTACCTAAATCTCACATATGAAGTCAGATCAAAGGCTCCTAGCTCAAGGGTGGTGTCTTAGGTATAAGGAATACCCGGGGGGCTGCAAACCCACCCCTGTCTCAAGTGGCCTTCCTCTACTCACCCCTGCCTCTGAGGACACCCTGTGTATCCCTCACGTCTCCCAGATACTCCCCCTCTTCAGCCCATGCCTTCAGACTCAGGTGAGACCAGTGAGAGTGAATGTCAAGGGCACTTTCGTGGGGAAGGAAGAGAGGAGGAGGAAATCAGGAAGAGGCTCTGTGGGACTCAAGGGGTGGAGTAGGGGGTGCTCAGAGCCAGGGTCAGCAGGTGATGACAAGCCGTGAGCACCTCTAGAGACAAAGCAAATGCCTGCTCATCCCCGGGACCGCAGGGTGTGGGAAAGGCCAATGCACAACCCTGGGCTGGGGAAGGAGACTTTGATCTAGACCATCCTGGTTCCAATTCTGGACTCGGTCACCTCCTAGCTCTGCAGCTTGGTCAGCAGGATGATAACAATAACTGATATTTATCGAGCGCCAGGCACAGTGCCCAGCAGGTTAGCCATACTCATTCATTTCACGCCACAAGTCTAAGGCTTAGGTGCCGTTATTGCTCCCATTTTACAGATGAGGAAACTGAGGCACAGAGAGATTAAGGGACCAGTAAGTGGTAGAATGGGCCTAGACTGAGGACTTCGCAGCTTAGCAGCCCCTGCCTTTAACAATTCCCTCCCCCGACCACCACACAGTCAGGGACCGAGTGCCCCAGACAGGCCCAGCTCTGCAGGCACACAGTAGGGCCTTGGTTTACAGATGTGCTGTCGCTGTCTTGAAATGCTTGACAATTTTTTAACAAGAGTCTCTGCATTTTCATTTTGCACTGGGTTCTGCAAATTACATGGCTGATCTGCCTCTGGATACCAAGATAAATTTGTGGGGTGATTGTGAGATTGGGGGACAGCGACGTGTGCTCTGCGCCCAGTGGCTGGGCCTATCGCCGTGAAGCAAGGGAACTGAGCTCCGCCGGCAGCCCCTGGAGGCGGGCAGTCTGGCTGACAAGCCAGCGACTGTGACTTCGATCCCTCCCAGGTTCATTGTTAAGCGCATGTCCCGAAGGAGATGACAGATCCACACACAGATGGCTCTGCATCTTGTCACTCAGCTCCCCCAGTCGCTGTCAGATGGGTGCCTGGGTACCTGAGAGTGATCATCGCCACAAACCTCCCGATCTCGGAGACATCCCCGCTGCCACCTCTCATCGTGACCTTGGTCCACAGGAAGCTCTCAGGTCCAGAGGAGAAGCACAGGCCTGGTCAAGTCACAGGGTCAGGAAGCAGAGATCTGAGGCTCAAACCCACAATCCCTACCTCCGGTCCACGCTCTCCAGCCACTCTGCCTCCCTCTGTACTGACTCACCCCTTGCTCAGCATCTGCCCATAACGGCAGACACAGGCAATGTGGCCCTGCTGCCCACAGAAATTTCCCTTTGGCCCCGGCACCCCTCAGGCACTAGGAGTGCGTGACAGCAGAGGAGGAAGGAGGAGGGGCTGGGTGCACAGGACACCAGCCGTCACTCACCCACCTATTTATCTGCCTGCCTGGCAACCTGCCTGTCTGCCTTTTCTCCCATCTTCTATTCATTTAGCCGTCAACCTCTCTTTCCGTCTGTCTTTTCATCTCTCACCTGTCTCTCTATGTGTCAGAGCTGCCCATGGTCCTCACTCTCTCATCCACCTTTAAGCAGGAATCCGAACATACCTGTGCCTCTGCGGGCCCTCTCCTTCCTCCTGCAGTTGGTACAGCCCCACCTGTGTCCTGGAACTTGCACCTGCCCCTGCAGGTAGAGACACTGGGCTTCAGAGAACCCTACAATCTACAGCAAAATTATTATCATAAATGGCCATGGTTTGGAAACCAACACTCTGTGGGTTCTGCACCCTTTTTTTCCCTCGACAAACGTTTTCTGAGCACCTGCCGTGTGCCGAGCACCGTGATTGGGCCCTGATGTTAGGTCAGACAAGGCAGCCAAGGTCCCTGAGAAAATGAGTTTCCACTGGGGACCAAACATAAAAACCATCCATCTTTTCCACATGAGAGAAGCTAGGCTCAGAGAGGCTAGGTGTCTTGCCCCAGGTCACACAGCCAGTGAGGGGCGCAGCTGTATCAAACCCTGGCCAGACACCTCCCAAGCTGGTCTGTCTTCTTTCCAAGACGGTTGCCAATGGTAGCTTTGCCCAGAGAGGCCCTGCAGAGCCCAGAAAGGTGGCAGGGAGGCAGGGATGGGTGGAGGTACACGCCTCAGCTGCTGGCAGGTCAGGATCTGACTCTCCGGGGCCACGCACTCCATCAGCTATTAATCCCTCCGTTCAGCTGTGCTTTTCTATAGCATCGTGTCGCCCAGGCACTGTGATGGGCAGGTGATTACTATGAGCACCATGCTCGGGAAGGGGTGCATGGTCCCCAGCATCTCTCCCAGAGCCAGCTTCAGACTAGCCACAGGCCTGGAAGGAAGGTCTCAGAGTGTCGGGGATGGAGAGGGACACAAAGGTCATCAACTCCACCCCCACTCCTGTCCTGTCACCCCAGAAAGAGCATGAGGAATCTTTACTGAAACACGCTTTGAAAAAAGAGCCATTTTGGTCTAGAACAGAGGTGAGCAAACTTTCTGTAAAGAGCCGGGAAGTAAGTATTTCTGGCTTTGCAATCGTACAGCGTTGCAACTGTTCAGCTCTGACCTGGGAGCAGGAAAGCAGCCATAGACAATGTGTAAGCGAACAGGTGCGGCTGTGACCCAATAATTCTTTATTTACCAAAACAGGTCCCTCAGGCTGTACTTGGCTGACTCCTAGTCTAGATTCGATGCCAGTAACAACAGCAATAATAATAATTATGAGAGTTAATATTTATTGAGCACTTACTATGTACCAGGTCAGATCTCATAATACCTTTAGGAAGTTGGGACTGTTATTCTTTCAAATTTACAGTTAAGGAAACTAAAGCACAGAGATGTTAAGTAACTCGCTTGCCCAAGGTATCCCAGCCAGTTAGTGGCAGAGCCAGTCAGAAAGTTCTGCTTTATATCCTTTCCATCTTGTTGCTCAGAAGCCTGCTGTCCTCTTTGACTCTCTCTTCCTCTCACACTCCACATCTAACCATGAGCAAATTCTATCAGCTCCACCTTCAAAATATCTTCACGAATCTGATGGCCATTCACCTCTACCCCTACATCCATCCTGGTCTGAGCTTCCATCATCTCTCACCTGATTACTGCAGCAGCCCCCTCCCTTCCCCCCTTTAGAAACATAAGTTATTATGCTATATAATTTAGTTAGCCTGTCGCTCCTCTGCCCCCACTCTCCCATCCCTCTGACCACCTCTCCCCTGTCTCTCCCCCTTCCCTCTGGTCCAGCCACCGTGGCTTCCTTGTTGTTCCTGGAATACACCAGCATCCCCCTGCCCCATGGCCTTTGCACTGGCTGTTCCCTCTGCCTGGTATGCTTCTCCCTAGACATCACAGGGCTGATTCCGTCACTCCCTACAAGTCTTTGTTCAAATCTCACCTTCCCCTTGAGACCCTCCCTCACCATCCCCTGTAATTCTGCAACTTTCCTCCCACTCTTGTTTCCTCTTACTCTCTACTTTTCCTTTTCCCATATCACCTATTACCTTTACTACACTATGTGATTTAGCTATTCATTGTTTTTATTTAATTGCCTGTCTTTCCACACTAGACTATAACTCCACAGAGCAACGTGTTATTTGTTTTGTCACTGATATTACCCAACCCCTCCAGCTGCACCAGTCCACGGAGGGTTCTCAGTGATATTTGTTGAATGGATGCGTAAATCCCGCCTAAGCCTTCTTTGTCCGATGTCTGCTATTTCCTCAGGCTCTGAGTGAGGATAGAGAGTTGAATGGACCACATGTCAAGGAAATGCCACTTTTGCTGGTTGCCCTAGAGAATGTCACCACTAAATTGTAGATGTCAGCCCCTGAACAGGAGTTTTCACACTAGCTGGGCCTGCATGAGCTCAAAATAAGACCATGTTGTGTGTCTTTTTATTTGAGCACACAAATCAGGCCAGTCCTCAAGGAATAGGTCATCTAGCTCCATGAAATCCCTTGACCTGTTCCTAGAACAAATCAAGAAGAGAGATTCCCGGCTCCCTTTGCACCCAAGGAGGCTGAAGAAATCCAAGGGGCATCTGGGGACCAGCAAACGGGGACTCTGTCTGAGGATCTGGGGCCAATCAAGTAACCAACTGATGAAGCTTGGGTATAGCCAAGCTGGACCAGAGAGGACAACAGGAAAAAGTATGTGATTTCCTGAACAGACACTGCCTTGGTCAAAGGCTGATGTGGGGCTTCCCTGGCGGCGCAGTGGTTGAGAGTCCGCCTGCTGATGCAGGGGACACGGGTTCGTGCCCCGGTCCGGGAAGATCCCACGTGCCGCGGAGCGGCTGGGCCCGTGAGCCATGGCCGCTGAGCCTGTGCGTCCGGAGCCTGTGCTCCCCAGCGGGAGAGGCCACAACAGTGAGAGGCCCGCGTAGTGCCAAAAAAAAAAAAAAAAAAAGGCTGAGGTGGATCAGGCATATTTGGAATGGCAAACATTCAACCATTTAATTCTTACACCCCCATAGGCACATCCCTGGCCATCACCTTGTGCCCAAGCCCTGTTAATGACCCACTGGGTTGCCTTGGACAAATTGCCTGACCTTTCTGGGCTTCGATTTCCTCAACTCTCAAGTGATCTTTAGGACTCCGTCTAGTGAGGACAGTCTGTAGTTCTGGGATTCCATAACTGATCCATCACCAGTAACCTGGTACAAATATTAGCCCAAGCAGGGAAAAGAGAGAGGGAGATGATTCCCCACAGTATGCCCTGGCTACAGAGGCAGGAAACTGAGTCTGAATTCCAGTTCTATCCCTTGCCAGTTGTACAGCCTTGCTCCCTTGTCTTCGGTCTCCACATCTGTGAAATGGGGATAATCATTTATCCTAAGGTTGTCAGAAATAGGTAAGATGATGTGAGTTAAGTGCTGATGGCAGACTGGAGGTGGGTAGCTACTATTACAAAGAGACAGGGACCCTCAGTAGAGAATGAGTGTGACTCCAAGGCTTAAAAGGGAGCACCAGTGACCTTGGGTTTCAACCTGGGACGTAAATATTATTGCACTTACCCTTGTAGTTCTAAAAAGGCACACATTCCACTTCAGGGGAAATCAAGAAGTATTTTTGTCTGGAGATTGAAAAGAAGCAACATGATAAAGTAAGGCGAGGTATCCGCAATGCTTTGTACTATGTCAACTTTGTTAAGCTACAACTACATTTCCCAGCATCCCCTTTTCTGTAGTTCTGGGAATGAACCCTAAGTATGCTGGATCAGAGAAAAAAAAAAAAAATGTAGTGTTGGATCTGGCCAAATTCGTTGACCTGGATGCATTAAGTAGAGATTCTGGATTCAATGCATTAGCTCAGTCAGCTGGGACTGATTTTAATAGTGGTTGGTTGCGTGACTAAGACCTGGATACAAAGGTGGCCTACACTATGTGAAGTTCTAATGCCAGCACTTGCCTGCTAGATTGCAGAGGAAGGTATCCAAAGGCTTAGGGATACTGGAATGCTGAAGTGGATTTATCATGCAAGACCTGCTCATCCGCCCCCAACATGTGCACGCTGCCCTGCAAGCTGCTCTGCCAGCTGGGCTGTGCGACGCAGAAGATCTGATGATGCCTGAAGGGTCTGAGGTAGATAGCGATGCTGTATGGAGACGTAGGCAGGCCCCCTAGGCGAATCACAGAACAGACTCGAGATTCTGGAGAAAAGCGATGTCACTGTCTGGAGATAATTATTCTTCTTCTGAGACATGGCTTCTGCGCTGCCGCTGAAACTTGTAAGGAAAGCCTGATCATGGACCACCAAGTTACCGTGCCTTCTGAGCTGCCCATCACATACTGGGTGTTGTCTGAGCAACCAAACCATACAATTAGGCATTTGTGGAAGCCGTTTTATCATAAGATGGGAGTGGCATATACAAAATCAGCTCAAGTAGGTCAGAAAGACACAAGGAAGTCACCTGAGGAAATACTCCAAATGCCCCCTCCCTTCTCAGGTTGCAACACTTCCTGTCTCTCAACCCACACATGTGGCCTCCTGTGGAATTCCCTGACAAGTTAACTGAGGCAGAAGAAAATGGTTCTGGTTTACAGAGGGTTCTACAGCATAGGCTGACACTACCCACAAAGGGGCAGCTGCGTCACCACAGCCCCACTCTTTGGGACTGTGATGAAGGAAAATCCTCCCAGTGGCAGAGCTTTGAGCAGGAAGCCTGATTGTTCACTGAGCCTGGGAGGAGACACGGTCGCAGGTATGAATCTACATTGATTCATGGGCTGTGGCTAACCATCTGGCTGCATGAGTCAGGCACTTGGAAGGAACATAATTGGAAAATTGCTGAAGTGAGGTCTTGAGAAGAGGTATATGCTAAAGCTTTCCAAATTGGAAGATTGGGTGAATGTATCTGTGTCCTATGTACACACTCATCAGAGAGTGACCTCAATAAAGGAGGACCTTAATAACTAGATGAGTAAAATGATCCATTTTGTGGATTTCAGTCAAACTCTTTCCCAGGACCTCCTTATCACTGCCCAATGGGCTCATGAACAAAACGGCCATGGTGGGAGGGATGGAGGTTCTGCATGGGTTCAGCAAATTAGACTTTCACTCATCGAGGCTGATCTGGCCACAGTCACTGATAAGTCCCAAGGACCAACTGCAGAGTCCAACACCGAACCCCCAATATCGCACCGTGTTTGTTCTCTTTTACTTATCCAGACCCTTATTTTCGATATGGATTTGGCTCCCCATCCCACAGGGCTTTTGCCAAAACCACCATCTGTGGAGTTACAGAAAACCTTGATCACCATCAAAGCATCCACACAGCTTTGCTTCAAATCATTTATAGTAAGTAAATTGTGGCAATGGGCCCATGTTCAGTTAACTCACTAGCCTTACCACGATCTCCATCACCCTGAAGCAGCTGGTCTGACAAAACGGTAGAATGGCCTTTTGAAGGCTTGGTTATGGCATCAGTCTCGTGACAACATCTTGCAGGCCTGGGGTAATATCCTCCACGAAGCAGCTGACGCTCTAAAATCGACAACCAAGATACAACGTTATTCACTTCATAGCCAAGATTCCCAGGTCCAGGGTGGAAACGGATGTGGCTCCTCTCACTATTATCCTGTGTAACCCACTAGCAAAATGTTTGCTTTCTGTCCCCATGACTTTAGGTTCTGTTGGTCTAGAGGTCTTAGTTCCCAAAGGAGGAATGTCAGGAGACACAACAACAGTCCCATTAAACTGGAGCTGAGATTGCTGTCTGCCCACCTTGGGCTCTCCATGCCAATGAACCAGTGGGTGTAGAAATGAGTCTCCATACTGGCTAGAGTGATTAATCCTGAATAGCAAGGGTTGCTGCTGTACAATGCGGATAAACAGGAAGATACACTGAATTCAAGAGATCCCCTGAGGTATTTCTTAATATTCCCATATTCTGTGTTAAAATTCAATAAAAAAACACAACCACCCATTATAGGTAGAAGAGCTGGTATCCCAGACCCTTAAAGAATAAAACTTTGAGTTACACCAAGGCCAAGGGCAAATGGATTATGAAATGGTTAGCGGAAGAAGAAAATTATAAATATCAACTACAATCACATATATGACCGGTGGAGGAAATGAGGAAGGTAACAGATTCGAGTATTTTTTCTTGATTTTATGTGAAAATATTAACGTACATGTTAATGGATTCCTTTTTCTCCCTCCCTCATTCCTCTATTATCTAACATAAGATGTGTTAACAGGAGCTAACTGATCATTCAGCATTTAAATGATGGGATACCTAATAAGGAGTTTGAGCTAGAAAAGGTATAAACATCTCCCAAGATGAAGAAAGAGATTTTGTATTCATTTTGGGGAAGAAGGTTACTGTGCTTTCAATAGTACCAGGGATTATGTGAGGTGGAAGCATGATTGTACTAGGATATTAACTTGCAAGCTAAATATGGTTAAAAGAATATGTAAATGTGCCGAGTTGTTATGGGTAATCCATGGTGGTTTTTACTAGGTCAACTTAACTAACCTGGAACTGCATCTCTCAGAATCCCTTTCCCTTTAAGGTTCTAAGTTTTGTTGGCAGCAGAGAAATTTGCTTGGGATTTGGAAGACAGAAGTGAAGCAGCAGCCACGTTCGCGTTCAGAAGTTCACAGTGGGATTAGGCATGGTTGTTCTCACACGTGGCTCAGCACGTTGGGTGGGGCAGCTCCCGGGCCCTCAGCAGCCCTGCTACAAGTCCTCCAGGCTCTCCAGACCCCAGGCTGGGTGCTGTGCGGCTCCAGGGTGAAGTGTGTCAGCTTCTTCTGCAAGCTTGGAGATGGCAAGAGATACACACGAGTTCCAGTTCATCACTGTGGGTTCTGGCTTATTCTTTCAGAAGTCATCGTTTTTCCCACTGCCCATCCATCTTTCTGTCCCAGCTGCCTGCCCAGCTGACTTCAGGATTAGCACCAGAGGCAGAGGCCACAACCCTCTGTAGACTGTTTAACCAGCCCCCCAAATTGCATTAAGGTCAAATCCCTATAACAAATCCTGCATTCTTTAGCACTCTTATTTGCTCTGCTTCCTTGAACAAACCCTAACTGAGGCCACGTCGTAGGTTGGGTTCCCTACAAGGACAGCCTGGAGTGGGAATTGCCATGTAAGCGATTTACTGAGAGAGAGCTCTCAGGAGAAAACTGGGAGTGACTAAAACAGGATGGGGGTGAGGAGGAAGCGAAATGAAGATGGAGGCTCAGCTAAAGTCTAGCTTCAGCCTAACCCCGTGGGAAGTTCTGGAGCATGAATGACAACACAGAGTTGTCCCACCTAGAGAAAAGAGGGTCAGCACGGTGTACTTTTACACAATCAGTTATTTCCTAGGGGTACCCCTGGGAGAGGGTGTAATCTTCCAGGCATTTCTTCATGAAATGGCTCCTAGAGGCCAAGGGCAATTCTCAGGAGAAGAGGGCAGCTGTGAGCTATTAGCAGTCAACACACAGCAGCAGATGGGTGCACTGGCCTGGCAAAGAGGGTCAGGGTAAGGCACCAACAGCCTCTGCTACACATGGGTTTTCATATTAGGAGACCTGGGTTTGAATCCCAACTTCACTACGTAATGGCTATGTGACATTGCACAAGTTTCCCAAATTCCCTAAACCTCATTATTCTCTTCTGTAAAATGGGAGTAATAACAGTGCACGACAGATATACAGCAGCTTAGAAGAGCGCTGGGCACATCACAAACATTCAATGAATATTAGTATTATTGAAGAAGAAGAAGTAGAAGAAGAAGAAGGTGGAGGAGGAGGAGGAGGAGGAAGAGAAGGAGAAGGAGAAGAAGAAGGAGGAGGAGGAGGTGGCGGGGGAGGGGGAAGGGAGGGGGAGGAGGAGGAGAGGAGGAGACGGAGAAGAATAGCTTAGAGTAGGAGTCAGAAGTCTGGGGTCTGGTCCTGGATCTGTAATCTACTGCTCTCAGTTTCCTCAACTGTAAAATGGGAATAACTAGGTAATAATATCTGGTTTCCCTGCCATGGAGGAAACGTCAGGGTAGCAGAATAATTACCCCTCCAAGATGTCCACGTCCAAATCCCTGGAAAGTGCGACTATATTACCTTGTACGATAAAAGGGACTTTGCAGATCTTAAGATGGGACAATTACCCTGGGTTATCCAGGTAGACCCAACGTAATCACAAGGGAGGCAGAAGGATCAGAGTCAGTAGTAAATGTGATCATGAAAGCTAAAGGATAGAGTGATGAGAGGAACGGGTCATAAGCCAAGGAAAGCAAGTGGCCCCTAGAAGCTGAAGAAGGCAATGGAACGTATTCTCCCTCAGATCCTCCAGAAGGAGCCAGCCCTGCTGGCACCTTGACTTTAGCCCGGCGAAGCTGATTTCGGACCTCTGATCTCCAGAACTTTGGGAGAATAAATATGTGTTGTTTTCAGTCACTAAGTGTGTGCACATTTATTACAGCAGCAATAGGAAACTGATGCAGGGACCAAGGAGACAACATGTCTGAGTAGCATAAACCATCCGGACCCATTCACCACTGTAGTCATGGCCCTGGGGTCTTAGAATTGGGACGTGAGAATGAAGAAGACAGGCCAGCTAGATCTTAGGAGATTTTATTGGCATGTGCCAAATCATGGGAGTTAGGCAATGCCCAAACCAGCCTGAGTCCGAAAGAAAGACTGTCATAAAGATTGTAGGCTCCAAAATTAGAGAAACTTTCCAAGTTCCCTCCCACCATTTCCATCTCCCTCTCAACACACCACTGATCCCACCCACACCCATATGACAGATTCAGGGAGCTGGAAGGAGAGGACACATCAACTTTTCTTCTGAGACATCTTCCCTCTCTGCCTAAAATTTCAAATAGTCCAAACCAGACTCCTCCGTGCTCTGTATCAAACCATGGAAGTCCTAGCTCTAGATTAAATATGCTAAAAGCCGCAGAGGGGACAGGCCTTGCCAATTCAGATCCTTTCTTCTAGAAAGCTATGACCAAGTACTTTATTTGGAGGCATGTTTGATTAACAGAGGAAATGAAACTTCACTAGCTATATGACAGCTAGGACAAAGGAGGGCCACTATACTGGGCCAGGTACCAGGTATCTGGTCCATCAAAGTCTTCCTCCCCAAGATGCTGCATAGCAAGGATTGGGGGAATTTGGAAAGTTTGAGTGTTATCTGTTTGCTCAAGGGTCATTGTTAATTTGACTTTAATGTTAGACCTCTATATGATGAAGGACAATATAATTCAACAAGGATGCTACACTCACACTGGTCTGGTGCTTACTCTATATATTGGTCAGGTTTCCACTCTACTAAGGCTGTATAACAAACATCCCCAAATTCCCAGTGACTCACAATACCAAATATGTATTTCATACTCACAGATCTGTAAGTCAGCTACAGTTCAGTTGATTTTGGCTGGGTTAAGTTGGGTGCAGCTGGGCTCCAAGCTTTAGTAGGCATCGGGTCCGTCCCACACATCTTTATTCTAGGACCTCTGGTCTCAGGTTCTCTCATGTAGGACAGAAGCTCAAGAATGCTGGCAGGAACTTGCCATGGCTCTAAAATTCTTACCTTGGAACTAGCACACGATTATTTCCACCTACATTCTATTGGCCAAAGTAAGTCACATGGCTAAGTCCAAAGTCAATGGGAAAGTATATTCCCTCTATAGGGAAGCCATGGGAAGGATGAGAAGAAAAGAACTGAAGAAAAACAGTGCAATATAACAGAGTCCAGATAGAGTCTCTGATATTTTCAAGTGTCACCCCTCTCCCTGCTCATCCTTCCAGACCAAAACTGTCCTAGAAACAAAAGCCTGCTGGTACCCTCCTCTCCCAGATCTATGGGGTTCCAATTATATTTCTACAAGGAGGAGATTACTGTATGGAGCATCATCTCTGGATAGAAGACAAACAAAAGAGATTCCTCAATGAAAGAGTTCCTAAATATTATCTCACCCTAACAATTCACTGCACAGATGGGGAAACTGAGAAGCAGACATGTGCAAAGTCTTCTCAATGTCACAGAGACATTCAGCCCAGGGGCTCCAAAGTCAGCTTGCCCAGGTTCTAGTTCTGGTTCCATCAGTTATTAAGGTATAATCTTGGGTAAATTACCATAATCTCTCTGCATCTGTTTCCTCGTCTATAAATGAGGAAAATAATAGTTCCTACCTCACAGGGTTATTATGAAGTTTGAAAGCTGAAGCACTTAGAAAAGTAACTGATAGGCACTGAATAATTTATCGTCATTATCATTATAATAGTTCCACATACAATTACTAGTCCAGTAATTCTCCAATTACCTCTCCATCTTAGGTACTTAGGAATTAGTTTCTGGTCCAAGGAGCTCCCATATCATGAAGGAGACAGAGAGAAATAAGCAAATTCACCATGTGAAATATTCTCCCGTAGAGGGAGTCACAAGGGGTAGAGGGTGAGTCTAATTTTGCCCTGAATGGGAAGAACAAAGACTAGGAAGACTTCCAAAAGGAGGATTAATCTGAACCTAGTCCCAAATAGTGTGCAGAATGTTTTCCAGATGGACAAGAGGATAAAAGAGATTCCGGCAGGGGAAAGAGTAGGTGCAAAGGCACTGAGGTATGGAAAAGTAGCTCAAAGTGTGTTTGGAAAGTGTGAGCAATTCCAAATAACTGGATGATCTGTTGAATAGTGTTAGGAGAGAAAGATGAGGGTCAGATGTTGGAGAGTTCAGAATGCCAGGTAAGGTGCTTGAATTCCTCCTATTGGCCTGTGATCTCAAACTTTTCCTCATAAGAAGCACTAAAGGCATATGGAAGGAAATATTGCCTGTAGGGGTCTAGACAATGGCATTTCTTTATATACTTTGAAGTTTCCAGTATTATCTTAATTCCTATAAATTTGTATCTTCTTAATGTTATACCTATGTCCATTTACCCGCTTAACAAATGTTTATTAAGTGCCTACTGGCACTTAGAATACCAGTAAATAAAACCAAGATTCTTGCCCTGTGGATCTTTTATCCTAGAGGGGCAGGGGAAAATGTTGGTTTATTGAAAGGCAATAAATAATAATGATAATAGATGAGATATAGAGACAGATGATAGATAGATAGATAGATAGATAGATAGATAACTGAGTGTATTAAAATGTAAGTGCTCTGGAAAATAGGAAATTAGAGAAGGATAAGGTAAGCTTTCATTAAATGAATTAATGAAGTAATCAGTGAATTAAGATGGATGGATGGATGGATGGATGGAAGGAAGGATGGATGGATAGAAGGAATGAGAAGTCTGGATAGATGGTGGGGAACCACTGAAAGGTTTTAAGAATGGGAATGACAATACTCACATCTGCCAATCCCCTGCCTCCTACAAGGCTTCCACTCTCAAGGTAGCAGGTTGCGGTTCTATACATTCAGGGTCAGGCAAAGGTGTGTTCTGCCAGAGCGGGTTTCTCAGATACTACCTGGTCCCCAAGCAGGTCATCAGCTTGTTACCCACACTTCAAATGCAGCTGAATTTCCAAATGCGCATTTGATATAAATACCTTCTGGGCACATAACAGTTAATAAATAACTTGGGTAAACTGCAGCAGAGGGAGGGAGCTCCAAAACTGGAGGTGGAGATGGAATACTAGGGTACGCGGCCCTTATTAATGACCGAATTGCAATCTCTGCAAAGAGGGGAAGGATACTTCAGGAAATGAGTGTATGATAATCATTATTCTGTCAGCAGCACCCCGATAGCTTCTCCCAGACACGCAGCCTCCTCTAACCCAGCCTTCTAGGGAGAGGAGGCAGGAGCCCAGGGTTCCTGGCTGCCCATCAGGGTGAGTCATTCTGCCTTTCTGGGCTTCAGTTCCTCATCACTAAAATGGGAAGGCAATTTCTCAGCCCTTCTCATAGGATTGAGTACATTAATGGGTGGAGAAACTTTGGAATCTGTAAAAAAAAAAAAAAAAAAAAAAAAAGGCCCGAGGAATGGTTCTATTCATTAAAAAGAAAACTAAATAGTTCCCATTTTCCATTTTATAAAACCTGGGCAGTGCGGTGGTTAAGGATGGGATCACACACAGCTGGCTTCAAATTCTGCTTCTGCTTCTTTCAAACTATGATGATTGGGACAAATTGTTTTAGCTCTCTGAAGACTCGATTTTCTCATCTGTAAAATGGGGTTGTCACCCCTCCCTCATAGGGTTATTGGGAGCATTAAAGGAGATACTGAGCTCTGGTGCCCAGGACATAACAAGTGCTTTATGAGCGTAGCTCTCATGACTGTTGTTGCCATTGCTCTGTGGCCCAGCCTCCTGTCCGTGACCCTATGATGTAGAACAAGGCTCTCCCAGCCTGCGTATGCCTCACCATCAGATACTGAGTGGTGGGTGCAGGTGTGCAAGAGCCTGGAGTAGACACTGCACCCCCTGCTCCCTCAGGGTCTCTCTTCCAGACTACTTCTGGGGGAGACAAGAGTAGACCAAGGGCAGGAGAGAGAGGGATATGGCTTTGATCTCTTCATGGGGGTGTAGCCACTTCCCCTCAAAGCCAGAGGAGATGCTGATGGGGTCCCCAGGAAAGGCTTATCAGCTCAGGCCTCTCTTGACACCTGACCAAGTGCCCCAGGCTCAGCGATGATATTTCCTGAGTCCAGACCCTCTGCTCCCTGCGCCCGTCACATCCCATGAGGTTCAAACACAGGCTGCCACGGCCCCCAGCACTGCAGGCCCCAACTATGGGCTCCACGCCTGGAGCCCAGGGGCCCATGACATTTCACAGCCAGTAAAACGGCTGGTTTGTGAAGCGGGGGTTGGTGCCATGGCCCGCCTTTGGGCTGTTTTCTCCCTGGGCCGCTGTTTTAGAAACTGCCCAGGTCAGGGAGGCCTCTTTCTCTGGGCAGGAGGGCCTTGTTCCGTTTTGTTGTTACTGCTGTTCTTTTTAAATGGAATGAGATGCAAGTTTCAGGACACCGAGATACCCAGAGGCCAGAAAAGTTTTATTCTCCTTTTATTCTCTCTATCAAACGGAAGAATTACTACCTGACGTACTGGACTCCTGCCCCCTGCTGTTATGAATACTGTGAAGAAGAAGAATAATGGCTTACATTTACTTTCAGTCTGCTAGGTGCTAGGCACCAAGTGCTTTACCTGCACCAACTCGATAAGAGTCTGGTAGGTTCTGGGCCCCTGAGCCAGCGGGACTCCCATCTGTCAAGTGCACATTCCAAGGGCAGGGAGCTGGTCTGATCTCGTATATTGCTCCCCTCAGGGGAGAAATGGTGGGACCAGAATGACATGAAATCCCAGCTCCTTTAACTCATTGGAAACTCCAGCGGCAAGTTTCACCGCATTCTCTCATGGATCCATTTTTTTTTTTTCAAACATCTTTATTGGGGTATAATTGCTTTACAATGGTGTGTGAGTTTCTGCTTTATAACAAAGTGAATCAGTTATACATATACATATGTTCCCATACCTCTTCCCTTTTGCATCTCCCTCCCTCCCACCATCCCTATCCCACCCCTCGAGGTGGTCACAAAGCACCGAGCTGATCTCCCTGTGCTATGCGGCTTCTTCCCACTAGCTATCTACCTTACGTTTGTTAGTGTATATATGTCCATGCCTCTCTCTCGCCCTGTCACAGCTCACCCTTCCCCCTCCCCATATCCTCAAGTCCGTTCTCCAGTAGGTGTGTGTCTTTATTCCTATCTTACCCCTTAAAACCCCCGAGGTGATTTCTAAACCAGAAGAAACTTTTAGCAGGGAAGTTGTGAGCCTTTTGGGGTCTCATCTCCTGTTGCAGAGACATCAGCCATCTTCCTGGAAAGAGACACCTGTTGCTTGCAAGCAACTTGGTTGAAAACAGAGTCAGTGGTCGAAGCTATTCACCTCTCTGCTCTCCAAGAGAAGGAAAAACACTGCATGTTGGTACGGAGTCGGTCTCAGGTCCATACAGTGGTTTCTGAGACCTCCTGTGGGAGGTCGCTCTCAGCTGAGGAATCTCGGAGTTGGGCGGGAAGGCCAGCTGGAGGGGTGGAGGGGATGGGGAGGGGGCATCGCAAAGAAGCAGGGTCATGACATCACGTGAGGTCTTCCCTGCTCTGAAGGCTGCGACACCAAGCTGGGTAGTAAGAGGCCACGCGCTCTGTGTGACCTTAGGCTAGTCTGAGCCTCTTCCAAGCCTCGGTTTCCCTCTTTGAAAAATGGCAATAATGTTTGATTGACCTGGTCCTGCCCAGTTCATGGGGCTGTTGAGAGGATCACAAGAGATGATGGCTGTGAAAGTGCCTGGAAGACCTCAACATGTCGTTCACCTACAGACGATGACGACAGTGGTGAGGTGGGGGGTGGACAGTGGCCTCGCACTCTGAACCCTTCACAAGAGGCTGGAAGTGTTGGTTGGATCAGCACGCCGTATGACCCTACGTGACTCACCGAACCTCTCTAGGCTTTGATGTTCTGTCCTGTCAAATGCGAATAGTGAAGGCCACACTGAGATAAGAGGTATGGGAGGACTCTGAACACCTGTTCGACGGGGTTTTGCTTTAGTCAATATTTACTTGGCAAGAAGAGCTCTTCTGGGGCTTCCCTGGTGGCGCAGTGGTTGAGAGTCCGCCTGCCGATGCAGGGGGACACGGATTCGTGCCCTGGTCCGGGAAGATCCCACATGCCGCGGAGCGGCTGGGCCCGTGAGCCATGGCCGCTGAGCCTGCGCGTCCGGAGCCTGTGCTCCGCAGCGGGAGAGGCCACCACAGTGAGAGGCCCGCGTACAGCAAAAAAATAAAATAAAAAAGAAGAGCTCTTCTGACAATTACCAGAGGGAGAGCTCCACCCAGGAGGAGAAACTCCAGGTCATCAGAAATACGTGACTCCAAATCCTCACTGTGCTAACCCTAGTAACAACAACAGAACCAAAGCCCTGACGTTTGAAGAGAGCAAGAGAATACCTATTGGTTTGTGGGCGCCTACTAAGTACCCAGCACATAAAAAGATGAAGATTATAATAAGAGCCAATAAGTGTAAATTACTTATGTGCCGAGCATGGGACCAAGTGCTTTCCGTGCATTATCTCACTTAATCCTTGCAGCAAAATAATGGGATTCAATTATTATTTTTCCTATTATTTCCATTCTGTAGATAAACTGACGCTTAATAATATAGAGTCGGCCAAAGTCACAGCTAGGAAGTATCCGCACCTGGATTTGAACCCCCTCTGAGATACCAGGCTCTTAACTGTCCTCAGATTTAATCCTCACAGCAATCTTTTGGGATCGGAATGACTACTACCCATTATCTAGATAAGGAAACTGAGGCTCAGAGAGGTAAAGACACTTGCCCAAGCTTTCATGTTGGTAAATGGTGAACCGAAGCCAAGTCTGTCTTTGGGAATAAATCTTCAGACTATAACAAATAGAATGACAGGCATAGGGTTTCAACAAGATGGGATGGACACAGGGGGAGTGGCGCAGCGCCACCACTCAGGGTTCCTGGATGGGAGAGCAGAGGCAGAGGCCGTGGAGCTGTACACCCAGACTGGCCGTGGCCCAGAGAAGCCACTGGCTCTCCTCCACCAACCCAGGCAGGCTGGGTGGCAGGGGAAGCAATTAGGACTGGGGGAGGGGGAGCAGTGCAAGCCCCCAGCCCGTCAAATGTCAGGCAAAGAGCAGCCTGGACAGCTCAGCTTTGTCATTTTACAGCTAGAGAGACAGAGCATCCCAGGGCCAGGGCAGGAGGTGGGGGTTTCCACCCTGCCAGGAGACAGACGGGCACAGAGTAAAAGACCCGAGTGACCACTCTGGGCATCCCATGCCCCAGGAAGGACCTGCCAAAGCCATCCTGCCTTCATTCACTCATCCATTCATTCAGCAAGTACTTATTGACCACCTGCTGTATGCCCGGATTGACGCTGGGCACCGGAGACGCAGCAGTGAACAAGACCAAGGCCCTCCCCAGAGTGTGGTGGGGAGAGAGACAACACACAAGATAAATCAACTCTGCAGGGAGGTAGGTAGTGATACATGCTGTGCAGGACGTCAGTGGGTCGGGGGCTTGAGGGCTTATGTGCTGGTTAGGTGTCTCCTCTCCCTACTCGAATGTAAGCTTCCTGGGGGCCGGGATCTCACAGGCCTCGTTGGGTCAAGCCAAGGTACAGACTCAGAAAGGAAGAAAGGCGCCCGAGGCAGGAACAGAGGGCAGGAAGAAGGGAACTTCCTTAGCAGCAGGTCTCGGGGGTGACCATGAAGTGGAGAATCCTCCCCACCACCAGGAGCATGTATGTCGGGGGCGGGCCCAGGAGAGGAGGGAAGGGGAGGGTCTCGGTGAGCCCAAAGGGAGAGCGCCAGGAAGAACATTCCAGCGTGGCCTGCACAACAGGGGCACCCTGCTCTTCAGCAGTTTTAAGACCAAAAAGACCTTTTCCCCACATTGCGGTCAATTTTGAAGCTGGGCTTCAGAACCGCGCACCCCAACTATTCCATCTTTGGACAGCTCAGCCAAGTTCGTTGATCATTAGTTTAGTGATAATTCGTGGTTTGGGGAAGGGGCATGAGACCTAAGACTAAAGAGAATTCTATCCATTCATAGGATGGCCAGACCCCCTCTCTAGCAAAACCTACATTTTTTGAAATTATTCTTTTAAATGACAGCTCGTCCCCAAGGTGTAAACCAATGAGATTGATCTTAGGGTCAACAGTCCAGCGGTCCAGTCCAAGCAGTGCTAAACCATCACCATCCATGTTGCCCCTTCAAAGTAGTCATCATGGAAAGCTCAGGCCGGCCAGGGCTCCAAACATGGATCTGCTTTGAGAATGGCCTTCTGAGCTATTTCTGAGACCCACAAACAAATCCATCTCATGATCTCCTAGTCTGACCTAACGTTTGCAAAGCTGGTCTCAAGGTCACAAGATCTGTTGTTGGGATAATAGGACTGGAGAAAATGGGATCTTTTTGCAGCAAGAAGGATTCAGGTTAGATCCCAGAGTACACTTCCCAATCAAAATGGCTGGGCCAGGGCCAACTCCTAAGCGAGGCTGTGCCATCACATTCTCAGAAACTCCTTTCTTGTTTCTCAGCTCCTCTGGCACTTGTATCTGTACCTCACCACTCTGCTCTAGATTTATTGCTCCCTGGGAAGGATTCATCATATCCCAGAGCCCAAAGCCACCGTTTGGTTTAATGCATGTCCAGTTTGCACCTCTGCTCTGAAAGCAGGCACCTCCAGGTCTGTCTTCCATCTCCACTTCCAGCACCTGGCATGATGCCACAAGCAGCAAGTGCTCAAAAAGCGCTCTGGTTTGCTGGAGATGCTCAGGGTTGCAGTACCCATCCGTTTGTAGAGGGTGGCAGTGGATGGAGGGGAGAGCCACGCACCAAGAACTTCGTGTTGCAATCCCACTTAATCCTCCTGACAGCCCTGTGTGTGAGGCTTAATTAGCTCTGTCTTAAAAGAGATGAAACTGAGGCACCAAAGAACTCCCCCAACCCCTTCACTATCTTAGACATGGAAACAGTTGGCCACGGTGGTGGACTCTCCTTTCTGGAGTTGCCTTTGATGGAAACTCCAGACTCATCCTCTACGAACAGGCTTCAGGCTTCAGCCTCATCTGAAGGCAGGGGCTGGATCAGATCAAAAATAGGAAGAAGAATAGTTGACACCTATCAAGTGCAGATCATGTGCTAAGCACTGCTCTGAGTTCTTCAGACATGCCAATTCATTCGATTCCTCAAGGAAGGGAGATATCATCCCCATTTTAGAGTCAAGGAAATTGAGGCACAGAGAGTTAACCACTTGCTCCAGTTGGGCCAGGTGGGAAGCAGCAGAGCCAGAGGGAGGATGGTATGCAAGCAGCCTTACGCCAGACCACATGTTCTTAACCCCTGTACCATTCTGCCTGCCTCCAGCTCGCTGCGGGACACGATTTATGCAGAGAGGCAGCTATAGCTTTCCTTTTTGCAGAGACCAGAGAAGTCAAGTAACCAGTCTGATGTCACACAGCTCAGGGCCCTAGTCCCACCTACCTTAGGAGTAAGAGGGAACTAGGTAGGATGCATCCATGGCAGGCACTGTGGTTGGCACTTTCCTTACACAGATCTCATCTGACAACAGCCTATGAGGTAGGCCGTGTGATCCCTGTGATATGGAGGAGAAAACTGAGAGGTTAAGACACCTGCTTTCAACAGATCAACGTCCTGGCTGTCCACCCATGAACACACACACTCCCCAGTGCTGCGGCTGGCCCCAACCCTTGCTAACAGGAGGCTCTCCCTGCCCCAGGGAGGAATAAATGGACCGACCATCTGCCCCTTCTTCCCGCCTTTTATCTTGGCTTCTTAGTGCTAACTTATGGACGGCAGGCAGAGGCTGAAATGATGAAGGTGAGGAATTAAGAGAGGGCGGGAAGAAGGAAGAGAGGGGGCAGGGCTGTAAACTAATTGTTCTAAGAGGAGGTTGTTTCCATTTCCTTGCTGAAGGGAAGGCTGTGTTTAATTAACTCTGCTTCTGTGCTGGGGACAGGGCCTGATTGAAAATGAGCTACGGGGCCTCTGTTACAAGGCAGAGGGCCCAGCAGCCTCACAACCGCACCAGCCCCGTCGACGTCTGGGCACAAACTCTGAGGCAGAGTGGCCCAGGGGCTCTGCGGTGTCTGTGTTCAGTACCCCTCCCCATGGACCCTTCCCACCATTTGTACCAGCCTGCAGGTTTCCAGGCCTTTGCATGAGCATCCTTCCCCCTTTATCTCTGCCTCTGCCCTTTCCTGTCTTCTCTGGCTGGCACGACACATTCGCTCCCCTGTTTTCGGATGGCGTTGTTTGGTGGCAAGAAACTGAAGCTTGCCCTAGCTTCACTTAAGTAAAGAAGGCTTGATTATCAGGCCACAAGGGTGCCCCCATGAACCCCAGAAGCCCGAAGAAGCAGCTGGGCCTCTAGAACTCAGAAACGGGAAGGGATCGGATCTGAACAGCTCTGTCCTGCCCACCATAGCTTCTTAGCCCTGCCTCTTTCTGGATCTGCTCCACTCTCCCCCTTCCCTCTGCACTAGCTCCGCCCTTCCAGTCTTCAGAAGCTATGACTCCCACTCTCCGGATGCAGGTTTAAATACTTGAGGGCGAGAGTTCTGATTGGCCCAGCTCATTGCTCAGGTGCTCATCCTGGTCCAATCAGCCAGGGCTAGGAGACTCGTCACATGACTGTCCCTTCAGGGTCAAGCAGGGCTGCTCTCTAGGCGACAGGAGGAGCACAGAAGACGGGGATTAGGGTCTCAGGATTCAAGGCCACCTCAAAGCTCTCCCTTTCAGAAGCGCCCCCCTACTTGACTCGCCCTGTGGAGTTAGTAACCCTTCCTCTGTGCTTCCACTGCCCTTTTCGCACACCAGCTGCGTGACCTTGGGCAAGTTACTAATTTTCTCTGTGCCTCAGTTTCCTCATCTGTAAAATGCAGGTAATAACAGAACTCACCTCATGCAGTTGTTCTGAGAATTTATTAAGGCAAAAGGGACAAAGCACTTAACATAGGCCCCCGGGCACATAATTACTGCTCAGGTATACGAACTCTAATTTTGTTGTGACCATTGTTTCATCTTTTAGAGCATTTTTTGCATCACTTGGAATAACCTTCTTATGTGTCTGTCTCACCCGCCATCCTGGGCATTACTGTCTGGAGACACCTGTCACCTTACAAGTCTAGTATTTGCCTCCAAACCGGGCACAGCACCTGCCATAAGGTAATTGCTCAGTAAATACCCGATGGCCAAATGACACCGACCATCACTTCCACTTACTGGTCATATGCTATGTGCCAAGGCAGGAGGACACACAATGCAGTGCCTCTTGGAACCCGGGCCCTTGATGCACGTTTGCTGGATAAATCCAGTAGCAGGTGCTTCATAAACCCTCAGATTTAATCCCCACCACAGCCTTGGGAAGTAAATTTCTGTCTTCATTTTACAGAAGGGGGATTCACCATACTTGGTGAGTCCCAAGGGGCCCAGAGTCACCTGCCACCAAGGGGAGGGGAAGGTGTGGAAGGCAGGGCTGACAGCACTGCCCACTGAACTTCCTGCTGTGCAAACAGGTTCAAGGACCCGGGGGCACCAGATTGACCGGCAGGAGGCAGGTGGGCAGAACCCTCCATCCAGCCAAGGCGATCCAGGGAGAAGTGGTGGGTAGGGGCACTCAGTCTAGATAGATGTCAAAATCACTGCGCTCTCCAGGGATAAAAAACAGAAGCAAGTCAGGTGCCAGCTCCACGTGCTGATGTGCCTCTGCGTGTAAACGTGTACAAGAATGTATTGGTGTGTGTTCTGTCTGTGGGCCGCTGATGGGGCCAGTAGATGTGATATGTTTTCCTTTTTTGTCAAATTATTCAAGGCCTTCAAGTATAGGAACCTCTTTATCCCTTAGCCCCAAACTGTGACTCAGAGCTCAAATCCCAGCACGGTCACGACCTTGCTGTGTGACCCTGGGCAGGTTTCTCCCCCTCTCTGAGTCTCCATACAGTAGTGGAGTTGAATGAAATTATTTGTACAAACCCTTCCAGCTCAGAATGGTGGAGAGGCCCAGGGGGTCGGGGTCAGGTGCGTCCCTTCATCCCTCCATGCAGAAAAGCCCTGCCCTGAACCTCGGAGGGGAGAAGAGTTGTGGGCTGGAGACTGCGGTATTTTCTGTCCCTGATTAGGAGCCTCTTGCTGGTGTCTAGGCCCTCTGACCCTACATTCGCTCATCTGAAGTGTGCACCAACTGCTTAATCAGACGGCTGTCAGCACAACTGGTTAATAGAGGCTCCTGCTTTCAAAAAAAAAAAAAGAAAGAAAGAAAGAAAAAGAAAGAGAGAGAGAGAAAATGAAAGAAAATGCTTCTGTAACTCAGCTGTTTATTTAACTTTCCCTGGCATTAATGATTGTGAGGCTTGGGAGAGGGGGAGAGATGGAAAATTAATTTGAGTCTCGCCAGAAAAGCCAGTCAGGGAAATAATGAACTTCCCAGTCTTACGGAGAACAGAGCAGGGGGAGATGCCAGGGGAGAGAGAATCCCCCCAGCCTCCACATCCTGGGCTCAAGCTGGGCCGTGTCAAGTGATGGGCAGACTGCCGGCCCTCTCGGAGCCAGAGTCAGGCAGGGATTCGGTTCCTTTCAAGATGCAAAACCCCATCAAAAAAAAATTCCCCCCCAATCTTCTTAATGGAGGGAAGCAGAGGTACAGCTAAGGGTGAGCCAAGAAATTGCAGATAACAGTTATGATCTTGTGCTCATGTGCTCAGAACCTCGGCCCCCCGCACGCGCACATACACACACGAGACAGATCCTTCTCTTAAGGACGGAGAAGATGGACATAAGAGATGTATGGTTTCAGAGTGGAAGAGCTGGTAAGGCCTCGAAATACATAAAGTTTGAGTTCCTTTTCTATAAACATGGAAACTGAGACCCAGAGGGAGGTAGTAATGTGTCCAAGACTATTCATGTTGAGTATGAAACACAGCTGGAGCTCAAACCCACATCTCTCAGCTCCTGGTCCCCCTATCTCCCCAATAGAGGATGTGCATAAAATAACTCTGCTATGGGCTGAATGTTTATGTCCCCCCCAAATTCATATGTTGCAGCCCTAAGCCCTAATACAACAGTATTTGGAGATGGGGCCTTTGGGTTTGGATGATGTCATAGGGGTGGAGTCCCCCATGATTGAATTGGTGCCCTTATAAGGAGATGAAGGGAGCAGAGCTGTCTCTGCTCTCCACCATGTGAGGACACAGCAAGAAGACAGCCATCTGCAAACCAGGAAGAGAGCTCTCACCAGAACCCAACCATTCTGGCCCCTGATCTAGGACTTCCCAGCCTCCAGAAATGTGAGAAATACATTTCTGTTGTTTAAGCCACCCAGTCTATGGTTTTCTGTTAGAGCAGCCTGAACTAAGACAAACTCTCTCAGTTATAAATGACATAAGCTGTGGGGGTGATTTCAACACAACTCCCATGGCTGATCCTCATTGGACCATCTTGGATCATATGTCAGTCTGGAACCAATCACGTAACCAGGAGAATGGACTATACTGATTGGCCAGATGTAGGTCAGGTGACCCAGCCTTCCTTGACAACCATATCTGCCTCAGCACCCCTGCCCAAACCACGTGCCTTAGCCAAATGGTGGGCTATGCCTTGTAGTCACCCACGTCTGGGTCCTTGTCCACACTGTCCTCTCCTCCTGGGTATCTTGAGATACCATGAGGCCCAGTTCAGATACCACCTCATAGAGGAAGCTTTCTGTGATCCTCCTGGTCCCAAGTGTCATCTATTCTCTCTCTCCTCTGAATTTCTGTTGCCTTTCATTGGTCCCTCTATGACGACACCACCGCTTCAGCATTTTATAGTTAGCTGGGCTTGTCTTGTCTCACTCACAGACTCCTTGAGGGCAGGGACTTTGTCTTATCGAATGAATGAATGAGAGTTCATGCAGGGAATTTAGAAATCAGAAATGACAGCCTCCATGCAGATATCCACATTCCTCTTTAATAATATAGTTCCTTCTTCGATGACTGGCCATGTCAGGATGTTCTTCTTGGTATCTGACTTAAATACCTCGCGCTTTTTGGGGAGTGGGGGACTTTATAGAGACATTCACCACCTTCCTATAAAAGGTCTTCCTTTTGAGCTTTGCTCTGACTTCTTCCCTCCCCAAGCCAAATCCCTTACTTCAGGATTCAGCATGCACCAGCTGTGGAACGTGGGAGGTGGGATCCAGCCCGGCAGCAGCCTTACTGGGCTGGCGTGTTCCCAAAGAGGCCCAGAGGCTAGTGCCCAGGAAATACCACTGCCTCTCCCCTGGCTCCTCCTGGCAAGCCCAGTTCTGCACCCCTCCCTTCCCTTTCAGCAGCCTGTCAGTGGCTGAAGGACGGGAAACTCACATCTTCTTCCCCCATCCAGCATCACCACCAAGTCCCCCACCCTGCACCCTCCTGGCTCCAGGAAGCTGTGAAGCTATTCCTGATGAGATGGCACTCAGCCTGGCTCTCACCACTCGAGGGAAAGCAGCTCTTTGCATGCCGTGCCAGGACGCTGATGAAGGAAAAGAACCATCACCCCACAAGGAGCAGCAGGGAGGATCAGTGTCCCAAGCCTGGAGCTCTGTTTACTCTTACCCAGACTCCAGTGCTGAATTGCCCCTCATTGTTCCAGCTTCCCCCATGATCAGGAACAACCAATACCTCTGTCTCCCTGAGTTCTTCCCAAAAAGCCACAGAACACGGAAGACGAAGTTCTTAAGGGTCATCTTGTATATATGTCTCACAAGAGAGAATACCAAGGCTGGGGTAGAACATGGATGAGGGGTAAAAATCTCAAGAGGTAGATTTGTTCTCAAACTGGGGACTGCGTCAGGACCATCCAAAGACGACTCAGAGACCCTACCAGTGCAAGCATCCCAGGACCCCACTCTGTGAAAACTGTTGGCTCCCCAATAATATTGTGTATCCCCAATAATATTGTGAGTCTCAAAATGGCATGAACATGTTTGTCTCTCTCAGCAACATAATCCTAATGGTTGGCATTGTGCCTGGCACATAATAAGTGCTCAATTAGTGTTTGCTGAATGAATTATTGCAGAATAAACTTCATTTATTAAGCTATAACCAATATGTTTTTTTTAAAAAACATCTTTATTAGAGTATAATTGCCTTACAATGGTGTGTTAGTTTCTACTTTATACCAAAGTGAATCAGCTATACATATACATATATCCCCACATCTCCTCCCTCTTGAGTCTCCCTCCCACCCTCCCTATCCCACCCCTCTAGGTGGTCACAAAGCACCCAGCTGATCTCCCTGTGCTCTGTGGCTGCTTCCCGCTAGCTATCTATTTTACGTTTGATAGCGTATATATGTCCATACCACTCTCTCACTTCGTCCCAACTTACCCTTCCCACTCCCCATGTCCTCGAGTCCATTCACTACGTTTGCGTCTTTATTCCTGTCCTGCCCCTAGGTCCTTCAGAACCATTTTTTCTTAGATTCCATACACATGTGTTAGCATACAGTATTTGTTTTTCTCTTTCTGACTTACTTCACTCTGTATGACAGATTCTAGGTCCATCCACCTCACTACAAATGACTCAATTTCGTTTCTTTTTATGGCTGAGAAATATTCCATTGTATATATGTGCCACATCTTCTTTAGCGATTCATCTGTCGCTGGACGCTTAGGTTGGTTCCATGTCCTGGCTATTGTAAATAGTGCTGCAATGAACATTTTGGTACATGACTCTTTTTGAATTATGGTTTTCTCAGGGTATATGCCCAGTAGTGGGATTGCTGGGTCATATGGTAGTTCTATTTTTAGTTTTTTAAGGAACCTCCATACTCTTCTCCACAGTGGCTGTATCAATTTACATTCTCATTAACGGTGTAAGAGGGTTCCCTTTTCTCCACACCCTCTCCAGTGTTTATCGTTTGTAGATTTTTTTTTTTTTTTTGTGGTATGCAGGCCTCTCACCGTTGCGGCCTCTCCCGTTGCAGAGCACAGGCTCCAGACGCGCAGGCTCAGCGACCACGGCCCATGGGCCCAGCCGCTCCATGGCACGTGGGATCCTCCCGGAACAAGGCATGAACCCGCGTCTCCCGCATCGGCAGGCGGACTCTCAACGACTGTGCTACCAGGGAAGCCCTGTTTGTAGATTTTTTGATGATGGTCATTCTGACTGGTGTGAGGTGATACCTCATTGTAGTTTGTTTGTTTTTTTGTTTTTTGCGGTACGTGGGCCTCTCACTGTTGTGGCCTCTCCCGTTGCGGAACACAGGCTCGGGACGCGCAGGCTCAGCGGCCATGGCTCACGGGCCCAGCCACTCTGCGGCACATGGGATCTTCCCAGACCGGGTCACGAACCCGTGTCCCCTGCATCGGCAGGCAGACTCTCAACCACTGGGCCACCAAGGAAGCCCCCTCATTGTAGTTTTGATTTGCATTTCTCTAATGATCAGTGATGTTGAGCATCCTTTCATGTGTTTGTTGGCAATCTGTATATCTTCTTTGGAAAAACATCTATTTAGGTTTTCTGCCCATTTTTGGATTGGGTTATTTGTTTTTTTGATATTGAGCTGTGTGGGTTCATCTCTGGGCTTTCTATCCTGTTCCATTGATCTATCTTTCTGTTTTTGTGCCAGTACCATACTGTCTTGATTACTGTAGCTTTGTAGTATAGTCTGAAGACTGGGAGCCCGATTCCTCCAGCTCCATTTTTGTTTCTCAAGATTGCTTTGGCTATTCGGGGTCTTTTGTGTTTCCATACAAATTGTGAAAATTTTTGTTACAGTTCTGTGAAAAATGTCACTGGTAGTTTGATAGGGATTGCAATGAATCTGTAGATTGCTTTCGGGAGTATAGTCATTTTCACATTGTTGATTCTTCCAATCCAAGAACATGGTATATCTCTCCATCTGTTTGTATCATCTTTAATTTCTTTCATCAGTGTCTTATAGTTTTCTGCATACAGGTCTTTTGTCTCCTTATGTAGGTTTATTCCTAGGTATTTTATTGTTTTTGTTGCAATGGTAAATAGGAGTGTTTCCTTAATTTCTCTTTCAGATTTTTCATCATTAGTGTATAGAAATGCCAGAGGTTTCTGTGCATTAATTTTGTATCCTGCTACTTTACCAAATTCATTGATTAGCTCTAGTAGTTTTCTGGTAGCATCCTTAGGATTCTCTATGTATAGTATCATGTCACCTGCAAACAGTGACAGCTCTACTTCTTCTTTTCTGATTTGGATTCCTTTTATTTCCTTTCCTTCTCTGATTGCTGTGGCTAAAACTTCCAAAACTATGTTGAATAATAGTGGTGAGAGTGGGCACCCTTGTGTTGTTCCTGCTTTTAGAGGAAATGGTTTCAGTTTTTCACCATTGAGAATGATGTTGGCTGTGGGTTTGTCATATATGGCCTTTATTATGTTAAGGTAACTTCCCTTTATGCCGACTTTCTGGAGAGTTTTTATCATAAATGGGTATTGAATTTTGCCAAAAGCTTTCTCTGCATCTATTGAGATGATCATATGTTTTTTCTCCTTCAATTTATTAATATGGTTTATCACATTGATTGATTTGCGTATATTGAAGAATCCTTGCATTCCTGGGATAAACCTCACTTGATCATGGTGTGTGATCCTTTTAATGTGCTGTTGGATTCTGTTTGCTAGTATTTTGTTGAGGATTTTTGCATCTATGTTCATCAGTGACATTGGCCTGTAGTTTTCTTTCTTTGAGACATCGTTGTCTGGTTTTGGTATCAGGGTGATGGTGGCCTCGTAGAATGAGTTTGGGAGTGTTCCTCCCTCTGCTATATTTTGGAAGAGTTTGAGAAGAATAGGTGCTACCTCTTCTCTAAATGTTTGATAGAATTCTCCTGTGAAGCCATCTGGTCCTGGGCTTTTGTTTGTTGGAAGATTTTTAATCACAGTCTCAATTTCAGTGCTTGTGATTGGTCTGTTTATATTTTCTATTTCTTCCTGGTTCAGTCTCAGAAGGTTGTGCATTTCTAAGAATTTGTCCATTTCTTCCAGGTTGTCCATTCTATTGGCATATAGTTGCTTGTAGTAATCTCTCATGATCTTTTGTATTTCTGCAGTGTCAGTTGTTACTTCTTTTTCATTTCTAATTCTATTGATTTGAGTCTTCTTTTTCTTCTTGATGAGTCTGGCTACTGATTTATCAATTTTGTTTATCTTCTCAAAGAACCAGCTTTTAGTTTTATTGATCTTTGCTATCGTTTCCTTCATTTCTTTTTCATTTATTTCTGATCTGATTTTTATGATTTCTTTCCTTCTGCTAACTTTGGGGTTTTTTGTTCTTCTTTCTCTAATTGCTTTAGGTGCAAGGTTAGGTTGTTTATTAGAGATGTTTCCTGTTTCTTAAGGTAGGCTTGTACTGCTATAAACTTTCCTCTTAGAACTGCTTTTGCTGCATCCCATAGATTTTGGGTCATCGTGTCTCCATTGTCATTTGTTTCTAGGTATTTTTTGATTTCCTCTTTGATTTCTTCAGTGATGTCTTGGTTATTTAGTAGTGTATTGTTTAGCC
Organism: Phocoena sinus; assembly: GCF_008692025.1. NCBI lineage: Eukaryota > Metazoa > Chordata > Mammalia > Artiodactyla > Phocoenidae > Phocoena > Phocoena sinus. The sequence goes on along the minus strand of NC_045763.1, from coordinate 13,615,977 downwards.
TCCATGTGTTTGTATTTTTTACAGATCTTTTCCTGTAATTGATATCTAGTCTCATAGCGTTGTGGTCAGAAAAAATAATTGATACGATTTCAATTTTCTTAAATTTACGAAGGCTTGATTTGTGACCCAAGATATGATCTATCCTGGAGAATGTTCCATGAGCACTTGAGAAGAAAGTGTATTCTGTTGTTTTTGGATAGAATGTCTTATAAATATTAATTAAGTCCATCTTGTTTAATGTATCATTTAAAGCTGTGTTTCCTTATTTATTTTCATTTTGGATGATCTGTCCATTGGTGAATGTGGGGTGTTAATGTCCCCTACTATGACTGTATTACTGTCGATTTCCCCTTTTATGGTTGTTAGCATTTGCCTTATGTATTGAGGTGCTCCTATGTTGGGTGCATAAATATTTACAATTGTTGTATCTTCTTCTTGGCTTGATCCCTAGATCATTATGTAACGTCCTTCTTTGTCTCTTGTAATAGTCTTTATTTTAAAGTCTATTTTGTCTGATATGAGAATTGCTACTCCAGCTTTCTTTTGATTTCCATTTGCATGGAATATCTTTTTCCATCCCTTCACTTTCAGCCTGTATGTGTCCCTAGGTCTGAAGTGGGTCTTTTGTAGACATCATATATATGGGTCTTGTTTTTGTATCCATTCAGTCTATGTCTTTTGGTTAGAGCATTTAATCCATTTACATTTAAGGTAATTATCGATATGTATGTTCCTATTACCATTTTCTTAATTGATTTGGGTTTGTTATTGTAGGTCTTTCCTTCTCTTGTGTTTCCTGCCTAGAGAAGTTCCTTTAGCATTTGTTGTAAATGCTAAATGTTTGGTGGTGCTGAATTATCTTAGCTTTTGCTCTTCTGTAAAGGTTTTAATTTCTCCGTTGAATCTGAATGAGATCCTTGCTGGGTAGAGTAATCTTGGTTGCAGGTTTTTCCCTTTCATCACTTTAAATATGTCCTGCCACTCTCTTCTGGCTTGCAGAGTTTCTGCTGAAAGATCAGCTGTTAACCTTATGGGGATTCCCTTGTATGTTATTTGTTGTTTTTCCCTTGCTGCTTTTAATATTTTTTCTTTGTATTTAATTTTTGATAGTTTGATTAATATGTGTCTTGGCATGTTTCTCCTTGGATTTATCCTGTATGGGACTCTCTGTGCTTCCTGGACTTGATTGACTATTTCCTTTCCCATATTAGGGAAGTTTTCAACTATAATCTCTTCAAATATTTTCTCAGTCCCTTTCTTTTTTTCTTCTTCTTCTGGGACCCCTATAATTCGAATGTTGTTGCATTTAATGTTGTCCCAGAGGTCTCTGAGATTGTCCTCAATTCTTTTCATTCTTTTTTCTTTACTTTGCTCTGCAGTAGTTATTTCCACTATTTTATCTTCCAGGTCACTTACCTGTTCTTCTTCCTCAGTTATTCTGCTATTGCTTCCTTCTAGAGAATTTTTAATTTCATTTATTGTGTTGTTCACCATTGTTTGTTTGCTCTTTAGTTCCTCTAGATCCTTGTTAAACGTTTCTTGTATTTTCTCGATTCTATTTCCAAGATTTTGGATCATCTTTACTATCATTACTCTGAATTCTTTTTCAGGTAGACTGCCTATTTCCTCTTCATTTGTTTGGTCTGCTGGGTTTTTCCCTTGCTCCTTCATCTGCTGTGTGTTTCTCTGTCTTCTCATTTTGCTTAACTTACTGTGTTTGGGGTCTCCTTTTCACAGGCTGCAGGTTCGCAGTTCCCATTGTTTTTGGTGTCTGTCCCCAGTGGCTAAGGTTGGTTCAGTGGGCTCTGTAGGCTTCCTGGTGGAGGAGACTAGTGCCTGTGTTCTGGTGGATGAGGCTAGATCTTGTCTTTCTTGTGGGCAGGATGGCGTCTGGTGGTGTGTTTTGGGATGCATGACCTTATTACGATTTTAGGCAGCCTCTCTGCCAATGGGTGGGGTTGTGTTCCTGTCTTGCTAGTTGTTTGGCATAGGGTTTCCAGCACTGGAGCTTGCTGGTCGTTGAGTGGAGCTGGTTCTTAGCATTGAGATGGAGATCTCTGGGAGAGCTTTTGCCATTTGATATTACGTGGAGCCGGGAGGTCTCTGGTAGGCCAAAGTCCTGAACTCGGCTCTCCCACCTCAGAGGCACAGGCCTGACACCCGGCCGGAACACCAAGACCCTGTCAGCCACACAGCCAGGTACGTGGGGAGTTTCTTGCCTTTTGGGAAGTCTGAGGTCTTCTACCATCGTTCAGTAGGTGTTCTGTAGGAGTTGTTCCATATGTAGATATATTTCTGATGTATTTGTGGGGAGGAAAGTGATCTTCACATCTTACTCCTCTGCCGTCTTGAAGGTCTCCCACCAATGTGGTTTTAATACACATTGATCATTGAAATACGTGATCCCCTTTACTCTCTTTGAACAGCTAAGGATAGCTCTAGAATCCCTGGACAGCCTTTGGCACCCTCTAGAGATCTGGAGCACTTGTGTTAGGAAACAATGAATCTGAACAAATTGTCTCACACAATAAGTATTCATTCACTGATCAGTTCATTCATCCAATAATTGTTTACTGTGCACCTACTATGAGACATGCACTGTTCTAGGTCCTGGGGGGACAGCAGCTAACAAGACTGTGTTGTGAAAATTGTTACCTATGCAATTAGACTCACAACAAGCAAATAAGCAAAGAAATATGTAAGGGAATGTAAGGGAGAGGTAAACATTGTGAAGAAGGGAGTGGGGTGCCATCTTTGCTAGGGTTGTCAGGGAAGGCTTCTGTACTGAGAGGACACTAAAAGAGATTTGAAGGGAGCAAGAGAATGAACCATACAGATATCTGGGAAGACCATTCCAGAGAGAGGAGCAGTAAGGGCTGAAATCTCGAGTTGGGGGCATGCCTGGTACATTCCAGGAAGAGCAAGAATGCCCGTGTAGTGAAGGTGCATGAGCGAGAGGGAAAATAACAAGAGATGAGGTTAAAGAGCTGGGCAGGGGGGCTTCCCTTGTGGCGCAGTGGTTGAGAGTCCGCCTGCCGATGCAGGGGACACGGGTTCGTGCCCCGGTCCGGGAAGATCCCACGTGCCGCAGAGCGGCTAGGCCCGTGAGCCATGGCCGCTGAGCCTGCGCGTCTGGAGCCTGTGCTCCGCAACGGGAGAGGCCACAACAGTGAGAGGCCCGCGTACCGCAAAAAAAAAAAAAAAGAGCTGGGCAGGGACAGATAGGTCCCACCGAGGCAAGAGGGGCCACAGGACGGACTTTGGGTGCTATTCTGAGTGTGGCACAATCAGGTGAGCACTTACTATGCACCAATCACAAATAGTGCCCCTATAGCCCTGCCATTTCTAGGGCTGAATGGGCCAACAAGTTATAAGAAAGAACCATGGCTCAGGTTCAAGCTCACCATATGGTTCTTTCTTCATCTTTAGTTCATAAACACGAGGACTTTGAGGACAGAAAGGGTTGGGGTGTCACTAACATGCCTCAAGCCCCCTTTATGTGCCAGCACACAGCATCCTACCTGTCCAGCAGAGCCATGCAAGGCAGGGGTTACTGTTATCCTCAGTTTAGAGATGGTCCAGAGTATCTCCTCATCAGAAATTGCTTCCCAGCCTCCTGGAGACAGGAGGAGGCACGGTTGGTGTCATGGTGATGATGCTGGGTGGGGAAAGAGGATGACAGTTTTCCATCCATCAGCCACTGACAGGTTGATGAAACGAAAGGGAGGGGTGCAGAGCTGAGCTTGCCAGGGGAGAGGGTTGGCATTTCCCGGCACCAGCTTCTGGGCCCCTCCTGGGAACATGCCCACTCGGTGGGGCTGGTGCTGGGCTGGACCCCACCTCCTCTGGAAGAAGACATTCCAACAGCCTGGGCCTGCTGAGTCCCAGAGAAGTGAGGGATTTGGCAAGTCAGAGCATATACCAAAAGGTCACAGAGTTGCCAGGATTCAAACCCAGATCCACCTGGAGCCCAAACCTGAGATGCTTCATGAAGCAGCCAGCATCCCCCTGCTGCCCTTCTTAATTCTCTCCCCACTGTTTAATTGAAGGAAGGCTCTCGACGATCCCAGTCTGCCCCAGGAAGCCTACTCTCACCCAAAGGAAAATTATTTTGAACTCAGGAAATACAACCTAGTTTCACTCTCCATCAAAATCCCCTTCCTCCTAGAAAGAAAGGACATAATCTGTTAGGCCTCCCCGATGTATTGGATTCTGAAATAGGGACTCAGGAGAGGCGTGACTGTAGAATGGTGAGACTCCAGGCGCTCTGGCAGCAGGATGAGTGATTGAGATATTTTGGGCAGGGGCCCTTCCCAGCAGCCATCATTCACACCATACAGGCTGCTGCCTACTCCATTTATACATAAAGCTGAGCTTGTGCATATGTGGGTTCTTGCCAATAGTTTTTAAAAAAGCATTAGTCCCAGGGAGGGTCTATTCATAGACTCTGAAAGCTGGAGGATCCTTAGAGAGCATCCTAGTCCAATCCTTGCATTCTCACATGGGGAAACTGAGGTCCAGGGAGACAAAGTTTCTTGTCCAAGGTCACACAACTGCAGTTCAAGGGCAGAGCCGAGATCAGAGCCCCGTTTGGCTGACTCTTGCCCAAGGCCCCTCCCCACATCATACTAAGTCACCTATGAAGTCAGACAGACACTGAAGCTTGGTTTTGCCACTACTTAGCTGGATGACCTTCAGTAAATGCTTTAACCTCTGTGACCACTGGCTTTCTCATAATAATAGTACCTGCATCACAGGCTGTAGGTTAGATGAGTGCCTGGCCCAGGGCAAGTGCTCAGTAATAGTTAGGAAGTTGTCCAACTGCCTCATGTCTCAGGACCTTTCTCTACTTCTTTATCTCCTGTGACTCAAGGAACTTTACCTCCTGTTCCCAGAAACACAAGCCCCTCCAGGAGAGAGCTAGCACCACAGGAGAAGAACCAGGCCATGGCATCACCTTCCCTTCTACTCCACTGCCTTGTTTCTTCTGAGTGCTAGCTCAGAGCATCCTGTAGTGGGAGACTAGAAGGGTGGCGGAAAGGAGGAGAGGACTTGGTGTTTGTTCCTCAAGCCCGGAAGTGCAGAGCTCTAGGGGGAGAAGGAGAGTGTCTGTAGAAATACCACAGAACCAGGCAGTAACACGAGGTCAAACAGAAAAGCAGGGCAAACCTCCATCTCAAAGGCACAGCCTCAGCCCCACCTGCTGTGATGAGAGCCAGAGGGTCTAGGGCTTGGAGAAGTGAGTAAGGGAGGAACGATGGCCAGAGCAGAGATGTTCAGGGTACAAAGATTCCACTCACTCCATTGGGCTGAGAGATCCTCAGTGGTGTCCTAGGGAGGTGCCAGTTGGAAAACCTTGCCCTGAGGGTGGACACAGGATAGAGGCTGCCATCTGCTGGTCCCTGGGATCCATGGCCTCCATCCCCAGAGGCCCACCATGCACCCAAAGCCTCCCAGATCCTGAAGAGTCACGCTTTGCTTTACAGATGAGAAAAGGGTATCCCAGAGCAGGGGGAGGACCCACTCTCACTGTCCCGCCCCCAAGTACATGCAACTGTGAAAGCCGACTCAAGACTCAAATTTCCCTCTCACTGGCTCCTTCAGATCTTTTTCTGTTACTCCTGTGGGATCAAGACAGATAACCCCAGAATTGCTGGACTAAAAGCATCTTGGGCTTTTAGCTAGCCAGGAAGCCTGGGAGACAGCAGTTGACAGAGTAAGTGTGTTTCGTTGTTCTTTGGAGGAAGAAAAGAGTCCTGTGGTAATGGCGTGTGGGATCTGTCTGTGGTGCTGAATCCTCTTCTTAGCTGCCCCGTCTACTGATTCCTGTCAGGAGCTGATCTACTTGGTAGGACATCCATGGCAATTCTTTAATGTCAGGACAATTTCTTCTGCCACTGCAACTTTTCCGGGTCAACCCCAATGAAGTGAGGATGACATCAAGTAACAAATGCATTTTAAGAAAACTCTCTACCAAACATCACCATTAAGGCAAACATCAAATTTCATGTCTTGAGCTGTTACTGTGTACCAGGCACTGCTCTGAGGGCTTGACATGTAATGGTTTATGTAACGTTGACAACAGTCTTACGAGATAGGTACTATTATCAAGCCCTCCTCGTTACAGATTAGGAAACTGAGGCACAGCAAGGTTGAGTATTTTTTCCAAGGTTGTGCAGCTAGTAAGTGGTAGAGCCAAGATACACACTCAGGCAGTCTGAATCCAGGGTGCACACAATTCCATCACACTTTCCCATCCCCTTGTAATCACGTAACGCAACTGAAGGACAAATGTAAATGATTTTGCATCATCTACTGCTTTGCATGATTGGTGACATGGCTCCTTTCCATAAGTGCAAAAATCCAGGAGCTGGCTGATGAAGAAAGGGACTTACGTCCTTCCTCTAGAGAAGGGTGCACTGGGGTCAGAGTGAAGCCCAGAAACAAAGGCAGAAAATCCTCGGGCACCTAGAAGCCACATCTGGTTGCCAGGTTGGGTCTGAGGCAGAGAATCAAGTGGGACCCTGAACACAAAAGATGCAGCAAACAGGAAGTGGGGGCTGGAAGACCAGAGTCAGGAGAAGCAGGGCTAGGTCCCAGGATGGATAGGTCAGCACTAGATTAGAGGAGACATTCTGGGAGCCTCTGTAGTAAACTCTGTAATGCAACACCCAGAAGGTCCTTCAGGAAGAAATGAAGGGCTTGGTGTCCAGCTACTACCCACTCACAGACCTTGACTGGAAGCCCCCTTCAGGGATGGCCTCAGCTGAAGAGTCACCTCTCCCACGTCTTGCCTCCTTCCCAGAGTGGCCCACATCCAATGACTGATTGACCCAAGGGTATAAAGACCCAGCACCTCACCCCCAACTTGGGCAGACTCTGAAGCATCGTTCCAGCTTTGGCTGGCCAAGGTCATCTGGGGACTGTGTCCCAGCTCAAGTTCTCCCTCTGCCCAGTCCTGCTTCCTTTCTCTCCTTTCCATGGGCGTCGTTCCCAAGAGCACTTCCTAACACACATCCTGCACACCAAGCCCCATCTTGGGGTCGGCCTCCCATGGAAACCAACCTGTAACAGCCTTTGATACCCAACTTCACTTAATGGAGATGCCAGCCAGCCCATTCCCTGGCCATGTACATACTTGCACTTTAGATTAGCTATTTATTAGTAAGTTGATTTTTCATGTAGGAAAAAAGAGCACAGAGAAGATTTTTCAGCAACATTATAGAAAGGCAAAACCTTCCCTTCCTGGACCCATACCATCCATGTGGAACACTGCAAAGGAGAAAGATGAGTGGGCGGACAAGAAGCGAAAGATAGTGCCAGCCTGAAAGGGTGATCTGTGCCAAACTTCACATCTTTGTGAAGGGTACCTATGGAAGTGGCACAAAGGTTTGAGGTGAACCATGTATGTCACAAAAATATAACTAAAGTTAGTAATTGTACGATATACACAACTGCAGCTGACCATGGAGATTCACTCTCGCGTCACGCTCACTGCAGCACGGTGAGGTCCGCATTGCTATTACACCCATTTTGCATGTAAAGATATGGACATTCAGTCACGCAGCTGGCCAGTGGCAGACTGGATTTCAAATGCCTGTTTCATGGTTGCAGAGTCCAAGTTCATTCTACCATACTGGGCTGAAAGAGTAGAGAGGCCAAGGCAAAGATGGAAAAAAACAAGAAAGCAAAAAGCAAGGCGAGCGAAGGAAGCTGTGCAGGTGGTGCAGGGAGGGTGGCCAGCACCAGCTCCGGGAGCTTCTCCACCATCTCTGTGCCTGGTGTTGCCAGACAATGGCGGAAAGGACGGAGGCACGCGTGTCTTTGCTTCCCAAAGCCAGAGCCTGATGAGGAATTTCAAAATTCTCTTGGCTGCCCTGGCGGGACTCACTACTGACAAATGGAGAACAAATGAGACCATTTCGCCAGAAATTAAGCAATAATGGCCCTCTCAGAGGGCTCCACCAGGCGGGAAGCAGCCAAAGAAAGGACCTAAGAGTTCCGTAGAGGAACAGGATAAGGAGAAGCCATTTATCAGATTACTATAGGGAGAGAGAAACTCATCAACCCCACACCAGCCTCCGGGCTTTCCCTTCACATCGTGGACAGAGGGAGGCCTTGGCAACTCTGTGATCTCTTAGGGAGGCAGCCCAGCCTCCAAACTCAGCCTCCTTCTTGGATCTGACTCAGGGCATGAGACACCCCATTCACTACGCAGGTGCCAGAGCATCTCCCAGCCCCCAGCCCATAACGTGGAATCAGAGGGGGGATTTAAGTGAGGTCAGCGCTGCTGACCTTCAAGTTAATCTCTATGGCTCGGGACGTACTCCAAAGGGCCTTGTGGCGTCCTGGAACTGACTGCAGTTCAATTCAACAAATAGATGTGACACCCCTAACAGTGGTAATAATAACAGCAAGAGTAGTAAGTAGCAACTGTCACTTACTCTGCACCACACACTCTGCTGAGCTGTTCATGGGAAAACACTGCAAACAGATTCTTGTATTATCCTGTGCTGTAGATGAGGAAACCGTTACACGTGGAGCTCAGGGAAGTTGAGGAACGTTGTCCAAGGTCACCCAGCCCATAAGAAGTAGTACCAGGCAGGACTCAAAACTGCCTCTGAGTCAAAGTTCATCTCAAGCACCACGCCACCCAGTGCCTGCTCCAGAGTCATTCATGAAAGTCCCTGACATGAAGATTCCTAGGAAGGAAAGATTGTTTCTACCTGAAGGAGTCAAGAAAAACTTCCCGGGAGGGCTGGGATCCCAGTGGGACCCTGAAGAGGGGTGATTTGAACAGGTGTGGCTATTTCAGGTCAAGGTTTGTCCTAGAGCTTCTTTGGGATGTTGACTGAAGTCACAAAGGAAAAAAGTAGAGTCCAATAGTCAAATACATTTGGGAAATGTTAGATTCAACAAAATTACACCAGTTTACTAACGCTGAGATTTCTCAAGAAGGAGTTATCAATGTGGAGGTTCCCTGAGGTTTTCAACCAAGGAACTCCTTTCCGGGGGACCCACTTACAGAGTTTGGGTTACTGGAACACACATCCACAAACTGTTTTATGAGATGATGAAGCCCTTCCCATTCCTCTGTGTTCTGGGGACCCCTGGCCTGAGAGCCACGCAGGCCCCATGTGGGTTCTTCTGAATGTGTGCCCTTGTAGAGGCATGCACCATCAGCCCTGAGAATGATGTGTGTGGAGGAAGGGAAGCAGGATGAGGGAGTCATGGAAGAATCGCACCCTAGGAGGAGTGACTTTAAGAGGCAAGAGGAGAGGCCAGGCGTCAGGGTCAGGAGGAGGTCAGGGCAAAGGCCTGCAGAAGGTCAGATCAGACGCCCATTTAGAAAGTTCTTCAGCTTGAGGAAAGGCAGATCTGGAGACCTGGAGAACCGCCTTCATTCCTATCACAGGGCTGCACTTGATGGAGGCAGACCGGCTTCCCAAGAGCTAGGCAAAGAGGGTCTGGAAGAGAAAGGGTACCAGATGAGAAATGCTTCCCTTAGAAAAGAGAAAGGATGGCCTGAAGGTTAAGACCTCAAGCCCTGGTCATTTGAATCCCAGCTTTGCCACTCAGGACTCAGGTACCCTGGGAAAATTTCATAACTTCTCTGAGCCTCAGTTTCCTCATCTGTAAAATAGGGATCATATTATCTCCTTCCTAGGGTCATTGTGAAAATTAAATGAGATAATCTTTGTAAACTACTCAGCCCAGTTTCTGGAACGTGATAAACTCTCCATAAAAGGGAGCTATCTATTGAGGGAGTTACCACAATCCATGAGGTTCTGAGCCTAACCCAATCACAGGTATAAGAAACCCTTTGGCAACTCAAATGGTGGAACCACAAGAGGGACAGGCCAGCTACCCAGGCTGGGAATGAGAACACACCAGGCTGTGGTGCTCAATTTGGATTTAGGGAAGCAGGAAAACTTAGACCAGATATAGTGGGAGATGTGACAAATTTGGACACATGAAAGGGACCATAGCTAATATCCCTCTGAACACCCATGGCCTTGCACACAACACTCCTCGGAGCTTGCATTCATCACTGCACGCTTACTATGTGCCGTTATAATTAATTCATTAATTTCTCACAACAGCCATGGAGGCAAGTACTATTTACAGGCCTGTTTTCCACATGAGAAAAGTGAGGCACAGAAAAGTTAGCTAAGTTGCCTGAAGTCTTAGAGTTGGTGCCTCATTGGGCCTCGTTTACAGTAGAGCTCAGTAATGGCTGAATCTTCTGTGAATCTGGGGATCAGAGAATGATCCTGAGGGGTCACTGATGGACATGGCAACAAGCGTTCGGATTTGGGTTGCAGAATCAGACCTGAGCTGCCAGGAGGGAAGGACTGAGCTACCCACAGGACAAGACAGAGCAGTGGGCGTAACCATGAAAACCAAAGCCGTGTGTATTTCAGCACTCACTGCATGCTATTGTTCCAGGCACTTTCCATGAGCCAACGTTTAATCCTCCCAACAGCTTTGTGAGGTGGGTCCTCTTATCATCCCATTTTACAGATGAGGAAACTGAGGCACAGAGTGGATATGTCAGCTGCTCAAGGTTGGGCCGGCTCCACAGCCACCTCTTCCTCACTTACTGGGCTAGTAGTCATGGCCTGCAGCTCACCTACTACAGTGAAATTCTTACTGGATTTCTATTGCTTTAATTTGGGCATAGCTGGGACATTGGGATAGGGATAAAGGGGGCTGCAACCCCAAGGGCTTGGAAGAGCACTACTGAGGCCCTTAGGGGACAGTGGCAGGGGCCAGTAGGAGTAGCAGGTGGGGGGTAAGTGATCAGTGGGTCACACAGGAAGTGCCTGTTTAGGACCCGTACCAGGACCATTCTGCCATCAGTTGACTTTGGCTGGCTGGACCAAGGTGTCTCAGAGGAGGACGTAGCTGGAGGCTGAGGCTCTGCCACGTACCCACATGGCCCAGCTGCCAAGCCCAGGTAGTCTCAGAGGAAGAGACTAGAATGGGGCTGGCATTATGGGGCTTGTCTCTTGATGAAGAACAGTGTAGAATGTGGGACAGGCTCTGTGCCAAGGTCATAGGCCATGAATAAGCCATGACCTAAGAGAAGGTGGGACAAACAAAAGGGTCAAAGTAGAGAGCTCCTCTCAGGGATGGTTCCCAGGGGCCTTGTCAGACTTCCCAGTGGGGAGCCTCCGAGGGCCCAGTTAGACACCTCTTTAGAGCCACAGTGGTCATTATAATGAAGGGAAGAAGCAGAACCCACCAGAGTTGCCAGGAGAAGGCTGGAATGCTTCCTCCCACGGCATTTTAATGCCTAATGGCTGACAACAAGCCTTTTTCTGTTGCTGGCTCACTGGTGGCCTTCTCCTATTCACCATAGCAAGTCTTTGAAGGGACGTGACATCACTTTAATTCCCAATATCAGAATCGCTCCTAAAGGCATGTCCCCCACTGTGGTAGAAAGAACAATGTCCGAAGATTCTGGAAATCTGAGCACTAATCCCAGATCTGCTGCCCTCCAGCTGTGTGACCCTGGGGAAGTCAACTCACCTCTCTGGTTACTCTGCTCGTCCAACTATAAAACAAGATATTGGCATGATTGTAGAGGACCCTTCTAGCTCTGGGCTTTCAACTCTAGTAAATTGTTGGCCCCTTCATGAAAGGGATCATGAATTATCTTTGTGTGAATGACTTAGCAGAGTGTTCAGAACATAATGGGACCCAAAAACAGTTGGAATAAGGGAGGCAGGCAATAGGGGAGGGGAAGAAGAAAGAGAAGGGAGAAAAGGAAGGAGGGAAGAAAGGAAGGCAGGAGGGAAGGGAGGACAGGTGGACAGGGGGGTCTCTCAAGACCAGGAAGTTTTACTTCTCTTTGTGCCTCATCCTACCCAGGCCTAGCACTGGAACTTGCACTTGGTAGGCCGAATGCTAATTATCGGTTAAATCTGAATGGAGGCCCCATCAACCTAAAACCTCAGCGAATGGGATCCCGCAGCAAACTTCAGCAGAAGACCTGATAACGCTATCCCAGTCTTCTCCAGCTGCGAGTAATGGAGTTGTTGTTTTAAATACAGCTTATCCTGGCAACCCCATAATTCAAATTCATGTATGTTTGTCTGCTACACAAATAATCACATTAGGACCTGTAAGGGGGAAAAAAAGCTCTGCGCTCGCTTCAGAAGAAAAGGCAGGAGAATTAGAAGAAGTCACAGTGATATTTTCAGTGGGTCAGCAACAGTCCTGCTGCTGTGGTCGACCAGATGGACAACTGAGACGCTGTTCATGCTGGGAATTGCAGGAATCAGAAGTGCCTCAGCAGGAGCTGGAGGGCTGGCGTCTCCATAGACTCAGGCAGCAGAGATGAGACCACAGCAAGGCTGGTCCTTTCTCTGGCCTCAGTTTCCCCACAGGAGGGACTGGAACCCCATGAGAGAAGCGATAAAGTGCTGTTGTTTTGATGGTTGGCTCTAGGCTGAGACAAGTCTGAATTCAAGCCCAGTTTTGAGCCTGTGAACTTGGGGAAGTGAATGACCTCTTTGAGCCTCAGTTTCTTTCTGGAAAAATGAGGATAAGGACAGTACTGTCCCCACAGGGTTGTTGTGAGAAATAAGGTCATGCAAGGTCCTTTACTTAGACTCTGACATTTAGTGAATACTTAAGAAATATTATGTATATAATATACAATATATCATATAACACAATATTATATATATACAGGTAGGCATATATACTTAACTTAGGTATCTTTCCCTAAACATGACACCATGTAGACAAGCATCCACAAACACCAGTAATAACATAAAACTGTGTCATTAAGTCATAAATGTTGACACAGATGGGCAGGCAAGTTGTAACTATTTATAAGGAACTGCTCATAACTTAATCATTCAAGTGTTGTTTTTAAAAAACAAACCTAGGGCTTCCCTGGTGGCGCAGTGGTTGGGAGTCCGCCTGCCGATGCAGGGGACACGGGTTCGTTCCCCGGTCCGGGAGGATCCCACATGCCGCGGAGCGGCTGGGCCCGTGAGCCATGGCCGCTGAGCCTGCGCGTCCAGAGCCTGTGCTCTGCAACGGGAGAGGCCACAACAGTGAGAGGCCCGCGTAAAGAAAAAAAAAAAAAAAAAAAAAAAAAAAAACAAACCTAGAATTTTCACAAGGTGGAAGAGGAAACACGAGCTGTCTTGGCTCTTATTTGGTGAATAAAGTATTCAGAGGAATTTCACTCATTTCTGGGTGGTGGTTTAATTGATAAAAGCATGTGGAGTGTCTCTGAGCATCCATTGAGTTCATCAGAGATTTCAAAGCTGTGAGAAGTGTAGAAACCGGTGGAGTTGTACAGAAGGACCCTGATAAACACGCGGGGGTGGGGAGGTGCCTAATAAAATTTTAGCGAGATTAACAGATCGTATGGGGAAAAGTAAGCCCTTATGTTGGGCTTCCCAGGGTGTGGGATGTATCTCTCTGGTGTGACAGATTTAATGTGATTTCAGTGTCATTACAGGTGGAAAGAGAAATGACATCAGTGGCACCAACAGCTTCAAATCACACAGGGTGAGATCGAACCCCTTCCGATTGTTTCAGTCCTTCCGATGGTATCAAGGAGAAAGTCTCCTCTCGTTTCTCCCCTTCCACACCTCTCCTTTTTATTTTTAACATTTTCCCTTTTTCACCAAGAGCTCATACTCACGGCCTTTGCCAAAGCGGCAGGCAGAATCTGATTAACAGTGATTCAGTTTCATGGTATTTATTTAAATTGACGGCATATGATCCCGAGTTTCTATTTACAGCAGTGATATAAAGTTTTATTTGTGACGGGATGCGTTAATGTGTTCAAAAATAGAGCCGAGAAAAGCAAAACAATGGTACAAGAAGTCTGCAGACATGACAAGAGTCGAGAAGGTGGTTTGAAGTGATTCCTGGGTATGGAAACATCAAGAAGGGGGTCGGGGAATGTGAGAAGCTGGAAAACTGTCTACACCTCCACGACCACGAAGACGAGGAAAAGAATGACAGGAAGTGAGAACCAGGGCAAGACCACTTAGGAGTAAGTAAATAGAAGCTGAATGCAAATTAGAAATCAGCAGCAATGAATGTGGACACATATCTCACAGGATATATGCCACCGAAGTGGACCCAGCAATGAACTTGGACGTGGTGCGAGCTCTCATCCCCTGATCTAGACACGCTTTTATGGCCCCAGGCACTGAGCTTGTCAATGGCCTTCAGAGGGATTGACTTGGCAGAATCTGCTTACAGCCCCCGGCCAATCCTGGGCCTGTTTGCCCTTCCCTGGTTTGCTCACCCTGCCCACCTTCAGGTCCAGAAAGCAGAGGAGGGCCAAGCGCTGCAGGCTGAGTTTCAGAGACTCCCCTGGGAGCCAGCTTCTGGCTGGGTCCAGCCAAGAGGAGACACTGTTGCAAAATGAAAGGATGGAGGAAGGGAGAAACCAAGGCACTTCTCCCCTCACTTTCTGCCCAGGCAGCTCCCGGGGAAGTGGCTGCCTCTCCTCCATGACACTAGCACCCACTGGACAGAGCTGCTGGGGTTCCAGCTCCCCTGGACCCTGGACCCTGGACCCTGGGCTCCAGGAACAACTCCCCCTCCCATTCCCTCCAGCCAGGGGGTGGTGGCACCCTCCCTTCTTCTGTTTGATTTTTTGGCCTTGCCATCACCTGTAGATGCCAGTTCCTTATATTAAGACACCTCTCCCACCCTAGTTTAATACTAGTTTAAATACTTAGAGCAGTTTCTGTTTTCCTGGTAGGGGCCTGACTGATACACTTCCCCAGACCTTTATTTAGTCAGAAACAACCTGACAGTGTGAAGAGCCCTCTCATTATACCCATTAAATGCTGAATTTCAGGAGAATAAGCCGGTTGGCTGTGTTTACAACTAAATGGATCATGGGTCAGCAAACGTGTCTGTGAACACGAAGCTATTTTAGGCTTCGTAGGCCACGTAAGTCTCTGTAGCATGTTCTTTTTTTTTTCTATTAAGCCCTTTAAAATGCAAACACTATTCTTACCTTGCGGGGAGGACAAAAATGAGCAGTGAACAGTAGCTTGCCCACCCCCGCAATAGCTGGTAAGTAAATACACCCCGTCCCACTCCCCAGCCTTAAGTGGTGCCCACACCTCCCTCCCGGACCAAGGCTGGTCATGTGACGTGGGTCTGACCAATCAGTGCATTCATTTTCCTGGCCCTAGATTGCTTCTGAGCAAAGAATAAGTGCTTTGAGAAGGGCACCCCCAAAGGGAAATAACATTTGAAATAAATTAACCTACTGGAAGCCAGGCGCTATACTGGGCACGTCACATGTGTTAACTCTTTTAATCCTCACACTAGGAGTCTCCTGAGGTAAGACAAATAGTAAGTGGCAGTGTCAGGTTTTGGAAGCAGGTGATTCAAATCTTTTTATACCCTTTGCCATCCAAAAAAAAAGCTTGGGGCTCAAGAGAGGGGAGAGGAAAAGAAGCCTTCCTTGACACATGGCTGGGAACCCCCCAGCTAAGAATAAATGCACTGGAGTTGTCCAGCTATAATCATCACTCATATTTAAAATAGGAATCCTATTTCCCAACTTATGGATGAAAACCCTGAGGTTCAGAGAGGTGAAGCACCTTGCCCAAGGTCACACAGCTCATTGGTGGCAGAGCTGGGGTTTGAACTAGACCATGGGCAAAGGTGAGAGAACTTGTGAGGTTTTAAACAGGGCCTGGGGATTTTTTTCTAAACCACAGAATTGCAGAGGCAGGGGTGCCTGGGGAGGATGCCCTTTGACCCATGCCCTTTGACCCATGTGGGAGGCTCAGGTCCTTCCTCACTGCCTCCGAAAGTGCCCCCGTCTGTCCTTCAAGCCCAAGTTCAGAGTCTCTCTCTTTCAGAAACGATTCCCTGACTGCAGCCCACGGTTCTCGCTCTCTCCTCTGAACTCCTCAAGCAGTTTCTGTCTGTAGCACTCATTTAGCAATTAATCACCTACAGCCTCCTGACAGCCCTGCTCCTGCAGCCTCCACCTACTGTTCAAATCCATTGCTGTTCTTTAGCTCTGGCCTCCCCAGGTGGATTGTAGACGCCCTGTCGGCCGGGCTGGGCCTCCTGCTCCTCTTTACAGACTGGCACACGGTCGGTGCTCAATAACCCTTTAACCATCCCATCCCGACGAGCCCTGTCCTCTCAACGCTCATTAGAGCGAGTCTAGATGAGATGGCCATGGTCACTTGCCAACCACGTGACATGGACAGTTGCGTCATCCTTCCTGACCCTTCGTGTCCTCACCTATAAAACGCAGAATGTCACTGTACCTTTCTCATGGGGTTGTGTGAGGTCTAGTGGGACTGACCAGGTGTCTTTCGTCTCTTCTGTGCACAGTATTAATGATTCCAGTGGGGCCGCCCCCATCACACGGGCAGCCGTGGGCGTGTGACCCCGTTGTCCTGGAAATACCAATCAGTCCCGGAAATACTGATCCGCCCGGAGGTGCACTTACGCTCCAGGCGAAAGCCGATCAGCCTCCCCTGGATGGCTATACACACACTGGGTGAGCGATGGCCTCTGTTCCACTCCGGTGATTAAGCCGAGAGAATGGAAATCTGGGGGCAGCCACGTGGGAAAAGCCCCACTGTAGCGGGAGAGAAGGCAGTTGCACGGGGAGGGGAACAGAGCAGAGCAGAATGGAATGGAGAAAGCAGAAGACAGGATTTAGGCGCTAAATATGGCTGTGCAGGGATCCACCCGGGATTTACCAATTACGTGAGCCAATAAATATCATTTTGCTGGAGCCGGTTTGAGTTGGATTTCTTCACTTGCAAATGAAAGGTTAAACCAATACAGAGACTTTCATTGCACATAACATCTCCTAGAATAATACCTGACAAATAGGAGACGCCCAGTAAATGTTTATCGCCACTAGCAGCAGCAGTAAGAAAATAAATGCTTTTTCTTAGGGTGTTAGAAGAGGGATCTACATTCAAATCTTGCTTCCATACTTTAGCAGCTTTGGGTCTTTGGGCAAGTTAGCTAACCTCTAACCCCTCAGAGCCTCTGCTTCTTCATCTGTAAAATGGGCTGAGTCGTGCCAGCCTTACAGAGTTGTGAGGACGAGGAAGCCTGTGTGATGCTCATCCTGCCTGGTGCAAGGTATGTGGTAGGTGCTTAATAAATGCGAGTTAGCCACTCCGCTGCGACGCCTGGCCAGGGACCCAATCAGAAGACAACAGTGTGTGCAGCCCAGCCCCCACCTCCTCCACTGGGGAACGCTGAGGCTCGGAGTGGGAATTACCTGCCTGGGATCTCATAGCGAGGTATGAGCCTGGGTTCCGACTGGGTCTCCAGGTCCTGATTTTGGGCTCCAGCTACCATTTTAGAACCGTGCTGCAGCTCACTTTCCTCTCAGAGTCACTGGCTTCTCTCTCTAGGTGTAAATGGGAACAGGCGTGCAGCTCCACGGACTCGAGCAAGTAACCTCTTTTCCCTGGGCCTCACTTCCTCCATCTGTAAAATGGGAACGATCGTGATCATGTTTAGGACACAAGGGCTGTCTGAGTGTTGTCAATCACCACCTGTTTTCTTTTGCAAGGCAGGGGAGGAGGAGATGCTGGGTCACATGCCACAGAGCTGAGTCACTCATCCCCAAAACCCTGCCTGGCATTTCTAGTCCAGCGAAAGGTTGGTCCTGCCCAGTGTCCAGGGTATAAAACACCTTCAAGGTCTGCAATTTTCCTGGCTGACCCTAGAAGACAGGTTATTTCTCTAGTAAGATGCAGCCAGGAGGAAAAGGCACTGCGGGCTCTCCCTCTGGCCCAACTCTGCCACGTGCCAGGAGCCAGCCAGCCAGAGGCACTGCTGACAGCTCGCTCGCTCTCTCTCTCTCTCTCTCTCTCTCTCTCTCTCTCTCTCTCCCCCCATTCATCTGTTCATTCCCTCACTCACTGCTTCCATCATCCACTCAGTTATTCATTTACACGTTCACCCACTCACCACTCACTCATTCACTGATTCACACAGTGTATCAGGCACTCTTGGGCACCCAATTCATATCCTTTCAGCCCCACCTCTTACTCCAGCCATCACTGTGGTGACAGTTCTGCACAGACTTCAGTCAGCTTGGTGTGCGTGCCACCTGCAGTTACATCACCTCAGGCCTACCCGTGTCCTCTCACTTCCTGCCCAGGGCTTTCCTCACTCTGTGACATGGGCTACCTGCAAGGACCCACATGGCATGCACACGTGTGCAACCCACAAGTGCAGGAGCATCAATGCCCAGGAGGCAACCCTTGGACAATAGAATATGGAAGCCACTGGGTAAACGTTCTCCCCCTGGGCAGACCGTCTTGAAACACATTTTACACGCTTCTCAGAGGTCCCTTGGAATCAAGCAATCAGTCACCCATAGCAATGACATATTTAGGAAGGGAACTTTTAAAAAGTTATCCAAAAATTTAGTGGCTTAAAACAACAATAAACATTTACCATCTCAGTGTCTGTGGGCCTGAAATCTGAGAGCAGCTTAGCTGGGCAGGGCAGTTCTGGCTTGGGGTCTCTCAATATGTCAGCTGGGGTTGTGGTCATCTGAAGGCTTCACTGTGGTGGGAGAACCCGATTCCAATATGGCGCACTCACACGTGGCAAGTTCATGCTGGCTGTTGGCAGGAGGCCTGGGTTCCTCACCAAATGGACCTGCCCATAGGGCTGCTCATTGCATTGCAGCTGGCTTCTCCCAGAACAAGTGATCCACGAGCGCAAGTTGGAAGCCTCAATGTCACTTCTGAAGCTTCAGAAGCCGTACACTATCAAGTCTGCAGAATCTTCCGGTCACAAGGAGCAGCCTGTTCGGTGTGGGAGAGGATCCTGAATGCCAGGAGGCGAGGCTCATTGGGCGCCATCTTGGAGACTGGCCACTAGGCCTTCCCCCCCTGTTTCACTCCCCTGTCCTTCACCCCGGCCCTGGGATCACACTCCCAAATGAACTATTTACCCTGGAGTCTTTGTCTCAGGCTCTGCTTCTGGGGAAAGGCAGACAGACTAGAAGACAACCAAGAGAAAACCAAAAGACACTCTCTCAGCCAATGACTCACACATTCAACAATTACTGAGCACCTAACGTGTTCAAGCCACTATCAGAATCTTTCCCCGTCTCCAGACAGGAAAACATAGCACCACTACTCCCGCTGAAAATAAAAGGAGTCAAGGCTGGGAGTGTTGCTGGCAGGGGAGCAGACTGGGGGAAGACGGAGCCTGCGGCCTGGGGCTAGGAGGAGGAAACCCGCTCCTAAGAAGGCGGGTGAGCTTGAAAACATCTATTCACTCCTCTGCACCTCCATTTCCTTAGTTGCAAATTTGAAATACTTACTAATAATAAACTAATTTTATTCCCTGGACTCCCTTCCTGAACTCAGAAGTCAGGCCCCTCAGAGAAGGTCCAGGTCCCTTGTGTTGGCTTCCTCACCTACCAGGGAGATCTCAGGGAAAGCATTACCCGTGTTGGGAATCCAGTTCAGGAACAGTTATCCTCCACAGGCTGGAGGGAGGCTGAATCCCCCAGGACCTCGAGAATCAGCCTCCTCAGTTGTGAGGTCTTAAAGGGGCAGGGATGGCAGAGGGGACCTGGCACACGGCACGTTTCAAGCAGTTCAGCGCAGTGCTCCTTTCACAATAGATGGACCAAAAGGGTTTGCTGGTGTCCATGATAATGATGCTGGGTGTGTCCTTTAAGTCTCTTGATTTAAGCAAAAAAAGATATTATTGGCTCATGTAAGCAAAAAATCCAGGAATCCACATCAGGTATGGCTGGATCCAGCGGCTACAAAGATGTGTCTCCATCACCCAATCTCTTGTCATCTCTTGACATTATGTTCCTTCATATTGACCTCATTCTCCCACCCCTAGAGCCAGAGACTATTCCCGCCTGAAGTGAACTAGGGAGGCAGGCAGAAGCAGGGTGATTCCCATCCCAGGGGGAATGGACACAATAGTAGGAAAGTAGCAGATGTCTGCCAACAGGCCTTGGCCTCTGCATTGCACCATGCTTGTCTTTCACTTCTCTCCCTGGCTATTGCCCTTGTTTAAATCCAAACACATTGGCAGAGCCTTCTAAACAGTTGTTCAGAATCATCAAATCGTAGGCCAGCAGAGCTAGAAGGGGACTTCAAATGTGACCAGTCCATAAATGGCAAAGATACAGCACACTTACCATCACTCCCCTCTCCCGTCCCCTATGCAGACATCACTAATAGATCACAGTTCTCTCTCTTGCTGAGCTGAGATACAGATCCAGAATCCCTTTCACTACAGCACTCCAGGGAGCCACTACTGATTGATCACAGCTAACTCCTGAGATGATACCTATGTCTATTACTTTATCTACACCAACAATTTATAATGGGGAAACAGACCTAGAGAGAGAGATTGCTTTGCCCAAGACCATGCTGTCAGACGGGTTGTCTTGCTGCCTTACCTTCCTGACTGGAAACAGGTAGGATTGTTGATCTCTCTGTTGCTAAGATCCCTTCTTAATAACACTCTGTGGTTCTCACACCTTCCTTCCTCCTTTTCTCTGTTACCGGGCTCCCTCTTTAATCCAGATGGACCAGCCAATAATACCTACAGAAGCAATAATAGTAACAAGAGCTCATTTTTTATTGAACATTTACTGTGTGCCAAGAACTGCCCTTTACAGTACCTCCCTCACAGAGGAAACAGAATTTACAAACCCTGGTCATGGTTTCCATCTGCTAGCAGACCTCTGAGTAGACAGCCCCAAATCAGGAGTCAGGAAACTTGGGTACTTATCCCAGCACCCCCGCTAACTATCTACACGGTCTGGGCAAGGCCCTTGTCATCTAACTTCCCCAGGCCTCAGTTTATCCATCTATAGGAGAGGGGGAATATTCCGGCCAGGCAGCCCACAGGAGTCCAGACGAGCTGGGCCCTCGGCTCATGGAAAGGGCAGCCTAGAAAGCAGTGTCCCCGGCAATCATCTTACCCTGTCCAAATTGCTTCCTTGCTCCTTTCTGGGAGGAGGAACAAGCGGTTAGGTGCCATGCTGACTGTAAATGGAAAGATCACCTTACATATTGGTTTCCACTTGGGTCCTGGCCCTGGACAAGGGGGCCCTGGGACTCAGGCGAACAAGGTCAAAGTTAGGGAGTGAACATTTAGGTGTGGGAGCTCCTGGAGGCTGTCTGGGGATTCTGTATCCCAACACAGCATCCCCAGTGCAGCCTGGAGGGCAGATTCGCAGAGGTGGGAAGGGAACAACATTTGTAGACTCCTACTCTGGGTCCAGCTTCGGCTTGAGGCTGGAAACCGGAAGCTGGTAGGATTCATTTCTTTTTTTTTTTTTTCTTTTATATTGGAGTATAGTTGATTAACAATGCTGTGTTAGTCTCAGGTGTACAGCAAAGTGATTCGATTATACATATACATGTATCTCTTCTTTTTCAAATTCTTTTCCCATTTAGGTTATTACAGTGTATTGAGCAGCATTCCCTGTGCTATACAGGAGGCCCTTGTTGGCTATCTGTCTTAAATATAGCAGTGTGTACATGTCAGGATTCACTTCTTTCTTGAGCAAAATAAGTCCACTTTTGTTTCATTAAGTAAATTCCAGGTATCAACTTCTGGGATGCTCTAGAAAACTCTTCTCTGAGTGCTGGAGGAGAATCTGAACCCAGGGAGAGATTTCAATGATCCTGGATGGTCCAGCCCTGAGCCAAAAATGCATAAAATGATTTAAGAGCATAAAAGGGACCTTGGGGGGTGCCAGACACCTTCGATGTGGCACAGGCCAAGTGCCCTTCCCAGGTTGTCCCCACTAAACCTGACATAATCATGGAGAAAGGAATATTATCCTCCTTTATACAAACGGAAAAGCAAGGCTTAGAGACATCCAGCCACCTGCTCCTAGTTGCTCGGCCAGTGAGTTGCTGGGAGCTGAACCCAGAACTTTTCTATCTCCAAGGCCTGTGTTCATGACCTGAAGAATCTCCACAATGGGGAGGCAGAGTTTGGGGGTGACCTGGAAGCCCTAGTATTGGGGAGCCTCCGGCTCAGTGGAGAAGATGTTGTGCCCAGGGGGGTATGTTGGTATTTTTCTCTCTCTCTACACGGAGGGAACAGCCAGGAGTTTCTGGGGCCCCATCTGCAAATGTGCGGAGGCTCTCACAGGCTGCTGGTGGTGGTCGGGGAAATCAGGAATCCATTAGAAGCAAGGGCTTAGGGGCCGGTCCCTGGTCACAGTCTACTGCATACTGATTTCTCACTGTGGAGAGGCATGGCAGCCAGGGATGGGGAGAGAGAAGTGGAACAGGGCACCGAAAATAACTAAAAAACGAAGTCAGTCATCGGGCATCTTGCAAGCATGTACACAGAGGCCAGGGCATCCTGAGAGGCAGGAGCTGAAGAAGGATATTCTGACTGAGCTGAAAGCAGAGTCCACTGGGGTCTGGTTGAGGCCACAGTCTCAAGTACACAGATCAGCCCCAGCCTCCCCGACACCTGGCACAGCTGCTGACCTGCTGGGACCAGCCTGGAGGGGAAACAGGGAGGCACTGAGCGCCCCCTTCCCAGGCTGGGCTGTCTGCCAACTGGGGTTAGGGGCTGGGAGTAATTCAATATTTACCGCGCACCCAGACTGTCCTCCGAGAAACCATTCAATGCCGTGAACCTGGCCTGACTCTTCCCAGCCCATCACCTACTGCATCACCAGCACCCAGGTCAACCAGCACACCCTGAGCTCCTGCTGTGTGCTACACACACACATAGACACATAGACACACGCATGTACATGCACACACACATCTCATTTCATCCTCACCCCCCCAGAGTGCTGTGTAGAGTGGGTATTGGTTGTTTCACCTGCCCACCATCCACTTCTTTTCCTTCTGGAAATATCGCCATGCTTTTCCTTTCCGTGGGTCTATACAGGTGGGCGGGGCTAAAGCCCTTCCCCACTCCCGGGAGTGGGCATGTGACCCACATCTGGCCAATCAGCATATTCTATCCCCCCTGGCTGCAGTGGTTGGTTCAGAAACAGGCTAGAAAGACAGGTGGCTGAAAGAGCTTGAGGGACTAGCCCGAGATGACACAGTTTGTAATGTCAGTTCCAACCAGCGTGACATCTGCCTCAGACTCCAAAGCACGTTGGTTTGTCCATCATTTATTTTTTACTCCAGATCACTGTCTTTATCATCGGAATCTGGCCAGGGTGACAGACAACTTCAGTGCCTTGTGAATTTCAGTTGGTCTATTTTTGGCGAGCTTTGACGCACTACAAGAGTCTTCACTGGGGCAGAGTCACTGGGTACAGATGGGATTTAGCATCTAGACAGAGGTTACAAGGAGCGAGGGCTCACTTCATCCTCATATAAGTATCCGGGACTTTTACCACAGCCTATAACACTGGTATTTGGTGAAAACTGTTTTGTTTCATTGCCTTTGCATCAAATGAATGGTGTCCCCCTGTACTGACACCCAGTTCCTCCCTCATTTTCCAGAGTCCCCAGCTTGGTCCCCCTGGCTTCATAGCGACTCCCAGAGCTATGCTCTTTTTATTTTGTTTGGTTTGGTTTTGTAGATTTCCCATATAAGTGAGATCATATAATGTTTGTCTTTCTCCGACTTATTTCACTTAGCATAATGCCTTCAAGGTCCATCCATGCTGTCACAAATGGCAAGGTTTTCTTCTTTTTATGGCTGAATGATATCCCATTGTGTACGTATATCACATTTTCTTTATCCACTCGTTTATCAATGAGCACTTAGGCTGTTCCCATGACTTGCCTATTGTAAACATGCTGTAATGAATATGGAGGTACATATATTTTCCAGTTAGTGTTTTTATTTCAGTTGGATAAATACCCAGAAGTGGAATCACTGGACCACATGGTAGTTCTGTTCTTAATTCAAAATCCTTAACTTAATCACATCCACTAAGAGCCTTTTTCCAAATAAGGCCACATTTCTAGGTTCTTGAATGAAAACCCGCTATGTTTGGGGGCCACCATTCAGCCTGTTACAGGGAGTAGAGTTTCATTTTCCAGCTATGGAAACTGAGGCCCTGAAGAGTTATAGACTCAGCCCTGGGTGATACCAGCATTCTCTAAGCACAGCCTCCTGCGGGGGAAGGGACTTTGAAAGAATAAGGAAATAGACTTCCACTGTGAGAGGGGAGAGGAGGACATGTGTCAGAGAACCTTTTGAGAGATGCCCCAGACAAGTAAACTTCGGGGAGGCTGAGCTGCCTGCAGTTACCCTGGACCAGGCTGGAAACAGCTGACACCAGGACTGTGCCCTGGAGCTCAAAGGTGGCTGCTGGCACATGGCCACATTAAACTCTCTTTGTAACATCTCTCACCCCAGGTGCTCCTGGAGTGGGCTCGGAGTAAGCCTGCAGAGCCCGGAGAGCACAGTGGGGAGCTGATGAAGAAAGTGAGGCGGAGAAACCTCCACAACATCTCCAGAGTTGAGGGATGCAGGAGGGTGAGGTGACATAGGGAGGGTCTTTTTCTTGATTCCAGTTGCAGGTGTGCTGCCGGCTAGCTGTGTGAGCTTGGGCAAGTCACGGCACCTGGGTCTCAGTTTCCCTTCCGTAAATCGGAGCCCCTACTAGCACCCTGGGAGGGCTGCTGTGAGCATTCAAGGAAGCGGCAGGTGTGCAGGGTCCTGGCCAAATGCCAGCGCTCAGGATATGTGTGTGTGGATTCCGAGGGTGGTAGTGCTGAAGAGGAGACGAAGACCAGATGGGGTGGGGCTTGGGGGGCGTTAGGACAGACGCTCCCGGAAGGCTGGGGGTGGGCATCTCAGAACTTTAAACGGCAGCCAGCTTTGGCTCCCTGGCCTGGAGGTTCTCCGGGAACATTAGTTCTCTTCCTTGTCTCTGCTCCCCAGAGAGGACCACCCAAGGGCAGAGCGGTCATGGCAGGCAGCTGGGGGACAACCCTTAACGAGCCAGTCAGCAAATTGGGCAGAGAGGAGGGGAGTGTCCCCCCAAACCTGCCTGTGCTATGCACAGGGACAACTCCCCTTCTCCAGGAAATCCTCTTTTATTTCTTCCCCCAATGCACCGACGTGGGCAAACTGTATTTCAGAATCGCCTGGTGGGCTGTGGGCACCAAAATGGTCTAAACATTGACCCCTTTGGAAATGCTGCAATATGTACATATCAGCGTGGCTGTTCTCCTTCGTCTGACCAGGAGATCCCAAAGTCTAGGCGGGGCCATGTCCTCACCCATCACATTTGGGGTCCCAGAGAGCAGACCCTCCTCAGAGCACTGATTTGTTCAACCGGCACGTGTTGAAAATCTACTGAGCTTCCAGCGCTGAGCCAAGTGATGGGCAGAATCAAAGATGGATATGAAATGAGTGTCTGCCTTCCAGGGTCCCCAGGTCAGCCATCCCATAGCCTTTATATAGCACCTACTTTCCATTAGGCGCTGTGAAATCTCTTTACATATGAGGGCGGAATTATGATACTTCCCAATTTATGAATTCATAAACAAGGCACATAGGGCTTGGTGATTTGTGCATTACGTTGCTTGTAAGCAGAGGATGTGAGGTTTGAATGCAGGCAGCCTGGCTAGAATCAATGCTCCGGGGGATGAGTGCCTGGCCTGGTCCGGGGACTACAAGTCTGAAGGGTGGGCGCGTGAGGGCAGGGGTGAGGAGGTGAAGCCTGAGAAAGAAGGGGAGTCCACATCCCAGAGGGAGGGCTCTGTCTGCCAAGAGAAGGACCTTCAAGTTCACGTCCTACAGGCAATGGGGAGCGACGGAGAGGGTGGGAGCAGGGGCCACGCATGATCAGATATAGAGACATCACCCTGGCTGCCTCAGGGAGAACAGCTGAGGCATGTGGAGGAGGTGTTCATGGAGTCTCGGTGCTTGACGCTCAGGGCCAGAGCTGAGTGGTGCTGTTGAGATGGTCGTGGGGGGCGGGCTGGAGACAGGTAGATGCTCCAAGGGAGGGCAGGCAGCCTCAGCATGAAGCCCCCACCCCCTCCCTCACCAACTCCGGAAGTAAGAGCACCCGCCCACAAGCATGGGCGGGGGTGAGTCCCCAGCTCTACTTGAGCATCCAGGAGGAGGCAGCTCTCACGTCCAGGCGCCAGAGCCCATCCCTATTCGTCAGCTCTTCCCCACACATGATTCATCTCCCTGACCTACATTCTCTGCCCGATTATCCTCGCAGACAAAGGCTGGGCAGGCGGAGGCCCTCAGCGCCAGGGCTGCTCCCTCTGGCCCAGGGAAGGGGGGCTGGTGAGAAGCAATGTAGGGAAACGTGTGCAAGCCGGGAGGCGAGAAAGTGGGGAGGAAGCGTGCGGAGGGGGAAGAAGCAGGGAGAGAGAACAGCACGGAGCAGGACGCTGAGCCTTAGCGTTCGCAGGAATTCCTCGTGCCAGGGAACGGAGCTGGCTCTGGAGCCCTGGATGCCAGCCCTTGCCCCCCACTACCCCCGCTGTGTGACCTTGAAGAGTCACTTTAAGAACACTCCAGCTGAGCCTCAGTTTCCTCCCTGGAAAATGGCCAGAGGGCTGGAGCCAGCCTGGTTCCAAGGCCACAGTCTCCAGGACACCGCTCACCCTCACCTTCCCCCAAGACCCGGCTTTGAGAGGAGGCTTGCCTCGTGAAGGCCACAGTGAGACCAAACCCCACCTCTCGATGCCAAGCAGGTGGGAGCAGGGACACGCTGCTGCCAAGATTAATGGACCAAAGAGAAGGCGTTAATTACAACAAACGGCTCCCAGCTTAACGGGCCCCAGCGCTTCCAGGTGAAGAAGCCCACCCCACCTCTCTCTGCCCAGGAAGGCTCTGAAAGGCCCCATCCCTCCCTGGAGCAGAGCCCCACTACCACGTGCCCCTATCAAAGAGCTCAAAGCACCTTTTCCATCCTCTGTGCACTTCTTTGATTGTCCCACGGTCCTGGGAGCTGAGACAAGAAAGGGCTTTGAGCTCTAATCCGGGCACTGTCTCCTTGAATCTTTTTAGAAATTCTCCAAAGTTGGTGTGCTACAGGCTGAACTGTGTGCCCCCCAAATTCATTTGTTGAAGCCCTGACCCTGCCCCCCCAACAATGTGATGCTATTTGGAGATGGGGCATTTGAAGATGATTAGGGTTAAATGAGGTCATGAGGATGGGGCCCATAATCTCACTTTAGGGGGGATTTGATGGGTTAGTGCCTTTATAAGAGGCACCAGGGAGCTCACTCACACTCTCTAGGTGTGTGAGGACACAGAGAGAAGGCAGCCATCTGCAAGCCCAGGAAGAGGGTCCTCACCAGGAACCAAATTGGCCGGCACCCTGCTTGGACATCCAGCCTTCAGAACTGGAAGAAATAAGCGTCGGTCATTTAAGCCCCCCATGTGGTGCTCTGTGACTAAGACATTAGTATGATCACAAACATGCCCCAGTCTCCTCTCAAAACCCTTTCATATCAAACTACTTGTGGCTCCTGGACGTGCTGGTCTGAGTCAGCCCTCACATGCTGTTGCCTCTGCCTGGAATGCCCTCTCCCTCATCCCCTCTGTCTTAGTGCTGACCGCCTACCTCAAGACAAAAACACAACCAGCAACTTCTCCTTGAGCTGTCCCTGGTTTTGTCAGATGGAACTGACCTCTCCCCACTTTGCAACCCGTGGCCCCCATGAGCTATCTGTCTATCTGTCTAGCTATCTATGCTATCCGTCCAAGATGCATATGGTGGTGAGGGCATAATGTCACCTGTGCTGTCATCCTCATAAGAACCCAGTAACCTCAGTGTGCCTCAGGGTCCCCACCTGGTAAATGGGGCTACGGACAGCACCTATCTCACTGGGGTGTTGTGAGGATTGAATTACTTAGTATACAAAGAGCTGACATATACTTAGCTGCTATTATTATTATCTTTGAATTCCCATGGTTAATAAATAATGAGATGAATCATTATCCCCATTGCATAGTTGAGAAAAGTGGGACTGAGCAGTGTGGGGGGAGAGAGGATTTGTTCATGGTTGCTCAGCCAGCCACCAGCACAGCAGGATCCGACCCGAGTCTAAGCTGGTTCTGCACTTCTTTGTGCCCCCATTTATGGGATGGAGACACCGAGGCCCAGACAGGAGAAAGCCCTTGCCCAAGGCCATGCAACGGTCAGCCCTCTGTAGAAGGGAGATCAGAGACCAGGCCCCTGTCTGCCGGGCAGACAGCAGCCCCCAGCCAAGCACCAGGGTTTTCTAGAGGTGATTTCATTAGCCTTCCCATGCCTCTCCCTCAAGACCAGCCCCCAACTGCCAATAGCAGTGACAGGTGACGGAGCCTGAGGTGATAAACACATCCCCTGACTTCCGTAACTCTGTCCAATTTGCCGTTCCCAGGCTCATGCCAAGACTGTGTTAATAAACCAAGTGGACTTTTCAGAATCCACCTACAATGACTGAGAGTGGATACAGTGTGAAATCTTGGCAGCTCTGCTGTCTCCTTCCTACAGAGCCTGAGGCAGGTGGGGGTACGGGGCACAGTCTCCTGGGGTTTCCCAGCCCCAGGGACACTCGGAGGTCATCTCTTCCAATGCCCTCAATGTACAGGTGAGGAAACTGAGGCAGGGACATTGCTGGGACCAGCATCCAGGATTACCAGGTCCTGGTCTGGGTGTCAGTCAGAACTGGGGTCTGGAGTGGTGGTAGTGTTTTGATGAGCTTGGGACCCCTGGGCAGGGAAATGGATTGGAAAGAAGGGTCACGGTGTGGAACAGAAACTAGGGGCTCAAGCATTTATCAGAGGAGGGGGTTTGGGATGGAAACCCACCACAAATCCAACCGCAGGAGAACTGTTAATCTCACTTTAGGGGGGATTTGAGTCGTCCTCCACAGTGACATTTCCCAGCACAGTCTGAGCCCCTGGAGGGACGATCAACCTAAGGGGTCTCTCTGATCCCCCCACCATCACTGACCTCCCCCTCCTCAGAAACCACGCCCCCTTCACTGAGCCCCTGGGCTCTTTATGGAGTCTGTCCCTCATCTTCAGGACCAAGTGACATGGACTCCAGTGACAGCCCAGGGGAAATCCTTGCCCACATCCTGAAATCCCCCAGGCCTGGGGGTTGTTTGCACCTCCTTAGGCCAGATCACCAGCCATGCCGGCCTCATCCAGTCCCCAGCTCCATTTCTGCGCAGCTCTGGGCCCTACACCCCCAGGTTCGTCCCGGGGCTCCCCTGAGCACGTGGAAGCTCCCAGTGAGCCCTGCACAGACCCTGGGTGACAAGTCCAGGGGAGGATGGAGAACCAAGATCCTCCCACAGTCCCCTCCGTTTCTGCCATCAGAGGGTCAAAGGGCAGGCAGTGACTCCAAGCTGCCCCTGCACAGCCCCTGCAGAGGAGGTGGCTGGAGGGGTCCAGCCTGGATAATCCACAGTCCCTGGGTTACATACGCAGAAGCAAGTGGTAACACCCAAACGTGGCCTGACCCATGTCCTGAAGCCCTGCGGGGCCTGGGTCCCCGCCAGCTTGGGAGGATGGACTCATGAACTTGCAGGTCACCACGACCCTCCAAGTGACCCCAGCTCAGTCCCCATGGGACCCTGCTTGCTGCAGGGAGGCATCCAGGTCAGTCGAGGCAGGAAGGGCCCGCTGACCCCTTACCCACCCACCCTGCTCCAGCTTCAATCAGAGCCTCTCTGCTCTTATCTGTTTCCCGTAGAGAATTTCCATGTAAGATTTTGTTTGAACAAAGCTTCTCTCTACTACAAACATTTTGCAAACCTCAGATCCAGCCCTGCCCCTCGCAGTTTGGCAGCCAGCAGAGGTTTGCAGTCAGGTGGCCTGGGGCCAAATCCTATTTATAACACTCACTGGCTGTGGGGTGGGGGAAGTGGGGGGAGTCTCTTCCCCTGAGCCCCAGTCTCTCTGTCTGTAAAATGGAGAACTTTGCAGGCTTGTTCTGAGAATCTGAAACATGCAAGGAAGTTGTCTAGTGTCTAGGAGACTGTCAGGGACGCAGTGAAATTCTTTTTAATTACAAACAAGGAAACGGAGGGTGTGCTGGGATGCCAGCCATTTGCAAGGTCACAGAAGGGCTGGCAGCAGCGCCCTGCCCCACCTCCACCCCGGACTGGATGCCGGCAACCCGGCTCCCCGCGGCTCAGGCTGGTTCCTGCCCCCAGTCCCCTCCAAGGACCGCAGCCTGCGCACCCCCCATGTTTGTGCAGCCTCAGCCCTCAGAGAGCCTCACTGGCCCTGACAAAGTGTGGGCGCTAACCAGGCCTTGTAGAACAGCACCCGCAGCGGGGAGGAGGGGAGACAGGAGATGGCCAATAAGCCTGCACATTGTTCATGGAGCCCTCCCGGGTGTTACCGCCGCTATTTAGCATGTAGATAACACTCTACCTCTCCGCTGGGTTTGCTGCCTGTGCCCTCAGAAAGCAGCCAGGAAGGCGAGATGCTGACTCCAAGCAAGGACGAAGAATTGGCTGGAGGCAGCCTGTCTGCCCCGAGCCTCACTCCAGCTCATGCATTCATTCATTCATTCAACACAGAATAGCAAAGCCCCGGGAACATTCCATGTCCTGCCCCCAGCACATGGTGGTTAGACCCAAGCCCTGCCCTCCAGGAGGATACAGTCTCGAGAGGGATTCACTCAGCCTGGAAAATGTGGTTCCTGCTGTCGCCCCCAACCATTAAGACAAACACAAGTGTACACACGTCCAGTGGGGCCACCCCCTCAGCCCTTTGGGGTAGTCAGGGGACAAAACTATCACCCAAAGGTGACTGTATTCAGCTCTTGCTCGAAGCTGCTAAAGCAGACGTGGAGGGTGGTTCCTCCAGCAGTGCGTGAGGATTATACCGAGGTGCCCAGACCGCCTCACCCCTCCGCAGGGCCTCTGCGTTCTCCTTTCCCATCTGCAACAATAGCACTGGTGGCCCTGGAGCCTGTGGGAAGCAGAATCGTGAATGACGAGCACTTGACGGACTTCTAAGGAGGACTGGGCTATAGGCCTAGACTATAGCCAAGGCTGTGGTCAGTCAGTGGCCAGGGTTGTGGTCAAACGGGGGATGGCTACTAGAAAAGAAGCTCCATGAGGGCCCAAACATTGTCCTGTTCACCACCGTAATCTCTAGCGCACAGAACAATGCCTGGTGCTCAATACATACACATGGAATGAATGAATGAATATGTTAATCAAGTTTCCTTGTATAGCTGGGGCCCTGGCTCAGGGTCAGCCTGTGTCCAGAGATAAGTCAGTCTGAGAAGCTTGTTGGAGCCTTTCTGTAGCAGGCACACTGAGGCCAGGGAACTGAATAGAAACCAAAGGACTCACTTGGTAATTAAGCCACCATCTTGGTTTCTCCAGTCCCAGGTCCTACACCAGTTCCCAGACTCACTGACACCTCCAGCCACTGAAGACCTACCACAGGACAATGCCCATTCTTCATGGGTCTCTGGCCCATCTAACCTTCCCACCACCACCACCATCACCTCCCCACACACACAAAAGAGCTGTTACCATCCGGTATCTCTGGACCTCTAGTCCCAGCTGATCTGATTGTGCTGTGTTTTCAGTACCTCCTCATCACCATAAGAACAAGGCCAAACTCCTTGGTATGGCATTCAATGCCCTGCCTACCTCTCCAGCCCCAGCCCAGGCTTCATGCTCCAGCAAGTGTGAACACCCTGCCTTTTCATGCTGCCAAGCCATTGCACACGCAGATTCCCCTCCAAGCAACACCTTTTACTTGCTTTCAAATATGGGAAATAATTGATTTTTTTAAACAAGCATTTTCTTGAAGAGTTGACCATTTCCGTTTGATGTTCCTCTGTGATTGCCTTTGTCACGCAAAGTATCGTAACTATCAAGTATGTGTTTATCTTTCCTGCCTTTTTAAAATCTCTACATCCCCAGAATCCAGTCCCAAGCCCAAAACTATATCATCACTATCACTACCAACACCACCATCATCCCCACCATCACCATCACCACCACCAACACTACCATCACCACCACCACCATCACCATCACCATCACCATCACCACTACCATCCCTGCCATCACTGTTGTCACAACTAACATACATTAAGCACTTACTATGTACCAGGCAGTGTATTAAGATATTTACATGATTTTCTCTGCTAATCCTTATAACATCCCCGCTGACTGAAAAAAAACCTCACAACCTAAAAGTTAAGAATTATGTTTTATTTGGTGGACTTTCTGAGGACTTCAAGCCTAGGAGACAGGACTCTCAGGTTGCTCTGAGAGACTGCTCTGAAGAAGCAAGCGGTGGACGAGGAGCCAGGATATACAGGGGTTCTGCAACAAAAACCAGGTGGTCCGAACATCAAAATATTACTGTTAATTAAAGAAAACCAGACATCTCAAGTTAAAGAATTTAGTGCTCTTCCACGTATGTGAAGATGCAAGAGTCTGGGCTCACTGAAATCCTTCCTTTGATGGCACCTCAGCTCTCCGGGGCCAGCACCCTGTGCTTTCTCATCCTGAGTCTTCTCAGGGTGCACCCTCGCGGGTGGCTTGCAGCAGCTGACTGGTAGATGATGGGCATCCAGTTTCTATCCTGAGTTCCCTCAGGGCTCACCTTCGGGGAGGCTGTAATGTGATGGTTTGATGGCTGCAACATCCTTTGTTTACTGATAAAGCAGGGAATGTTTTTCATTCCCATCCCCATTGAAGAAGAAGGTACTCCATCATCATCTCCATTGTATGGACGCAGAGACTGAGGCTCAGAGAGATTCAGTAATGCGGAAGGATTCAAATTTCAGCTGTTTCTCCCTTATCCAGATAGGGTAAGAGCCTGGATACTTCCAAATTCCTCATAATACATTATTTCTGTTTAACTTTAAAATGTCTTGAGAGGTCAGCCACTCAGAGGACCACTTATTTCTGTGGATTCCAGTACAGCCCCAGACACCACATCCCAGGAAGTAAACCTTTGGAACAGAGCTCTGTGTTGCCATCTGCTCCCCCACCCCCCTCCCCACCCCTGATTTCAGGGTCAGCATCAGGCCAGTCAGCCTACAGACTCTGCCCAGAGTCTGGTTCTGCACAGCTGGGCCATGAGGCTCTCAGCCCTGGAAGGGTCAATTCCAGGCAGCAGCCAACTGCTCAGACAGTGTGATGGATTCTCACACAAAAAAGAAAACCTCCCAGCCAGCCAGCCGGCACTTTCTCCTCCTCTCAGTCTCTCTCCCTCACCCTCTAGGCTGGAGAGACATGGGGAGAGTCTTTTCTGGGTGATGTCATCCTCCTGCCCAGCGTCCCAGCACCCCTGGCATTGTCCTCTCCGTGTCCACAAGCCTGCCTGCCCATGACCCTACCCAAATGCCGGGAAAAGTCCTTTCCTCCAGTACTCTCCAAGCCGTGGAGACAGGAGGAGAGCTCTGCCAGCAGCTCTCACGCTTCACAATGACATCAGGAATCCCTTCACTGCAGGCAGTGCTCTATAACCTGTAACTCGCCACAAGGTGCATTTTCTCCAGAAACCCAAGGGTCAGGGGCGTCACTATGTCCCGCCCTCTCCCAGAATCAGACTGTATTACAGAAGCATCAGGATAAAGTTTCAGTTCCTTGCGCTTCCACTGACCCGGAGCCTTGTGCTCTGTTGATGAGGATAATTAAAAGTAGAAGCCAATATTAATTAAGCTCTTGCTTTGAGCTAGGGACTGTTCCAAGTACTTTCCAGATATTAAATCATCTCATTCACACACAGGCCCAAGAATGAGGATCTCCCATAATCTCCATTTTACAGATGAGAAAACTGAGGCTCAGAGAGGCTAAGTCATGTGCTACTGGTCTCCCAGTTACAAGGTGGTAGCTCCAGGATTTCTTTTATATACCTGAGGAGGGAAGGGGACATCTTTCCCTGGTTTCCTGTCTTCTGATAATACCCCCTCTCCCCTCCCCAACTTGCCCCCTCCCCCTCCCACTGGGGAGGGGGAGCAGGCACTGAGCATGCGTGATACACTCCACCCTCGTCCTCCGTTCCACCAGCAGAGGGCGCGCTCTAGACTCAGCAGTAGGCCAACTGGACCAAGCCACGCCCTCCAGACCCCTTCATCAACAATCAGGGTGACATCTAACCTCCTTCTGTCTAGCTCAGGCATCTGTTTCTCAATTGGTTCCAGGTTTGGCACAGAGCGAGGTGTTATTTGCTGTCCTCCCTTAAACCCCAGTAATTATAAATACATAAATAAATCAATAGTGTTCGCCCCTATTGGAATTCATCACCATCTAAATATATCCCTTTCTAAACATAAACGTTACCATTCTTCTGCATCACATTTTGTTTAATAATAGAAATAACAGTAATAAGAAAAATTGCTATGTTTGGTGTCTGCAGTACGCCAGGTGCGGTGGCACCATTAATTATTACACTTAATTTCACAATCCCTGCCCAGGTAGACCCTATTAGTCCCATTTCTGTAAATGAAAACATTTCATCTCTAACAAGGTAGGTGGCTTTCCCAAGGACACACAGCTGGTAAGTGTTTCATTAGAATCTTTACAGGATTCAATAGTGTCTCCCCAAATGTCCATCCAGTACCTCAGAATGTGGCCTTATTTATAAACAGGGTCTTTGCAGATTAATTAATAAAGGTAAGATCATACTGGATTGGGGTGGGCCCTAAACCCAATTCTTATAGGGAGACAGAGACTTGCAGAGACACAAAAGAGCTACAGGGGGGACCTGGCCATAGGATGGCAGAGACAGAGATCAGTGTGAATCAGCTAGAAGCCAAAGAATGCCAAGGATTGCCGGCAACCACTAGAATCTCAGACAAGGAAGACAAGAATCTTCCAGACAAGGAAGGATACTCGCCTAGAGGCTTCAGAGAGAGCATGGCCCTCCAAACACCTTCATTTGGGACTTCTAAACTCCAGAACTGGGAGAGTATAAATTTCTGTTGCTGTAAGCCAACTGTTTGTGGTATTTTGTTACAGCAGCCCCAGGAACCTAATACGGACTCTGAGAGTGGTTATTCTAACACCTCTCCCAAACAAACCTCCTTCCAGGGTCGCACAAGTACTTACTGAGAGGCGGCAGGTGCCAGGCACTGAGGACATGGAGAAGACACAGCTCCTCAGTCAAGGGCTCACACACAATGACAGCACAGTTGTCTCTTGTCCAAGTTGCTTTGGCTCCTGGTGGGGAGCAGAAGGGGAAGAGGCTGTAAGGACAAATCTTGCTTTTGAGTCTTGGCATCATCACTTCCTGGCTGTGTGGTCAATGGCAGGTCACGGTCCACCTCTCTGAACCTCAGTTTCTTCATCTGTAAGATGGAGGTACTTATGCCAACCTGCCTCCTTCAACTAAATAAGGGGTCTAGAAACACTTTAGAAACTCATACCTGCACTTTTGAAATGGGAGATAAACACAGCTTGGTTAATATTATTTTTTAGACCATTCTGCATGTGGAAATATTTCATACTAAATTCAAAAGAGAAGGAAAGGGGGCATGGCGGTGGAGGACGCCAGGCAGCGAGGTTCTGCACTGGATCTGTGTTCTCCTCAGACGCCACTTCCTTTGAGAGTAGAGTCAGCCACAAAGGAAAGAAAAGGCCCCAGGGAAGAAGGCGCGTTTGGATCAGTTCCCAAGCCCCCCCACCCCCCGTTGTCAGCTGGCCAATTTCGGTTCCTCCTGCCTCAGCTGCCAGCATCAGCCATGCCAGGGACTGTGCAGTAATCCTGAGATTTGTCAAAGGCAGCGTCTGATCTCTGCCAGTCAACTAGAGGGGGAAAGAGACCCACAAGATCAAACAAGACTCTTTTGAAAACCACTCTGTGCGGGAAAAGCCTTCGAGTGCAGGCACCGAAGTGACAGCCTGCAGGCTGCCTTGAGGTGGGAGCATTTTGCTGACGGATTATGGGAGGATGGAGGGAATGGGGGTGCTGTGGGTCCCGGGGCAGGGGGGGCTGTCCAGCCTGCAGGGAGGGCTTGGCAACGCCTGGCACCACTAACCCGGACTGAAAGAGAACATTGCGCTTTGGAGCCTCTGGACCACACTGGGCAGCCCAGCCTCCAAGACGGGCTGGGAGCATCTCTGAGGCCATGCTGCCCAGACTGGTTGGAACCACATCAGGGCCTCCCTCAGTGACTTCACCCCCTGAATCAGAGTCCAATGAAACGATGGATGTAGTCGACTCAGCCCCACAGGGACTCATGAAAACTCACCCCCTGGCAAAAATCATTCAGGTGATTTAATTCAATCCAGTTCAGCCATTTATTAAATAAACAGACAGCTGAGCATAGAGGCTAAGAGCAGGGACTCCAGAGCCAGGCAGACTTGGTTTGAATCCCAGCTCTAATGCTTAAGCCAGTCACTTAGCCTCTCGGGGCCTCAGTTTTCCCATCTGTAAAATAGGGATAATAATAGCACTTACCCGAAAGGGCTGTATGAGCATGAAATGCAGTAATACTTGTAAAGCACTTAAAATTGTTTCAGGCGTACAGTAAGTGTTAACTAAGGGCTGTCCCGGGATTGGTAAATGAAGCAGTGTGGAGCAGTGGGATAACTTCCAATGTCCCCGCACACAGACAACTGGGACTGGACAGAGGAAATGCCTCGTCCAGGGTGGCACACCTCGAAAGTTGTCTAGGCAACCTGACAGCAATTTGACCCCACCCCTAACCACTAAGTCTTAGAGACCCTATTTGGCTGACTATTCCAGCCCGGAGTCTGGCCTGGAGCAGACTACAGGCACATAGGAGACATAAATGCTGAATGAATGACAGTACCTCTTCATTCAAATCGTCATCCCTTCTTTTAATCTTTATGTGACCTTGGGCATGTGACACAGTCTGTCTGAAGTGTCCTTTTCTTTGTGTAAAAGTATGTGTCCGAATATCCAATTCACAGGGCCATTGGTGAGAATCAAATACAAACATGCCCAGCGGGGTATCTGACAGTTCATCCATGTTAAATAAATGTCATCTTGACTTTATTTCATTTCCTTAACTGTGCTTGGTTCTGCCCAAAGACCCATGGGGAACACAAGAGAAGGAGAAAATATATTCTTGTTCTGAAGGAACTTTACACAAGACAAAAAACTAGGAAACTGTTCACTTAAAGGACAAACTACAATTAGGTGTCAAAGCAGAAGTCGCCTAGGACTTCAGAGAGCTCTGTGCGGACCGAGGCAGTCTGGTGGGCCTCTGGGAGGAGGTGTTTGAAAGAGCCAGCCACCTCATTATCTGCCACGCAAAGGGCCTCACGGACCGTGTTCCCATTAGGCGAGGTTGCACCAGCAATGCGGGTGAGGACATAAAAACGCTGCCTTGAGGTTTGAAAACTGCTGCCTGTGAGGGGGAGAAGCAGGCTCTGATCAATTCCCTCCGATCAAAGGACTGGGAATGGCAGCGGAACCAACCAGAGTGCTGGCAGCAGGCGAGACCTAGAGAGTGATGTTCAAAACCGCAAGCATTGGGCCCAGACATTGATGTCCTTCCAGAAAGTGTCCCACGTGGATGTGAAGAAGAACAAAAGGATGGAGGAGATAGAAAATGCTCAGCTGGGCGAGACAACCCAGAGCCCAAATGAGCCAATTCCACGATATCCCAGCTGGAAGGAAACCTGAGCATCCCCAGCTCACGAGTGTCAAGGCTAGGCAACTCTCCAAGGTCATTCCATCCTGAAAATCCCTCCATAACACCCCTGTGTCCAGCACCCTCATCAATTAGGAAAGGACACTGGGGCCCAGGGAATTTATGAGCACTGCCCAAGTACATGGTGATGGACAACTGTCCAGCATCCAGGTCCCTCCCCAAACTTCAACCCACGTGCAATTGACTCCAGGAATAGATATGTGGCTGGGCTGACCAACCCAAGCCCTACAGCCCCCTGGACACAGTAATTCATTCTGGGATAAGCTCACAAATTTAAACAACAAGATACAAGGTCTGAGACTTTGTTCAGACTATTTAGAGGGCAGCACACAATCTTTCCTGATGGCCTGGAACCTGGGAAGCGGACATCTAGAGTCGCTGGTAGCCATACTGCCATCCTGTGGAGCCTAAGAACGAATTGCTGGAGAGGGAGGAGGTCCTGATGATATCTGTATTAGTTAGGATAATGCTAGCTGCTGTAAGAAATAACCCCCTAAATCTCAGTGGCCTAGCCCAGTAAAAATTTATTTCTTGTCCACATAACAGTCTGATGTAGGTCTTTCTGGTGACTCAGGATCCAGGATCCTTCTACCTTATGCCATAGCTTCCCCTAGTGCCTTGGAGTTCTCTGCAGTCACCCCTTGGGGGAAGAAGTTGGAGTGGACGACACACTTCTGTTTCTTAAGCTCCTTGGTCTGCAAGTGACTCATACCACTTCCACTCTGTTCCATTGGTAGGAACCAGTCACATGATCACACCTGAATGCAAAGGAGTCTGGGAAATGTAGTTCGTGGCCAACAGCTGCCTCTTGGCAAACAGTCTGCACTAAGAAAGAGGCAGCCTGAACCTTAAGTGACCAGCTAGCCACCTCCACCTCTACATCATCGAGTGCTTCCCTCAAGTGGCTTCTGAAGCCTGATCTTTTTTATTTATATAAGCTATTAAATTTTCTATTTTTACGTAAGTCAGTTTGGGCTGGATTTTCTGCTATGAGTGCCGAGAGAGTCCTTATATGGAATAAGTCCTGCAGTCTGTTTGTGCAGATCAGAAGAAAACCCAGTCCTTTCTTTCCCCAGTCCAGTGCCCATCCCATAATACCCTACAACCTCCCTTCAGCCAATCTCCATGGCCTAGCCCATCCCCCTCAGAGTCAGTTAGTAATGCAATCCTCCCCAAGGAAGAAGGGGGCTGGTCCACCTGGAGAGCAGAGACCAGAGACCGCACATCATGTTCTCAACTGTGAACCTGCATAGGAGAGGCACGTGAGAGAAGGATCAGTGGACTCCCTTTTTTAGTGAAGGAACAGTTGCCCAAAGAGAAATGTTAACGGTGGTCAGCTTAAGGATAAAACTCCAGAACAAACACCAGGAAGTTTCTCCCATCCTTGCGTACTATCAGCATGTAGGCCAGGGTTGATTATGGTGGTATTAAAATACCACAAATTCTTTAACACTTCCCTCCTTTACAGAACCTAATATTCTTCCCTAGAATGTAGGCTGTACTTAATGACTTGCTTCTAACATACAGAATATGGAGAAAATTACTTCCAAGGGAAGGCTATCAAAGGCTTTGTGTTTTCCATCTTTCTCTCCCTTGGATCACCTGCCCTGGGGGAAGCCAGGTGCCATGTCCTGAGCAAACCCAAGCAGCCCTATGAAGAGATCCACATGGTGAGGAACTGGGGCTTCCTGCCAGTAGCCATGCCAGTGAACCTTCTTAGAAGCAGATCCCCCAGCCCAGGTCAAGCTACCAGATGACTACAGCTCTGTCCAACATCTTGAGGGCAACTTCATGAGAGACCCTGAGTCAGAACCACCCAGCCAAGCTGCTCCTGACTTCCTGCCCCATAGAAACTGTGAGATAATGAACGTCTGTTGTTTTAAGTCACTAAGTTTGGGGTCATTTGTTACACAGCAACAGGTAACTAATACAGCTGCATAAGGGGATAGCTGAAGTAAGGTTTTGTGCCTTGAGGACACTCAAGAGCCCACGGATATATGTTGGCTGAGCCTAGGTTATTGCTAAGAAGTATAAGACTTATGGACATGAAGGCTGACATACATATTCATGCTCCTCATCAACACAGGAGCTGATGACTCAGCTAAAAGTAAACCACCAATGAGAGGGTCAAACTAAAACATGGTAGATGGTTTTGTTGTCATTAGACGAAGGGTCAGTTACCTGACCCAGGGTAATCTATTAAGTTGAACCATATGAAATAGCCAATATGCAACCACTTTTTGTTTGTTTTTGTTTTTGTTTTTTGGTACAGGGGGCTCTCACTGTTGTGGCCTCTCCCGTTGCGGAGCACAGGCTCCGGACGCGCAGGCTCAGCGGCAATGGCTCACGGGCCCAGCCGCTCCGTGGCATGTGGGATCTTCCCGGACCAGGGCACGAACCCATGTCCCCTGCATCGGCAGGCGGACTCTCAACCACTGCGCCACCAGGGAAGCCCTGCAACCACTTTTTACTAAATCAAAACGACAACTTCATATGATTCAACATGATCCTTCAACTCTCTTGAGCCTCAGGTTCCTTTTCTGTGAAATAAGGGTAAGGACGCTCATTGTGAGCAAGCTGATAACCAAAACGACTTTGCAAACCGCAAGTGAGCTGCCTCAGAGCACAAAGGATAGCCCACAATCATTGAGGGATCACTGAGGGCCTTGCCAATGACACAGAAATAAAGCTCGTGGGACTTAGAGAATGAAAGTGAGAAGTTGCCAGCCATTGGAGACTTGAGATCTGACCTTGGTCTCCTAACATGAAACAGAGTTGGGACCTGAAGCTTCTTGCTTCCGTCTTCCCACCTGTATAATGAAAATGATACCTGCGTGGTACCCCTGTTGGGCCATCCTTGCCCTGCTGGCCCATCTCTGAAGGAAGTAGACAGAGAGGGCAGGAAGCTGTGTCCCTGCTGCCTCCCATCCATCCCTATCAGGGGGAGGAAGGTGGGCAGGGGTGGGCAGGGCTCTCATTGCTGACGCAGGCCTCAACCCAGAGGCTGGATTTAGCAAGATTGTTCCAGCAAATGGCTCAAGTCCCTCCTGTTTTTGTAGTACAAACAATTCCAGGCAAGTCTTAGAGGGAAGGGAGAAAAAGAGTAATTTGCGTGGCGTGAAAACGTGAAGCACAGAACATGGCCTTGCGAGGCATTTGCATTTCTAAACAAGAAAAGCTGCGACTGAGTGCGGCTGTCACCTACTTATCTTGTTAACTCCCTCCTGCAGGCAAGCCAGGCTGCAGTCTCCCAGCCCCTGAGTTCAAGTCCAGCATTGTCATTAAGTCTGGAGGTGTCCTCATGCAGCCTCCTATTTGGTCCTCAGTTACCCCTCATTTCTGTAAAATGGGGAGGTTGGACGGCATGCCTCCAAAGGGCCTTCAAGAAGAGACAGTCCCCTTATTAAGATTGCACCTCCACACCCCCTGTCATGTGTTCCAGCAGAACTACCCACTAGAAAGAGTGGAATGCATTTCCTCCCTCTTGGATTTGGCCACGGTCATGTGACTTGACTTGGCTGATGGGTTATGGACAGGAGCAATCGTGTGGCAATTCCGGGATGAAGCCTCAATGGCATCGAATGTTTCTACTCGCTTCCTTGTACCCTGACAGCTGCTGCCCTTTAGCCCGAGCCCCAGTAGGAACACACGTGGGACAGACCTGAGCCCAACTTGCAGCCTGGAGCCCAGCCCACTTGACCTGCAAACAGAAACAGAGCCATTGGGCCCACCCATTTTCTCAGCTGAACCATAGCCTTTAGAATATCCAAGTCTACCAAGAAAACTTAAACTTAAATGACAGCCTGGCTTCCTGTCACCTCCCAGTTCTCCAGTTCTGGTGCATTCCCACCCTGCCCCCTGGACTTCGACTTCCACGTTCATATCATCGGAAAGATGGGAGAAGATCTTGAGGAAGTTGATGGGTGACTTGGAGGATCAGTGGTGAAGTTCTTTCCCCGAGCCAAGGCCTCACTATTTCCTGTGAATGTTCATGTCCATTAGGTGGTAGTCAGGTTACAGGACGGCCCCCAGTGACCTCACCTCCTGGGATGCGTGCCGTTGTGTGGTCCCCTCCCTCATTGTACCAAGCCTGAAAGAACATGACACTACTGATGACATGATACTTCCAAGAGTAGGTTATAAAAGACGTTGCCTAGATCCCAGCAGGCTTTTTGTAGTAATTGAAACTGATCTCCAAATTTATATGGACATGCAAAGGAGCTAGAACAGCTAAAACCATTCTAAAAAAGCACAGAGTTGAAGGATTTACACTTCACCATTTCAGAACTTACTATAAAGCCACAGTAAATAGGACAGTGTGGTATTGGCACAAGGATAGACATAGATCAACAGAACACAATTAAAAGCCAAGAAATTAATCTTTACATTTATGGTGACCTGATTTTCAATAAAGATTCTAAAATGCCAATGAAGAAATGATAACTTTTTCAATGATTGGTGCTAGGACTGTTGGCTATCCACTTGCAAAAAAAAAAAAATCAGTTTAGATGTTTACCTTACACCATACCTAAAAATTAACTCAAAACGTATTGTGGATCTAAATGTAAGAACTAAAACTATAAAACTTTTAGAAGAAAATCTTCATGACCTTGGGTTGGACAAAGAGTTCTTATATATGACAGTAACAGCATGATCAGTAAAAGAAAAAACTTGTTAAGTTGGACTTCATCACAATTAAAAATTTTCACAGTTTAGAAAAGACCACCAAGAGAATAAAAAGACAAACCACAGACTGGGAGAAAATATTTGTAAATCATACATCTGATAAGGACTTGTATTCAGAACATATAAAGAATTTTTATAACTTAACAATAAGATAAAAGGCCCAATAGGCAAAAGATCAGAATAGACATTTCATCAAACAACATATATGAATAGTCAACAAGCCCATGAGACGATACCCAACACAATTAATCATTAGGGAAATGAAAATGAAAACTACGATGAGATACTGCTACACATCCACTAGAATGCCTTCCATCAAAAAGACAGATAATACCAAGCGTGGATGCA
The DNA here is from genome assembly GCF_008692025.1 of Phocoena sinus. Taxonomy (NCBI): domain Eukaryota; kingdom Metazoa; phylum Chordata; class Mammalia; order Artiodactyla; family Phocoenidae; genus Phocoena; species Phocoena sinus. The sequence goes on along the minus strand of NC_045763.1, from coordinate 13,573,376 downwards.
ATGCAGAGAAACTGGAACCCTCCTGTATTACTGGTGGGAATTTAAAATGGCACAGCCACCGTGGAAAACAGTTTGGTAGTTTCTGATAAAAGATAAACATAAATTTATCATGACCCAGCAATTCCACTCCTAGGAATCTACCCAAGGGAAATAAAAAAATACGTCCAAGGCTTCGCTGGTGGCGCAGTGGTTGAGAGTCCGCCTGCCGATGCAGGGGACACGGGTTTGTGCCCCGGTCTGGGAAGATCCCACATGCCGCGGAGCGGCTAGGCCCGTGAGCCATGGCCGCTGAGCCTGCGCGTCCGGAGCCTGTGCTCCGCAACAGGAGAGGCCACAACAGTGAGAGGCCCGCATACCGCAAAAAAAAAAAAAAAAAAAAAAAAAAAAAAAGCCCACACAAAGACATGTATGTGAATTATTCATCACAGGGAAAAACTGAAAACAATCCAAATGTCCATCAACAGTTGAATGGATAAACAAAATGTGGTATATCCATACAACGGAATCCTCCTTGGCAATAAAAAGGAATGAACTCTTGATCCATGCAATAACATGGATGAACCTCAAAAATATTTTGTGAGGTGAAAGAATCCAGGCAGAAAACAATACATATTCCATGATTCCATTTATATGAAATGACTAAAAAAAGGCAAATGTATACAGACAGAAGGCGGAATAGCAGTTGCCTAGGGCTGGGAGTGGGAACAGGTATTAACTCTAAAGGGGCACAAGGTAACTTTAGGGGATGATAGAAATGTTTTAAAACTGGATTATGGTGATGATTGCACAGCTCTTTAAATGTATTAAAACTATTAAGGGGGGAAGGCATTGTGGCTTCCATCTTGGTGGCTCTCTTGATCATCTGCTTTCTATTGCCATGTCATGAGGCTACAGAGAAGTCCATGTCAGGAGGAGAGGAGGCCTCCTGGAACTGCATTTGAATGCGCCATCATAGAAGTGGGTCCTCCAGACACAGGCAAGCCTTCAGATGTCTACAGGCCCAGCTGACATATTGACTATAATGAAAGACTATAATGAAACACCCTGAACCAGAGTCACCTAGCTAAACTGCGACTATTGATAGATTCCCCCCACCCTCAGAAACTGTGTGAAATAATAAATGTTTGTTGCTTTAAGCTACTAAACTTGGGGGTCATTTGTTATGCAGCCGTAGATAACTGATACACATTACCACATGGTGATCCACATAGCCCAGTTCTTGGTAGATGTCTGCATCCCCATTGTAGAGGTACAGAGGCTGAGCCTCAAGTGTCTGATTCAAGGTGATGCAGCTTCTAAGAGGTAGAGCTGGGATTTAGATCAAGCCAGCCTGACTCCAGGGCTGCATTCTGGCACAGCACATCACTTAGCATCCTGAACCAGGCACCAAGGGAGACATCAGGAAGGAGGAAGAGTCAGATTCCTTTCCTGCAGGACCTGCCAGTCTGATGGGGGAGGCAGGACAGCAGAGCAGAAGGCCCTCTTAGCCGTGTTCAGTTGCTGTTCCCCATCCTGTGTCTCCTTTCAGTACCGCCACTGCCAAACCCATTTCATTCCATTCTGCAAAGAGCTCAGAGCACCCGAGTGGGGGTTCCTGCCTCTCTCTCAAACCAGAGAGCAGCAAAATTGGACAGTGATGTGTTGTCGTTCAAATATTTCCACGCCAGGGTGAATTATGATGCCGTCCCACTTTATCCAGTGTAGCATCTTTCATAAGAGCCGTGTCTCAGAAACACTTTGGAGAAGGAAATAATAAATAATTGCCCAAGGGGACAAAGCATGAGATGAAAAGCCCAGGGCTGGGGAGGGCTGGAGCTGGGAAAGCTTAGTCTTGAGGAGTTGGCATGTCCAGGGAGCTGGGCAGCTGAGCCCCAGCTAGCAGAGCCCTGGCCTTGAGTGTCGGGTTCCAGATGCTTCTGGGGCATCCTGGAGAGGTGGCTACAGGGTCCCCACACTCCTGCACTGGATGTCTCTTAGGAGACCACAGGGAAGGAGTCCTAGAGCACCTTCCATCTGAGGTAGGGCCCCCGGATGGGCTATTGTGTCTTTCACACATCCAAGCTCCCTCTGCTCAGAACACTTCGTGGCTCCCATCTCACTCAGAATCAAGGCCCAGGTCCTTGCTCTGCCCCACAGAGCCTTTCACAATCTTACCCCCACCACTTCTCTGACCTTCTTGACCTCTAAAACTCTTGCTTGTTCCACTCCAGCCCCATTGATCTCCTCACTGTTCTCGCAACATGCCAAGCACGTGCCTGCCACAGGGCCTTTGCACTGACTATTCTCTCTGCCAGGACACTCTTCTCTCCACTGTCCATGCAGCCAACTCCCTCACCTCCTTCAACTCTTTGCTGAAATACTGTCTTCTTGGTTAGACCTGCCCCGACCTCCCTATTTAAAACTGCCCTTCCCTTTTCCTCACTCTGGATCTTCTTTGCTGTGTCCTCCACCCACCACTGTACTTCTCTCTCTCCTTCTCACATGCTCTACCGTGCATGTATTATTTTGATTATAATCTGCCTCCTATTACTAGATTGTCAGCACCACAGAAGCGGTGATTTTGTTCCCATCGGCTGCCTGACAGAGCCTAAGTGCTCCACAAACATTTGTTGGGTAAACATAGGTATGCATATGCAGACCCTCAGGCTTCTGCGTAACAGGTGAGCACTTAAATGCTCCCACCTGTGGACCTGTCTGCAGTCCTGCACACTATGTACGCTTAGTACTAATCCACTCGAAGTTTCTCCCAGGGGTTTTGGAAAGAATGCTCTCTGACTTGGAATACCGTGTCCCCAAATGGGTCAGAACCTGGGCTCTGGGCCCAGCACACCTGGGCTTAATCCCAGCTCCACTACCTGCTATTCTGTAACCTTGGGCAAGGCGTGTCTCCCATCTCTGCTTACATGTCCTCATCCACAAAGAGCAAATACTACTACTACCGCGCTGTTAGATAGGAGCTATTTATTATGATCATCGTACAAATGGGAGAACTGAGCGCGGATGAAATAAGATCCTCCATTACAAAACTCACACCCATCACTCAGGTATGTGCTGAGTGTAGAAACTGAAACTGAGAGGATGCAGGAGGTAGAAGAAGCCTGGAGTGAAAACCTCAAAATACAGCAGGAAAGCTGAAGTGGCATCAATTTTGCCTCAATCTCTGTACAGTGGAAAGTAAATTTGCCTGGACAAAGCAAAGCAAAAGCCAATGCCAGCCATGTGGACTAAAAATAACCCTCCACCGTCAGTTTGGGGAGGTCTTGGAGATAATCAACCCAAATTCCCACTTTCCAAATGAGAAGGTGGGGTTCAGAGAGGGAAAGACACTTATTGGCGATCAAATACGAGGTAAAAGCGTGAAAGCTGGGATTCGAACAGCTATGTCTGACACCAAGGGCCTTGTTCTTTTTGCTGCCTGGTTTCTGTTACATTCATCCAACAGACAGCCAGCTCTCACCCAACTCCTGTTTCAGCCAGGTTCCTGGGACCCAGGGGATGCCAGCTCTCTGGAGACCCTGAAAATCCCCAATCTGGGTCTGCACCGGAGGCAGCAGAGCCACTCAGAGGGCCAGGAGAAGGGGTCTGTGGGGCAGCAGGCAGGATGTCTGTGTGCCGCCCATGTGTCTGTCAGACTCACAGCTGCTGGAGGCTGGAGAGGGGGGCAGGGGCCAGGGGGCATCCAGGAACATCTGGCTTGAGGCTGTTCAGAGACATTTTGATCTCCCTTGTTCAGAAGCAGTGATTTCTAGTTGGGGGCTGAGGGAGATGGTTCAGTGCTGTCTGAGTTTAAAATAATTAAAGACGTCAAGTCCCTCGGGGCCTAAAAGGAGGGTTAGGACTGGGTCCTAGAGGGAGCTCTGCATACCATGGGAAGGGAAATGGAAGGGGCCGCTATCCTTTCCTTCCGTCTCCATTCAACCAAACTGTTGTGTACCCAGCACCAGGTGGGGTAAGGGGGGGACCAGACCAGGCAATAGGGGGCCCAAGGGTGAGTGAGACGAGGTTAAGTACTCACAGAGCCCACATGCGTTTAGAAATAGGGTGATCCCATGGCATTGGTGTCCGAACCTACACAACACAGCTCCCTCCAACTCAGTGCTTCTCAGCTGGGGTGATTTTATCCCTCACGGGACATTTGGCATTTTTTGATTGTCATAACTTGTCAGGTGGCATGCTACTGGCTAGATGCTACTGGCATCTAGCGAGGCTAGGGATGTCGCTAAACATCCTACAACATAGAGCGCTGGACAGCTCTATGATAAAGAATTATCCAACCCCAAATGTCAACAGTGCTGAGGTTGGAAAACCCTGCTCTAAACAAGGAGTTTTTTTAAAATTTAATTTTATTTGTTTTTATATCTTTATTGGAGTATAATTGCTTTAGAATGGTGTGTTAGTTTCTGCTGTATACCAAAGTGAATCAGCTATACATATACATATATCCCCATATCCCCTCCCTCTTGAGCCTCCCTCCCACCCTCCCTATCCCACCCCTCTAGGTGGACACAGAGCACCGAGCTGATCTCCCTGTGCTATGCAGCAGCTTCCAACTAGCCATCCATTTTACATTTGGTAGTGTATATATGTCAATGCTACTCTCTCACTTTGTCCCAGCTTACCCTTCGGCCCCTGTGTCCTCAAGTCTGTTCCCTACATCTGTGTTTTTATTCCTGCCCTGCCACTTTTTTTTTTGCTGTACGCGGGCCTCTCACTGTTGTGGCCTCTCCCGTTGTGGAGCACAGGCTCCAGACGCACAGGCTCAGCGGCCACGGCTCACAGGCCCAGCCGCTCTGCGGCATGTGGGATCCTCCCGGACCAGGGCACGGACCCGTGTCCCCTGCATCGGCAGGCGGATTCTCAACCACTGCGCCACCAGGGAAGCCCCATCAGTACCGTTTTTTTCAGATGCCGTATAAACAAGGAGTTTTTAACCAGGAGTTCTAGGACCCTTAGAAGACCCATGGATGTCCTTCCAGAAATCCAGGCACCTCCTTGAAAACATAAGCAAAATTGGGATCTTTGTGTACATGTGAATTTTTCCCAAGTGATCATCATTTTTAAACATCTTAGTCCAGTTTTGAGGCCAGGCATGATGCCGAATGGTTTGACTGCTTTATGCCCAGTACCCAGCGTGGGGCGTGCACACAGTAAGTGGTTGGTACATACTGTTTGGATGAATGGCAGGGGGTCCTTAACAAGACCCAGAAATACCTCTCCTGTATTTCTCTCCTCCACCCAAGTTCTGAACACATTGGGAAATAAGACAAAGGAGTAGCAGATGGAGGCCAACATGTCACCTTTGGTACAGATAGAGGCTAATTCGGAGAACAGAACATAGCTTTCTCTGAAAGCCAAATGGGCCTGCTCAATGAACCCCAGGATTAGACAGACCAGCCCACCTTGTCACAGACAACTGAGTGAGGACAAACCACCCACCTCCCAGCCCCAGCACAGGAGCAAAGCTCACATCTAGACTAGGATGGTCCAACAGAAATATAACACAAACCACAAATGTAATTCTAAGTTTTTAGTAGCCACAATAAAAACCATAAGAAAAACAGACGAAATTCAGTGTAAGACACTTTGTCTAACCCAATATCTCCAAAATGTGATCATTTTAATACATAAGCAACATAAAAATGATTCATGAGATGTTTTACATTCCTTTTTCATACTAAGTGTGCAAATTCCGGAGTATGCTTTACACTAACAGCACATCTCAGTTTGGACTAGCTACATTTCAAATGCTAATAACCTCATGTGGTGAGTGGCTGTCGTATTGGACGGTGGAGGTCTTAGAGGATCAGGGAATTATGCCTGCTCCCGATGGACGAAACCCAAGCAGGAAGAAGAAGGGAAGGATGAGACTACCTGAGCCAAATTCACCGATCAGATAAATAACTCCACTTGCCCTGGGACAGAATGCGGAGAGGCCAAGAGGTACATTAATTAAGCTACCTTCTCATGAAATGAGATATTGAAATTGGAGATGCACTCCTCTTGAATGGATAAATGGAGGGATGGATGAATGGATGGACAGATGGACTGATGGATGGTTAACAAACAGATGATGTGAAAAGACATAACACACCAGAGCAGGGTGTCAACTTCTATTTTAAAAAGCTCCATATGTCAAATACCATATGATATCATTTATATGTGGAATCTAAAATATGACACAAATGAACCTATCTATGAAACAGAAACTGACTCACAGACACAGAGAACAGGCATGGTTGCCAAGGCGGGAAGAGAGGTGGGGGAGGGATGGATTGGGAGTTTGGGATCAGCAGATGCAAACTATTGTATATAGAATGGATAAACAACAAGGTCCTACTGTACAGCACAGGGAACTATATTAAATATCCTGTGATAAACCATAATGGAAAAGAATATGAACGAGAATGTATATGTATACTTATATGTACATGTATAAAAATAACTGAATCACTTTGCTGTACAGTAGAAATTAACACAATATTGTAAATCGACTATACTTCAATAAAATAAATTTTTTTTTAAAAAGCTACAGATGTCAAACCCCTATGAAAGAGAACACTGTGCTTTTGGTAGCACTATGTCTTTGTTTTAAAAAAGACCAGAATCCCATTCACTGTCACTTCATCCAACTTCTGTAGGTGGAGGAAACAATAATATCTAAATAATAAACCTAAGTAATATCAATTATATATAAATACAGGCAACATACCTACTATAGGGCAGACAATTGGATACTTCGTCCAGTAAGAATATATACTGTATGCCCAGAAGGATTTTTATCTAGTTGTTGGCTGCTCTATTTCTAGTACCTTGCATATAGTAGGTGCTCAACAAGTAACTGTTGACTTAAAAAATTAATTTACTTAAGGGGCTCAGAGACATTGAGTAACTTGCCCAAAGTCACACTGCTACCAAATGGTAAAATCTGAATTTGAATCCAGGTCTAGTGGAGGCCAAAGCCCATCCCCCAATTTGCCTCTTATGTGAGTGATGCAGAAAATCACATTTTCCCATCTATTTCATGAACATGGCACCAGGTCAGTCCTGTGGATTACTCACCCTGGAAAGTACCCCAGTAGAAGTTCAAAGCCAAGGTGGTTTTCTCCATTTCTCCAGCTCAGACCCTGTGCGATGCTCTGCCCAGCCCGCTGCAGGTGACAATGCAGAGGAGAAACAAATTCATTTGAACTATTGACAAAGTAAGTGGAGCTCTTGCGAGCCAGTTGTTAAATTTTCAGGAATTTTTTGAGCCGGTTGTTAAACACGGTCATTATTTTAAAATTAAAGTCTACAAACTTACCATTAAATAAATTACATGAAAAGCAAAGATAATACATACTCCAAATTCATCACTTCATAATTACTTTACTATAGTTTACTGCTGTTTATGCTCTGAAGGTTCTTTATGTCCATTGTATTTGTATGATGAAAATACTCTCTGATGACGTCCTACTGCTCATCTATTCCAACGCCACATTCAAAGATTTCACATCTTTGTGAAGCTAGTAGCTTGTAATCAGGCATAGCGGGGGTATTTATACTACGGAAATTGGCAACTGCTGCAAACCAGTTCCTGTTTTTATTAGTGTCCCAGAGAGATTGTTTTCACACATTTTTTAAATAAATTTATTTATTCTGCTTACTTTTTATTTATTTATTTTTGGCTGCGTTGGGTCTTCGTTGCTGCGCGCGGGCTTTCTCTAGTTGCGGCGAGCGGGGGCTACTCTTTGTTGCGGTGTGCGTGCTTCTCATTGCGGTGGCCTCTCTTGTTGTGGAGCATGGGCTCTAGGCACGTGGGCTTCAGTAGTTGTGGCTCACTGGCTCTAGGCGCGCCGGGTCAGTAGTTGTGGTATATGGGCTTAGCTGCTCCGCGGCATGTGGGATCTTCGCAGACCAGGGATTGAACCTGTGTCCCTTGCATTGGCAGGCCGACTCTTAACCACTGCGCCACCAGGGAAGGCCCTGTTTTTACACAATTATCAGCATACTATGGCTGGTTTACAACCTAGGATGTGGTCACAAATCAGAGAGTGGGTTTACGATTCTCTACTACACCACAGGATAACAAAGAGAAGGCCATCTTTGCTCAAAAAGGACATTTCACTGCAGAAAACAGCACCAGCTTTGGAGTTTCTGAGCCTCCCTGTAGGAGGTGGAAAATTCAGTGCACATTCCCTTTGGGGTCCAGCTGCCCTGCTCATCTCAGTAGGGAGCCTCTGTGACCACAGGATTCCGGTAAAGGGCTTTCCCACACACAGTCAGCTCCCTTTGGAAATATCAAACCCCAGCCCTCTGGAGTCATTGCTATGCATGTCAGAGCAGGTCTCTTGTCTCTAATGAGCAGTTGGCATGATGCCCATGGCTTCATCCTGGGCCCCTGCTGAGATGAAGTTGCTTTAACCAATCATATCCTACTGTCCACACTGCCCACCCTTTGTCTCTGCTTTTAATACCTCTGGTGGGTGTATCAATGGTTCAAGTGGAGACCATACCAAGCAGAGAACAGAAGCAGAAGTCAGCCTCAGGAAGCATGCCTGTCCCAGCCAGCCATCTCATTTGTATACACTGAGAGTCTAGGAGGATCTTTGATTAGTTTTGCATTTCCTCTTCAGTGGAGTCAAACATTTGGTGAGAATCCCCTGGATGCCAGGTATGTGCTGGGCACCTTATAGATAATCTTATTTAACGCTTTAACTACTTTACAAATTAGGTATCATCAACCCCTTTAACATATGAGGAGGTGGAGACTTGGGGAGGTTGAGTACCCTTCCCAAGGTCAAGCAGCCCGTGAACGGCTAAGCGAGAATTACACCACTCGTCTCTCTGGCTGAAGATCCACGTATTTTCTATGCTGCACTTGCCTGAAACAGTTACCCTAGAATAAACCTTGAAGAGCGAGTATGATTTCAACACTCAGAGTTGAGGAGGAGGACGCTAGTGGCATGGTGTAGAGCATGAACTCAAGGGGGCAGGAGACGATGGGGCTCATCAGAGAGCACAGAGTAGGCTAAAGGTTTCCACAGGAGAGGAATGAGTTCATTCCTGGAAGAATATGTGGACACACAGAGAAGTGGTAAGAAAGGATGAGTGGGTAGAAAAATGGATGAGTGGGTAGGTGGAGAGGTGTAAGGGTGAACGTGAAGTATGGATAGGTGGAGAGATGGAAGGGTAGACAGTGAATAGCAGATGGATGGATGGATGGATGGATGGACGGATGGACGGATGGATGGATGGATGGATGGGCGGACGGATGGACGGATGGATGGACGGACGGACGGATGGATGGATGGACGGATGGATGGACAGTGAATATGGTGGATATGGGAAGGAATGGATGAGCAGATGGGGAGAAGAAAGAAGGGAAGGGAAGAGAGGAAAGAAGAGATGGATGAAGGGAGAACTGGTAGGTAGGTGGAAGGGTGGTTAGTGAAGGGTTGGTGGGTGGATGGGTAGAAAAGTAGACAGTGAAACGTGGACAGGCAGAACTGATGCTGGATGGGTATTAACATGGGCATGTGGAAGGGTTATGTGTGGACACGTGGCCAGTGGAAGACTGAAAATGTGGGAAGGTGGATGATAGAAAAGTGAATACAGATGTGAGGGTGGATGAGTAAGCAGGTGACTGGGTGGGAAGGAGCACGAATGGACGGAAAGGCGTTTGGGTCGAGAGATGCCAAGGTGACCGGATGGATGAACAGATGCATGGGTGTGTGGATAGCATCACGATGGAAACAATGAGAGAAGGAAGGGAAGGAGGGAGAGAAGAAATGAAGGGAAAGACAAGAGGGAAGAGCTCATCCCAGCCCATGGGCACTGCAGAGGCACATTTTAAGGTCCTTGGGGAAAGAGAATCACCCTCAGATCATGACCAAGAACCAACCAGAGCCAGGGGTGACACAAGGAACTGCACAGCTAAGCTTTCTCCTAAGCTCAGCCTTGGGGCAGTCCCCTCTGAGGCCCTGGTCAAGAGCTGCTCTCTGTACCCTGCCCTCCCCTCTTCCCGTCCCCCCACTTCCCACCTCCCTGCCCCTCCCTCCGCCTCTCTACACACGGCAGCCTTCTCTTGGCAAGAAGCTCCCTGGAGTCAAGCAGTAGGACCAGCCGGTTTGACCGTCTCTGTTCTTGGACATAATTATTGTTATCCCACATAATCGCTTTGAAATAATTCTGTGTCATTACACACCTTCGTGCTACGTGGCCCATTTATCTGTGCACAGCCCCGACCCGGGGAGCAGGGATTTGGATGGAACAGCCTGCGGGATTGGTTTTTTCTCTCTCTCCTCCTCCCATGCACCAGGCTTACCTTAACCCTTCCAATCACTGCTCTTGTCAACATGGAGTTCAGAAAATCAGACAGACAGCCCCACCAGGCCAGGAACCAGACACTTCTGGAGGCTCGAGGAGCCAGTGGGTTTAAATTTTCCAGGCTTGCACCTGAATCCTGGCTCCATCGCGGGTAGCTGTGTGACCTGAGGAAAGTGACTTTACCTCTCTGAACCTATTTCCTCATCTGCAAAGTGGGAATAACAATCACACCCACTCACAGGGTGGTTGAGAGGTTCCGACGTGATTGCACATACTTGGCACAGCATCCAAGGCAGAACAATTGCTCAATAAATGAAAACATGGGGAATCCCAGCCCTGATCACCATGAAGATTTCTCTTTTGCCACACCAGACTTTGGGTCCTGACCCTCTAACTTCCCATTGGTTTCCATCTGGCTCCACCCGTCCCAACAGCAACAATGCCCATCAGATCCTCCTTGGGACCCAAGCCACACATGTTGGGGGCTGGAGTTCAAACTGATAAAAGGGAGCCGAACCATGAGTCGCTTGTGTCAGGCAGCCTGGAGGTGAAGGTCAGAGAGGCCAGCTTAGGGAGGCTGGATCAGGCAGTGACCAGCCCTTAAGCCTGCCCACCATCCACAAAGAAGGGGCTCCCAGCAGCTTGGCTTGGCTCCCAGTCTACCTCCCAAGACTCTTGGAGCTTCCAAACCTTTCCTGCCCTCTGCAGTTCCTGTTCGCTGCCTCATCACCTGTCTGGAGTGTTTGTTAACACTCCGGCATCTGCCAGCCTGGCCTGACTCCAGCTTCCCTTTTGTCTGCGTTGAACATGGCCATGCAGGTGAACAGAAATGACTGATGTGGCGATGCGTGGAGTATTCAAGACTGGGGAGCACAGGAGGCTCTCAAACCCGATGGCTTTTCTGCCATAAGCTGGACCCTCCATCAGGCATCTTCTAGCTGCTTAATTACCTTCATTACACCTTTCCATTAGAGCCTTTAAACACATCCTCTTGCTTTGAATGCATCATCACTCCTGAGCTGCTTGGCTCAGCTGCCTTAGAGAGGTGCAGGAAGAGACAGTGAGGCCGGCAAAGGCTGAGAAGAGTCCAGGGCAGAGATCTTCCAGGGGAGCTTAGAAAGAAGCCCAAGTCCTCGAAGTCCAGCCTGGGGTTCTCCCCTTACAGGAAGCCCTCCATGACTTAAACCTGCCCAAATAAGATTAGAGTAGCTACCATGATTTGGGTGCTCACAGCCAAGCACTCTACTTGGGACTACATGAGTATTAACTCACTTAAATAATTTCTCTGTATGTAGTGAGAAAATAGGCTCAGAGAGGCCAGGTAACATACACATGATCACACAGCTTGTCAAAGGTTGGGTAGGGATTAAAGCCAGACTCCAAAGGCTGTGCTCTTCCCACCGAGCCACACGGCCCATCATGTCACTCCTTGATGTAGGTGCCTTTTTCAGTGTTTTTAAGCAGGTTTCTCAGTGATTGAAAACTATGTCAAAGTTTTCTAATATTTTTCTATCATCTTCTCTATGACACTGAGAGGTCTCCAAGGGCCAGGACTGTTACTTACCTCACTAGACTGGGAGCTCCTCGAGGGTAGAAGCTCTGCCTCCCCCATCAGATCGGTAGTTCCTTGCAGACAGAAACTGTGCCTCCTTCACCAGACTAGGAGTTCCAGTTCACCCTTCCCTCCTGGCCCCTGCCCTGCCCTGCCCTGCCCTGCCTTCCTCTGCCCTCCATCTGTCAGTTGCTTTATGAAGGAGGCAGCTGGGGCGCCATCTTCCCCTCCCAGCATATGGCCCTGGTGCTGTCGCTTCCCTGGGGCCTCCTGCTGTGGCTCCTGTCTTTGAGATAAAGAGCACATCTACCATCTCTCTAACAGGTGCCATCCACAGCCATCCACAGTCTCTCTGACAGCTGGAGCAGAAGGGAATGTGCCTGCTTGTGTGGGCTGGCGGAGGGAGGGTCAGTGCAGGGTCCTCCCTCCCAGGAGCCTGCACCTGGACCAGGCCATGAGCAGAGGGTAGGGAGGCTTGCCTCCCCTCAGCTCCGCCCCTAAGAGAGCACAAAGAGAAAGTCCTCCCTACACCACAAATACTGCTTCAAACGCCCTATTCTGGAGCTCTATTCCCAGGTTTAACTTACGAGCGTCATGGCCTTTGCTAAGTCTCCTCTCTGCTCAGCCCCAAAATCTCCATTCCAGCCTTGGCCCTGCCCCTACTACTCTACAACCTGGGAGCTTCCCCATCTGTGAAATGGGAATGACACTCTGCCCGCCCTTCCCGCCATGAGCTGCTTCTCAGGATGGATTAGGCTGCGGTCGTATGGCCAGAGGCACCTGCCAGGTTGGGAGGCCGGCATCCCTGCACCCCAGGATTTTAAGAGCAGAAACCTTGAAACGGTGGGGAGAAGCATTCAGAGGAGGACAGATTAAATGCGGTATATGGGGATCCGTGCTATCAGCCACTAGAAAACCATAGAAGTCATGACCTGTATCCATCACATTGACCTGAGATGTACAGAATACATTATCAAGCAAAAATAAATCGTTAAGGAAAAATCATATCAAAGAAAAGCAAAGTCATGGAGTAGCATAGCAGCATCCCACAGTTTTCCCAGTGCCTCTCTATATGTGTGTATATAGTTGTATATATTTATAGGTATGGAAGGATCATTGAAGCCTCAGGTGGGAGGCCACTGTGAGGCACAGAAAGTAAAAGAGGGTGAGACAGTCTAATCACATTCTACATACTTTAGTATTGTTTAAACTGTCCTAATGAGGATGTGTTTAAACAATAAAGCAACAGCAATTTTTAAAACACCCATCTCTGTTGCTGATTTACAATGGGACTTGGGCATATCGTTTCGATGAGCCTCAGTTTCTTCATCTGTAAAATGGAAATAATTGTATAAGATAAGAATGTCTGTCTGGTAGACTCACTGTATGGATTGAAAAGATCACAGCGCAGAGTAGGTTCATTTCCCTCATGTGAGAGGAGGGAGAAGAGAAGGGGAGGCTATGTCCCTGCGGCCAGTGGTCCAGCTCCCATGGGGCAATCACTTCGCCTGATATGGGGAAGACTCTGCCTTCAGTGCCCCCGCCACCTTCCCTGCCTTCCCCAGTCACCGGAAAGGCTAAGCCAGCCTCCATCATTTTGCAGCCGAATGACCTAGACAAATGTCCATCCCTCTCTGAACTCCAGTGGCCCTACCTGGGAAAAGGCAAGTGTCTCCCACTGGCCTCCTAGGTGTGCCCCATGTACCTGGCTTCCCCGTGAGGCCTGGCATGATTTCAGACATGGGCAGGCTCTTCAGTGGAGCCTCTGGATGGTGACTGAGTGAGGGAGAGGGCAGAGCTCTTGGGTAAACACCGCTTGTTATGCAAAAGCTCAGAGCTCTGCCCAGCAAAGCTCACCTGAGATGTTTGAAACCAGCCAGAGATTCCGAAAGCGCTTTGCAAACACAACCGGAGCAGGCTGCTGCCCCCCCACCCCGCCCCCGGGGAACTGGGGTTAAATTCTGGCCTTCTGCCTGGAGGAGCATAGAGATTTGCTGGATTCCACCAGGGCGGGGAAGGAGGAGAGGGAAGAAGGAGAGCTGGGGAGGAGGAAGGGGAAGAAGACAAAAGCAAGGAAAAGGGAGGAGAGAGAAGGAAGAGGAGGAAAGCCAGAGATGAGGCACAAACCGAATTCCTGGAGACGCGACCCCGCCGAGCACCAGCTGGACGCTATCCACCACGGAGGAGCCCCACGTGGACGGATGCTGGCAACAAGGTACGAGATGCAGCCTGCTGGTTCCACGATGCCTCTGGAACTTAGCCCCCTGAGGAGCAGAAAGGGACCGCAGCCCCGAATTGAATTGAACGTGAACCCGCAATGACTGAATTTACCTGGAATTGTCTGGGATTACATTTTCTGCCCTTCGGCAAAAAGGGAGCTTGGAGCAGAAATTTTGTTCAGTGAGCAAAAAATAGAGTTACAGTTTTCAGCACACCAGAGTAGGTGGCTTGGAAACTCATGCTCATCTATACACAGCCCCTAGATTTGAAAATAATTGAAAGAGTTGCTGGGGTGAGGGGCAGCCCCATACCCCCGCCCACTCAGCCTCCCTCTTGCCCCACGTGAAGACTCTGGAAACGCGCCGTTTGAGAACTTCTCCCCCAGGCCAACGGGGGATGGGGCCGGTGGCTGCATGCAACTCATCCCTGCTCTTGAGCTGCCTCTCTTTTCCCACATTTGAGTTGTCACCACAAATCAGAGCAGATGGTGGCCCCAGGGCATGTCCCAGGAGCCGGACTTGGCAAGCACACATCCCCTCGGAACCTGGAGAGGACAGGTCCAGGATGTGTAGAACAGCACTGCCCACCCTGGATGCCATGGGCCTCCACAGCTGGGTTTCTCAGCCTCAACGCTATTGAGTTTCGGGCTGGACCATTCTGTGTTGTGAGGCTTTCCTGTGCGTCGTAGGATGTGTTCACCAGCCTCTCTGGCCTCTCCCCACCCATGCCTTTAGCATCCCCCCAGCCTCCAACTATAACAACCTAAAGTGTCTCCAGGCATTGCCAGATGTCCCCTGGGGAACAAAGTCCTCCCTGCCCCACTTCCCCCATGCTGAGCACCTCTGGCCTCTTGCTGGTTTTCTAGAAGGTTCTCCAGGTCGGGGTTGCTCACCCAAGCCTCTCGCAGACTTGGTACCTCATCACTTGATGGGACCCTTCAGACAGTTGGGGGGGTCTGGGTCTTTGCCAGCCCACTTGATCATGTGACGGGAAACTGCCCATGTAGACCTGGCCATCTGCCCTGGGGAATTCCTACACAGAACCAAATGGTATCAAACCCAGCATGGGGCCCACAGCAGCAGAAGCAATTCCAGAGGTGCACAGAAGATAAACGCCAAAGCAGGTACTCCGACCCTGGCAGGGTAGGGGTGATGGAAGGAGAGGCCCACGCTGCATTTGGGGGAGGTCTTTCCCAACCCCTCCCCAGGCCCAGGAGAGGCAGTCTCTCAGCATCAACCAGGAGCCAGGACCGGGTACTGTGTACAGGTGACCCTGGTCCTGTAGCCCACTACATGTGACAGATGGGATGGTGACACAGCCCCACTGGCTCCAAGAAGCCTGATCTGGTGGAGCTGGGCGGGCGGGGAGCGGGTGGCTGTCGGTTTGGGAAGACCAGCTGAGGGGGTGGAGATGTGGGCTCCTCCACACTCCCGAGCCGGCCATCAGGATATGCCACATGGCTCCAGGCTCCCACCTGCCCACCGTGCTCTGCCGTGCACCCACCCAGGAGCGGCCTGCAGCACAAGACCTGAGAGCTGGGGCTCAGTCACTCCTTCCACAGACATCCCCGGGCAGGCCTGTGGACCTAGCTGCGCGCTCGGCATGGGGGGCCTGAGACTGACACAGATCTAAGGCTTGGTCCCTCATGGAACGTCAGGGAGACAGGCGTGTGAATCACTATTTGGTCTGATAGGAACTAAGAAGGAGGCAAGCCCGGGGTGCCGTGACATACAGGGAATACCTGGGTCTCTAGACCAACATCTCCCTTGAGTTACCCGGTTGCCCTTCAGGATCTCAAAATCATCACATCCCCAAAGGACAGCCTCACTTTGCCCCCAAACCTGTTCCTCCTCTGGCTTCTCCATCTCAGGCTCTGGAACAACTTTCAGCCCTGGGTCCAAGATGGGAACAGGGTCGGCAGCCTGGGGGCATCTCCTTCTCCCTCACTCGTCCATCCAGTCGGGTACCAAGTCCTGTCAACTCCAATTCTTAAACATCTCTCAAATAGAACTCTCTCTACCACCCACAGCCCCAGCACATACCCGAGTTCTCAGGCTTACATCTCTGGCATTGGCAGGCCTCCTGGCCTCCGGGAAGTCGATGGAAGAGTAGTGAAGAAATTGCCTGGGTTCCAAACCCAGCTTCACCGTGAACCATTAGTTGTGGGATGCTGAGCAAGTTTTCCAATCGTTTACAATTTCCTTCTCTGTAAAATTTGCATATAATTAATAGAGAAATGCAAATCAAAACTACAGTGAGGTACCACCTCACACCGGTCGGAACGACCATCATTAAAAAGTCTACAAATAACAAATGCTGGAGAGGATGTGGAGAAAAGGGAATGCTCCTACACTGTTGGTGGGAATGTAAATTGGTGGAGCCACTATGGAAAACAGCATGGAGGTTCCTCAAAAAACTAAAACTAGAGTTGCTATATGATCCAGCAATCCCACTCCTGGGCCTATATCCAGACAAAACTATGATTTGAAAAGACACATGCACCCCAGTGTTCATAGCAGCACTAGTTACAATAGCCAAGACATGGAAACAACCTAAATGTCCACCAACAGATGAATGGAGAAAGAAGATGTGGTACATATATAGAGTGGAATACTGCTCAGCCATAAAAAGAATGAAATTATGCCATTTGCAGCAACATGGATGGACCTAGAGATTATCATACTAAGTGAGGTAAGTCAGAAAGAGAAAGACAGATACTGTATGATGTCACTTGCATGTAGTATCTAAAATACGACACAAATGAACCTATCTATGAAACGGAAACAGACCCACAGACATAGAGAACAGACTGGTGGTTGCGGGGGCGTGGTGTGCAGCGGGGGGATGGAGTGGGAGTTTGGGACTAGGAGATGCAAACTCTTATATAGAGAATGGATCGACAGCAAGGTCCTAAGGTATAGCATGGGGAACTATATTCAATATCCTATAATAAACCATAAAGGAAAAGAATATATATATGTATAACTGAAGCACTTTGCTGTACACCAGAAATGAACACAACATTGTAAATCAACTATACTTCAATTTTTAAAAAATTAAAATAAAATTAGCATAGTAATAGTACCCACCTTATAGGGTTGTTTGGAGGATTAATTGAGTTAATACATGTGAAGCACTTGGAACTGTGCCTGACACATAATAAATGAACAATAACTAACAGATATTATCGTTCCCTACTCCATCCTCTCTGCTGCAGCTGAAGTGACCTTCCTAACCTGCAAATTTGCCTTCATCTCCCACTGATAGGGCTCCCCACTAGACCCTCATGACCAGGGTTCTGCTATAACCACTTGTATCAGTTATCAACTGCTGTGTAACAAATTATTCCCCAAATGTAGTGGCTTGAAACAAGAAACATTGATGATCTCACCCAGGTTCTGTGGATTCAGACATCAAGAGCAGCTCAGCTGGGTGGTTCCAACTCGGTCTCTCATGCAGTCGCAGGCAGTGTGTCGGCTAGGGCTGCGGCCATCAGTAGGCTTGACTGGGGCTGGAGAATCCACTTTCAAGATGGCTCACTCACATGGCTGTTGGCTGGAGGCCTCAGTTCCTCACCACAGGGGCCTCTCCATAGGGCCGCCTGACATGGCAGCAGGCTTCCCCCCAAACAACTGATCCCAGAGCAAAGCAGAAGCCACAGCGCCTTTTAGGATCTAGCCTCAGGAGTGACATACCATCACTTCTGCCATCTTCCATCAGTCACATACACCAACCCTGATACAGTGTAGGAAAGGACTACACGAGAACAGGATACCATTTCGGAGGCTGGCTCCCACATGCCTCCAAACCACATCTTTCACCACTCCACAACTTTCAGGCAACACTCCTGGAACAAAAATGACTGCATTTTCTGACACTACCCTTGCAATGCCTCTATGCATTTGCACATGCTGTTCCCTCTGCCTGGAATGCCTTTCCCTTACATCTCAACCTAGCCAGGTCTACACGTGTTTCAAGATTCAGATAAGGCTTTTCTTTCCAGAAGAGTTTCTCTGACCCAGCTAGTAAGAGGTAGAGTCCAAAGTTGAACCCCAGCTGTCTGACTCTTATCCATTATTAATAAAGTGCTGGGTCTGTCTCCTTGACTATGAACTCCAGAAGGGATGGAATTTTGACTGATTTATCTCTGTGCTTCCAGTGCCCACGCCACGACATTTCTGGCTCATAACAGAGAAGAAAAGGCTTAAGAAAGAGAAACAAAGAAAGGAAGGCAAGGAAGGGAGGCAGGAGGAGTCAGGCCCTGAGCAGGAAGCCTGGGTCCACCTGTGCCAGTTCATCCTCCTCCGGGAGAATTGTGGGATTCCCAAGGCCGCAGACTGTTCGTTGAGCCCCTCCGCTGGCAGGAGAGGGAAAAGTGCCTTGCCTCATCACACCACCACCACCGCCCCCCACAAACTTTTGTAAGGCTAGTTCTTCATTTTTATGTTTGCTTAGGCACTTGTCCTTATTAAAGAAATAATTTAATTAACTCCAAGAAATGCAATTAATTTTAATTGTTCACAACAATTCATTATTTAATACTCTATTAATAATTATAAAAAATCCTAATGCCCAGTTGCTGCCCTATAATGGGATAATTAAACACTTGTACAGGAGACACTTCATTTTCAAGTGCTTTGACATAATTTCAGTCTTTGGAGCAAAGCTTCCTTGACTCAACCAGCAGTGTGCTCGTGTGGAGGCCCCCAGCGGTGGTGACTTCTTCGTTCTTTAAATTTTTTACCTTGGGGAAGGACGGGGTGGCAGAAGTTGGCAAAGAGCTTTACAGCAGGTAGAGTGCTGCTGCCATCAGAAGTGGGGAAAAACCTGGGGAGGTACCCTGTGTCCTCCCCTAAGCCAGGGCAGGCCTATCCTGACCTGGTCACACAGCATCTCTGTGACTTTGGACGAGCAGATTAATTAGGCAATCAATTAACACACATTACTGAGCAGGTACCATGTCCATTGCCTCCCATAATTCTTGATGGTGGGGCCATGTTAGATCAAGACAGACAAAATGATGCTCTGGTGGATGGGTGGACAGGGAGATGGATGGATGGATGGATGGATAGATGGATATATGGATGCATGAATGGATGGACGGGGGATGGATGGATGGATGGATAGATGGATGGATGATGGATGGACAGGTAGATGAATGGATTGATGGTTGGATGTATGGATAGATGGATGGATGGATGAACACATAAATGAATAAGTAAATTCAGTGCTCTGAAGATAACATAACAGGATATGATAAAGTAAAAACTAGCAGGGAGGATGATTTTTAGCTAGACTGGTCAGAAAAGGCTTTCTGAGGAGATGACTTTTGCCCTGAGATCTGTATTTTGACAGAGGGTCAGTCTTATAAAGACCTGGGGAAAAGTATTCCAGGCAGAGAGAAGATCGAGTGCAAAGACCCTGGGTTGGGGATAAGCCTGGAATTTTTGAGAGACATAAAGATGGATGAAATCACCTGGAAGAGACAGTAAGGAGGAGAATAGGGGGTGATGAGGTAGGAGAGGGAGATGGGAACTGGGTCGTGCAAGACATCGTAGGTCAGGGGTCAGCAAACTCCAGCCCTGGGGATAAATTCAGTCCACTGTCTTTCTTGTAAATAAAGTTTTATTGGAACACATTTATGTCTGTTCATTTATGAATTGTGGCTGCTTTTGTGAGCTGTTTTGTTTGTTTGTTTGTTTGTTTGGCATGGTTGTGACAGAGACCATATGGTCCACAAAGCCAAAAATATTTACTATCTTGTCTTTTACGGAAAAGTTTGCTGAGTCCTACTGCAGGGATTTTATTCTAACTGCAGTGGAGCCCCTGGAGGGTTCTAAGCAGGGCAATGTCATGATCTAATTTATATTTTTATACTATGGCCCTGGCAGCTGGGTGGAGATAAGACTGGAGGGGTGGCGGGCAGGGAGCAGCTAGGAGAGGCTTTGCAGCCTAGGCTCAGGCTGATGGAGGTTTACTGCCATGCAGAGCCCGGGTGGAGGGGTGGGAGGCCATTAGGAGGCCCTGCAGCCTTCCAGCGAGAGGTCGTGGGGGCTGGGACAAGGATCAAGGTGGCCAAGAAGGAGAGAAGTCTGAGCTGAGAAGTCTCCAGAAGGTGTGATTGACAAGCTTTTTGATGGACGGGAATCCATCAGTCCCTATTCTGCAACTGCCAGATAAGTGACTCATATGTGACATTTCCCCAATCCGGGACTTAGTGTCCCCATACTGACAATGGGGAGGTTGGACTATATCTCTGAGAGCCCTTTCAACTTGGCTTTCCTGGGTCCCTTGGTCTACCGGGGAAGCTGAGTCTGGAGCAGTCATTCCAACCCTTATTCCAACTCTTAATCCAACGGTGCTTCCCACGGCCTCCCACCTGCTGCAGGAGCCCAAGGATGGGGAGGAACAGGTGGGGCTGGCTGGGAGTGGGGGCCTCCTGGGGGAGCTAGGCCAGAGCTGACCTCAGAGGACCAGCCAGACTTGGCTAGGCAGAGGAGAAGGAGGGGGACACTGCGGGAACCAGAAGAAGGGCTGTAGGCTCAGGCCAGGGGTTCAGCCCAATTTCTTGGAGTAAAGGAAGGGGATAAATATCAGAGCTCCACCTGGGCTTCTCAACTCCAAAGACATCCCAGGAGCAGTAATTCATTCTTTCCAGAACACCGGTTGGGAATCTACCGTGGACACAGCAGTAAATAAAACAGACAAAAATCCCTGCCCTTGTGGAACCTTAAATTCCACAAAAATCCATGGAATACCTACTGTGTGCTAGGAGCTACAGCAGTGAACGAGATAAACCCCACTTCACGGAACTTCCATGCTCACAGGGAAACCACTGTCCTTCATCAAAATCCCCTGCCTAATGCCTGAGAGGTAGAACATGGTCCAAGGAGTCCTATGGTCCCTCTTACCTGAGCTGAAGAGCCCTTGGAAGACATCTGGTCCAATGGCCCCAGTATACAGGTTGAGAAACTGAAGCCCAGACCCAATAAGGGACTTTATCATGTTCACAGGGACAAAGACAGAACTTGAATGTGGACCTGCCTGTGCCAGAAATGTCCCCACGCTTCCTCAGTTGAGCATCTAGCATTTCATCTGAGAGTCCAGGAGCCCCTGGTAGAGGGAGATCTGTGAGCCTGGAACATTCCATAAGGAGGCAAAGTAGCACCCCGTCCCAAGCCTGCCCATCCACCCAGCACAGTTGCCTCTGCTGTCCAGAGCAGCTCACCATTCATCCCTGGCTGTCTATCACATGTGCCGGGGCCCTGGCTGGGGTGGAAAGCGCTCCACATTTTCCAGGCCCTTGGGGAGACCATTTGTCATTGGAGACCAACAGTGGCCTAAAGAGCCCCCAAATAAGCTGGTTTCCAGGCCTCTTGTGCCCCCCATTCCTAGACAGACCATGCCCTCCCACCCCACAGACCCAACCCCCAAGCCTGCCCAGGCTGGCTATGACAGGCCTTAAACTGGGGGCCAGGAGAGGGCTGAGGAAGGGACAGTTGGATGACGTGGGTCCACTCAACCCGGGGCTGCCTGATCTGGGGAGGTCAGCAGAGCCATGCCTCTAGGGGGTTAGTCTGGCTGGACTTTGGAGGGATAAACGGGGCTGGGCCGAGGGCTTGTTTCTAAGACAGCCAATTGTCCCTGTGTGTGCACGTACAGACATCCAGATATGGGGGTGGGGGACATGCAAGCAGAGAGAGACATTGTCCTTAGATACCCAGAGAGAGACATGGCATCCGACACAGAGACACAGAGAAGGGCACTGTCACATACACACACACACACACACACACACACACACACACACACACACACAGCCAGCTTCCCTGGCATTCTCCCCCCACCTGTCCATCCCATGCTCTCGAAGGGAATGGTGGATTTGCACCCTTGAAAGGGACCAGGGTGGAGCGGTCCCCAGGGCCTCTCACCACATCCCTGCCCTTGTAGAGAACCTGGACCCTGCCCCTTTCAAAGCGGAGAGCAGGTTTGAAGGGTGGGGTTCCTCTGCAGTCGGCCTCCTGACCCCTTTGCCTCCTCCACCTGCAGGCAGCATCTGGACCTGGGGAGGGAATTGGGGGTGTAGGGTGCAGGGCAGGGGACTGGCTCATAGAGGGAGAACTAATGACCCCCCATGGTCTCCTAGGCCCAGAATGTGGCCCACTCCCACCCTGACCCAGAGGCCACCTGGTGGAAGCAGGGCTGCGAGAATCAAGGGGACACAGGACCTGGCATCTCCTAAACATCTACTACATGCCAAGGCCTGGCCCTGCTCTAAGGTACCACCTCCAAGAATCTCCTTAGAAATCCCTCACGTAAGGCGTTCTTCTCTCCCTTCCATATACAAAGGAACCAAACCAGGGATGCAAACGTTTCAGTAGCATGCCCCCCAAAAGGCAATGAAGCCCTTACTACCCCTCTTCTCCTAGTCGTATTCGGTCAACGCACATTTATTGAGCACCTGCTGTATACCTCATGCACAAGCCAGATGGGGCCCCTGCCCTCCTGGAGTTCCACAAATGCCTAAAGATCCTGCTCTTTCCTGTGGACACAGGGGCAGTGAGGGGAGGCTGAGCCCTGAGGGGACCTGGGGAGAGTGTCCCCTGCTGGGGGGCACATGGCCTTGAACCCTCTACCCTGACCTGGTCTTTGGGGTCAGGCACAGCCATCTCAGAGGAGGGCAAGGGGCGGACCCCATGCTGCCTCAGAAGACAATATAGGGGATGCCATCTGCCCCCGCCACCCCCAGCTTGGGCTGAGCACCCCCTGCCTACCGACCCCAGCAGGAGCTGCAGATACAAGGGCCCAACATCTTCCTAATTTCCACACAGAAGCAAGTACCGCGGCTGCATCCCCACCCTGAGCGCTTAAATCTACTATTTACGTGAAGGAATTACACACTGCTGGCTGCTTTCCCCCCACAGAGCTGTTTCCTCTCCTCAAGTGGCATCGCTTTCTGCAGAGAATCTGTCCAATCTTCTAATCGCACCACCTGGGCTGGGGAGGGCTGGGGCTCTGCTCTGCTCATCGTCTTCCCTCCAATTTGGATTTTAATTCCGCATCCCCACCTGCAGGGCTCCTGCTGGGCGGCCCTCCCACTCTGACCCCACAGCTGCCAGGGCCCACTGCCCTTGGACCTGGCTAGACACCTCGTCTCTTGGACTCTCCTCATTTTAAAGTACACAGTGTTAACCCCTCGGCCCCTGCCCTGCGGGGTCCTCCAGCCCTGGATTTGGGGTCAGCAACATTTCTTTTAAATTCTGCCCCTTGCAGAATCTTCTGGAAGCCAAGCCCAGGGACCTTTTGCTGTCCTATAAGCAAGAGTTTAGCAAGGCTTTGACTCCAGAAACCCAGCTCCTCTTTGGTCTCTCCACGTTACCATCTGGGCCTTGTGGACCAAAACAGCCCTGGGTTCTGAGCCTGGCTCCTCCCTTCCTGGCTGGGCGACATGGGGGAAGCTGCTTAACCTCTCCGAACTTGTCTTTCTCCATAATAAAAACAACACACTCCATCTTCTTCTATTCTCCCAACCACCTTTCTTGCTTGGGGTTCCCCCCAAAAGCAGACAAGGATTTGGGTGGTCAAGTATGAAGGAGGTGACCCTAGGATGCCATGTGCCCAGCAAGGGAGTTGGAAGGGAGAGGAGTGGGCGAGGGAGGCCATGAAGGTGAGCCCTGAGCACTTACCACGATGGACCCAAGGGACCCTCTGAGAGACTGCATGGAGAACAGCTCAGGGCTGCCACCCCCAAAGGACAGGCGAGGAAGCTAGGCTGGTCCATCAGCCCCCACCTTTCCTGGAAAACCGACTCCCAGGCACACTGGGCCCAACCCAGGTGAGGGCTGCCATGTGCTGGCGAGCGTCTGCTCACAACCCCATGGAGGTATATACACATGCACCTGCCTCAACACCCTGCCAGGTGGTGGCTAGCGCAGCAGTGAGCACACAGTAGGTGATCAGCTGCCCCGCTGCCCACCAGGTAAATGGCCTCATTTAAAATTCTGATCTCATTAAGATTAGGACAGGGGCTTCTCTGGCCGTCCAGCGGTTAAGAATCCGCACTTCCACAGCAGGGGGTACAGATTCGATCCCTGGTCGGGGAACTAAGAGCCCACATGCCGCATGTGGTGCGACCAAAAATTTTTAAAAAGATTAGGACAAAGGGTAATGTCTGTGAGCTTCAGGCTGGGTACTGTGTCCCGGGCCACTAGGCCACTCTCCTCCACATGGGTTGAAGCCACGCCAGCCAAGGGAAGCTGAGACCAGGGCCCCAGCCCCTGAGGAAGTCAGTCTCCAACTCCTTCTCCCTTGGCTAGACTGGCTTCCTCTGCCCGGCTGCCCACCTGCCTCCTGCTCTCCCATCGCTAGTCTGATCATTCTCGCCCATAGTGCAGCCTACTGGGACGGATGGTCCTCCCCTGGGTGAAGCTCCACTTTCCGTGCCCCCAGACCAACCCCGCTCACAGCTGGGCCTCCTCTCCCTGCTGGGCAACCTCAGGGACCCTGCATGGCCTCCACCTGGGCAGGGAGGTGGTCAGCATCTCACTGACACCTCACCTCCCTGCTTCTTCCTGTTTCAATGTTCACACCCACCTCCCCTGGCCCTTGAGGTCTTGCTTGGGGTGTGAGCATGTGTTCCAGCTCCTGACTCATCCAGTGTAGAAGAGGACCCAGGGAGAGCGAGACAACCTGGCTCATGCCACTCTGACCAGGGACATGCCTTTGCCAACTGCATCAAACAGATGGACCGAGCTCTGCGGTCCCTGTTACCTGGACCGTTTGAGATGTCCCAATGTCTTGATCAAATCCTACAGGCTAGACTGTGGACCTCTTGCACTGACTGATCAGAGGGAGTGGAAAGGTCACCCAAACATATTCTTACTGAGTATCAGCTTCGGGCCAGGCACCACTGTCAGTGCTGCAGTCACAGTGAACAAAAGCGACCAAGTCCCATAGAGTTAATGTGCTATAAGGTCAGTGGAGGAAGGGGGTGAGGCATGGAGACAGACAATAAGCAAACAAACAAATGAATCATTTCAGGGCCTGATAAGTACTCTTTAGGGGTAAAAAGAGCAGGGTGATTTGACAGCGTGACCAGTTGGGGAGGAGGGCATGCACGACAAGGGGAAATATTTGAGTTCATTATATGAGGCAGGGATCTGGGGACAGGAGATTTAGGCAGAGGAAGCGGGAACCGCACGTGCAAAGGTCCTGGGGTGGGAACACTTGAGGTATGTTCGAGGGCAACTGGATGTTAAAATGGAACTATTTGGGTCTCCCTTTCAGATAAGGTTCAAAAACAATACCTAATAGATGCCAAGCACACCTGTGTTCTGAGATGAGGCATGAGCCACCCAAGCGGGATTTCAAAGGATGTGGTGAGAGCCGGCCCTGCCACCCTGCACTCCCACCTCCAGCTTAGAAGATGTTGGAAAGGCCAGGAGGGGGTTTGGGGCAGAGCTGTTGGAGTTCCGAGAGTTCCCCCCTACCGAGAGAAGTTGGGCTGCCAGCACTTCCCTGAAGCCCGGGGAGGGGGGGTCTTCAGCAAGGCCACTTGGAGAGTTAGATATGAGACCCCTACGTGCCTGGGCAGCGGGGCCACAACAATGACAGTGACTCAGGAAAAGTTAGGATGATCCTGTGCGGGGGGAGGGGACACCTAAAGCCTAGTGTTGTTAGGTACAGTGTCTCCCAGAGACCAAAGATGTGGGTCACGGTGGGGGGAGGGGGATGATCGGAAAGGTCCCCGGAGGGGCAAGGAGGCCTCAGCACGAAGGAGTCAGAGACCATGAAGGAGGTGGAGGATGGCGAGAATCCCACGGATCGGCCAAAGGAGCTGCAGGTGGGGGTAATTGGGTTAAATGAGGTCATTTAATCCTCAATCCAGTTGAACTGGCGTCTTTATTAGAAGAGGAGATCAGGACACAGAAAGACACCAGGGGCACGTGCAGAAGAGAGACAGTGTGAGGCTCAGAGAAGGTGCCACCTGCAAGCCAGGGAGAAGCCTCAGAGGACACCAGCCCTGCTGGCACCTGATCTGGGACTCCCAGACTCCAGAACCCGTGAGGGAATAAACGTCTGCTGTTTAAGCACCCCCAGGCTGTGGTATTTTGTCAGGCAGCCCGAGCAAACTAATACACTCCACCAAGTCAAAGGAAGGAATAAACAAGGGACAGAGTGGGGCAGGGGGCGAAGGTACCTAAACCCTAACCTGGCTTTGCCAAGGTGGAGGCACAGACCTGGGGAAGCTCCACTACCTTTGCTATAAAGCACACTCCTCAGCCAGACATTCAAGACCCCCAGGTGGGCTCCTATCACCCACCAGCCCTCCCGGGCCAGCTTTGCCCTTGACAGAACCGCCAGCCAGCCTTTTAACTCCTGGGCTGTCCTCTGCACCTTTGCACAGGCCATTCCCTTCCCCAAATGCCCTCCTTTGTCTGACTCCAACCTATTCTCTCGGGCTGAGCCCAACAGCACCTCCTCCAGGAAGCCTTCCTGGGCTCTCCCCTGCGCCTCCACGGGGCTCTGGGCTTCCCCAGTGTGGTGATCAGTTTCAGTGGCTTTCTCTGCTGGACTGTGAGATTCTAAAGAACTGAGACCGCCTGTGCTGTGACCACCTGCTTTCTCAAGGGTCTGACAGGGTGCCTGGAACTTGGATAAATAGAAGGATGCCTAGAAGGAAGTAGTTTAGGGGGGCCTGGAACCATCCTCCCAAAAATGCATGCTCACTGGAGCAGAGCATCACTGACTGTCACAGCCGGCAGGGGCTTTGGAGACCACCTGCTCCAACCTCCTCATCTGCACTTGGGGAAGCCGAGGCCCAGACAGAGGAAGCTGCTGGTTCAAGGTCACAAGACTCAGACAGCCCCGACGGGTCCCAGAACTCCTGTCTCCCAGCCCAGTGCTCCTCGCAGAGTATCACGGTCTCTCCAACCCCCTCTCGGCCCCCTTGGCAAGTGGAGTTTAATTATTTACGACAGTGCTTTACAGCTGTGGGTGAACCCACCGGAACATATTTTGTAAAAGTAATGAAGGCTCAATAATGCGAGACCTCGCTACAGTTCCCGTCACTAAATCTTGGCCCGGGAGTCGGGCAGACTACGTTGGCATTTTTTTTCCTTTTCTCTCTTTCAGAGAATTACAGGGTTTGCAGATTAGGGGTGGTTGCGACACAAGGTGTATCCAAGGCATTTTTTCTCATTTGGGGGGAACGAAGCAGGTGTCGTGGAACTGAGTCTGAGTCTCTCGAGTGGGCATGAGTGGCGCGTCATCTCCAGGCCCCCCCAAGGACACCCCCTTTGAGGTGTCACACAGAGGGGAGGGCAGGATGCTGCCACGAAGCCCCCACTGAGCCTCCAGCCCTGGGAGGGTGGAAGAGACACAGCAACAGCAGGCCTGGGGAGAGAGGGCAGGCCTGGGAGTCAGCGTCTCTGTTCTGCCTCCCTGGGCCTCAGTTTCCCCATCTGTAAATCGGGGAGCTGAAAGAGACTTTGCTGCTATTTTTTTCTACAAGATTCCAGCCTTTTTCTTAGGCAGTCAGTGGGTTGATTCCAAGAAGGCGCCTGTGCTGTGGCCTTCCCATAGGCTCTCAGTGCCTCCCAGGCAGACATTCACTCCAGTCTGCCAATGAGGCAGAGAAATGTCAAGTGACTTCTCCAAGGTCAAAGAGCTGGAGAGCAACGGAGTCAGGATTCGAACCCAGGCCTTCTGGCTCCAGGAGACACGCCTTTAACCACCACCCTACAAGCTTTGCACTGCATATTTTCAACGGGCCAGGTACTGTGATGGGCACCTTGCCTGCTATCTTGGAACCTGGGTCTCCCACTTAATGACACAGCCTCAGATCTCTCCACTCAACTATGCTATTGCCCCACGACTGTGAGATAGGTTTCCTGGACTCCAGTAGCCACAGTCAGGTTGAGAGATATAACATTCAGCCTCCTATGAACATCTGAGAAATAAAGGCATTGCCCCCCACTCATTGCCTGCAAGGGCAGGGGCACAGATTGAGCTGGGCAGGGGATGGTGTTTTAAGCCAGACTGAAGAGGACAGGAGAGGGAAGGACCAGCAGAGGACATGGGGGCGGAGAGGTGGGGGAAGGCAGTAAGAGTATTTAGTTGGAGGATGTGCCTGGAACATTCTAGCATTTGGGAGGAAGGTTGACAGAGCCTTTGACGATGAGATGGGGGATGGCAAGCTCAGATGGTGAGACCGAGGGTCTAGACAGTGAGTCCCTCATGGACAGGAGCTATTCATCTGTGAATCTTCGGGGCCTAAGACATAGTAGGCGCTCAATAAATGGAAATGAGGGTGGTTGAAGAAGATGACCCGATTTGGACCTTGTTCTGCTACTAATAAGTGGACAACCTTGAGTGTATCCTGTCACCTCTCTGGGCTTCTTCTCTATCTCTATAATCAGCCCCATCTCTCCCCAGGATGGAAAGGGCTATGAGGGAGCTACCTAAATACGTAATCCTGCAGGTGAGAGGCTTTCAAACCTCTTCAAAAGTCAGTTCAATAAACGTACCCACAAGACCATGCCAATACTTAACTCAATGCCAGAAAATTCTGTGACCAGCTCATCTAAATCCATCCTGGTGGTATTTGGAGCCACATAATTTGCTTGGTCCTCAGGGGAGAAGGAAGAGCTGGCTGCCATTCTCTGTGTAGACTATAGACCTACTCTCGAGGAAGGATGATCCGATCTTTCATTCACTCAACAAACATTTATTGAGTAGGTACTATGTGCTGGCACTGTTCTAGGCACCTGGAATACAGCAGTGAACAAAATATGATGTCCTGCCTTCATGCAGGTTACATTCTAGTGGAGAGACAAATTTATATTTTAAAAAATAAAGCAGGGAGAGGAAAAAGAGAGGGTGTGGAGGCTGCTACTTTTTCAGGTGGGGTGTGGTGGTCAGGGAAGTCCTCTCTAGTAAGGTAGTCAAGAAGAAAGAGAATGAGCTAGCAGATGTCCGGGGAAGACGCTCCAGGCAGAGGGAACAGCAAGGGCAAAGGCCTGGGTCAGAGCACACCTGGCAAGATCGAGGGCCAGTGGGGAGGCCAGTGGGGGTGGAGGGCAGGGAGAGGGAGAGGAAGAGACGTCAGAGTGTAGCAGGAGCCACACCCAGCTGGGCTTGTAGGACAGCGGGAACTTTGGCTATTACTCTGAGTGAGATGCGAGCCAATGGCGAGCTTTTAAGCAGGGAGGCTTTTCCAAGTAGAGTGTGTTGTGACATCACCTTTAACAGGCTCACCTCCGCCACCACATGCGTGGAGAATAACCTGCCTGGGGGGCAAAGCTGGAAGCACTCAGGCAGGTGGGAGCTCCTCGCTGAAACCCAGGTGAGAGAGGATGGCCTGCCGTGGCTGCTTTAGAGTGGGTGAGAAGTGGCTGTTTCTGGACATACTTTGGAGGCAGAGACAACAGCAAGATTATTTATTGCTAATCCAACTTATCCAAGGTGAATCTGACTTTCAAGGTCTTGGCCACCAGGTCAACAGTTTTGCTTAGAGGTGCCCTTGGCTGACATTGACATTCTCTTTCTTCACTCTAATCCCCCAGAAGCTAGAAGAAAAGAGGCTTTTCACATTAAAACTGTTAACCACCTCAGGGCAGGTGGGTGCAAGGCCAGCTCTGCTGAGGCTGGTCTAAGATGTGCTATAGGCAAGACTTGAGGGAGTCAGCCTTCCGAAGGTGTCCATCCGCACCTGGAAAGCAAACTCAGCCCCGTGGCATGGCCAATAACCCCAGAACAACGTGGCTGTTAATGCCAATGAGCACCCCCCATTAGAGCAGCTACAAAGAAGTGTAATCAATTATCACCGTCACAGTCACAACGACGACAAGAGCAACCAACGTTCGCTGCGCATTTACTACGTGCCGGGCACCGTGCTAAGCATTTTGCTTGCAGGCGCTCACATAACCCTCTATACACCATGAGGTAGGTACTGCTAAAATCCCCACTCTACAGATGAGGAGTATGAAGTTCAGCCTAAGGTCACACTGATAGGAATAGAGTAGGATAATTAAATAGTTAGTTATAAATCCCACTAGGGGATTAAAGACAGAAAGGGAATTTTAGGGGAGTTTGGGAGACCGTTGTAAACTAATGACCACTCAAGAAAAGAGTCCAGTAACCTAGCAACAAGCTACACTACCTAGAAGGAAGACCAGGTGCGTCCAAGCACCAGGCACACTCAAGCCACAAACCCTGATAGTTAAAACAAAGGACAATAGCTATGGAGTCTGAATCTTGTTACGTGAAGTCCGGGAGTTATTTGTCCTTGAAGAATAGCATTTCTGCATGTAGCCTAGACAGAAATATAGGTGAAAGGGGAAACAACTAGGTGAAGGGGAACATCACACCAAAACCTGAGATGGATTATCATATTTTAGTATATATCACCACCCTCCTGCTAGTATACATATGAGTTAACTAGCCATGACAGTCCCGCTTAGACATACAGGGTCAAAGAAGGAACTAATGATGTAAGCCTTGACGTCTGCCCAAGAATGAGGAAGAAGTTGGTCTTCTCCCCTCCCCACTTTTTCTTTGATTATAAAAACGTATCCCCCTTCATTCTCGGGGCTGCGTTCCCTTGCCTCTGCCCACTTGAATCTCTCACAAGCGTCCTATGCTAATGAACTCACTCTTACCTATCGCTTTGCCTCGCGCTGAACTCTTTCTGTGACAAAAGAACCTGAGCTTCAGCAAGTCCTGACATCCAGTGAGTGGTTTCAATGAAAAGACTGTGGGTTCAAGTCCCCTCCTAAATCAGGGACCATGGGTTCAAGTCCCAGCCGAGCTGGAGTGCAGTTTTAGCACCCATAGAAAATGACGGTACCAGGGCTGAACCTCAGGTCTCTCTAACTGCTCTTTTAGCCCTTACAGCTCCTTGCTGATTGGCTCTCACTCACTGGAAGGCCCCTCCCAGGGCTCGCCACCCAGACTCATCATCTCATCATCATTGGCCCCTGGCCCCACCGTCCCACCCCTCTCTTCTGAGGCAGGGCCAGGCCTCAACACGCACCCCTCCATCCACACGCCCCCACTGATTCCCTGCAGCTAAGGCTCCACCAATCGACCATTTCCTACCTGCAGTGAGACCACCTTAACTCCAGGTAGGGGGCCAGGCTGGTTAGAAACAGGTTCTAATTTTAGAGATGAAAGCCAAGTTGGTTGCGTATTGCAAAGATTACAAACTGATACCTTAGCAAGGCCCTCGGGGAACATTTTTAATGAATATGTAATGACTAAGGTGTTAGATAAAATGGCACGACCATAGGGGATTTTTTTTCCCCAAAACCTGCTTACTTGGCCTCCATCTGATGCGCCAGGCACTTCGCTAAGTGCATACTCACATAAAACCCTATAGTGCAGACGGGATTGATGGCTCATCAGAACCATTTTACAGATAAGGCAAATTGAGGCTCAGGAAGGTTAAGTAAGCTGCCTAGGGTAGCACCGCTAGCAGGGGATAGGAGGGGCGAAGCGGCATTGCCTGCACAGCCCACCCTCACAAGGGCTGTCAAGCTGGCTGGGTGAGGGGATGAGTCAGCAGGTTAAACATCACACCTGCAATTTTGCTCTATTTACTTTCAATGCACCCATTCTTTTCTCTATAAATCACAGTGTCCTGCCCTTGTCAGAATCATCAAAGGCCCAATTAACCCTGAATACTGTGGCCCCTTCTTTGCAAACTTCCCCCAAACCCACAGCTTTTCAGACTGGGAAAATTACAAAGCTGGTAGAAAACCAGCCCAGCAAGCAAGCATTTATTCTATAGCGACCCTGTGGGGGGAGGGGGAGAAACCCACATGCGTAAGAAAACCACACACAGCAGCTAAATTCTGACTGCCAAGCCTTTATTAGTGGTGATGAAAGGCAGCAAAAACAGCGCAGGGCTTTCTACTCCCAGACGGGGGCTGCAGTCCCAGGAATTAGTCATGTTTTGACTGGTGGAGTTATGGAATTTATAATGGAGGCCCCACAGAAATTAAACACGGATTACGGCCAACTCCCTCCCCCAGCCGGTCTCCAGCAGGAAGTGCCGCTGGGCTCCCTCACCCCCTCCAGGAGCCTGGTTTGCCGGCCTGGAGTCCTGTCTCAAGATGGTGACCCCTACAGTGCAGGGTTACAGAGGAGGTAACTCTGGCTACCCTGTCCACCCCTCATGGAATCCTGGACAGTGGGGATCAGGTCTGTCCTCTGTGTCCTGGGCAGCACCAACCACCAAACTGGGGTTCAGTAAGACTCAAAATGAATCTGTGTCTTCAACCCCACCAGTGTTCTTGGGTCAAGCATCGCTCTCTCCCTGGAGGGAGCTAGTAGTTGAGGGGTTAGCCACAGAACTGGGGTTCAGGAGAAGTGGCCTGAATTTAAGCAAAGAGTTCCAATGAATTCTGCCTTAATTAAGGAAAAGAGTTGGACCCACCTCTCACACTCTGATTTTAGGGCTGCTTTAAAACTCCAAAGATCCCTGAGAGTGGTTGTCTATCAAGGTCATAACACCTTAGTGGAAAAGTTCATCAAAAGGACAGGATGAAGAGGAAAGTTTGCCAGCAGTACCTGGGCTTTGTGAGGCCTGTATGTAGTTTGCTCTTAGAGCCTTTGATCCTGGCTTTTTGTTACAGATGAGTGACTCAGGGAGAAAATTAACCATTAATGAGCACCTACTATGTCCCAGGCACTGTACTAAGCCACTTTAGAAACATTCTTCAGTCTCAGAGTAGACGCCTAATAAGTATTCGTTGAATGAATAAATGACCTAAAGCCCCGTATCAGCCCTGTGAGGTAGGTACTATTATACTATTATCACCTCTTTACAGTTGAGGCAATAGAACCAAAAAGAGGGACTCTCCTTTGCCCCAGGGAACACAGCATCCAAGTGGGGATCAGAGATTCAAGCCCAAGTCTGTCTGACTCTGACATCAGAGCTCTTAGGAGAGGACAGCCACGGTTCCTTCTTTCTCAGCAGGGGTTGACTTCTGGGAAGAGGAGATCACGAATGAGGCTGGAAAGAAGCGAAAAGGCAGGGAGCTGTTCGAGACTTGCAGTGCCGAAAAAGTACATGGAGCCAAGCACTGATGTCCCAACCGGGACGGGGCATGTCTGGCTCTCAGCCTGAATTCATCTCACTCTCTCACCTTGGAGATGACTCTCCCCAAGCCCCACACTGGTGGCTGTCTCTCCCGCCGTCATCCAGGATGATGTGCTCCGAAATTGACAACAACCAGACATCAGCTTGCTGATAGGAAGATCTGTTAGTCCCTCGAACGCACCACGACTCCAAGTATTGCCAATACCAAATTCCCAATCTAAAGCGTCAGAGAGAAGCAAGGTCCTGGACAACACAAAACCTGTTTCTCCTAGAGTCTAATGGAATGCATGTTTTCATAATTTATAGTATTGCTCTGGTCAGATCTTCTCTGGACCATTGTCCAGGCTATACCCAGAGCTCTAATTCTTCAAGCGATGTCATGACTCTGCTTCCAATTCTGACAGTTCTCCCCATCACCCTCAGGATGACGTCTTCACTCCTTGGTGTGACACTCAATGTCCTTCAAGAGCTGGCCCTACCAACCTCCACCTTCATCTTTCCTGACTCCCTACTACCCTCATTCTCCAGCCATTCTAAGTGTTCCATCTATTTAACCCCACACCAGGTCGTCAAAAGCAGCCATCAGGTTGATAGCAGGGGCAACCATTCCAAACAAAAGGAAGAGCATGTGCTAAGTCCTACTCCTCCGGCAAGAGTCATCTCGGGCGTCACTTCCTACAGAAGACCCCTCTGGCTGACTGCCTCTCCCTGTAGCCAGCCACTCTCCATCCCTGTGACACCTTTGTATATAGAATGTGATTCTGCCCCATCACTAAATTACCCTACAACGCCTTCCCCTGGAAAGTTAACACTTTTTGATGTTTTGTATCACCAGCACCTACCTGCATGTGATCAAGTGAAAATAAACAGAAAAGTCAGGTTTTTTGCCTAAGGACTTTATCAACAGAGGCTGGTGTATACAGATGTAATAATAGCTAATCCTTATTTGTCTGGCACTTGCTAAGTGTTTTACATACGTTAACTCATCAAAACCATCTGGTAATCATCAAAACCACCCTGATGTAGGTGTCTTTTTGGGCCCAGTTTACAGATGGGAAAACTGAGGTACAGGAGGTTAGGTAACTTCCTTCAAGGCGACAGAGCTAGAAAGCAGCACAGCAAGAATGATAATCCACACAGTCTGGCTTCAGAGTATGATCCTTTGTCCATTTCAGCATCTGCCTCTCTAGGGAAAGGGGACATAGAGGTGGGAGAGACACTGAAAGTCTCTTCTAGAGCCAAGAGGGTACTCAGCATTAACGCTGACTTTGTTCTCTGTATCAGCAGAACCTAAAGCTTCTATCAGGGTTATCTCAGGAAACTTGGGCATCCAAACCCTACCCAAACCCAAATACAAGGGTGCCAAGCCCCAGCAGAAACTGGCAATAGAAACTGGCAGGACTGTACCCTCACAGCTGTGAACGGCCCGCCTGGGGGGCCTTCCCTTTGTCCCCTCTGCCAGCTCCACCCAGCCCCTTCCCCAGCTGCCAAGACCCTGCTTCCCACCCCCCTGCACCTGGTTGCCCCTGGCAGGCAGCCCCGGACCCCTCGTGGAGGATAAGCTTCCCCCAGCTCAGAGCAGCTGCCAGACAATGCCAGAGCCAACAGGCATCTTCTGGGCACCACTCACTGCCCTGCCAGGCCTGGCGTGCCAGCAGTTCCATGTTAGGTTGATGGCCCTGCACGGCCCCACGGAGCTACTATTTTTAACTTAATTGGAGAGTCGAAGGAGAGAGATGGTACCCAGCAAGGGAGTTTTAAAAGCTTTCGAGGTGGGGGAGGGGGAAGAAAGTGAAGAAGAGTTCATAATTATACACCAGGCAGCCAGATTTGATGCTTGAACAGAAAGGTTAAATGTTACATTTGGAATAAAATGAGAAAAAAAGTTCTGATGACAGCTGCCCAGAGCTAAATAGGGGAAAAAAAAAAAATACCCCTTGCCCATCTCTTCTCCAGCTCCCTCTTTTCTCTCATACTCATTTCTGTGTTTCCCCACTTCTGCTTTTTAAGGCTCAAGAGTACACAAATCGATTTGGAGCACAAAGATTACTGTTTGGTATGTCAACACCTTGACTGCAATTCAAAAGCAGCTTTCACTCAAGCCTGGAAAAATCACACATCTGCATCTCTCAGGCCAAGGGGTCCAACAAGGCCCAGAAAACTGGGAAGGTGGTCTGGAACTGTGCATAACATCTTGGGCCTTAGTATGGATAAACCTAGGTTCAAAGCCCTCCTCTGCCAAGGGACAGATGCTGTGGGTTAACTCACCCAATGCCCACCTGCCTCCTGTTTCTTTCAGCTACTTCTAAGTAATGAGACATAAGCAGAAGTCAGCTGGATGAGGCTTTCCCATAAACAGATACATGGCACACTCCCTTCAACCTGCCTTTTCCTGCAAGAAATGTGGGTGTGATGCCAGGAGCTACTGCAGCTATTATGTGACACGAGACAACAAATTAAAATTGGAAAAGAAGAGTCCTTGATGATGGAGCTATACCACTGGTCCACTGGACTGCCTACTTGTTACCTGAGACAAAAAATCCCAATATGTTTCAGCCACTTTTAGTCTAGTTTCCTTCCAGGAATGCTGAACCCATTCCTACTTTGGCAATCCATTATTAGCTTGAGCATGATTGTGAACTTGAGCAGGTGCTTAACATCTCTAAGCTTTAGTTTTCCTATTTGTAAATGGGGACAAAGATCACTTATTTCACAGTGTGCATGTGAGGATTAAATGCAATTCCATTTGTAAAGCACTCACCACAATGCCCGACAAGGCACGGTGCCTGCTGTTGCTATTAAAACTCCTGATTAGTAAGAGAGAGATATCAAATTATAAAATTTAAAGTAATATCTCTTATTTCAATTAACTTTCTAGCTTTCAAAGTGACTTGTCTTTTATTTTAGCTCATTCTCAACACCAAACCTCTGAGAGGAGGAAGTGTTACTCCCTATCGTACACCTGATAGACTCAGAGAAGACTCAGAAGAAGCCCAAGGTAGCTTCGTTACTGACAGGGCTCAAGTCTGACTCCAAATCTCTGGGGCATTCTAGGCCCCACTTCTGCCCCTGGGGACCACGGATGGCTCAATTTCGGGGATAAGGATATGGTTGAGAGAATATGGTTCATGTGTCAGTAATGAGGTGAGCTTGACTGTGGTCTCCAAATCCCTCCTCCCATTCCTGGAACATCAGGGTTCCCTGGGCATCAATCCTCTACCCACTATACTTTTGGTTCCCTAATGTTGAGAGACAGATGGGAACCAAACATTAGGGAAACCAAAAGCCCCTTCCAGAAGCATCCGTATAACAAAGTGGTTGACATCCCAGACTGGATTTGAACCCAACTTCTGCCGCTTACCAGAAAAAAAATTTGTTAAATAAATAGTAAGTTAGAACTCCTTTCTCTGTATTAGTTAAAGTAAGCAAAAAGCTGCTGTAACAACCGCCAAAGCCCAGTGGCTGAACATAGTAGATTCTTCCTCAAGTCCCAGGGCAGTGCAGGTTGGTGGGACTGGGTGAGGTTGGGGAGCGGGCTCTGCTCCACTCAGTCAATTTGCCTCCTTCCACCTGCTACTCTGCCCCTCCCCCATTAGATCCACTGCATCCCACAGGCTGATGGGGCTATTTTAAGGATCAGGCACCCACTGAACTAGCCAGAATCTATGTGTGGTCAGCCCTACCTAACTCTGAGGACACTGGGAAGTGTGAGCTCACAATGTGCTGAGGAGGGAGGGGCACAGTCGCCGATGGTCGCCAGCAATCTCCATCTCGGTCCACCCCATCCAAAATAGGCATCCCTCCACCACCCAGATCACGTGACCTTGTAACACTTAATTCATTTTATTCACCATCATCTGAAATAGATTTCCCTGCAGGCACACCTCATTTTCTTGTGCTTCACAAATAATTGTGGGGTTTTTCTGGTGTTTTCTCTTTTTTTTTTCAGACTGATTTGTGGCAACCCGGTGTCAAGCAAGTCTATAGGCGCCACTTTTCCAACAGGATTTACTCACTTCATGTCTCTGTATCACAGTTTGGCAATTCTCGCAATCTTTCAAACTTCTTCATTATATTTATTATGGTGATCTGTAATCTTTGATGTTACTACTACAGTTTGTTGAAGGCTCAGATGAGAGCATCTTTTAGCAATAAAGTATTTTTAAATTAAGGCATGTGTTTTTTTTTAGATGTAATGCTATTATACACTTAATAGCCTATAGCCCAGTGTAAACATAAATTTTTTTTTGCGGTACGCGGGCCTCTCACTGTTGTGGCCTCCCCCGTTGCGGAGCACAGGCTCAGGACGCGCAGGCTCAGCGGCCATGGCTCACGGGCCCAGCTGCTCCGCGGCATGTGGGACCTTCCCGGACCGGGGCACGAACTCGTGTTCCCTGCATCGGCAGGTGGACTCTCAACCACTGCGGCACCAGGGAAGCCCGTAAACATAACTTTTATATGCACTGGGAAACCAAAAAATTCACGAGGCTCTCTTTTTTGTGATATTCGCTTCATCGCCGTGATCTGGAACTGAACCCTCAGCATCGCCCAGGTCTGCCTGTACCTATCGCCTGCGCCCTCACAGCAGATGACAATCTCCTGAAACCAGAAACTTCATGTATCTTTTTCACCTAGTGCCTAGCATAATACCAGGCACATAGCAGTTCTCCAATATTTACTGAATAAATATTACACTAATAGGAACGCAAACTTCAGCAGAGCACTGGGACGTGCGGGATGAATGGGGAGAACGCGGCGACGGAAGAAGGATGCTCCAGGCCCTCATCCACTCTGCTCAGTGGGAACCACTGTTCACAGGTCTCCAGAGTCCTCAAGGGCTTCCCTGGCCCCACCCTGGCACTCACATACTCACGTTCCCTGGGTCCCCCCAAAGGGACTGCCCACCCTACCCCCATCCATCACAGAAGGCAGCACTTTCAAACAAGTTGTTTATTTGCATATAGAAAACAAGACCCTGGCCAGGGGCCCAAGGGCCGGAAGGGCACTCCAGGCTACCTGCACCAACTCCTCCCCAGTCAATGAGAGGATGGAGGTCTAGAAACGTCAACTATCCCCATCCCCACCCTCCCTATCCCCTACTCAAAACTAATTCTCTCTTGCCCCAGTTAAAACCTACTCAACCAAAAGAATGGGACAACCCAAGGGAGATGCCAGGACAAATAAGTAGCTATTAAGCATGGAGATGGCAGCTGGCCGCTCCCATCCCAGTGACAGACCACCCCCCTGGAAGGCTTCCAGGGATGACACCCTGTCCTCCCATGGGTTGGATCCCACTCCTGAAACAAGATAAAACCCTAGAACCTAAAAAAAATCCCTCAAGACCTTTGAATTCCAAAGCCAGCTAACCCCGGCCCAGCCCCTTTTGCTGAAATGAATCCACCCATGCCCATCTGATGGGAGCTGGGTTCCAGGGGCAAGCCAGCCCATCACATCTTGAAACTCTCATCATACTCCTCTTTGGTCATCCACTTAGACTTGTAAGTCGACAGATGAGCCACTACAGACGCTCCTAGCCAGACACTAAAGTTCCTGTTGGAACCCACCCACATGGTGGTCTTGGTGGAGGAGAAATGATCAGCGATCAGCCCATACAGACGCTTGGTGAAGCCAGGATAGAGGGTGTTGCCCCCACAGGCCATCAGGTGGGAGACGAGCAGCGGGTGCATGGAGGCCTCGCAGGTCTCGATGGAATCCAGGACGGCCTGGGAGATGCTGGGCCCTTGCAGGTCGAACACCTCAGGGCTGAAGAACATCTCAGGAGCCAGCCGCTGCATGGGGGTCAGCTCCACACGGCTGCCATCCGGGAGCTGATAGGCATTATTCTCATCGGAGCCTCCCGGCAGGCTCTGATAAAAGTCCAGTGACTCCCCCAGATTCTGCGGCACGTAGCACTTGGTCATCTGAGTGGTGGCCACCGTATCCAGCTGAAACAGGTTGTGTCGATTGTAATCTTCCTTAAAAAGGCTCTTGAAGAGATAGGCCGACAGATCCTGGCCTGCAAACTCCAGCATCTTAGCACTGGACCGTAAGGGGCAGCCCAGATGGAAAGGCTGCACGCGGGTCAGGCCGTAGCCTGAATCTACCACCACGCCGGTCAGGAGGCCAGAGGCATACAGGGACATCTCCAGCTGGTCAGCCAGGAAGATGGACGGGACATCCAGTAACTCAAACATAATCTGCAAGAAGGGAGAAGATGGACACTCAGGGTATTTTCCCCAAAGTGTCCCGATCCATTTCTGTTTTCCCCGAGGCCTCACTACACGTCTGCTCACAATGTTGAAGTCGGCACAGACCTGTGTCCTGCAGGGAACAGCTGGCCCCTTGGAGCTTATGCTGGGGGAATAAGGGAAGGGCTCTGGAGGGTTAGAAAGAGCCAGATTGGCCCTTGGGAGCTTGCCTGATGATGGCCTTTCAGAGGACCATTTTGGTGGAGGGGTGGGAAGAGACCTCAGCCTGTGAGAAAGGGCGCTGAGATGCCGGGTTATGTGAGTAGTGGGGACACAAGTGGCAGCCATAGTGAAGGGCCAGATTTCCAGCCTGAACGATTTACTTAGAAGAAAGAGATGAGAGAAGAAACAAGTGCTGCATCCCCAAGTTTCTGACACTACAGATGCAGAAGGGCTGTAACATCCCATCCTTCTGTAGCCTTTGGCCACTTACCCGCCTTTGCAGGCCCGGGCAAGTCTACCTTCTCCCCTCAGTGGGAGGGACCTCCCTCCATTCCCACGCTCAGAATATTGTCCCCTCACCATCCATTCCCCAAATAGAATAGAAGCCAAGGTCCTCTTTTTCAAACAGAAAATCAAACATGACTCCCCCAACCTCACTTAAAGGCCCCCAGGAGCTGCTTATTCACTCAGAGCAAAGGTTGGGAAGCATTTTCTGTAAACGGCTCAGGAGGCCAGATGTAGCAAATAAAAATACAAGATGCCCAATTAAATCTGAATTTCAGGGCTTCCCTGGTGGCGCAGTGGTTGGAGTCCGCCTGCCGATGCAGGGGACGCGGGTTCGTGCCCCGGTCCGGGAGGATCCCGCGTGCCACGGAGCAGCTGGGCCCGTGGGCCGTGGCCGCTGCGCCTGCGCGTCCGGAGCCTGTGCTCCGCGGCGGGAGAGGCCACAGCAGTGAGAGGCCCGCGTACTGCAAAAAAAAAAAAAAAAAAAAAATCTGAATTTCAGATTGACAACAAATAATGTTTTAGTATAGCCCATGCAATATTTGAGACATACTAAAACGTTATTTGCTGTTGATCTGAATTTCAAATCTATCATGTATTTTATCTAGCGAATCTACAACAGTAAATATTTTAGGCTTTACAAGCTATAGTCCCTGTACAACTATTTAGCTCTGCTGTTGCAGTGTGAAAACAGCCATAGACTATATGTAAATGAGTGGGCGTGGCTATGTTCCAACAAAACTTTCTTTATAAAGACAGATGGTGGGCCAGATTTGGCCCACCTGCTATAGCTTGCCAACCCTTGATTTAGAGTAAAATCCAACCACGTCCCATAGCCTACCAGGCCTCTGAGGTCCAGCCCCTGTAAACCTCACCTTCCTGTCTCCCTCTTGCCACCCTCCCTAGTTTGCTGAGCTCCAGCCTCACTGGGAGAAATCACCTCCTCAAAGAAGCCCTCCCTGATCACCCTCTTCAAAGGGACTCCCCTTCTTCCCCCCCAGTCAGTTATCACTCTATTTCATTTTGTTTCCAGAACTGATTACTACCTGAAATTCTTATTTGTTAACTTATTCACGGTCAAGTCTTCTCCCAGAACATAAGCTCTTTGAGGGCCAGAATATGATCTGTGAACATTTATGGAATCCATGAGTATCCAGCATCCCTCCCACCCCTGGTAACACCCTGTTCACAGAGCATTTTACCTGCTGTATCTCTTTCTGCCGGAGGAGCCTCTGTGAGCCCCCCTCGCCTAACACAAGTGCCAGGCACACACTAGCTACTCAGTAAGTATTCGTGGGGCGAATTATTTAGAAAGCAGAGTTCCTGATGCCCATTCCTGTCTGAACACAAAGTGCCAGGCTGTTCCCTGCTCCCTGGTGAGGGCAGCCCTGAGAAAACCTTACCTCCAGGGTCTTCTGCCGGTCCGCAGGCTCCTTCAGGGGGAACTCTGTGACCATCACAGGGGAGTTCTCATTCTCCAGCCTGTGTTTCTCTAGGACAAATGACCAGATGTGCTCCACACCCTCCCAGTTGAGGACACGGCCCCGGTGGATGGGGTAGCTAAAGGTGTCGGGACGGCAAAGATCGATGCCTAGGCTTACGCGCCGCCGGGCGTAGCTGGGGCCGGGGTTCTCCCTGCAAGGGATGTAGTTCACGATGCTCGGGAAGACCATCTGGGGCTCATTGAACCCCGAAAAGCCAGCCTTCAGAAAGCCAGAGCCGTGGTCAATGACGATGGTTCTTGTAGCCATGGCAGATGCAGAGGTGCGAGAGGTCTGCTAGATTCAGCTCCTCGAGGATGTATGGCAAAGCAGGGCCACCTGTGGAGGGGAAGGATGGGGGTGATTTGTGAACCCATGCTAGGCCACCATTGGCTTCTCCACCCCAGAATCAAACCTCAGGCTCCCCTGAGCCCGTCCCCCTTTCAAGCCTTTGCACAAGCTGTAAACTGCACCTGGAATGTTCTTCCCATGCCAAACTCCCAGTCATCCAGTAGAGCCCACCTAACAGGCCCCGCCTGGGAAGTCCTGCCAACCTCCCCCCTACTTCCCACCAAGCTTCTCCCTCTGCATTTGGCACACTCGTCTGTACCAGGTGGGCACTTCTGTCCCCAGAGGCCCACTTACAATTTGCAGACTTGCAAGAAGCTTGTCACACAGGAACTACTGGGTGGACTTTGGCTGCCTGATTGAGGACACGTGGAAGACGAACCATCAGCCTCGGGACCACTGCCCTCAACAATAACAGTGTAAGAGCAGGAGTGGCAGGAGTACTCGTGACTACGACAGCGACAGCTATGGCTACCATCTCAGGAGTACACACGCTCTCATCTATCTAGTGCTATGAGGAACACTTGAATTTTAGCTTGAACTGTGCAAAATTATCATGCGTGTCCATCAAAAATGATCAAATATCAGCAATTTCATAGGGTTTGACCTCATAAATGGTCTCATCTCATTTTCATCACGATCTATAAGGAGGGTACCATTATTACACTCATTTTATAGATAGGGAAACTGAGGCACAGAGAGATTAAAGTTACCTTCCCAGGGCCACACAACTAACAAAAGCAGGGCCAAGGCTTAAAGCCAAACCAGATTCCAAAGACCACACTCTGAACATCAGGCCAGGCTGATGAGAAGATATGGATTTTGAGTATGTGCTGAGCAGCTAACGTTTTATATACAGGAGGCTATAAGCGGGACATCTGATCATGACTGTGGTCAGTTTCCTTATCTGTAAAGTGGGAGAGGAATAATAACCACACGCTGAAAAGGTAGGTGTGGTCACTGCCTGATTCCCAGACTTTATAAAACTACAGTAGCCAGGACAACGTGGTATCAGTGAAAGGATAATCACATAGATCCATGGGAC
Organism: Phocoena sinus; assembly: GCF_008692025.1. NCBI lineage: Eukaryota > Metazoa > Chordata > Mammalia > Artiodactyla > Phocoenidae > Phocoena > Phocoena sinus. The sequence goes on along the minus strand of NC_045763.1, from coordinate 13,530,625 downwards.
AGAGTGGAGAGCCCAGAAATAGATCCACACGAAAAATATCAACCGATCTTTGACAAGGTGTGAAAACAATGACATGGAGGAAGAAGAGTCTTTACAACAAATGGTAGGGAACGACTGCAGATCCGCATGCAAAAAAAAATGAATTTTAATCCATACCTCACACTTTGCTAAAAATTGTCGCAAAATAGGTCATGCACCTAAATATCAAACCTAAAACTATAAAACTTTTAAAAGAAAACACAGCAGAAAATCACTGTGATCTCAGATAAGGTAAAGTTTTCTTAGATGTAACATTAATAGCCTGATCCATTAAAAGAACAAACTAAGAAATTGGACTTCATCAAATTTAAGAACTTTTGCTCTTCCAAAGACACTGTTAAGAGAATAAAAAGACAAGCCACAGACTGGGAGAAAATATTTACAAATCATATATCTGATAAAGAACTTGTATCCAAAAAATGTAAAGAGCTCACAAAACCCAACAATAAGAAAATAACCCAATTTCTTAAATGGGTAAAAGGTTTAAACACTTCACAAAAGAAGATACAGGAATGGCAAATATACACATGAAAAGATGCTCAATATAATTAGTCATTAGGGAAATGAAAATTAAAACCACAATGAGAGACCACTGTACACCTGTGAGAATGGCTAAAGTTAAAGGCTGACTATACCAAGTGTTGGCAAGGAGGTGGAGGAACCAGAACCCTCATGTACTGCTGGTGGGAATGGAAAAGGGTACAACCACTTCAGAGGACAGTTTGGTAGCTTCTCAGAAAATTAAATATACACCTACCACACAACCTAATATTTCTACTCCAAGGATTGACTCAGGGGAAACAAAAGCTCACATTTACACAAAAACCACATGCACATGTTTTTAATAGCTTTATTCATAATCACCAAAATCTAGAAACAACCTAAATATCTGTCAGCTGCGGAGGGACAGACAAGTTTCCATTCAGTGGAATAATACTCAGTAATAAAAAGGAATAACTGATACACACAATAACATGAATAATTCTCAAATGCATTAAGCTGAGTGAAAAGAAGCCAGACTCCAAAGGCTACGTGCTGTAAGAGTCCATTCATATGACGTTCTGGAAAAGGCAAAGCTATAAAGACAGGAAACAAATCAGTGGCTGCCAGCAGCCAGAGGTGGAGAAAGGGACTGACCACGAGGGGCATGACAGCGCTGGGGGGTGATGGTCTATTCTGATTGTGAAGGTGCGTACACAACTGTATGCACCTGTCAAAACGCTCACAACCATACAGTAAAAAGAGCGACTTTTACCCTAAGTAAAAAAATTTTAAGCAAGAAATCCCAGTAGACGTGGGGACAGATGAAAGGTGTATGAAATCCCCTTGCAGAATGCAAACTGTCACACACTCAGCAGACTTGGTACCTGGGATGCATGTGGGTGTCTCGTGCAAGACAGACATCCCAGGAAGCAGTTCAGCCCGGAGGCCACATTCCAGGGCTGTCGCTCCACCAGCTATTTGCTCTACTTCAGTTTCCGTGCAGCAAGCAGTTGCATCTGCCTGTCACTATGGAGCATGACAGTCACTGCCTGGCCCCAGCCAGTAGCTGCCCACTGTCACCAACCTTGGGGCAGTGATTAGGCTTCATTGCCTTGAATTGGCTCTGACAATAGATGAGGGAGAGCAAAAAGGAGGAGAAAGATGGAGCCGAGGCACCAGTCTCCTCCCTCGCCTGCTGGCAGGCTGAATGATGGACCCAGGGTAATGGAGAAACAGGCACCTGGATGACATCCTGGGAAGTGGGCTGTGCCACTGACCTCTCTGCAACTCAAGAGCTAGGGGACTGACAAATGCTTCCTCGGCCCTGGCGTTTGGGATTGCAGGAGATGCTGGCAGGGTGATGTCCCCTGTGACTGCCAACGTTCACTGAGGGGGCTCCAGGCTGGTGGCCCAGCTGCCCTGGCCTGGGAACTGGAGGGTGGGGAGCAAGGGGCCGTCCCTCCCCTGGACCATGACTGTAGGAAGAAAGTTTGTATGGCTCCAAGGAGCCTGCCCCAAGGACAGAGATAAAATCTACATATTCAAAAGCATTTTACTGAGTCACCTATTGTACAAACCCCTGCTGAGCACTGTGTACCCCAAATCATTCTAGACTGACATGGTTCCTGCCCTCCTAGAGCTTACATTCTACTGAGAAAGACTGCCAGTAAGCACCTGATCAAATGTATCATGCCAGGGGGGATTAGTGCAATGAAGAAAAAGAAAATCTGGTAAAAGCAACAGGGAGTATAAGGGGCACAGAGGCTTGGTGTGATTCTAAATAGGGCACTCAGAAAAGGCCTCTTTATAGGGTGACATTTGAGCAGAGAACTGAACTCAGTGAGAGAACAAGTCATGTGATTACGTGGAAAAGCATTCCAAGCCAAAGGAACAGTAAGTTTGCAAAGGCCCTGAGGAAGAAACTGCTACCTGTGATCTAGGAACATCCTGGAGGCCAATATAGGGGGGACATGGTGGGACAGGGGAAGGGTGTTGAAGATCCTGGACGGGACTTTCAGGCCTTTGTACTGTGCTTAGAGATGTGAGAAACAACTAAGGGTTTGAACAGAGGAATGACGTGATCTGACCTGAGTTGTAAAAGGACCGTTTGGGCTGATGTGAAGGACAGATTGTAGAGGGCAAGAGGAGAAGCAAGAGGGGAAAGGACATGAAATATAACGGTGGCCTGCACTAAGGTGGTAGCTGCCAAGAAGGTAAGAAGTGATCAGATTCTGGATATATTTAAGAAAGACTGGTACAGTGGAGTGCAAGACAAGATGAGGAATGAAGAAAGATGCCGAGATTTCTACTCTGAAAAGCCAGAAGAATAACATATCCATTTACTAAGATGGAGACTACGGAAGGAACAGGTTTGGGGTAGGGAGGAAATCAGGAATTTTATTTTGGACATTATAAAAGTTTGAAATGCCTACTAGACACACATGAAGAGGTCTGAAGGCAGAGTTTACAGATGCCTGAGATGGAGCTATAATTGGGAATCAGTGAATGGGTGGAACTGCAAATTATGGGGATGGATAAGACCATGAATGGACTCAGTGTAGAGAAAGGCTGGTGCTCGAAGGGACTCTAAGGTCTGGAGGCTGGGCCTTGGGAGGGACCAGCAAAGAGGATGAGAAGCAGTGGCCATGGAGGTAGCAGGGAACCAAGAGGGAGTCATGTCTCGGAGGCCAGGCAGAGAAAGTATTTCAAGAAGAGAAGAATTGAATGTGCTGAGAAATTAAGATGAAGACAGAGAAACACCCACTGGATTAAGCAACACAGAAGCCATCAGGCAAGAGAGTTTCATTGGAATGGCGAGGAGAAAAGTTTGAGGAGTAGGAAAGAGAGATTCTACAAAACTGGCCCTGCTCTGCACCCTACAAAATGAAAAATGTTAAGGAACTGTTTGGAATTAAAGGACATGGCCACCAACACAATGCACGTTTTCTGATCCTGGATCAATCCAAAACGAATTCCCATAGCATTATTACACATTTCTGGTAGAGTCAAGATAGAGTAAGTTCACTACAGCCTCTCTATCACAGAAGATAACTAACAAGTTCAGACAAAATACAAAAAGCAATTAGCTGGGGACTCTGAAAAGCAAGAGAAAAACAAAACAGGCAGACTGAAGAGAAGACTCAAAACTTAGAGAAGCAACCCACATAGGGGTGAAGTTGTTTGTTCTGTTTTCCCCTTTTCTCTTGCAGCATTGACCAGAGGCAGGTTCCCAAGACAGCCTCAGGAGTGGGTGACTGGCAGATAAGACTAAGACAAAAACCTGACTTTCTGGCCATCAGATCAGGAAAGGGGGCCTTTGCAAGTCAAAAAGGATGGAGAGAAGAGAGTCAGAGAAAGGGTTCCCCTAGTTCTGTGTAGGAACTTGCTGAAGTCCCAGGCTCCTCTGTGCGTGTGGGGATAGACCCAAAGCAGCATAGCAAAGGCCTTATGAGCTGAATTGATGTTGGGACAACCACCCACAGAGGAAGAAGACAGAATTACTGTCTGAACCCAACTGGACTGACTGAATGCTAAAACATAACAGACAAAAACAAATGTTCTCCACAGGATTTTAACAGAACACAGAGCTTCACAACATAATATTCAAAATATCCAGGACAGAAACCAAAACTATTTAACATACAAAGAATCAGGAAAATCTAACTAATTCTTAAGGGAAAAGATCAAGTGCTAACTCTGAGATGACCCAGATGCTAAAATTATAAAGATATTAAAGCAGCTATTATAACTATGTCCATGATGTAAAGGTAGACATGCTTGAAACGAATGGGAAAATAAGTGTTTTAAGAGGGAAACAAACCATAAAAATAACCAAATGGGAATATGAGAAGAGATGTATATATAATATCTATATTTTTTTAAAATCCTGTTCAATAGTAGAATGGAGATGGCAGAGGAATGCTTAAGAGAAGATATCAATAGAAATTATCCAATCTAAAAAAATAACCTGTGGGACAGGTGGGACAATATAAAAATGGTCTAATATTCATGTCATTAAAACCCAAGAAGGAAAGAAGGAAGTTTGGCACAATAAAAGTACTTGAAGAAATAACAACTAAAATTTTCCAAACATTGGTGAAAGACATAAATCTACATATTCAGGAAACTTTGTACATCCCAAAGAAAATAAAAGTTTTTAAAATGCACAAACACATCATAGTCAATTGCTGAACACCAAAGATGATTATTTTTTTTATGGAGAACAGTATGGAGGGTCCTTAAAAAAATAAAAATAGAATTACCATATGATCCAGCAATCCCACTACTGGGCATATACCCTGAGAAAACCATAATTCAAAGAATTTTTTTTAACCTTGAAAACATCTAGAGAAAAATAAAAACATTATATACAGCAGCACAACAATTAGAACGACTGCTGATTTCTCATCAGAAAACATGTAGGCCAGAAGACAATGGAACATCTTTAAAGTGCTGAAAGAAAAGACTGCCAACCCAGAATTCTATACTCAAGACAAAAATCCTTCAGGAATGAAGACAAAATAAGACATTCTTAGAGGAAGTAAAACTAAGAAAATTAATCACCAGTAGAACTCCTTTAAAAGAAATGCTAATGAAAGTTCTTCAGGTTGAAGGAAAATGATACCAGAATCTGTAATTCTGAGAATGAAAAAAGCACAACAGACATGGTAAATATCTGGGTTATTATAAAAGGATATTTTTCTCTTCTTAAAATATGTATGGTCATTGAAAGCAAAAATATATATATAAAACAATGTCTAATGAGTTTTCCAATGGATGTAGATGCAATACATATAATTATGAAAAAGGAGGTAGGGTAAGGGGATCTACATGGTTACAAGATCTACATGTTATTTGAAGTGTAAATACTGACTCTAATTACACTTGTACGTTAAGTAGGTATATGATAATCCCAAGAGCAACCAATAAAAAATATAATACAAAGAGATAAAGCCAAACACCCAATAGATAAATTAAAATGGAATACTAAAAATATTCAAATAATGTAAAACATTGCAGGAAAGATGGAACAGAGACACAAAAGAACAGAGTGGAGAGGGGGAGACAAAAATTGTAGACCATGTCAATAATTACATTGAAATAAAATGTCCCAAGACACATCAATTGACAGAGATTGTCTGATTGGAATAGCAACAATAAAAAGACCTAATTATAGGCTGTCTACAAGAAACCTACTTTAAATAAAATAATAAACATCAGTTAAAAGTAAAAATAAGAGGATGGAAAAGATATACGAAGTAAAAATGAATCAAATCTAAGCTGGAGTAGCTATCTTAATATCAAACAAAGTAGACTTCAGAACAAAGAATATTATCAGGAATAAAGATAAGACATTGCATACTGATAAAAGGGTCAATTCACCAAAAGGACATAAGAATCCTAAACACATATGCATCTAACAACAGATGTTCAAAACTCTTCTTTCAGCAAAAACTGGAAGATGTACAAAGAGAAATAGAAAAACCCACCATTCAACTTGTAGGCTTCAATTCATTTTTCAGTAATGACAGAAAAAGTAGACAAGTCAAGTTAGTTGCTCAGAAATTCCCTAGCTTTGCCAATTTTCTAACTGATACTCATAGAGCACCCTTTCAAACAACAGTAGAATACGCATTCTTTTCTAAAACACACGAAACACTCACAAAGACAAGCCACATTATAAGCTATAAAACAAACCTTGACAGATATAGAAGAACTGAAATCGTATAAAGCATGTTCTCTGATCATAAAGGAATTAAACTAGAAATCAAAAGCAGAATGATACCTGGAAAATCCCCCAAATATTTGGAAATTAAACAAGTGTAAATGGTTCATGGGTCAAAGAAAAAAGTCAGAAAATATTCTGAACTAAATGAAAATTAAAGTAGAATCTATAAAAATTTGTGAGATCAGCTAAAACAGTACTCAGAGGGAATTTATAGCATTAAATGTTTGTATTTGAAAAAGAAAAACATGTTTCAAGTCAATAATCTAAGCTTCCACTTTTAGAAACTAGAAAAAGAAGAATGTATTAAACTCAAAAGCAAGCTGTGGATGGAAATAATAAAGAACAAAATCATTGAAACTGAAAATAGGAAACCAATAGAGAAGAGTCAATAAAACCATAAGCTGGCTCTTTGAAAAGATTAGTAAATTGATAAACCTCTAGTCAGACTAAGAAAAAAAGAGATAAGACACAAAGGATAGATATCAGGAATGAAGTGACATTACTCTGACACTACAGACATAAAAAGAATAAAAAGAAAGTATCATGAACAACTTTGTGACTATCAATTTGACAATATAGGTGAAAAGAACAAATTCCTTCCAAGACATAACCTACCCAGGTTCACTCAGGAAGAAGTATATAACCTGAATAGCTCTATAACTATTAAAAAGATTGGATTTTTAGCTTAAAACCTCCCAACAGAGAAAACTCCAGACCAAATGGCTTCACTGGTAAATTCTACCAAAACTTTAAGGAAAAAATGATTCTAATTGTATCCAATATCTTGCAGAAAGCCCGAAGAGGAGGGACCACATCCCATGAGGGCAGCATTACCTTGATGCCAAAATCAAAGATACTACAAAAAAAAGGAAAAAAAACCCTCTGATGAACATAGATATAAAAAAATCTGAATAAAACATCAGCAAACCCAGCAATATATAGAAAGAATAATACTCATCAACTAAATGGGGCTTATCCCAGAAATGTAAGGCTGGTTCAACATTTTTAAATCAATGTAATTCTTTTTTATATATATATACATTTTATTTATTTATTTATTTATTTATTTTTGGCTGTGTTGGGTCTTCATTGCTGCTCACAGGCTTTCTCTAGTTGCGGTGAGCGGGGGGCTACTCTTCATTGCAGTGCACGGGCTTCTCGTTGCGGTGGCTTCTCTTGTTGCAGAGCACAGGCCCTAGGTGCGTAGGCTTCAGTAGTTGTGGCATGAAGGCCCAGCAGTTGTGGCTCACGGGCTCTAGAGCGCAGGCTCAGTAGCTGTGGCGCATGGGCTTAGTTGCTCTGTGGCACGTGGGCTCTTCCTGGACCAGGGCTCAAACCCATGTCCCCTGCATTGGCAGGCAGATTCTTAACCACTGTGCCACCAGAGAAGCCCAAATCAGTGTAATTCAATCTATCAACAGACGAAAGAAGAAAGAAAGCATGACCATCTCAGTAGATACAAAAAAAAAAAAGCATTGGATAAAATCCAACATGCATTTATAATAAAAACTCTCAACAACTAGGAAGAAAAGGGAATCTTAACTTAATAAAGGGTACCTACAAAAAAAGCTACAGATTATATCATACTTAATGGTGAAGGACTGAAAGCTTTCCCCCTAAGATCAGGAATAAGGCAAGGAGGTCAATTCTCACCACTCAATTAACTGGAAGTTCTAGCCAGTACAATAAGGCAAGAAAACAAAATAAAGGGCATAGAAATTGGAAAGGAAGAAATAAAACTGTCCCTATTTGCAGAAGACGCAATTGTCTATATAAAAAATCCCAAAGAACCTACAAAAAAGATCCTAGAAGTAATAAATGAGCTTGGACAACTCATATGACACAAGTTCAATATTTTAAAAATCAATTATATTTTATAAACTAGCAATACACAGCTGGAAATCAAAAATTTTAAAACAGTACCATTCATAATAGCATCAAAAACTATAAAATACTTTGGTATAAATCTAACAAATTATGTTATACAATATGCTAGGGACTTCCCTGGTTGCACAGTGGTTAAGAATCCGCCTGTCAATGCAGGGGACATGGGTTCGACCCCTGGTCTGGGAAGATCCCACATGCCGCGGAGCAACTAAGCCCGTGTACCACAACTACTGAGCCTGCGCTCTAGAGCCCGTGAGCCACAACTACTGAGCCCACATGCTACAACTACTGAAGCCCATGTGCCTAGAACCCATGCTCTGCAACAAGAGAAGCCACCGCAATGAGAAGCCCGTGCACTGCAACTAGGAGTAGCCCCCGCTCATCACAACTAGAGAAAGCCCGTGCGCAACAACTAAGACCCAAAGCAGCAAAAAATAAATAAAAATTGTTTAAAAATAATCTTTAAAAAAAAACATGCTAAACACTGATGAAAGAAATCAAAGAAAACCTAAATAAATAAATAGATATGCTGTGTTCATGAATTAGAAGATTCAATATAATTAAGATGTTAATTCTCCCTAAATTGATCTATAGATTTAATCCCAATCAAAATCCCAGCAGGATTTTTGTTTTAGATATCAACAAGATGATTCTAAAATTTATACAGGAAGGCAAAGGATTTACAATAGTCAAAATAATTCTGAAAAAGAAGAACAAAGTTGGAAGACTCACACAATGTGATTTCAAGACCCACTATAAACCTACAGTAGTTAGGACAGTATGGTATTGGTAAAAGGATGGCCACATAGATCAGTGGCAAAGAACAGCATCCAGGAACAGACTCAGACAAATATAGCCAATTGACTCTGACAAAGATGCAAGGACATTTAAGTGATGAAAGATAGTCTTTTCAACAAACGATGCTGGAAAAAATTGAACCTCTCTGAGAGGTTAAAAAAAAATCCTCAACATTCTTCACCTCTAATACAAACATTAACTCAGAATGGATCACGTAAACCATAATCATTAAACAAAACAACTGTAAGACTTACAGGAGAAAACAAAAGACAAAATCTCTGTGACTTTACCTAAGAACATCTAAGTGCCTAAGAACATCTTAGTGGGACTTCCCTGTTGGTGCAGTGGTTAAGAATCTGCTTACCAATGCAGGGGAAATGGGTTCAGGCCCTGGTCCGGGAAGGTCCCACATGCTGCGGAGCAACTAAGCCCGTGCACCACAACTGCTGAGCCTGTGCTCTAAAGCCCATGAGCCACAACTACTGAGCCCACGTGCCACAACTACTGAACCCGTGTGCTGCAACTACTGAAACCCGCACTCCTAAAGCCTGTGCTCTGCAACAAGAGAAGCCACCGCAGTGAGAAACTCACGCACCACTACGAAGAGTAGCCCCCACTCGCTGCAACTAGAGAAAGCCTGCATGTAGCAACAAAGACCCAATGCAGCCAAAAATGAATAAATAAATATATTTATTAAAAAAAAGAATATCTAAGTGTTCTTAGACACAGAAGCAGAACCCATGAGAGGAAAAGTTTACATACTAGATTTCATCAAAGTTAAAAACTTCTCCTTTTTCAAAAACACTATTATGGAAATTTTAAATATAAGCCTCAGAATGATAGAAAATACAGTTGACCCTTGAACAACACAGAGACTCTGAACTGTGCAGGTCCACTCATATGCAGATTTTTTTCAGTAAATATGTACTACAATACTACGCTATCCACAGTTGGTGGAATCCAAAGATGCGGAACCATGGATACAGAGGACCAGCTGGAAAGTTACATGCAGATTTTCAACTGTGTGGGGGGTTAGTGCCTCTGACCCCATGTCGTTCAAGGGTCAACTGTATTTGCAAATCACATTTCTGATATAGGACTTGTATCCAGAATATATAAAGAACTATCAAAGATCAATAATAAGAAAACAAATGGAGGTGGTTCAAGATGGTGGTGTAAGGAAGATCCTGAACTCACCTTCCCCCACTGGACACACCAAGTCTACAGCTACATATGGAACAATTCCCTCTGAAAACCAGCTCAACTGCTCCCCCAGAACAAAGAATAAAAGGGCCACACTGAGATGGGTAGGAGAGGCAGAGACACTGTCTCATCAAAAACCCCACCCCCGAAGGGTAAGCTAGGACAAAGTAAGAGAGTGGCATGGACATATATACACTACCAAATGTAAGGTAGATAGCTAGTGGGAAGCAGCTGCATAGCACTGGGAGATCAGCTGGGTGCTTTGTGTCCACCTAGAGGGGTGGGATAGGGAGGGAGGGAGGGAGAGGCAAGTGGGAGGAGATATGGGGGTATATGTATATGTATAGCTGATTCACTTTGTGATACAGCAGACACTAACACACCACTGTAAAGCAATTATACTCCAATAAAGATGTTTAAAAAAAATTTTTTTAAGAAAAAAACAATACAATTATCATACATTAAAGCAGGAAATATTCTGAGTATTCTAAAAATAAAAATTAAAAAACCCACCCCAACACAGCGACCCACAACTCGGGGGATCTCACAAATATGGAGCTTCTCTCTGGGAACAGAGGAGATTGTGTCTCATTATCAGGCACCCAGACCCTTGGGACCTGCACTGGAGACAGAAGCCCCCAACACATCTGGCTTTGAATACCAACAGAATTTACATCAAAAGACTCACAGGAGGGCTTCCCTGGTGTCGCCGTGGTTAAGAATCCACCTACCAGTGCAGGGGACCTGGGTTCGAGCCCTGGGCCGGGAAGATCCCACATGCTGCGGAGCAACAAAGCCCGTGTGCCACAACTACTGAGCCTGCACTCGAGTCCGTGAGCCACAACTACTGAGCCTGCATGCCACAACTACTGAAGCCCATGTGCCTAGAGCCCGTGCTCCACAACAAGAGAAGCCACTGCAGTGAGAAGCCTGCGCTCCGCAACGAAGAGTAGCCCCCATGTGTTGCAACTAGAGAAAGCCCACGCGCAGCAGCGAGGACCCAATGCAGCCAAAAATTAATTAATTAATTAGAATAAAAAAAAGACTCAGAGGACTGACGGCAGGGGTTAGAGACTCCACTCTTAAAAGGCTTGTGTGCAGACTCACTTGCCCCAGGACCCAGTGCAAAAGCAGCAGTTTGAAAAGTGCCTGGACCATGTGTGAAGAAAATTGATTGGTTACCTTTAAAGCATCTGCTGCAGGGGAAGGGCCCTTTGGGGACTCTCTCCAGGGATGGAGACACTGGCGAGCATTATATTTGCACTCTCCCTCTATCTTGCTAGAACCAGTGGGTATGCTCCGCCTCCATGCTCTCCCACTGCCCTGCTAAAGCCAGCAGGTGTGCCCCAGCCTCACACTCTCCCTTGGCCCTGCCAAAGCTGGTCAGCACACTTAGCCCCCAGGGGGTACTCCCCCTGAGCACCTGTCTCTGGTGTCCCGGGGGGAGCTCCCATTTCTGGGCCCCATGAGTCTGAAACAATCAGAGAGACATTTCTTGGTAAGCTACCACCTACAGGGCACTGCACAGACATCAGACTGAAACATACTCCCAGACTTCCTGTGAAAAAGGCCTGGAGTTTAAGCCTGAGGGGCAGGCTTCAGGTTCACCACCCATCTAGAGGCTTTGGATGTGCCTTTAGAGAAGCAGGCTAGGGGACACCATCTTTGTGCTCTCCCTTGACCTCACTATGGCTCACTGGTGCCTCCCAGAAAGGAGCTCATACGCTTTTCTGGAGCCCTGATTTTTGCAATGTCACCAAGGAGTCACATCCAGATTGTCTGGTCAGGAGGCGGGCAGGGCGTATGACTGGGGCCCCACAGGACTGCATATATCTGCATGCTTTAAAAGCTGCTGCCTGAGGGTCTAGCTTCCAATCAGCCTGGAACTAAGTGCTGTCCTAGATCCCTCCCTCTGCGACACACAAGTCTTGGTACACCCTCAACAACTGGGACCTATGAAGGAAAAGACAGGCGCTTACACAATCACAAAAGTTCAAGAGACAACCAACAACTAGGGCAAGGTTAAACAATAAGGTTCATCTCCTACACAAGGCCCCTCCTTCAGACTGGGAGAGAGAGCTGTTTCGCCTAATATAGAGATAAACACAGAGTCAGGCAAAATGAGAAAACAGAAGAATATGTTCCAAACAAAAGAACAAGATAAATCCTGGGGGTGGGGGGTGGCTGGGGTGAGGAAGAAACCCTTTAATGAAACAGAGATAAGTAGTTTACCTACTAGAGTTCAAAGTAATGGTTATAAAGATGCTTACAGAACTTGAGGTGTGAATAGATAAATACAGTGAGAACTTCAACAAAGAGACAGAAACTATAAGGAAGGACCAAACAGAAGTCACAGAGCTGAAGAACACAACAACCGATCTGTAGAATATACCAGCACGGTTTAGTAGCAGACCAGATGAACAGAAGAAAGGATGACTATCAGAAGACAGTGCAGTGGGACTCACCCAAACAGAGCAGCAAAAAGAGAGAGGAATTTTTAAAAGTGAAGACAGCTTAAGTGACCTATGGGACCACATCAAGCAGAATAACATTTGCATTACAGGGGTTCCAGAAAAAGAAGAGATCGAAAAAGGGGCTGAAAACAGACATCCAGATCCAGGAATCTCAGAGAGTTCCAAACAAGATGAACCCAAAAAGACCCACACCCAGGCACGTTACAACGAAAATTGTCAGAAGTTAAAGACAAAGAGAGAATCTTAAAAGCAGCAAGAGAAAAGCAATTTGTTAATGTATAAGAGAAGCCCCATAAAAGTATCAGCAGATTTCTAAGCAGAAACTTTGCAGGCCAGAATGGAGTGGCATGATATATTCAAAGTGCTGAAAGAAAAATACTTCCAACCAAGAATACTGTACTCAGCAAGGTTATCATTCAGAATTGAAGGTGATAAAAGAGTTTTACGGACAAGCAAAAGCTAAATGAGTTCATCACCACTAAACCAGCTTTACAAGAAATGTTAAAGGAACTTTTTTTTCTCTTATTTATTTATTTACATCTTTATTGGAGTATAATTGCTTTACAATGGTGTGTTAGTTTCTGCTTTATAACAAAGTGAATCAGTTATACATATACATATGTTCCCATATCTCTTCTCTCTTGCGTCTCCCTCCCTCCCACCCTCCCTATCCCACCCCTCCAGGTGGTCACAAAGCACCAAGCTGATCTCCCTGTGCTATGCGGCTGCTTCCCACTAGCTATCAACGTTACGTTTGGTAGTGTATATATGTCCATGCCTCTCTCTCGCTTTGTCACAGCTCACCCTTCCCCCTCCCCATATCCTCAAGTCCATTCATTCTCTAGTAGGTCTGTGTCTTTATTCCTCTTACCCCAAGGTTCTTCATGACATTTTTCTTCTTAAATTCCATATATATGTGTTAGCATACGGTATTTGTCTCTCTCTTTCTGACTTACTTCACTCTGTATGACAGACTCTAGGTCTATCCACCTCATTACAAATAGCTCAATTTCGTTTCTTTTTATGGCTGAGTAATATTCCATTGTATATATGTGCCACATCTTCTTTATCCATTCATCCGATTATGGACACTTAAGGTTGTTTCCATCTCTGGGCTATTGTAAATAGAGCTGTAATGAACGTTCTGGTACATGACTCTTTTTGAATTATGCTTTTCTCAAGGTATATGCCCAGTAGTGGGATTGCTGGGTCATATGGTAGTTCTATTTGTAGTTTCTTAAGGAACCTCCATACTGTTCTCCACAGTGGCTGTAGCAATTTACATTCCCACCAACAGTGCAAGAGGGTTCCCTTTTCTCCACACCCTCTCCAGCATTTATTGTTTCTAGATTTTGTGATGATGGCCTTTCTGACTGGTGTGAGATGACAGCTCATTGTAGTTTTGATTTGCATTTCTCTAATGATTAATGATGTTGAGCATTCTTTCATGTGTTTGTTGGCAGTCTGTATATCTTCTTTGGAGAAATGTCTATTTAGGTCTTCTGCCCATTTTTGGATTGGGTTGTTTGTTTTTTTGTTATTGAGCTGCATGAGCTGCTTACAAATTTTGGAGATTAATCCTTTGTCAGTTGCTTCATTGGCAAATATTTTCTCCCATTCTGAGGGTTGTCTTTTGGTCTTGTTTATGGTTTCCTTTGTTGTGCAAAAGATTTGACGTTTCATTAGTTCCCATTTGTTTATTTTTGTTTTTATTTCCATTTCTCTAGGAGGTGGATCAAAAAGGATCTTGCTGTGATTTATGTCATAGAGAGTTCTGCTTATGTTTTCCTCTAAGAGTTTGATAGTTTCTGGCCTTACATTTAGGTCTTTAATCCATTTTGAGCTTATTATTCTGTATGGTGTTAGGGAGTGATCAAATCTCATACTTTTACATGTATCTGTCCAGTTTTCCCAGCATCACTTATTGAAGAGGCTGTCTTTTCTCCACTGTACATTCCTGCCTCCTTTATCAAACATAAGGTGACCATATGTGCATGGGTTTATCTTTGGGCTTTCTATCCTGTTCCATTGATCTATCTTTCTGTTTTTGTGCCAAGTACCATACTGTCTTGATTACTGTCGCTCTGTAGTATAGTCTGAAGTCAGGGAGCCTGATTCCTCCAGCTCCATTTTTCGTTCTCAAGATTGCTTTGGCTATTTGGGGTCTTTTGTGTTTCCATACAAATTGTGAAATTTTTTGTTCTAGTTCTGTGAAAAATGCCAGTGGAAGTTTGATAGGGATTGCACTGAATTTGTAGATTGCTTTGGGTAGTAGAGTCATTTTCACAATGTTGATTCTTCCAATCCAAGAACATGGTATATCTCTCCATCTATTTGTATCATCCTTAATTTCTTTCATCAGTGTCTTATAATTTTCTGCATACAGGTCTTTTGTCTCCTTAGGTAGGTTTACTCCTAGGTATTTTATTCTTTTTGTTGCAATGGTAAATGGGAGTGTTTTCTTGATTTCACTTTCAGATTTTTCATCATTAGTGTATAGGAATGCCAGAGATTTCTGTGCATTAATTTTATATCCTGCTACTTTACCAAATTCATTGATTAGCTCTAGTAGTTTTCTGGTAGCATCTTTAGGATTCTCTATGTATAGTATCATGTCATCTGCAAACAGTGACAGCTTTACTTCTTCTTTTCTGATTTGGATTCCTTTTATTTCCTTTTCTTCTCTGATTGCTGTGGCTAAAACTTCCAAAACTATGTTGAATAAGAGTGGTGACAGTGGGCAACCTTGTCTTGTTCCTGATCTTAGTGGAAATGCTTTCAGTTTTTCACCATTGAGGACAATGTTGGCTGTGGGTTTGTCATATATGGCCTTTATTATGTTGAGGAAAGTTCCCTCTATGCCTACTTTCTGCAGGGTTTTTATCATAAATTGGCATTGAATTTTGTCGAAAGCTTTCTCTGCATCTATTGAGATGATCATATGGTTTTTCTCCTTCAATTTGTTAATATGATTTATCACACTGATTGATTTGCGTATATTGAAGAATCCTTGCATTCCTGGGATAAACCCCACTTGATCATGGTGTATGATCCTTTTAATGTGCTGCTGGATTCTGTTTGCTAGTATTTTGTTGAGGATTTTTGCATCTATGTTCATCAGTGATATTGTCCTGTAATTTTCTTTCTTTGTGACATCGTTGTCTGGTTTTGGTATCAGGGTGATGGTGGCCTCTTAGAATGAGTTTGGGAGTGTTCCTCCCTCTGCTATATTTTGGAAGAGTTTGAGAAGGATCGGTGTTAGCTCTTCTCTAAATGTTTGATAGAATTCTCCTGTGAAGCCATCTGGTCCTGGGCTTTTGTTTGTTGGAAGATTTTTAATCACAGTCTCAATTTCAGTGCTTGTGATTGGTCTGTTTATATTTTCTATTTCTTCCTGGTGCAGTCTCTGAAGGTTGTGCTTTTCTAAGAATTTGTCCATTTCTTCCAGGTTGTCCATTTTATTGGCATATAGTTGCTTGTAGTAATCTCATGATCCTTTGTATTTCTGCAGTGTCAGTTGTTACTTCTTTTTCATTTCTAATTCTATTGACTTGAGTCTTCTTTTTTTTCTTGATGAGTCTGGCTAATGATTTATCAATTTTGTTTATCTTCTCAAAGAACCAGCTTTTAGTTTTATTGATCTTTGCTATCGTTTCCTTCATTTCTTTTTCATTTATTTCTGATCTGATTTTTATGATTTCTTTCCTTCTGCTAACTTTGGAGTTTTCTTGCTCTTCTTTCTCTAATTGCTTTAGGTGCAAGGTTAGGTTGTTTATTCGAGATGTTTCCTGTCTCTTAAGGTACGATTGTATTGCTATAAACTTCCCTCTTAGAACTGCTTTTGCTGCATCCCATAGATTTTGGGTCGTCGTGTCTCCATTGTCATTTGTTTCTAGGTATTTTTTTATTTCCTCTTTGATTTCCTCAGTGATCACTTCATTATTAAGTAGTGTATTGTTTAGCCTCTATGTGTTTGTATTTTTTACAGATCTTTTCCTGTAATTGATATCTAGTCTCATAGTGTTGTGGTCGGAAAAGATACTTGATACAATTTCAATTTTCTTAAATTTACCAAGGCTTGATTTGTGACCCAAGATATGATCTATCCTGGAGAATGTTCCTTGAGCACTTGAGAAAAATGTGTATCCCCTGTTGTTTTTGGATGGAATGTCCTATAAATATCAATTAAGTCCATCTTGTTTAATGTATCATTTAAAGCTTGTGTTTCCTTATTTATTTTCATTTTGGATGATCTGTCCATTGGTGAAAGTGGGGTGTTAAAGTCTCCTACTATGAATGTGTTACTGTTGAGTCCCCCTTTTATGGCTGTTAGTATTTGCCTTATGTACTGAGGTGCTCCTATGTTGTATGCATAAGTATTTACAATTGTTATATCTTCTTCTTGGACCAATTCCTTGATCATTATGTAGTGTCCTTCTTTGTCTCTTCTAATATTCTTTATTTTAAAGTCTATTTTGTCTGATATGAGAATTGCTACTCCAGCTTTCTTTTGGTTTCCATTTGCATGAAATATCTTTTTCCATCCCCTTACTTTCAGTCTGTGTCTCTAAGTCTAAAGTGGGTCTCTTGTAGACAGCAAATATATGGGTCTTGTTTTTGTATCCATTCAGCCAATCTGTGTCTTTTGGTGGGAGCACTTAATCCATTTACATTTAAGGTAATTATCAATATGTATGTTCCTATTCCTATTTTCTTAATTGTTTTGGGTTCGTTATTGTAGGTCTTTTCCTTCTTTTGGGTTTCTTGCCTAGAGAAGTTCCTTTAGCAGTTGTTGTAAAGCTGGTTTGGTGGTGCTGAATTCTCTTAGCTTTTGCTTGTCTGTAAAGGTTTTAATTTCTCCATCAAATCTGAATGAGATCCTTGCTGGGTAGAGTAATCTTGGTTGCAGGTTTTTCTCCTTCATCACTTTAAATATGTCCTGCCAGTCCCTTCTGGCTTGCAGAGTTTCTGCTGAAAGATCAGCTGTTAACCTTATGGGGATTCCCTTGTGTGTTATTTGTTGTTTTTCCCTTGCTGCTTTTAATATGCTTTCTTTGTATTTAATTTTTGACAGTTTGATTAATATGTGTCTTGGCGTATTTCTCCTTGGATTTATCCTGTATGGGACTCTCTGTGCTTCCTGGACTTGATTAACTATTTCCTTTCACATATTAGGGAAGTTTTCAACTATAATCTCTTCAAATATTTTCTCAGTCCCTTTCTTTTTCTCTTCTTCTTCTGGAACCCCTATAATTCGAATGTTGGTGCGTTTAATGTTGTCCCAGTCTCTGAGACTGTCCTCAGTTCTTTTCATTCTTTTTTCTTTATTCTGCTCTGCAGTACTTATTTCCACTATTTTATCTTCCAGGTCACTTATCCGTTCTTCTGCCTCAGTTATTCTGCTATTGATCCCATCTAGAGTATTTTTAATTTCATTTATTGTGTTGTTCATCATTGTTTCATCTTTAGTTCTTCTAGGTCCTTGTTACATGTTTCTTGCATTTTCTCTATTCTATTTCCAAGATCTTGGATCATCTTTACTATCATTATTCTGAATTCTTTTTCAGGTAGACTGCCTATTTCCTCTTCATTTGTTAGATCTGGTGGGTTTTTATCTTGCTCCTTCATCTGCTGTGAGTTTTTCTGTCTTCTCATTTTGCTTATCTTACTGTGTTTGGGGTCTCCTTTTTGCAGGCTGCAGGTTCGTAGTTCCCGTTGTTTTTGGTGTCTGTCCCCAATGCTAAGGTTGGTTCAGTGGGTCGTGTAGGCTTCCTGGTGGAGGGGACTAGTGCCTGTGTTCTGGTGGATGAGGCTGGATCTTGTCTTTCCGGTGGGCAGGTCCACGTCTGATGGTGTGTTTTGGGGTGTCTGTGGACTTATTATGATTTTAGGCAGCCTCTCTGCTAATGGGTGGGGTTGTGTTCTTGCCTTGCTAGTTGTTTGGCATAGGATGTCCAGCACTGTAGCTTGCTGGTGTTGACATGGAGATCTCTGGGAGATTTCCGCCGTTTGATATTATGTGGAGCTGGGAGGTCTCTTGTGGACCAGTGTCCTGAAGTTGGCTCTCCCACCTCAGAGGCACAGCACTGACTCTTGGCTGCAGCACCAAGAGCCTTTCATCCACACGGCTCAGAATAAAAGGGAGAAAAAGTAGAAAGAAAGAATTAGTAGAAGTAGAAAGAAAGAAAGGAGGGAGGGAGGGAGGAAGGAAGGAAGGAGGGAAGGAAGGAAGGAAAAGAAGAAAGAAGATAAAGTAAAATAAAATAAAGTAAGATAAAATATAATAAAGGTATTAAAATTAAAAAATAATTATTAAGGAAAAAAATTAGAAAAAAAAACAAAACGGACGGATAAAACCCTAGGACAAATGGTGGAAGCAGAGCTATACAGACAAAATCTCACACAGAAGCATACACATACACACAAAAAGAGGAAAAGGGGAAAAAAATCATAAATCTTGCTCTCAAAGTCCACCTCCTCAATTTTGGGATGATTCTTTGTCTATTCATGTATTCCACAGATGCAGGGTACATCAAGTTGATTGTGGAGCTTTATTCCGCTGCTTCTGAGGCTGCTGGGAGAGATTTCCCTTTCTCTTCATTGTTCTCACAGCTCCCAGGCGGCTCAGCTTTGGATTTGGCCCCGCCTCTGCGTGTAGGTCGCTGGAGGGCGTCTGCTCTTCGCTCAGACAGGACAGGGTTAAAGGAGCCGCTGATTCGGGGGAGGGAGGGGCACGGAGTTCCGGGGGCGAGCCTGCGGCAGCAGAGGCCAGCGTGACGTTGCACCAGCCTGAGGCGTGCCGTGCGTTCTCCCGGGGTAGTTGTCCTTGGATCCCGGGACCCTGGCAGTGGCGGGCTACACAGGCTCCCCGGAAGGGGGGTGTGGATAGTGACCTGTGCTCGCACACAGGCTTCTCGGTGGCGGCAGCAGCAGCCTTAGCGTCTCATGCCCGTCTCTGGGGTCCACGCTTTTAGCCGCGGCTCACGTCCATCTCTGGAGCTCCTTTAAGCAGCGCTCTTAATCCCCTCTCCTCGAGCACCAGGAAACAAGGAGGGAAGAAAAAGTCTCTTGCCTCTTCGGCAGGTCCAGACTTTGCCCCGGACTCCCTCCCGGCTAGCCGTGGTGCACTAACCCCCTGCAGGCTGTGTTCACGCCGCCAACCCCGGTCCTCTCTAAAGGAACTTCTTTAATCAGAAAAGAAAGGGCACTACAGAGTAACAAGAAAACATATGAAAGTGAAAAAAACTCACTGGTAAAAGGCATATATATAGTAAAGGTAGTGGATTAATCACTTATAAAGCTAGTATAAAGGTTAAAAGGCAAAAGAAGTAAAAACAAATTTATCTACAATTACTTAAGGGATATACAAAATAAAAAGATGTAAAATATGGGGCTTCCCTGGTGGTGCAGTGGTTGAGAGTCTGCCTGCCAATGCAGCGGACACGGGTTCGTGCCCCGGTCCGGGAGGATCCCACGTGCCGCGGAGCGGCTGGGCCCGTGAGCCATGGCCGCTGGGCCTGTGCGTCTGGAGCCTGTGCTCCGCGACGGGAAAGGACGCGGCAGTGAGAGGCCCACATACCGCAAAAAAAAAAAAAAAAAAAAAGATGTAAAATGTGACATCAAAAACATAAAATATGGGGGGGGGAGTAAAAATGTAGAGTTTTAGAATGCATTCAAACATAACTTGCTATCAACTTAAAATAGACTGTTACATATATAGGCTGTTATATGTGAGCCTACATTAACCACAAAGCAAAAACCTATAGTAGATCCACCAAAGATGATGAGAAAGGAATCTAAGCATAACACTAAAGAAAGTCAGAAAACCACAAGGGAAGAAAGCAGAAAGGAACAGAGAAGAACTACAGAAGAGTCAGAAAACAATGAAAAAAAATGGTAATAAGTACAAACGTATCAATAATTACTTTAAATATAAATGGACAAAATTCTCCAATGAAAGGACATAGAGTGGCTGAATGGATAAAACAAACAAACAAACAAAACCAGACCCATCTAAATGTTGCCTACAAGAGACTCACTTCAGATGTAAGGACACACAGACTGAAAGTGAAGGAATGGACAAAGGAGTTTCATACAAAGGGAAACCAAAACAAAGCTGGGGTAGCTATACTTATATTGTACAAAACAGACTTTAAAACAAAGACTGTAATAAAAGACAAAGATGGGAACTACCTAGTGATAAAGGAGTCAATATAACAAGAAAGAGAAATTAAGAAAACTATCCCATTTACAACAGCATCAAAAAGTATAAAATACCTAGGAATAAATTTAATGATGGAGGTAAAAACCTGTACACTGAAAACTGCCAGACATTGGTGAAAGAAATTGAAGAAGACACAGATAAATGGAAAGATACTTCATGCTCATGGATTGGAAGAATTAATATTGTTAAGCTGTCCATATTATCTAAAGCAATCTAGAGATTTAATTCAATCCCTGTCAAAATTCCAATGGCATTTTTCACAGAAATAGAACAAACAATCCTAAAATTTATATGGAACCATAAAAGACCTTGAATAGCCAAAGCAATCTTGAGAAACAATAACAAAGATGGAGGCATCATGTGCCCTGATTTCAAACTACATTACAAAGCTATAGTAATCAAAACATTATGGTATGGGTATTAAAACATACATGTAGATCAACAGAACAGAATAGAAAGTCCAGCAATAAACCCATGCATATATGCTCAATTAACTTATGACAAAGGAGGCAAGAATATACAATGCAGAAAAGACAGTCTCTTCAATAAATGGTGTTGGGAAAACTGGACAGCCACATGTAAAAGAATGAAATTAGACTACTGTCTTACACTATGCACAAAAATTAACTCAAAATGGATTAAAGACCTGAATGTAAGATCACAAAACTCCCAGAAGAAAACATAGGCAGTAAATTTCTTGGCACTGGTTTTAATTTTGGGGATCTGACTCCATAAAAAAGAACAACAAAAGCAAAAAGAAACAAATGGACTCCATCAAACTTAGAAGCTTCTGAACAGTGAAGGAAACCATCAACAAAATGAAAAGGCAACCTGCTGAATGGAAGAAGATATTTACAAATCATATATCCAATAAGGGACTAATATCCCCAATATATAAAGTACTGAAACAACTCAATAACAAAAAATACACAATCTGATTTGTAACTGGGTGGAATATCTGAATAGACATTTTCCAAGGAAGGCCAGCAGGCACACGAAAAGATGCTCAACATCACTAATCATCAGGGAAATGCAAGTCAAAACCACAATGAGATATCACCTCACACCTGTCAGAATCACTATTATTGAAAAGACAAAGTGTTGAGGAGGATTTGGAGAAAAGGGAACCCTCGTGTACTGTTGTTGGGAATGTATACTGATGCAGCCACTATGGAAAACAGTATGGACGTGTCTCAAAAAATTAAAAATAGAAATACCATATGATCCATCAATTCCACTTCTGGGTATTTACCTAAAAAAGCAAAAACACTAATTCAAAAAGATATGTACTCATATGTTCATTGCAGAATTATTTACAATAGCCAAGATATGCTGACAATCTAAGTGCCCGTCGATGGATGAACAGCAAAAGGTGTGTGTGTGTGTATACAGAATGGAATAGTACCCAGCCATTAAAAAGAATGAAACTTTGCCATTTGTGATAACATAGATGGACCTTGAGGGTATTATGCTAAGTGAAATAAGTCAGACAAAGAAAAACAAATACTGTATGATTTCATTTATATGTGGAATATTAAAAAAAAACAAAACGAACAAACAAAATTCACAGATACTGAGAACAGATTGGTGGTTGCCAGAGGGGAGGGCAAAATGGGTGAAGGGGGTCAAGAGGTACAAACTTCCAGTTATAAAATAAATGTCATAGGGATGTAATGTACAGCAGGGTGATTATAGTCAATAACATTGTATTGCATATTTGAAAGTTGCTAAGAGTAAATCTTAAAAGTTCTCATCACAAAACACTTTTTTGTAACTTTGTATGGTGACAGACAGTAACCAGACTTATTGTGGTGATCATTTTGCAATGCATACAAATATTGAATCATTATGTTTTACACCTGAAATTAATATAATGTTATATGTCAATTATACTTCAATTAAAAAAAACATTATGTAGGTAGGTAGGTAGATAGAAAAAAATGAATATTTTAAAACTGGGCAAAAGATTTGAACATGTTATCAAAGAAGCTTTATAGATGGTGAGCACACAAAAAGATTCTAAATATCATTATGGAAATGCTAACTAAAACCACAGTGAGATGCTACTACATACATACTAGAACAGCTAAAAAAAATTTTAAGTACAATACCAACTGCTGACAAGGATACAGAAATTGGAACTCTCATACACTGATGGTGGGAATATAAAAAGGTGCCATCAGGAAAATAGCTTGGACGTTTCTTATAAAGTTACACATATACTTGTACCATTCAACCCAGCAATTCTATTCTGAAGAGAAATAAAAACTTAGGTTCACACAAAAGGCTTTACACCAACGTAAAAATCACTTTATACCAATGTAAATCACAAAAACTGGAACCAACCTATATGTTCTTCAACTGGTGAATGGATAAACAAACTGTGGTACCTTCGTTCCATGGTATACCACTCAGCAATACATAGAAACTGACTACTGAAACCAACAAGAGTGGTTGACTTCCAAAATCGGTATCTAAGTGAAGGAAGCCAGACCTACTTACTGCAAGTTTCCATTTATATGGCACTGTGGAAAAGACAAAACTCTAAGGACAGAGAACAGATCAGTTGTTGCCAAGGGCTGTGTGGGTGGGGGAAGGGCTGACTACAGGGGCCGGGGCAGCGGCGGGGGTACGGGACCGTATTATATCTTGATTGCAGTAGTGGTTACGTGCCTGTATGCGTCTGTCAAAATTTAGAACTACACACCAAAAAGAGTGACTCTTACTGCACGCAAATTTTTAAAAAGAACACTTGGGGAACTATGGGTGAAATTTGAATACGGGTTATATTTGCAATGTTAGAGTTCCTGCATTTGACCACTATATTGTGGTTTTGAAAGAGAATACTCTTGATTTTAAGGAGATACGTGAAGAGGTACGCACAGGTAGAGTGCCATGCAATTCACTTTCAAGTAGGTAGGGAGGGAACAGCATGTATGTATAGAAAAAGTCTCAGAGCAAATGTGGTCAAAAGATAGTAACTACTGAATATGGGTGAAGGGTGCATTTTGAGATGCACTGAACTATTCTTACACCTCTAAGTACGAACAGTTCTTAAAAGGTTTTAGAAAAAGAAAGGATGGCAGGAGAGAAATTGGCAATAGTGAGTATAGTACAGTAACTCATTTTGATGAGTTCTAAATACTGTAAATGGAAGCAAAGAAATATAACAATCGATGTGGAGAGATACGGGACCCCAGGAGGTTTGGGGTTTTTTTAAGATAAGAAATAATATGCTAAGGGTTTGTGCTGACGGGAATAATCCAGTGGAGGAAAAAGCTGAATAAATTAGAGCCACAGTTAAATCTAGACCCTGTACTATTAAACCTTTGCCTACGAGATCTCCACTGCATCTTTTACCTTCTCTCCCCCATCACAGGTCTCCAGCCCCACTGACCTTTTCCTGTTCCTTCTGTCCCTAGACCGGAGCCTGCTCCTCTCTCCCCTGAAGCCTTGCATGTGCTTTCCCTTCTGTCTGAAATACCTGTCCCAGCTCTTCTGGAAACCATCATTCCAGCCTCAGCTCAAGGGTCACCCTATCAGAGAAGCCTTCACTGGACCATTTACTCTGCTCCCAGCCAGTATCACATGAGCTACTTTTATTATTTTCATAGCCCTTACCCCAACACATGATCACGCTGTGTGTTTTCTGGCTTGTTATCTATCTCCCTCTCAGCACCACCAGAATCTAGACTCCAAGGCGGAAAAGTTTTTGTCTTTTGCTTCCGTATTCCCATCACGTAACTGGCATATTTTTGTTAAATCAATTTGTGTTGAAGGAATCAATTTCTTAGAATACTCTGGTTTGCTGGCAGCACGATGGTTCCATATGGACTCCACTCCCATGTCCCTCAAACAATAGTTTCTTCTGCAGACTTCTGGTTGCTTCCCTGCTCAAAACCCTTTAACAGCTCCCATGGCCAGCAAGATGAAGTCTGAACTCATCGTGACCTGAAAAGGAACCCAGCTCCGGCCCCTGGCTGGCCTCACCTTTTCCTCTCCCCTCCATGCCCCTGAAGCTACAGCCGGGCTGCCACAGGTGCTGCTGGAGAAATGGGCCCTTCCTGCATCTCTTCTCTGCCTGAAATTCCCTTCCACCACACCTCTCCAGTCTTTAAGATCCAAACCTTCACTCCTGAAGGCTTCTAACACCAGACAGCTTCCACATGGGAGCTCATGCCTCCACAGACCCACAACACAGAACCCTTACTGAGTGCTCACTATGTGCCAGGCACTAGGCCAGGTGCTTTCCGTATATTATCTCATTTAACCTGCACAACCCAGTGACAAGGGCACAGGACTATAGTACTATCTCTGGTTTATGGATGGAGCAATTAAAGTTTAGAGAAGTGAAGGAATCGACTCCGAGACACCCAGGCTACAGGGCAATCAGGATTCAAATCCACGCCTGTGGGTTTCCAGAGCTCAAGCTCAAAACCACCACCATGATTAACCATGCGGCCTTAGGTTAATCAATTCTCTAAGCCTTAGCTTTCAGATGAGAAAAACTCCCTTTCACGGATGCTCAGAGGACTAACAATATCATCTAAAGGAAACAGGGTGCAGAACCTTGACACGTTAGCTCTTGTTAGTCTGTGGAGCCCCTTACTGCAGTCTGCCCCTGTTAATTGTCTACCTGGGGTCTTCTCTTGCTTCTGGGGCCATCACTCCCCACTAGGGTCTGCAAAGTTTTTGTACACACGGGGTATTTGAGGGTTTGTCCATCACGGCTCCATCTGGGGCCCCTGTGAATTGCTCTGTGGTTTGAAACATTTTGCAAGAAGCTCTCCACTTGGCACTTTTGTCTACATTCTCAGTGAATCTTAAACAACCTTAGGAGGTTAGGGGTAAGGTTAGTGCCGGGAGGTGGGCACCATCATCCCGGTGTTCATCCGGTTTAGGGGTATCGGGACTCCACTGCTTGTGGAGAACACTCAGTGTACTTCCCATGTCCCAGGCACCCTGCCGGCCACTTCTGTCCTCATTTCACGAGCACAGCCACTCTGTGAGGGAGCACTACTGCTGGCCTCGGTTTTACATCTAAGGAAACGGAGCCACAGAAAACTTACCCTGGTTCCTACAGCTTCTGAGGGGCTGGATTAGGATTTGAACCCAGAGTTTCTCACTCCAGAGCCTGTGCCTCTCACTAGGCAGCCACTTTGCTTCTCATCCTATGGCTGCAGTGGTCGGCACAGCACAAAGACATCTGCATCCCAGTCCCAGAACCTGTGTACGTGCTAGGATACGTGGCAAAGGGGAATTAAGGTTGCAGGTGGAATTAAGGTTACTAATCACCTGACCTTGGGTTAGGGAGAGTAGCCTGGATTCCCCAGGTGAGCCCAATGGAACCACAGGGGCCCTTCAGATGGGGCCAAGGGCAGCAGAAGGTCAGAGTCAGAGAAGGGTGTGAAGATGCAACAGCACTGCTGGCTTTGAAGATGGAGGAAGGGGCCACGAGCCAAGGAATGCAGGCGGCCTCTAGAAGCTGGAAATGGCAAAGAAGTGGATCCTCCTCAGAGCCTCCAAAGGAACACAGCCCTGACGGCACCTCGATGTTAGCCCAGTGAGACCCATTTTGTGCTCTGACCTCCAGAGTATAAGATACTAAACCTGTGTCACTTTAAGCATGAAGTTTGTGGTCATTTGTTATAGCGGCAGCCACAGCAAACGCAAACAGATGTCAAAGCAGCTCCCATTTCTTTCCTGCTCAAAGCTGGGCAGGCCATCGGGGCTCTGTGGTAGGGTCCAAAGGCAAAGCCCCATCCTGAACACCCTCTCCTGGCCCCCTGTGGGTAGGTCCCATCTGAGGCCCTCTCAGGCTTTGCCTGGCTACGGGTAAAAGCAGACATTTTATCCCAACACCAGACATGTCCCAGCTTCCCTGCAGATCAGGAACGAAGCTGGGAGGACAGAAGCCAGGGACCCAACACAACAGGCCTCATGGGCTCCAAAGTCCCCTCCCTGGGGGCAAGGAGCTGGTGGGGCCCCACCTGCCAGAGGCAGAGGGGCTGAAAATCATTACAAGTAGTCTAAGGACAAAGGTGGAGTTGATCCTTCCAAGGAGCAACTGGGTCCAAAGAGAGTCTTTACTGAGAAAGGGGTGGGGGGCAGAATAGAGAGAGAGAGAGAGAGACATCAAATTTGCATGAGGGGAAGACAGGCTTTTAATTACTTCTTTCCTTAACCTCACTGTGCCTTGAGGTATTCTAACATTACTCTCCCTGGCAGGAAGGATTGATTGTCTCTTGGCATTCAGAAACCCTGATTGATGTAAAACTAACCAGTGGTTCTGAACTCTGGGGAATGAATCACTTAAATGTGGGAATTAACCAATAAACAGTTCAAACATGCAATAAACCAATCCATTAAAAATTAATCGCTCTACATCCCAGCCGTGTAAACAGGGCTAATAAGAGCCTGGCAGCTTGGAGTGAGGAGGAAAAGGAGGCAGTAGGGGAAGCAATGCCTTTAACCAGCTGCCCCCGAGGACCAAAGTGGACACACCAATGTCCAGGCCACATATCACAGACCATCGGGGCAGGTGACAACTGGTTCCTGGGACCTTTCACCCTGGCCCTAGGACAAGGGCAGGCAGATAAGAGAGAGAAAGGAAGCCCTCCTCAGGCTGTTAGAAGAACGTGGCAGGGTTAGAGCTACAACCTGTGACAAATATTTACTGAGCACCTACTATGTGCCAGGCATTGGGCTGGGCTCTGCAGATACAGGCAGACCTCGTTTTATTGTGCTTCAGAGATACTGCATTGTTCTACAAACTGAAGGTCTGTGGCAGCCCTGTGTCAACCAAGCCCACTGGTGACATTTTGCCAACAGCGTTTGCTCACTTCGTGTCTCCATACCACATTTTGATAATTCTCGTATTATTTCAAACGTTTTCATTATTATTATATTTGTTAGGGTGATCTGTGATCAGTGATCTTTGATGTTACTACTGCAAAAAGATCTATGACTCACTAAAGGCTCAGGATGACGGTTAGCATTTTTCAAATCAAGTATTTTTTAATTAAGGTATGTACATTGGCTTTTCAGACGTAACATTATTGCACACTTAACTGACTATAGTATAGTGCAAACATAACTTTTGTATGCACTGGTAAACCAAAAAATTTGTGTGGCTCACTTTATTGTAATATTCGCTTTATTGCTGGAACCAAACCCGCACTATCTCTGAGGTCTGCCTGTACAGCTGTGATTAAGGAGACAGTGGAGCTGTCACTGTATGTGTGTCTGTGTGTTTTATAAAGTGAACATATTTGTTTTATAAAACACTGGCTATAAAGGAAAATAAAGCAAGGGATGAGGGTAGATATTATGGGGGAAGAAAGTTCTTACTTTAGACAGGGTGATCAGAAAAGGCCTCTCTGTAAAGATGCCATTTGCCTGAGACCCAAAAGACGTGAAGGCACAGAGCATCCAGATATCCGGGAAAGAGAGTGGGAAAGGCCCTGAGGTGCGAGTTACCCAGGGGCTGGAAGGAGAGTGACCCAGAGGTGTGGGTCTGGGGAGACAGCTATGGGGAGTGCAGTTGTGCAGATCATCTAGGGCCTTGCCAGGAAACCGTAAAGACTCCGGCTTCTGCCCCTGGGGTTTCCTGAGCGGAGATGAGAGGTGATAGGAGAATCACGCTGGCTGTGGGGGTGAGGATGCATGATGGGACAAAAGGCAGGAACAGGAGGACCAGTCAGGAGGCAGCTGCAACCATCAGGGGTAGCCATCTGCTGCCTCCCCTGTATCCATGCCCCCCTCCCAGTCAACAGCACCCAGCTCTTGCTTTGGACCTGCCCTCCCCCCATTTCCACCTGTGGCTTGGATGGGGTTCACTCAACTGTCAGCTCAGAGGTGCATCCCAGCAGGTTTAGTCCAATGGGCTTATCCCAACACTTAGACCATGTGTGAACTGACTGAAGCCAGTGAGATAAGGAGACATCAACTCAGAGATGCTCTGAGAAAGAATGCTCTTTCTTCTTATCACAGGAGTCCCCCACCCCCACCTCGAAGAACTCTCTTCTCTTGTTTAGCATGTGGCTGTCAGGTCTGAAATGGCCATGGCCCTTGCTGTGACACACCCTGAGGATGAAGCAGACCCTGGAGAAGGGCAAGAGTCAAGAATATCACGGAAGAAACGGGACCAGGGGTGCAACACCATGAACTTCTGGATCAAATTGTTCCTGAAGCCAGCTACCTCTGGGGTTTTCAGTTCTTTCAGTCGATCAGTTTCCTTGTTTTTGTTTAAGCCAGTTTGGGTAGGTTAGGTTCCTAACTGACACAGAACCTTATGCTATGTTTATTATTTCGCCTGGGGCTTACAAGTACCCTAGGAAGTATGTACTAGAGCCACCTTTCTAATTTACCAGATAAGAAAACCAAGGCTCAGTAAATAAATTCCCCAGTGGCATATTGCTAGGATTTGGCAAAGCTGAAAGGTGAACGCAAGTCTTGCTGGTTTAAAAACCCTTTCTTTGAGCTTCTATTTTCATTCTTTCTCCCCCCACTCTCTCTCCCCTTCTCTCCCTCTCTCTCTCCCTCTTTCTCTCTCTCTCTCTCTCTCTATCTATCTATCTATCTATATATATATATATTCAATTTGTAAAAAGCACAACAGCTGCGAAGCACAATAAAGAGAAGTAAGCCTCGATCTAGATGCAATTCAGGTTAAAAGCATGATACTCATTATTTACATCAGCAACTAAATGGACATCGAATGCTAGAATTATATTTTCAAAGGGTAAATAAATTCAAGCTTTAAATAATTCTGAATTTAAACTTTTATTGCGATATATTTTGCTTTTAAATGCTTGCAAATAACTTTAAATTTTAGATGAAAAACATTTTGAAAGGTTAAGAAATTGTTTTCATTTTTTACATTCATTTTATAGTTGATTAAAGTTTAATTTTGTATACTTTGAACATAATTATGCTTTATATTTTAATCTTTTATATCACTACTATCAACAAGACACAAACCATAGGAAAGTCTGAATTACCGCAAAAATTTAGTTATTTTTTTGAATTGGAAGCAAGAAAAGTAAGTTTTATGGAATAAACGTATAAATTATGAATTATGTATGACTTTGTTACTCATCCAAATATCTCAGATTTATCAACAGAATACCGAAATGTGTGCAAATAATTAAATTCTGTCATCTTGGTACCTTGTAGATTGGCATCTTGTAAAGATTTGATTGAGATATATTTCTCAGATAGGAGGATGGAATATATTTTATTTAACAGTTTTGTAAACTGTTTAATAACTTTAAATTTATTTTTAATTGGTTTATAAGCATCCAGTTATACTCTTCCCTGGATCTACCAAGCTAGAGTTGGGCCTGGACTAGCTGTGGGACGTTGAGCAAGTTAATTAGCCTTTCTGTGCCTACCTTGTCTCATCTAAGAAGGGGATAATAAATAGTGGCTAGCTCATACACTCGTTAGAAGGATCGAGTTAATATTTATAAAGCACTTCTATCTCAGTCTGGCACACAGATGGAGCTTTATAAGTACTTTTAGACAGAGTGAGATTCAGCACAGAAGCGCACGACTTATTTCTTGAGACTGACAAAAGCATTTGATCAAATTTAACATCTATTAATTTTTTCAAACTCAAACAAGAAATTGAAGAGAAGTTCCTTAACTGGATCAATGCTACATAGTAAAACCTAAAGCAAATGCCATCCTTGGCTGAGAATCTTAGCCTTCCTCCTTTTAAGACTGGAATTAGGCAAGGAAGCCAGCCCCTGTTTGCTACTATTCACATCGCACTGCAAGTCCTGCCACATTCAGCGGGACAAAACGAAATAAAATTGTAAAAGAACTGGAAGAAGCGAGAGAAAACGATCATGTTTCACATTTAAGATAATAATGTCAGGCATTATAGAAAAAAATCCAACAGAATCTGAACAGCACAGACAAGCAACTTAAAAATTAACAGCATTCTCTACACTGGCAATAGCCAACCGGCAACGTAATAGAAGATGAGATGCCATTCATATCATCAATCAATCAAACTATTTGGAATTGACCCAAATGCCCAAGACTTGCATGGGGAAAGTTTTTAAATTATTACACGACCATAAAAAAAAAAATGTAATGCAATTTCAATAACAACGAGAGCAGGGTTTAAAGAATTCGATCAACTAATTCTATAATGAATCCGGAAGAAGATGTCTTCTAAGGCTCAGTCTCAAGAAGGCAGAGCAAAGCCTCCGGCCTCTGAGGGATTAAGAGAGATCCAGAGGTTCGGTGATAAAAACAGCTGTGACGCTCACATAAACAGCAGATGAACAACAGAACGAGAGAGAGAGCCCAGAAAATAGAACCTTCTGGGCGCGGAAAGGATCAGAGCGTGATAAAGGTGGCTCCTGAAAACCAGAGGAGAAAGGATGAATGCGGTGGTGGGGGGGGGGGGGGGGGGGGTAGGGGGTGGCACTGATTGACAGTATGGAGAAAAAAATAAAGTTGTGTGCTTGCCATACAGAAAACACAGGACGGAATCCAGATGGATTAAAGTCCTCAATTTTAAAAGTAAAACTATAAAGAAAGCTAAGGGAAGAAATCATGGGGGAATCTTTGGCCTTGGAGTAGGGAAGGACATCTAAACCAAGACAGAAAAATACACACATACACACAATTTCTAAGGCCAAAAAAAAAAAGAGACAGAGAGAGAGAGAGATGTAGGAACATAAAAATGATAGCTTTCTGTTCAGTGAAAGCACAGATGCATTTAACAGAAACATATCAAAACAGGACAAGTTATTGGCAATGTCTAAAAGTGACAAGTAAGGATCTCTTACAAACCAACAAGAAAAAAGTCCAAAACATGGGGAAACGGACAAAGTGTATGATGAGCTGATTTGCCAAGTCGATTAGCAGATCAGCCATCTGAACAGCCGGCAAGCATGCAGAGGCGTTCAGCCACACGCTGACCAGTAACACACACAGGAAAGCAAGGAGGTGTTTTACATACATCAGATTAGCGAAACTAGAAAGTCACCAAGTGCTGGAGAGGATGCGGGGAAAGGAAGCTCTCAGCCCTGCTGGCACCTTCTGGAAGGTCATCCTGTGGGACCTGGTGAATTCCACGTGCACGTCTTTCCCACTCCTGGGTCTACACCCCCTCCAAAGCCACAATGGGGTCTTACAAGGACGTTCCCTGCAGCACTGCTCGTGGAGCGGGAACTGGAGACGTAACCGACGTGGGTACCACTCAGGGAGACGCTGAGCCCTGGATGCATCCATGAAAAGCGTGCCTGTCAGTGGATGGTACCAGGTACACAGACATATCTTTAAAACAGAGTGTTGAGCAGAAACAGTTAAGAAGTAAAACGAGCTCTTCGATAGCACAAACCGGTGACAGAAATTAACAGAAGCTGACGTGTTTTCTTATCAACGCACACATACCTCGGGACAGACGACAAGCACGTGTGTTCCGTGCAGAGGGAATAGAAGCAGAGTCTGGGAATGAAAGACTGGTAAGGAGTGAAACCAGAGAGGAGCCTTGGCCAGACAAGAGGTAAAGTGACATGAACTGGCTTCACCTGGGGGACAACAATAGCATTTTTTAAAATTGGTTTTGACACTTGAAAAGCATTGTGTGGACCAAATGCAGGACAATCACATGCACCTCCATCACCCTGGTAGAAATGAGGGCAGGACTCAGACTAATAAACCTTGAAACCAGGGCTCCCAAGAAAACTCTATGGGCCTTTCAAACCTCTCTATTATTCTTATCTATCTATCTACCTCTCAAATGTCCTTCCCTGCACTCAGCACCCACAGGTCGGCTGCGAGTCTTCCTTCGCGAGCCTGCGCTCCCTCCAAGATGCTGTCCAGGCCCTGCCCCCTCATCAGAGGGTCTTCTCCCCTCCCGGACCCCACCCCGGCTGTGTCTCCAAGTTGCACGTTGGCTGCCCAGCTCCCCGACTAGATGTGAGCTCCTTGGGGCACCTCGCCTGCCCCACTATGATCCAGCTCCGGGCACCTCAAAGGTGGCCCATGTTTGCAGAGTGAACTGACAGCACACGCTACATCCTGCAGCACTTTCACGTGACTCACGACCAGACAGGAGGCAGAGCCTGGGCTGACGGGGCTGCTTAGTTACAATGCACATTCCACAGACTTGCAAACCGATGCGACCTCTGCCTTCTAGGCAGAGCTGCCCTAATTGGCTAACTCTTTGTCTGAGATCCTCAGAGAGAACCCAGGTGCCCCTAGAGCAGAGCCATGTTGGGGGACGACTCGGACTGTGAGTTTACCCAAGGATTTGGCTACACAAAAAAGCCTTTATGGAGAGAGGGGAACTCCTTCCCTCACCTCCATCCTCTCTGCATTCAGACCGGATGGTATTCCAGTCTCTTAATTATTCCAGGCCCCACCTCATCTCCTCTGGAGCCAACTCAGACTTCTTGCTCCACACCCCACACCCCCTTCTGCTGGTAATAAGGCTGCCCTTCACTGGGCACTCACTACATGCTTGGCATTGTGCTAACAGCTTTACCTATGTCCCATCATTTAATCCTTGGAGCACCCAGAAAGCTGGGGGCCCCTCTCCCCATTTTACAGATGAGCAAACCGAGGTTTGGAGAGGTTACACACAGCCAGTAAGTAGAAGACACCACCAGAGCCATGCCCAGGGCAGCAGGCTTCCAGAACCTTCTCTCAGGGATGCTCTACACTCTACTCCACAGGGAGGATGAGAAGAAGGTCTGACTGGCGAGTCTGAGAAATGCTACACCCTTGCCCTGCCCCCCTTGGAGACTCACAGCCTCTTGGGCATTTGAGGACCCTGAGAAGCCTGTTTAACGTGGCATCTCTGACACATGTTTGGCTACAGACCCCCCTTCCCGGGACACTCATGTCTGCAGAACACAGCTCGGGAGATGCCGATGTGGTCCAGGAATGATGGGGTTCAGCTCCAAGCTATCATGGCCTCACAGGAGAGACAGAGGGGTCCTAACATGACAACCAATGACGACTATGTATCGAGCACCTATCACAGCGGGGTGTGGACACCTTATCAGCCATCACCTCAGATCCCCACAGTGGCCCTAGGAGGTGCCATCCTGCCTGTGGAGGTGCAGACGCTGAGGCTCTGGGATGCTGGGGACCTGGCCCTGGACCGACCGCCAGCCAGACAGGAAAGATTCGCATCTCCAACCCGGTCTGGTGGGAAACCTGAGCTCTCTCTGTGAACCGTTTCATAGTCACAGGTGCTCCCAAACTGGGCTATACACCTGTGGTGGGAGAGCATGAGCTCAAAGTGACGGAGACCACACCGGGCTGCCGGGGGAGGCCCCCAACTGGCTGCACTCTGCAGAGACCAGAGCAAAGGGGTGCCTGGTCAGTGGCCAGAGTGGCCGCCACCCGCCTCGGCCCTCAGGGCTGGTCTGGCTCCCCTGGAGTCCTGGAGATATACCAACTCTATCATTCTGGAAATTCCCAGCTTGGAGGTTAACAAGCTAACTCAAGGACAAGGTAATACCCCAACAAGCTGCCGCCTAAACCTCCCTACTTGGTTCAGGGTGAGTCTAGAATATACGGTCAGCTGCCAGAGAGGGGTCCACCTAGAAGGGGTTAGAAGAGGAGATCAAGAAGCACACTGTCGGTGCCTGAAGCCAGATGGGCCTGGGGTTTGAATCCTGGACCAGCCCCATGGTATCTGTGTGAGTTGGAAAGTTCCCAGATCCCCTGTGCCAGGATCTTTACACACACACACACACACACACACACACACGCACACACGCACGCGCGCACACACACAGCCATCCTCCTTCCTTCAAGTTAAAACCCACCCAAACCACTTCCTGTTCCTCCTCTTCTCCTTCATTCTCCAGGGAATCAAACTGTACCCAGCAGAGTCGGTCTGGGTAGGCTCAGTAGCCAGGGCAGCTGGGGGTCCTCAGGACCTGCCGCCCTGCTGCTGACTTCAATGGTGAGCCGCCGGGGAGAGCATCGTGCCCAGCAGACTCCACTGGGCGCAGTGAGCCACCTGCTGGTTTCCCACTCACTAGCTCAGCTTTTAAAGGCCCCAGAGGGGTTCCTGGGGGGTGAGCCCTGGCAGGGAGGGGGTGGCAGGGGAAGGAGGGGCTGCAAAGTACTGCACCCCACATCAGTCTGCTTGGTGCACAGTCTTGGAATTGCCTGAGCTCATCTTGAGTTGGAAAACAGCCACCCATGCAAACCCAGCCCACTTGGTACAAGTATTGGGGACGATAACCACGGCGATTTGGGGGAATCATAGGTGGGTAAGGCCATCCCAAGGTCGTCAGGTCTACAACCCATTTGTACACATCTCTAACCTCTGGTAATCAACATGGGTCCTCCGCCCTGCTTTTTTTTTTTTTTTTTTTTCGATACACAGGCCTCTCACTGTTGTGGCCTCTCCCGTCGCGGAGCACAGGCTCGGACGCACAGCCCCAGCGGCCATGGCTCACGGGCCCGGCCGCTCCGCGGCATGTGGGATCTTCCCGGACCGGGGCACGAACCCGTGTCCCCTGCATCGGCAGGCGGACTCCCAACCACTGCGCCACCAGGGAAGCCCCCGCCCTGCTTCTTCATTTCCATTTTACAGCCTCACTGATAGGAGCCGAAGGGAATCTGTTACCCCATCGTTCGAGTGTGTGCAACATTCCTCTCAAAAAGTGTTCTTTTTTTATTGCTCCGAAATCCTTCCTGGTGTAGCTAAAGCTTCCCTCTTAATCCCAAGTAATGGAGGGAAGGGAAAACTAAAAATAGAAGGAAATTTACATGTGCAGAACACCTGTTATATTTTACTACATTCTTATTTAATCATCACAAGAACCCTGCGAGGTGGTGAGAGTGTTTTTCTAGAGGATATAGGCTCTGAGAAGCCCAGGTTTGCACAGGATAAAGACTCTCCCAGCCCCCCTTGAAGCTAGGTGTGGTCCTGAGACTGGTTAGTGGCAAGTATAGGGCGTAGGTTTCTATCTGCAACTTCAGGAAGGGTCCTTAATGGGAGGAAGTGAGCCCTCCTTTGTCCTTGCTCCCTTCTGCTGCTGGAGCACAGACAGGATGGCAAACTCCCATGACCAGCTTGGAACGTGTAGCATCTTGGAGAATGGAAGCTATTATTACATAGCAGAAATAGAGAGAGGAAGACGGATCCCAACTCAGCAGGACCCCATGCCACATGGAGAGGGACCCACCTCCTAAACTATTTGAACATGAGAGTGAATCAAATTCTATGTTGCTTAAGCCTCTTATTGGGGGTTTTTCTACTTTAATATTAAACAGATAAAAGGACCTATGTATGAGGTAATCCTCTTTTTGCAGAGCTTATCAATAGATTGTTTACTGCTTCCGAATGTAAAGGGTTAGAAGGAATTTCTAGCATTACTGACCACCACTCCCACAACAGTTCTGTTTTTAAAGATGCTTTTCTCTGAGGGAGAAGGATTAGGCACTATCTGAAGACCAACCCTCTAGGACCTTTACACTGACCTCAATTTCCCCTCTGATGGCAAACAGAGAGCTTCACATAGGAATTTAGAAAATGTTATATAACTTCACAGAATAGGTAATAAGACACAATGAAGTAAAAAAAAAAAAAAAATTACAGCAAAGAAAAAAGGAGAAAAAAACAAAATGAGATCAGGAAGACACATATACTTGCAGCACTTTGACTGAGCTTCCTAGCAGCCAAAGCAAAGATGGAAACACAATCAACACATGGTGACTATTGGTTGCTCAATACCTATTTCCCAGGCTTCAAGGCCTGAAAGTCATTTCTCCTACAGAGCCTAGAGTGGACAGTGCAGTTGATGGACCACACCAGCAACAGTCCTGGTGGCAAATGCAATAATGAGTCCTGTAGCATAATATACTTAATCCTCCCAACCACCCTGGGTGGTGGTGTGATTACCATCCACATCTTACAGATGAGGAAATCAAGGCAAGGAAGTTAAGTAACTCTGCCCAAGGTCACCAGGGTAGGAAATGGCAGAGCTGAGATTCCAGTCCAGGAAATCAGGCTTCATAATGCAGGCTTTTAACCAATGGCTTTGAGGTTAGCCAGACCTGGCTTCAAATCTCACCCACTATCCGCTGCTGAGCAGCCACCGGCAAGTGACTGCACCTCTCTGAGCTTCTGTATCCTCACCTGTCGATGGAAATAATCCCATAAATCAAACAGGATGTTGCATGTAACAAAATGTGGTGGGACTTCTCCTGGTGCCCTGGAATTACACCAAAACCAAAATGAGAGACAGGGAGGACCAAGTACCCTAGGAAGAGAGAGCTAACAAGTAACTGCCTGAAATTGGGGCCAGACTACCCCTTCTTGTCTCCTGCCAGGATTTACTAGGAGGCAGCAAAGCCAGCCCCAAACACCAACGCTCCCCACACATGTTGTGCACAAAAGGTCAGCCCTACAGAGGGCAGAGTGCTGGCCATGGAGAGGTGACACAGGCAAAGAGATGACAGTCACCAAAGAGCAGGTGCCAGGAGATGCTGTCAGAGCAACAGACACCGTCAGAGTGCACAGAAACCAACCCCAAGCAGGGCAGGTGGTCCCCACCCTCTGCAACCTGCCTGGTCCAAACAAAGAGCGAGCTGCCCTCCTCCCCCGCCTCCTGCAGCAGGCTGGAAAAACTTGGGGTGGGTGTGAAATAGCTTTAGACAAGGCGTGAGATCCACGATTCTAAAACAGACTGGACTAACTTAATAACTGGAAAGGGCCAGAGAAGAGTGAAATCTGCCGAGGACATCAGGCCCAAGAAAGGAGAACTTGAAGGAAGTCCGTTAAGGGCGGAAAACTTCAAACCCGTTTTTACCCACGAAAGCATGAACACGCCTCAGTTAACTGGCTACGTGGATATAAACGGGCAGGAGGGCGGATGCTGCTCAGGAGAGAGGCCCCCATGAACTCGGGATGAGAGAGGAGCCGATGTCCCTGATGTCAACATAAAGGTGGTGGTGGGATGAGCAGGGCCCTGCGGGAGGACAGGGTGAGTAAAAGTAGGAGCTGGGTGGAGATGGAAGAGATGGGACTTCCAGCCACCCATCTGAGGCCTGGAGGGAGCAGAAAGTAAACGCTGTACTCGAATCTCTAGCCTCCACGTAGGTTTGCATTTGATAAGAAAGACGGGGCTCTTTCCTGTTTCCGATGCAACCAGAAAACCCTTCCACATACCTGAAGGCAAAGTCACAGGGTCACATCACTTTCAAGCAGTTCTTGTAAATGGGGGGTGTTTCCAAATATTTGTTCAAACCAGCCACAGGCCTGTGGAACCCAATTCTGGGCCTCAGTTTCCAATTTGTCACATCCTCTAGGAAGGGTTAAAATACATCCTCTAGGAAGGAGAGAGCTAGAGTGATGAGAATAAGGTAGGTAAGGCCCTGGGTGGGGACGTTTGCCTACAGTAGGCACCTAATAAGTGTTTGGTTTACCCTTTCTCGAGCTCAGACCCAGGCAGCTGTCCTCACTTGGCTGAGCTGCTCTGATGCAAAGAAGCGGGGGTCCCGAGGCGGCGCCGGGGCCTGGCTGCAGCCCAGCCTCGGAGGGGCAGGAATCCAACGCAAGGCAGCCGTGAGTCACGAACGTCACAGATGGCAGAGAGGAGGGGGCCACGAACACGCCTCTCATCTCCAGTTAGGAAGAATCAGGTTGGGGACGAGTTCTTATTTTTTCCCTCTCTCTTCCTCGTGTGATGTGTTTCTGACAGTAATCAGAGATCCATCCCCCTGGGAGCCAACAATAATGATTAATGGTGTTAAATATAGCCAGAGACTGCCAGGGCAAAATTAGGCGCCATGCATAAAACATCACCCTCCTCGTCAGGCAGGCAAATCAGCCAGGCTCTGGGGCCCGGTGCCTGCGAACCAGCACCATCATCAGGGTGGCCCGATCCAGCCGGCCTCCTCGCCGCCTGCCACAGGGTGCCTGCTGTTCAGTCTGTGCCTACATGTGCCCCTACGGACCCACAGACACCATGGCCCCTGAGTTGACCGTGAATAAAGGAATCACTGAGGTTTGAGATTAATACATACACACTACATATACTATATATTACTGTATATAAAACAGGTAATAAAAAAGGAACCTACCGTACAGCACAGGGAACTATCTCAATGATTTTTAATGACACATATGGGAAAGGGATCGAAAAAGAATATATATATAATGTAAACTGAATCACTTTGCTGTACACCTGAAACTAACACAACATTGTAAGTCAACTATACTCCATTTAAAAAAAAAAGGAATTGCTGTGGAGGATGGAAAGAGAACGGGCTTGAGATCCAAACAGACCTGAGTTTAAACCCAGCTCTTCCACTTCCTAGCTGAGTGGCCTTGGGAAAGTCACTTCCCACCTCTGAGCTTCAGTCTACTCTTCTGTGAACAGACCTTCTCACAGCCGATGGGTCGGTGCCAGGATGTAGTGAGAGTCAGACATTCAGTTGACACTCAAAAAAAATGTCAGCACGCTCCCTCCTGCTCCCATCCCCAAACAGCTGTGTGACCTAGAGCAAATCACTCAGCTTCTCTGAATCCAAGTTTCTCACCTACAAAATGGAGATAGTGATGTCTACCTTCATGGGGCATGGAAAACACCTACTATGTGCTTAACACCTCCATCCATTATGCCGTGGACAGGGATGAGAAGCACCTGTGTGCCAGGTGCTGTACTGGGGTGGCCCCAAGGCCTGAGACATCTGGTCCTGGCTCTCATGGGCCCTGCCTTCAGTCTAGTGGGGAAATAGGCAAGAAGTTAAACACAGTGACTACAAATCATAAAAGATTTTCTAAAGGAAAATGAAAAGAAGCTAAAACACAACGTAAGAGGGGCTGGAAGGAGGTGTTCCAAGGAGGGGATACATGAGAAGCTGCAGCCCTTCCAGGAGCGTGGAAGAAGTTATTTCCTTCCTGGCGATCACTCTCTCAGATCTCCTCAACCCAAATGAACGTCCCTCCCTTCTCTGTCAGGGGGTCCCCTCATTCTTGGGGTGGCTGGGGGTGGCCGAAATCGCTCATCCCACTAAGATCAATGGCCTCCAAACTCGATTGTGCATCCAGCCCCCTGTGCATTTGTTTATCATTATAAGCAGGCATTGCTTTCCTAATTTTATGTACATCATTCAACATACACAAAATACACCTTTAGAGGAGGAGGTGAGGACATAAATAGAAATGAAGCTCCAATTCTGCCTCCTGCTCTCCGTGGTTCCTTTCACACCCTCCTGGGCATCCACATAGCCCACTTGGCGACCACTGATCACGAACGGCCCCAGAGATGCCCGAGGCACGCCAAGAGGTCAGCTGGCCGACATGTGCCCCTCCAACACAGATGCGCCAGAAAAGAGTCAAGTCTGCAAGTCCACCAGCTCAACTCTCTCTCCCACAGTCCCCTGGTGGTGGGCATCAGCTCTGGGTCCCTTTCTGTTTTGCATTTGACCTTCTAAAGGCTGGTGGCACCCCTCTCCACCCTCCTACCCCTCCCCTGTACCCACCTACTCCTCAGGTAGCACAAGCCCTGCTGCCACCCCTCCTGCTGTCCCTCCTCCCGGGATCACCCCTCCCCACCCTCCTTCCTCGCCTGGTAACTCAGCCATCATCCCCAAAGCATCAGCCAAGGCAGCCCCGTGACACGAAACACAGAGAAAATGATACCTGTACGGGGTACATGGATGAGGCTGCCCATGGCGGGCGGTGACCTTCCTGGGGGCTTGGGCCACCCCAGGCCCCACCTCTCTGCTCTGAGGGCTGAGGACATTAGGCCTTGGCACACCTGTATCCTGAATCCACACTGGGAGGCTCTGAGCCGAGGCAGCAGCCCTCCTGAACCCTGCGACCTGCGTTCCATCGCACTGGTTGTAGTTACGTCTGTGACACCGAGCTCCTCGAGGGGGAAATGTTTCTTACTTATCCCACATCTGTGGGGTGTGGCCCAGACCCTGGCGCTGATCATAGCCTCGGCAAATGTTTGTCAGACGGAACTGCTGATGTGAAAAGAAAGCAAACACGTGTGGGTGAGGAAGCCTTCTTAACCAAAGAAGACCGCAGAGCCCCAGAAACCACAGACAAAAAGGCAAGTATCCCTAACTATATGACAATTCCAAAATTCTGCATGGCAAAAGAAACCATAAACTGAGTTAGCAGACAATGCTGTATCTCTGGCAAAAATAATTGCTCTGCAAAGGCCCAAAGAGGGTTAATTTAATATCTATGCTATACAGAAGCTGACAAGAAGGGGACAAATGACCCTGTGGATAAATGAGCAAAGGATTCACACAGGCAATTCACAGGTGAGTGCATTCAAATGGCCAAACAGATGAAAAGCGTCTCAGACCTACTGCTTGTGGGGCCGGGGCAGGGTGGGGGGGGGGGGGGGGGGCGGGATGCAAATTAAAAGTAATGATGAGCTGTCACTTTACACCTCTTGACCTGGGCAAAACCAACAAGACAAATAACAAGTCTTACTGGTGGGATACAGGGAGAAGATGAGTCTCCAATTACTGGGATGAAAGTGTTATAGCCTCTGGGGAAATCAAGCTGGCAACAGCTACTCAAATTAAAAGTACACAAACCTTTTGAGTTAGCAATTCAACTCCTGGAATTATACCCCAGAGAA
This sequence comes from Phocoena sinus, assembly GCF_008692025.1. Classification (NCBI taxonomy): domain Eukaryota; kingdom Metazoa; phylum Chordata; class Mammalia; order Artiodactyla; family Phocoenidae; genus Phocoena; species Phocoena sinus. Next base: position 13,489,186 of record NC_045763.1, on the reverse strand, counting down.
ATAAAACCAAAGGATGTACCTAAGCATGTGCGTGTGGGTGGAAGTTTATCTTAATGCTGCTCATTATGGTAACCAACAGGAAATGAATGACAATCGATAGGGGAATGGCCGGTGAAATTACAGGACATCCGTGCTCTGGAATATTATACAGTCGTTAAACAGGAATGAACTAGAACTACAGCTACTGGTATAGGAGGATTTCCACAGGGCATTGTTGAATGAGAGATGATCCAGGAATGTAAAAACATTAACAGATGTTTGTGTATGATTTTGAGATCATGGGAAAATATGAAAGGATCTATACGAGATCATTAGCGTGATTTCAGGTTGGGAGTCAGGGAGGATGATGTCACCGGTTAGGGGAATAAACAAAAGATTAAGGGATAAACAAAACGAAGGAAAATTACACTATAATGTGTAATACAATATTTACACATTTATATAAAACTGCCTATGAAAAGACATTTACTCTCGTGTGTAAAGAAATTCCACATACATGTGCCCTTCCCTCCTCTAATCCTCTAGGCTTCATCCCCTATTTTCTTTACTCTTCCTCTCAGGTCATACAATGCAGACGAGAAAAACAAACAGATTCCAAATAAGAAGTAATACCTTATTGACCTGGCACCCTTAACTCTCCAGAACACAGTCTAGAACTACAAAGCAAAAAGAGATCTAATAGCCAAAAAGGATTATATATTCTTTACCCCCAAGGGAAGTGCTCTGAGCTGACTACTCTCATTTTATACAATTTTAATAAGCCTATTAAGCTCATGGTGGCAGACATGCCTGAAGGTGACCCCAGTGATCCACCCATGGCATGATCCCCTCCCCTGGCATGGATGCTTGCTTCTAACCAACAGAATATTGCAAAGGTGGTAGGATATCACACCTATGATTGTGTTTCATTATATGACTCTGTCTTAGCAGGCTAAAGAGAGAGATGCTCTCCCGCTGGCCTTGAAGAAGCAAAGTGGCATGTTGCAAATTGCCCGTGGAGAGGCCACAAGGCACAGGTCTGCGGGCAGCCTCTGGGCACCGAGGTGGCCTACAGAACCGGAGGGCAGCCCCAGCCAACAGCCAGGAAAGAACTTACATCCTTGGTCATCAGACCACAGGGAAATGAATTCTGCCAACAACCCGAACAAGTGTAGAAGCAATTCTTCCCCGACCAAGCCTTCCAATGAGAACACAGCCCAGTCCACAGCTTGACTGCACCCCTGTCAGATCCCGAGCAGAAGACCCAGCTAAGCTGTGCCTGGGCTCCTGGCCCACAGAAACCATGAGATATTAAACACGTGTCGTTTCCCACCTCTAAATCTGTTCTGATTTGTTGTCATGAAGCAAGCGAGCACTACTATACTCATCAAATGAAGAAATAAAAGGAGGAACTAAGGGTCAACTACAACTGTAAGAAATGACCATTAGGATGAAGAACAGCAGATACACACTAGGTAACAACTGTTTGGGGCTGTCCTGAGTCAGGGCGAAGGATCCTATAAGCATCCCCATCACAGCCAAGGGCCGCTATCCAATACCCCGGGACCAGGAAGGAGGCGAGGAGATGGAGGGAATAGTGAACGTTACAACTCTCGATTGTCACTGCAACAACCTATCAGATGGGTACTCTTACCATCCCCTGGAACAGAAGGGACCGTCCAAATCCTCTCATTAAGAGTCGACAGCACACTGCAGCACGAAACCTTTCCAGGGAAAATGGCTCGCCATGTACACTGAAGTGGTACCCACAGACCCACCAAGCACGGGCGCTGTTTCCATTTTACAGGTGAGAAAACAGAGGTTCCAAGGTCACATGCTCCGCCCAGTGTCTCCTCTAACCCCACAGCCCTCGCCCTTAGCACGCCATGCTGCCTCCCTGGCCTCAGTCTCCTCCACCTGTAAAACGGGGAGAAGCGTGAGGCTCCCCTCACGAGGAGCGGATGGGTGGATGCATGGACAGCATTTGGAAGAGCGCCTGGAAAGTGCTGAATCTCTTTCCTATTGCTCTTACTGCTCTCCAAACAATGAGGACAAAAAGAACAAAAGTTCAATTTCTGAATAGTAATAACTCTTGGGAAAATGGGTTAATATACATCATTCTTCCAAGCATACGGCCCTTTTCTTCACCCACAGGGGTCAAGGAGACTAGCTTTCTAACACTTCTATGAGGCATGCAAGAAAGGGGCTGTCTTCCCATAACAGAGAACAAACAACTGAGGCCTGAAATGGTTGAGTCACTTGCTCAGACGGACCCGTTTAGACCTAGAGGGTGACACGGGCCCACTCCAGAAACCCTCACATTCTAAGTTATTAACAGTTCAAAGGCTTGCAGCCAGCTGGCCAAGACCTTCCCTTTGTACCAGCCCAGGCCAAGGGCTATTTCTCATTCCAGAATCCCAGGCTAGCGGGATCCAAGAGACATATCCCCCAGAAAACAAAGCTTCTCCTCAGAATGGAAATGAACACTTACCTGCAGAAGAGGCCTAGAGACGTATCTCTAGAGCCACAACCATGCAGTTCTAGACCCCTTAAACCTCACAAGAGACGAAGAAATCATCTCTAGGACACACCAGGGGGCCAGGGTTGCAGAAGACACAGAGCACCAAAGGTCGAGGGAATGGGACTCCTTTTCCTCTGTTTCAAGCCAATTCAGTCCAGGACACAGGCATAAAGTAATGAACATTTTAAATAACAGCACACAAAACAGAACCAGACTGACTCACAGATACAGAGAACAAATTAGTGGTTGCCCGTGGGGGGAGGGGGAGGGGCGAGATAGGGGAAGGGGATTAAGAGGTACTAACTACTAGGTATATAATAAACAAGTTACAGAGATGTAACGGACAGCACAGGGAATATAGCCAATCTTTTTTTTTTTTTTTTTTTTTTTGCGGTACTTGGGCCTCTCACTGTTGCGGCCTCTCCCGTTGCGGAGCACAGGCTCCGGACGCGCAGGCTCAGCGGCCATGGCTCACGGGCCCAGCCGCTCCGCGGCATGTGGGATCCTCCCGGACTGGGGCACGAACCTGTGTCCCCTGCATCGGCAGGCAGACTCTCAACCACTGCGCCACCAGGGGAGCCCCCTAGCCAATCTTTTATAATAACTTCACGTGGAGTATAATCTATAAAAATATTGAATCACTATATTGTACACCTGACCCTAACATAACATTGTAAATCAACTATACTTCGATAAAAAAATTAAAAAATAACAAACACCACCTTCACAGAGAGCACCCCCAGGCATAATCTGACACAGACACCCAGCTAGGATTTCAGGAAGCATGAAAGCCAGCGCATCACGCCCAGCTCTGGGCTCCCCCATTCCCCATACACAGATCCACTGTCAAATAAAGGCTTTTGAAATGGGTCCCTGGGTAAAGTGCTTTACAGCTTAAGGTTTACAACACACGTCCCTGTACAGAAGGAGATATACAAAGAAGCTGCAAGGATGTTCACAACAGAATTGTTTATAAAGAGGGATAAAAAAAATAAATAAACAAATATATGGCATCCTTAAAAAAAAAAGACAGGAAGCAGGACAAAGTGTCCAAAAACAGAAGATTGGTTAAGTTACATACATCCAGACATCAGGATTCTATGCAGTCAGGAAAGATGCTTCATGACTATTTTTTCCCATGAAAAAGGATTCCATATTTTAGGTTAAAATGTGATTTTCGGGACTTCCCTGGTGGTGCAGTGGTTAAGAATCCGCCTGCCAATGCAGGGGATACGGGTTCAATCCCTGGCACGGGAAGATTCCACATGCTGCAGAGCAGCTAAGCCCGCGCACCACAACTACTGAGCCCACACGCCACAACTACTGAAGCCCGCTTGCCTAGAGCCCGTGCTCCGCAACAAGAGAAGCCACCGCAATGAGAAGCCCGCGCACTGCAACGAAGAGTAGCCCCCACTCGCCACAACTAGAGAAAGCCCACACTCAGGAACGAAGACCCAACACAGACAAAAATAAAATTAAATTAAAAAATAAATTAGGGCTTCCCTGGTGGTGCAGTGGTTGAGAGTCCGCCTGCCGATGCGGGGGACACGGGTTCGTGCCCCGGTCTGGGAAGATCCCACATGCCGCGGAGCGGCTAGGCCCGTGAGCCATGGCCGCTGAGCCTGCGCGTCCGGAGACTGTGCTCCGCAACGGGAGAGGCCACAACAGTGAGAGGCCCGCGTATCACCAAAAAAAAAAAAATTAATTAATTAATTAAAATATCCTTTAAAAAAACGTGAGTTTCACTGTATGTTATCACCCACTTCCTGTCAAACAAAATAGAGGAAAAGGTTCCAAAGGTCATAGACAGAGGAGTTACCGGGGTGATATGCGGGGAATGAGATTAAAGGGATTTTCTTTCTTTTGCTTCTCTGCACTTCTTCATTTTTTTTCTTACTGTGAACAGATATTGCTTTGTACAGTTTAACAACAACAACAAAAAGATGAAATAAGTAATTCAGCTTTTAAAACCAGGGCGCACTTCCACCCATGGTTATCTCTTGCAATCCTCAAAACCAGAAACAGACACAACGGCCCTTCACCACTGGACCCCTAACCACCAAATCCAACCTGAGCCGTCTGCAGTGTTTCATGCTGTTTCCTCTCCTCTGTTCTTCCAAAACTCTTCTCCTCTGGCAGGGGATCCTAACTGAGGTCTCTGGGAGTCCAGGGATGGGCTTTGGGATGGAACAGGCACATGCCCACTGAGTCGTACACCAAAGATGTGTGTGATGATAAAGTACATTTTCCTGGGGAAGACACTAAAAAAGTCATATTCTTTTTTTTTTTTTTTTGGCCGCACCACGTGCCTTGCAGGATCTTAGTTCCCCAACCAGGGATCGAACCTGTGCCTCCTGCAGTGAAAGCGTGGAGTCCTAACCACTGGATCACCAGGGAAGTCCCAATATTCTTAAAGATGCCCGTGGCCCTGGGCAGTATGGCCCACGGTGCCAGGCCCTCTGGAACACCCTTCCACCCAGCTCCTCTTGTCCCATCAGGCTCCTTCCGGTGGTGGCCCATTTCCCAGAGCCCCCTTCTTTCTGTGTTTCCCATGACCTGTCCTCTGTCCTACCCTCCCACCTGCCAGACATGCGTCCTACAAGATTGCTGTTCTCTCATCTTGGGGTCTCCGACAAATCAAAGAAAGCTACGTGTCTTCCTGGGGGGAAAGGTACACGTTGAATTTTATGATGGATCTAGGTTTGCACCCAGGAGTGGCCCCTGTAGTATGTTGAATAGTGTCCCCCCCACCAAAATTTATGTCCACCCAGAACTTCAGAATATGACCTTATTTGGAAATACAGTAAGTCCCCTACACACGAACATTCAAGTTGCGAACTTTCAAAGATGCGAACGTGCCTCGCGTGTCCAATCACATAAGTGAGTTCACGTGTCTGGCGTACACTGTCACGGGCGTGCATCCTCTCCAAGCGGTTGTGCTTTTGTGTCCTTTACCGTACGGTACTGTATAGAGTACAGGAGTACAGTATGTTTATTTCAAGCCCAGGATGTCCAGAAGCAAGCGTAAAGGCAGCGGTGATGTAGCTGGTACTGCACTGCACTTTTCAAGGTACTGTACTGTAAGATGAAAAATGTTGTCTTTATTTTTTGTGTTTGTTTGGTTTTTATGTATTATTTGTGTGAAAAGCATTATAAACCTATTACAGGCAGTACTATACAGCTGACTGTGTCAGTTGGGTACCTAGGCTACCTTTGTTGGACTTACTCAATCTTGGGACGGAACTCGTTCGTATGTAGGGGACTTACTGTAGGGTCTCTGTAGATAGAATTAGCTAAGGATCTCGAGATGGAATCATCCCGGATTTCGGCTGGGCCCTAAGTCCAATGGCTTGTAAGTTCCTGGTGTCCTTACAAGAGGAGGAGACACAGAGACACATAGGAAGGAGGCCGGGTGAGGATGGAGGGAGAGATTGGAGTGATGCTGCCACAGCTAAGGAATACCAGGGGCCACCAGAAGCTGGAAGAGGGCGGTAGCAGCCTCCCATAGAGCCTACGCAGGGAGCAAGGCCCTACCCACACCTTCATTTCAGTACAGCGATGCTTATTTCAGATTTCTAGCCTGCAGGACGGTAGAGAGAACACACTGCTGTTATTTTAAGCCACCAAGTTTGTGGCAACTTGCTAGGGCAGCCCAGAGAAACGGATACAGCCCCTCACCCCAGAGAGACTATAGGCCCCAGTGTAGACCCTCCTTGGTGTAAGCCAGTAGTTCCCGAATCTGCACATGCAGGTCAGGGCCCCCTGGACACTCCCCACGTCTGCCTCTTTGTCCTTTAGCCTCAGGGCGCTCCCCACCCCCCACCCCCACCCCCGCCTCTGCCCTTCTCCAATGTTCTGCTTCAGTACTGGTTCCATCCACCCAGACTCTGAAGCCAGCACCCTCAGCCACAACTCACACCCTCCCCTCCTCTCCCACATCCTATTAATAAAACAAAGTAAAATTAAATTACTTCTAACACACCCCCAGTCTGCTTTCAAGAGGGCCGGATGGTTTGAAATTCTAATTTGCTTTCCAAGGTCTTAAAATAATTTCACAAGAGCCCAGCGACTCCACCCCCATCCCTGCCTGCATCACACAGCAGGATTAGACAGCAGGACTCCAGGCTACAGCGTCAGAAGAGTAAGGAGGAAAGGACAGTGTCTGGACGACCAGAGGACTGGGAACAGCTCCTCGCCCCTTTGCAGACCCCACGTGCTGCCTTGGGTGAGACCCTGCCCGCTCTGGACCTCAGTTCTCCCATCTATAATGTGACATGGGAGGCATTCCAAGTCTGTCCAGGCTAATGTCACTTCTTGGCTACTGCCAGTCATGAGACCAGAGGCTCTAACCCGTTTTGGGTTCATGGACTGTGATAAGAGCCCTCAGTGCCATCCAGATCCGGGTCCCCCTCCCCAGGCACGTGGAAGAAATTTCCCAGCCCTGCTTGGGGCCGAGAGACCAGCTCTGGCCTGTGAAATGTGAGCAGGAGTGATCACTTCTGGAAGAAGGTATTTAAAAGGCACTGGGCCATCTCCATATGCTGCCCCTTTAGCAGTGACCACGGAGGCCCCATGTTGAAATGGTGGAGCCAAGGTCCACCCTGGATCTCTGAGTTACACTGTGGAAGGGAGCCATCCTGGAGAGCCACCCAACTCGTCTCAGACTTTGCACTGGCAAGAGCCAGACTTGGCTGTTTAAGCCACAGAGATTTCAGGCCACATTTATTAAGGCAGCATAGCCTGGCCTAGCCTGACTAACACAGGTACTATTTCCTTTTAAAGATCCGATGATGAGGAATCTGGGCAGCAAGTAAAACGGGCTTTCCCAAATTCACACACTGATGGCAGTCATATCCAGACAGTGAGGCCAAAAATTGAACGGGCAAGGGGGTAGGGAGGTGGGAGTCTTGGATTGCCTCTAACTCAAGCTAGGCACAAGGTGCAGGGCAGAGGTCAGAAACAGCTGTCCACAGCGGTCCACTCAAGCTGTGTGTTAAAGGAGGTGAGAAGAGGCAGAGGAAGGAAAGGTCCAAAAGAGGAATCCGCAGGTGCAAATACCCAAAGGAGAAACCAAGCACGGAGCTGCAAATTATCGAGTGTGGCTAGAATCTCAGGGGCGTACAGGGAAATGAGGGCTGGAGAGGCAAAGGCAGGAGCACCGGCGGGGAAGGAGGCGACCAGAGGCTTTTCCATGAGCCTGGCCCACCTCCAAGCACAACCAGCCCTGGGGAGAGGTGGGCCTGCAGACGGGGCTGTCCTGACCCAGAAGAGGCCTGTCTTCAGTCTCTCTATTATCTCCCCACCAGCCACTCAACTCTGGCACTTCTTCAGCAGCCCCCCTGCCACCTCATCCACACACAGGAATGTGCGGTCAATGGCCGGGAGAGCGGGCTCCCGGGACGCACCACCACTGCTGGGTTCAATCTGCAGACACACCCCGCCTGAGAGTAATCAGACCCGGGGTGTGGCCAGGACAGCCCACTTCTGCAGTTAGAGCAGAAAAGGCCCTTAGATCTCTAGTCATCCCCCTTCCTCGTACAGAGAAGAAAGATGGGCACAGAGTGGGGAAGCAACTTGCCTAAAGCCAGACAGCAAATCCATGGCACCGCCTGGGGACTGGCATGCAGAGTGGGCCCCCAGCATGCTGTTCTTTCTTTTACTACTCCACTTCTTCAGATCCCAGGGTCCTTGGGATTTATGTTTCACCAGAAACTGGCCCTTCTCTGATTCAGCTGCCACTCCCAACAATACATCTTCAGGGTATCAGTTCTAGTTTGTATGCAGGGAGGAGGGGAAAGGTGATCCAGGGTCTCCGTGGGAAGAACTGAGCCTGGGCACCTTCATGGGTCCTGGTAGAAACCCCAGCCCTGTGCTCTCCCCCACCCCCACCCACAGGAGGCTGAAAGGCATTCTGGGTTATGGCCCAAGAGATGCTTCAGCCTTGCAGCCACTCTGCCCCATGAGACTCCACTGAGGAAAAAGCAAGCCCTTTGCACCAAGACTAGAAGAATCTCAAGGCTTGTATAATCACTTCCTGTTCATCCCAAAATGTGTGCTGGCTGTCGGCAGAACAGATGCTATCAGATAATCACATATCTCAGGATAGAGCAATCTCCAACTGTTCCCCAAAACCAGAAACTGTCTCCCATCCAGCCCTCAAAGCAGCCGATGGGCACCTCCACCCACAATTCCAGCTTTCAGAGCACACGGCACGACAAGAGTGGAAAAGCCAAGAGGAAAGGTCCCTAGCCCCAAATGGCAGGTTCTAGCACACGATCCACCACTCTGCTCCCTTGCAGTCGTGGCAGACATCACTAATCAATCATGGGATTCTTTCCCACTAAGCACAGCCTGGAATCTCTCCACAGTCCATTCCAGTTAGCAACGGTCACCTATCCGAGCTGGCGCACTGGACGAAAGCCACTTTCCACACATGCTATCGCCAGCCAAGGACCTCAGATACAAGGGCTGCCTTCCACCTCTGGGCACGCGTTTGTCTGATGTCATGAGTGAAAGAATCAGGACACACTGAGAAGTGGGAATGATGCATGCTTGGGGCCCCGGGATAAGGAATTTCAAGTGGCACTCTGCCGAGCAAGAGATGCTGAGCACGCAGAGGTCACGGGTGGGGGAAGATGGCGTTTCCGTGATGTAAGCCACCAGTTAGCGCTCTGGAGAGGCCGTGAGGTTCCTTGAGAACCAGGACATAGAACCTCAGACTTCCTGAAGGCTTTGACCTGACACAACACATACATTACTTGCATGTTTCAAGAGACTGGCTTGCTCTGCTGTGCTTAGGTTACTGGCTTAGAAAACAGGAAATAAGAATAGGGACAAATAGGCCCCTTTGGAAAGGAAAATGTGAAAAGTGAGGTCGCCCTAGGGATTGGTGCTAGAACCAGTCTTATTTAAAATACTTCGAAGTGCGCCTGGCAAAAGAACGTGCACAAGATTGCCAAGATTGCCAAGACTGCAGATGGTGTCGCCTGCCTGCGAGGGGAGATGAGGCCACCGGACCATGTGGCAAAGAGAAGGAAGAAGGGGGGAGTGGAAAGGAAGCCAAGACGGGGACTGCAAGAAAGCTGCCATCCACACTCCCAGGAGGCTGCAAGGAGCCTCCCTCCCAACTCCTAGAACCACCCCTGCACCAGGGGGAGGATGAAGGGCCCAGAACAGGAGCAAGGCGGGCTCAGGACCAACACAGAAGTTCTCATAGCCCACTCCAGGCACTGAGCCACTCAGACGCATCGGCCCCAGCGGGCTGACACAGGATCTGCCTCAAATCCATGGCCTTGGCCATCTGCTAGGTCCTCCGCAGCACCTCCCAATGAGGACAGTTCTTTTTGTTTGTTTGTTTTTTGCGGTACGCGGGCCTCTCACTGCTGTGGCCTCTCCCGTTGCGGAGCACAGGCTCCGGAAGCACAGGCTCAGTGGCCATGGCTCACAGGCCCAGCCACTCCACGGCATGTGGGATCTTCCCGGACCGGGGCACGAACCCGCGTCCCCTGAATCGGCAGGCAGACTCTCAACCACTGCGCCACCAGGGAAGCCCAAGGACAGTTCTTGCCAGAGCCAGTGGAAAGGGCACGGTGAAGGCTGCTTGGGCAGGTCCTATCCTGCCCAGGACCATCCTGCCGCTCTCACCACAAGCCTCTGTCCATAGCTCTAAAGCCTTCTGTGGCTCCCGGTGGCCCTCAGGGCCAGGTCACGAGACATGGATAGGGAGAAGAGTCTAAAGGGTGCAGATCCTGTCCTTGTCACTTCCCGCCTGTGTGACCTTGGCCAGTGACCCCGCCATCCTGCCCCTCTGGCACCTCCACAGTGCAGATAATGACAGCTCCTCCAAGAGTGGAAGACAAGAGACAATGTGTGCCTATGCCCCATAGATACTCAAGGGGTCACTGTCATTGTTATCAGTCTGTACAAGACCTTCTATGATTTTTCTTCTCCAGCTTCCCATCCAACATACCCCTCAACCCTCAGAGATGAACAGCAGGTACGTGGAACTTTCTGCAGTCTCTCAAACATGCCATACTCATATCACTGTGCCCTTCTGCCTGCAATGATCTTCCGCCCACCCCACCTTAGACTCCCAAGTAATGGCTCTGCTTCCAGTCCTTTCATGGAGTGACGCCTCCTCCAGGAAGCTCTCCCTGACTCTTCCAGGTAGACCAAGCACTTCCCCATACTATCCCAGGAGCCCCCGTCCTAGCTCTAAGACCACCTCCCCATCCCATGCTGGCTTCACTAGCCCTGGTCTGTCCACCCCACCAGACGGAGACATCTGAGGGAGGTGAGCGTTATGAGGGAAGGAGGAGGGAAGACAGGAGAAGCCCCAAGGAGCTCCAAGAGAGAAGCGCTCACACATAAACAGGGAGTGCGGTTAAGTCAGGCTAAGAGACAAAGAGCGTATCTTTGAGTTGGATCAGGTTGAGGACTGAAGTGGTTGTTAGTGTTAGCTGGCATCAGTCACAGGTGACCTTGGAAGGGGGCTGCAGCCTTTTGATGGTCCACCCTGGTCCAGGCCCACAATGGTTTCCTTTCGGTGTCACCTCTGGGTACACCTGAGCTTTCAATGCTGATGGCACAGCCCTAGCCGGCTGGCCCGCCTGGCCTCTGGCACCTTCCATCCGCTTCTCTCTACAACCTCCTGCCTCCCCAGCCCGGTGCTGCTTAATGAACTTCTTGGCCACTCCCATCCCCGAAGGTACCTCTCTTTCCTCCATTTCCAGGCAGAGCTAACTCAGCTTCCAGAAGCCCATCAGCGGGGTGGGCAGGGGGCAGCCTCTGCAGGCCCCTCCCAGGACCCTCGTTCCTGCCCCCACCCAGCTGGACACCTTGGGCTCCAGACTTCCAGCCTGATGTCAGCTCTGGGTCTCTAACTGCTGGGTGAACTTGGGCCAACCCCTCCCCTACCTCCCTCAGTTTCTCTCCCTGCATTTTGAGAGAGTCAGAGTTAATTCTGCTCTGATCTCCTAAGTCCTTCCCAGGGAGCCAGCAGGCCCACCCTCCCTGAACTCTGGGGAGGAAACATTTCCCAGGAACCTCTAGGCCTCTCCCCTCACCCTCAGTCTCCGGGGCCATGCCTCCCGCATATGAATCAGGTAAAAGAAGATGGCTAGAGGCCATGTCAAAGAGGAGGCAGAGCCTGACAACCAACTAGGTGGGAGGGGACACCTGTCACCAGAGACTGGACAATGACACTGGTACAAGTCTTCCAGGAGGTGTTCCTCAGCCTCCTTCTAGCTGCCCTGGAGATTAACTGCCTCCGTCACCACCCAGAGTCTGGTGCCCCAGCTGTTGTCAAGGCAGGGAGAGCTCTGACCTCATCCCCCTTGCTCCCTGCACTCCGGGATCCCTGGCCCCCTGCTGGTCTTTAAACACTCTAGCTGTGTGCCCACCTCAGGACCTTTGCACGTGCTGTTCCTTCTGCTGGAACCCCCTTCCCCCAGACAGCTGCACAGCTTGCTCTTTCACCGCTCTGGAGTCTCTACTCAGATGGTAGCTTTTCAGTGGGTCTTCTCTGGCCCCTGGGGAGTTAAGATTACAAGTTTCCCAAAATACTCTCCAGAATCCCCGTCCCCATTCCCTGCTTTATCTTCCCATTACACTTACCATCATCCGACATACTGTAAGCTCCAAATGAGCAGGGGTGTTCGGTTGATATTTACTGAGCACCTACTATGTACCAGGAGCTGTGTCTGGCCCTGAAGACAGAGCAGTGGATGAGACAGCCCCCACCCCCACCCTGGTGCTGACATTTGAGCCGGTAATAAACCAAGATGCCCAACAGAGCCGAAAGTAAGGGCACCATAGCTCCTCAGCTTGCAGAAGAGTCTCCCCCGTTTGCAAAAAGGGCGAAATGCAGGACCAGGACCGAACGTAGGAAGCAATGATTTGTAAGGCTGCTGAGCCCTTGGGCATAAAAGCCCACTGGAGCCCAATGAGCCCAGATTTGGGGCTCAGAAAACGCCGAGCTTTAGTTCTGATCTGCCGTCTGCAGCATGCACTTCGGGCTGTGCTTGTCCGTGAAAGGGAATGAAGAGACACCTCTAGGGTCACGGCGAGAACCGACCCCCATCTCCGACTGCTCCCAATGTGCCAGGCATCACACAGACACAACCCCACCACAACCTCGTGATCACCCTGCAAAGCTGGCATCACCATCTAGCAAACGGAAGCTTAGAAACCCTGTCAATCTCCCAATAACCAGCATCTAGTCAGCATGGGCCAAGCACTGTTCAAACACTTTGCATTGTTATCTCATTTAATCCTCTCGTAACCCCGTGAAAGAGATCCTCTAACTATCTCCATTTTACAGACAGGGAAAGTCGGGCACAGAGAGGTCAAGAATGGCGCCCAAAGTCACACAGCTGATGGGAGAGCAGAAATTTGAGTGCTTGCAGTCCTATCTCTTCTCTACTAGGCAAGACCACCCCCTACATAACATAAACTAGGACACAACCTGGCACTGTAGAAAAGCTCATTCCAGATACAAAACTGCTAGACTTTCAAGCACAATAAATATATATGCGTGAGTGGGGTTTAGCTACCTGCTTTATTTCGCCATTCCTGAAACAGCCAGCATTTATTCACACTTGCTCTGCGCTAAGAAAGTGCTTCCCGTGCATTCTCACCTCACTGTCATTGCTGAGTCCTCTCATTTCACACAAGAGGGACCAGGGAGGTTAGACCACCTGCCTGAGCTCACACAGCAAGGTGTGGTGAGCAGCAAACCCCAGCTCCAGACTCCCAGCCCAGTGCCCTCCTGACTTCGGGTTGAGGGGCAGGTGCTGGCAGGCACTCAGCTGGTGGCTGCTTGAACTAAGAGATCTGCTTCTCCTAAACACAGAAAACAAGCCCCTAATCCTTGTTATTAATGTAAATAATATTCCGGCAAAGAAAGCAAGCTCCCGGCCTCCCCAAGGGGCTTCGGGGATTACGTGTACAGAGCCTGCCGCGGCAAGGACAACAACCAGTTGACTCTTATTAAAACTCCAATAATGCTGGTGTGATTGCGGCTTTGATAAGCGCACTCCTGTGGGTGGGAGGGTCAACGACATGAGGAAAATGTAATTAGACTAATAAATTCTGGGCAATCCTTTTGTGTTTTTTTCCCTCTTTGCTCCAAGGAGGAGCCACTTACCAGACCTCATTACCCATGCGGAGGCCCCACTGTGGGCTCTGCTGCAAAGGAGGGTGGATTCTTAGACCGCCTGGGTCCGACCAGAGAAAAATCCCTTGGCCCCCAGAGCTCCGGCCAAACAGCAGAGGCTCCAGGGAGCTGGGAATGCATGAGTGAGATCAGATTTAGTAGAGGACCCGGTGTGGGGCCTTGAGATCAGAGAGACCAGCTGCTGGGGGCTCAGAAAGGGGACAGACGTTAGGGGAGGGGCAACCTCACGCAAGTCCCAGAGGCCTGAATCGCGGATGCACGAGCCCACCTTCTGGGGTGAGGCACAACTTACAAGGAAGTCCCTATTTAAGAGACCCTCCCACGCCTCCTAACTCCTGACTTTTCAAAGTACGCTCGAATCTGCTAGAGCACATGTTCTGAAAATGCAAATCCGTTCCAACACAATCCCTGTATTAGGGGACAGTCTGAGCACCATGCAGGTTTCACGTTTGCTTTCGAGAAGAGTTCATCCACAAGAAACACTAGGTAAGCAGAATGCCCTGCCCGGCTGAACTGAACCGGGTAGGAAGACAAAGACAGGACACACCTCTCTAGACAATGGGCGCATCCACACCTGGGGCTACAACTTCCATCCAACTTCCCATAACCTCCTCCTACCACTTCCCAGGGCAACCTCATGCCCTCCCCTCAGCCAATTTTGTATTTTTTTCTCTCCTTCCTCTTCCCTTTTTCTCTCTTTCTCTCTTTTTTTTCTTCCTCTTGTACACTGGGAGGCAGGTGTGGGAACTGGGCGGGCGGCCAGCAGGTAGAATGGCACACACTCCCACAAGCAAACTTCAGGTCTCCTTCAAGATGAAGTGCCATACTTACTTTAGTATTTATGTATTTCTTAACCTTCAACATGGATAAAACTCGGCTACCGTTTTATGCGGTTTCTAGTTTTTTAATGTGCTTGAGTGTTGCACTCTCAACCCCATTTTCCCATAAACCCTGTGGTTTTTATTGTGCGATTTTGCATAGCACGATGATTCAAAGGCACCAGTAAAGGGCTGTTGCAGCAGAAGCGGCAGTTCTCCTCGCGCACAAACCACCCTGTGAGGCAAGAGCAGTGACGGGGATCACGTCCCCATCACACAGGAGGGAACATTAAGCCCAGGGTGAGTCAAGACACACCAACCTCCTAATAACTTCATGCTGGCCTCAGTCTTGGGTTTTTATGTTTATTGCTCACCTAATTCTGTGCCCGATGAAGGCAGGACAGCCAAGTGAGAACAGGTTTCAGAGTTAGAATTCCTGGGTTCAAATCCCAGGCTCTACTGCTCAGCTTCGTGAGCTCGAGCAAAGTATTTATGTGACCTGTCTGTGCCTCAGTTTTCTCACCTATGAAATGGGAATAGCTCAGAGAGTTTGTGAGGATTACAAAATTAATCAATGTAGGAGAACATTGACTCTTTTATCCTTTACACTGTTACTCAGATCCATGTCTGGAGCACCGTAACCACCCCCAGAAAGCCGGCTACTCTCATTACCAGGGCTTACTCTATACCCTGTGGACTCCAGTGCCAGCCAAAAGGTGGAAGGAGGTAGGGATACTGGGTTGGTAGATGCAGGCTTTTTGCTGTCAGACCCAGGTTCAAAACCCGACTCTCCCACTTTCTCCTCCGTGGCCCCAGACAGGTGACTGGGCTCTCAGCCTTGGTCTGTTCATTCATATAATGGGGTAAAAATTGCAGGCTGCTCACAGGGCAATTGTGAGGATTCACGGAGGCCCCCGTGTGAGTCGCTCCTGCGGGGGGGCCCAGACCCTGAAGCCAGTGACCCTCCCAGCCCAACATCCCCACCTGCTGTCACCGCTGGATCACATGGGCGGTTACTATGCCCCAGACTTGGCTTCACCTCCCTGCAGGCCCAGAGACGTCTGGGCTGGGCTGCAGTCACTCCATCCCTAACACCCACCCCTGCCCTGAAGATGCCGGCACCACAAGGTCAGGAGAGGATTCTGATACAGCCAACTGCTGGTGGACAGGCCACGTCCCAAAGGACAGCTCCTCCCTGACCCTCCCAGGACACCCCAGCAGCCTGGGACCAATGGCTGGGACTAGGGTGGCCACGAGAGCACAGCCTGAATCCCTACTGTCTGCCAGCAGGGATGCTGACGTTTTATATGCAATAACTCATTTCAGCCTTGCAACTGCTCTGTCAAGGTGATGATATGCTTCCACTTTACAGATGGGGAAACTGAGGCTCAGAGAAGGTCACAAAGGTAGGAAGCAGCAGAGCTGGGGTCTGAACCAGGTCCAGGACCACAGTCTGTGTGTTCCCACCATACCACGCCTCCCCACCTAGCTGGCGGGTCCGGCCAAGTGGCCAGCTTGTCCTCTATCCCCCACTCCCCGACCTGTTAAAGAGGGGTAATGCCGGACCCATACGCATCGCTGGCTTATTCAAGAAGCAAGAGGGCAAGGGGCTTTGTGAATTAGGAAAGGGGACCGTGGAAGAGCAGGAATCTCCTCACCCCCTCCCCCCACCGGCCAGAGCTGCAGGAACCCAGCTCAGACCCCGGCACCTCAGCATCCATTCACCCAGTGAGCCAGCCTCCTCTGCAGCATCATGTCAGGGGAACCTGGCCTCTGCTCGAGCACTTCCAGTGGGAGGAGCTTACTATGCCCAAGGCAGTCTGTTCCAACGTTAGGCACCTCAAGCTGCTGCTAGAGGTCTCGGAGCCACAGATCCATCAGTCCCGGAGGACACCCCTATTGGACTATTAGAACAAACTCCACCTCCCCTTCCTGAGTGCAGTCACTATGTACCCTATCTTCCCCACTCAAGGCATCCCTTTCTGGGCCAGATATTTTACTGTCTTCAACCCACCCTCCTAGGATGAAAAGAATCATGAAGGAGATAAAGGTAATTTTAGTGACTAACACTTAACGAACATATAATAGGCATTATTTTATATCAGGAGCCAGCAAACTATGGCCCATGGGTCAAATCCAGCTGCCTGCCTGTTTTTATATGCGTGGCCTGTGAGCCAAGAATGGCTTTTGCATGTTTAAATGGTTGGGGAAAAAAATCAGAAAAAGAAGACTCATTTGTGACGCATGAAAAGTATATGAAATTCAAATTCCAGTGCCTATAAGAATCAAGTTTTATTGGAACACAGCCCAATCCGTCATTTACATATTGGCTACGGCTGCTTGCAAGTTACTACAGCAGAGCTGAGTTTGGCAGAGATTCTAAGGCCCAAAAAGCCTCAAATGTTTACTACCTAGAGCCTTTACAGGAACAGTGTGCCAACTCCTATTCTAGATGCTTTGCCTGTATCATCTCGACCCTCAGCATAACCTACGAGGAGGTTACTATTGTGATCTTTACTTCACAGACAAGGAAGCAGAAACTCAGAGATGTTAAGGAATTGCCCAAATCCCATGGTGGTGGAATCAGGAATCGAACCCAGACAATTTGATTCCAATATCTGCGCCTTATCCACTCCCCTATTCTTCCTGTCAGAGCCCAGGGCTGACAACTCTCAGACACCACAGCTCCAGCGGAGCCGTCTGCTTCCCCTGCCTACAGGCCCTCTTAGCTTCACTGTGCATGGTGGGAATGGCCAGAATACCTGGTCAGCTCATTGGCCACTATGACCCCCCCAGATCCTCTTCTCCATGTAGTGGCTCTTTTAAATGGGCCTATAAAACCACTGCTCTCTGGATACTAAAAAAAATTAAAAATTGATCCACAAGTACCCTCCAGACTAGCGACAGCAGCAGATGTGATAAAGTCAGTAGCTCTAGCCAGAGGTCTCTAAAACTTTACGAGAGCCAACAAATCCTGCTCTTGGGCTGCCCACTGGCTTCAAATAAACCTGTCCTGCCCACAATCTCACAGGGGTAGAAAGTAGAAGTCCCTGGGACTGCTGTCCAGGTCATGGAAATCTCAAGGCCTCCCTCCTCGCTTTTTTCTCTCTGTGAATATACGATGAGGGGAGAAAGCAGCATACTCTGTTGCCATAGAAACTAGGCTAGGCTACGTCTGCATCACGAAGGATTAAAGATAGATGTCAGAGTCGGAAGTAATCCAGAGGGAGAGGTCCAGGCACACAAACTCCTAATCCGTGATTAAATTTTCTCAAAGAGGTTTCTGCCCCTTTATTAACCCTGAGCTTACATACACATTATAAACCACAGAGGTCATCAATAAATACAAATCAGTATATCTGGAAGGCAAATATTTGATTTTTATTTATATGCATATTAAATGGAGCCACATCTCAGCCGGCTAGAAGAAACCCAAACAATCCAGCCCAGGCCCTGCAAGCCAGCAACCCACAGGCCAGCGCCAAACCATGCAGCTGTTCGTACTGGCTTCCACAATCTTTCCCCGAATTTCTAAATAAGTCGCTAACATTTAAAACTTGAAATATTTTCAAGCACAATTCAGAGTTCTGGCTTTTTTTGAAAAGAATCTGAAGATCAGGCGATAGCATCCCTACACAGCAGCAACCGGTTGGCCCTGACTGGGGGCTGTCCCTGCAGGCAGGCACGTGCCCGCCAGGCCCCTAAGTCTCCAGCACCCTCTTCTCTCCCACACCTGGCCCATTTCACACCTTGTGTCTCCTGGAGGTTCCCTGTAGGTTTCTGAATTTGTGATACCCCACCCGAGTACCAGCACCCCCATTTTACCGGTAGAAACGCTTAGGCCTACGGAGGAAGAACATCACGCCTAAAATGAGACAGTAGATTCATGACAGAGCTGGTCTCCCAACAACCAGGGCAGGACTCAGCTCAGACCTGTCTGGAAGCAAAGTTCAGAGGCTGGGTTAATATCTGTCAGCTACGAACGTGTCTAAGGTAAAAGTTAGATTTTTCTGCTGACTCCACTTTTGCCAGCTTCGTTCCAGCTCTTTTCAGGGCGAAGGGAGGGAGGAAGGAAAGCTCTGCAGAGACAAGGGGAACGTCTCCTCGGACCCTCCCCAACCCCCCTGCCTTCGGCCATCCTTGCC
The DNA here is from genome assembly GCF_008692025.1 of Phocoena sinus. Classification (NCBI taxonomy): domain Eukaryota; kingdom Metazoa; phylum Chordata; class Mammalia; order Artiodactyla; family Phocoenidae; genus Phocoena; species Phocoena sinus. The sequence goes on along the minus strand of NC_045763.1, from coordinate 13,470,547 downwards.
TGCCCATGGCCACACTCAATGCTGTCTAGGAATACTGAGGAAGAAAAGGCTGGAGGAAAAAGAATGGCGGTCCATAGCCCAGGACAGCTGGCCAGGCTGCCCCCGACTTCACAGCTGATGATTCTGTAGCACAGATGAGTAGAGAACATCAGCCAGGCCTGGGCTCAAATCCCCTTTCTGTTATTTGCTCGCTGTGTGATCTTGGCCAAGTCACTTAACCTCTCTGAGCCCGTGTCTCTTCACCTGCATAGTGGGGGTAATAGCAGCGCTATCGGGTAGGCTTGCTACGCAGGTTAGATAAAGCCTAACAAAGCACTTGGTAGTGTCAGACACACAGTAGGTCCTCCATAAAGCAGTGTATTCCATTACTACTCAAAATGTGCTTCCACCCCAGCCAGACACAGTCACCCTCCCCCGCCTGGTGTTCCGTTTCATCCTCAGCCAGTAGCTCCAGCTGCACGCCCCACTCCCTACCAGTGAGTGAATCACCAGCTGGTCTCCGCCTCCACTAAAACCAGCAGGCACATCCCAGCCTCCAGCCTCTGTGACTTTGCCCAAGCGGTAAGCCTCACTCAGAGCACCGTTCCCCACCCTTCCCCCTCCTACTCAAGAACACCCAGACCCACAGTTTCCACAACCTGCCCCAGACCCAGAAACCTCCGTCCACTCTGACCTCTGCTCCTCCGTTCGCTTGGAGGAATCTGGTCCTGTTCTCTAATATTCCATATGGTGACACCCTCTGCCTTTAGCATCCTGAAGGTCCAGGATGCAGCTCACACATCTCTGAGATCCTTTGAGGGGACATTAGGTATCTGTAGCAGCCAAGCACTCGTCCCCTCTTCTTTTGATACCAACACCCCCAAATTCCTGTCCAGGGCTGACCCTCACTTCCAAAATGCAGTCTGGGCGGGACCACTGATCACGAAGTCCTAAACACCCCCAAGCCAAGACTGGTCATATGACCAAAGCCCTTTCAGTTAGATCCTTCTCCCCCAGGACACGGAAGTACATCCTGTGCAGTGCTTAAAAGCTGGGGCCGTCCATCCTGGTGGGGTCCCAGAGGCCTTTGAAAGATCTTGCTAAGAGACCACCTAGAGCTACCTGGGCTCTTGGTCTTTTTAAGCCAGTCCTTCAGCTCAGCCTCAGATCCCACGAGATTCCTTCTGATCAATTCTTTTTCTGCTGCTGTTTGCAGAGTCTGCTGTTTGCAAAAAAAGAGAGCTGGCATTCTCTAGACTCCACATCACATACGTGCTCACATAAGCCTCCCAGAACCAAATCCCCAGACACCCAGTCCCATCAGAGGCTCATAGGTACCACCTGCGCATGGCCAAAGAGGCCAAAGCCCTCACGCTTTCAGGGAAAAAGCCAAGCAGCTAACTCCTCCCCTGTGTCAGCAAACAGAATCCAAGGGCATTGAGAAGCCAAGTGGGGGTGATACCTCTTGCTTGAAAAAAATAAAGGTAACAAGAAGATGTACTCAGCAGATTACATATAAAGCAGGTATTTCTGCAGATGCCAAAAATGAGAATTGAGGACCTAAGTAGGACAAACACAGCATGCACGGATCTTCAATGTCCAAAGAGCAAAGGGCTTACAATGCGCTGAGAGACCAAAGGACAAGACAGCCCAGCGGACACAAAAGAGCAGCACCCAGGGGCCCTGGGCATAGATGCAGCCAAACTTACCCTTCCAGGAGTGCAGAGAAGGTCTTAGCCATGAGGGAAGGGTGCTTAGAAGTCAGCCAGTTAAAGAAAGGGGAGAGGAGAGATTTCTAAGAAGATCCTTAGAACCACCATGGTCTAAGCAGCCAGGACCATCTCTCCCCTGTATCACAGCAACGGCCTCCACACTGTCCCCTCTGCCGCTGCCTCACCCTACAGCCTGTCCTCAACAGTGGAAAGTCAGATCGTATTCCTCTGCTCAAACCCCACCATCACCACCACCCAGCATCTCTCCACTCTAATCTTTCTGACCTCACCTCCTCCCACCTCCCTGCAGGTCCCTGAGCACGCTTCACACAGCCTGACCACAGGGCCCTTGCACATGCTGCTCCCTCCGCCTGAGACCTCCTCCCCATCATATTCTCATGGCCCACCTCTTGCTTCCCTCGGGTCTCTAACCCACCCCTACCTCTCTAGCTAAGGTCTCCCCTCTCCCATCACTCTGTCCTCCCTCCTAATTCACCTTTCTCCACAGCTCTCCCACCCTGAAACTGCATTATCTGTCTGCTTGTGGTTTGTCTCCCCCAACTGGAATGGAAGCTCCATGGGGGCAGGAACCTTGTTTTGCTCCGGACTGAATCCCTAACACCTAGAACAACGCCTGGCCCACAACAGGCACCCATAAACAATGGTTGAATGTGAATGAATGAATAAATGAAGTCCCTGAAGAAAAACTAGAGTACATCCAGGAAGGCTGACTTTCTGCACAGCTCACAAGGCAGGATGGTTAGAAGCTTGGCCCTGGGGACTGCCGGGGTTCCAGCCCTGGCTCTATCACCTCCTGGCTGCCTGCCCTCGGCTCCGCATGCCCTCTCTGGGTTTCAGCTCCCTCTTCTGTAAACTGGGTATTACAGAACCCTGGCAGGCTGGGAAGATGAAACACATTACATATACAAGGCAAAGAGGATGGTGCCTGGGGTGAGCCATGAGTGCCCAAGGTTATGATTTTTGCTTTTATATTATTGCTCTTCAAGTGTCCGCTGGGGGGGCAGAATCATCAGGAAGTCCCCTCTAAGGGGGCCTCTGAGCAGGAGGGATGGGAGACAGCAGAAGAGCATGTGACCTGGGGTCAGGAGACCCAGGCTGGAGCCAGGCCATGCCACTCACACACCGTGCAGCTTAGGGGGACAGACAACTTCTCTGCCTGACACGTCAGGGCCAAGCCCCCCTCCTAGCTCGCTGGCCTGCCACGAGCCTCCAAACTGGACCAGCCATGTGAACACGACATGGGGGGGGGGGACAGTGAATCAATGCGTCCCACCCTGCAGTCATGATTCTATTCACACAGCAACCACGAAGTCAAAAAGCCAGAGTTCAAAGGTGACGATGCTTCCAACACACGCCGCGAAACCCTAGCTCCCTTTGGAGATGTCGGCAGTGTTTTCAAAGCCTCAATTACAAGGGCAGGGAGTGTCACCGCTCCTTACGTTTTTAGTCACAGTATCAGCCGAGAGCTGAGGGTGACGCAGGGGAAATTATAGTAATTACTTCGCGGAGGGCTGGCTGCGTGAACTTCGGCTGATCTAAAACTTGGGGGGTGAAATTTAACTCCCTGGAAGCTGGGGCGGGGGTACACCGGGGGAACCTCTGCCTCGCATCAGGGTACCCGGGAGATGATGCCAATGTCATTTAATGAACTCACAGCTCTCGTCAAGCCAAGCGGCAGCAAGGTGTAGTCGTCAGGAACCCAAGGTGTCAAGTTCCGATCCGCTGGCTCTGCCCTCCCTGTGCCCACCACGAGGCAGATGCTGTTCTCAGAGACCTTCTTCCCACGGCAGCAGTGACAGGACATTCCTACACGCTACGGAGGAAGCAAGGAGGCTGATGTCTGTGCAATTGGCCCAGCGTCAGGGCAGACCCCTCTGAAGAGGCAAAACCGGAACTGAGCCCTAAAGGATTGTGAGGAGCCAGCCACAGAGAGGGGCCTGGGCATGCTCCCTCCCTTCCCTAGGCCTCAGTTTCTTCATCTGTCAAATGGGTATAAATATCATGCCTACTTCATGGGGTTATGATGAGGGTCTGATGAGTTAACAGACACAAAGCACTGAGCACAGGGTCTGGTCCATAGGGTTCAAGAAGAGGTTGCGGTTTGGAGGCAAGGAGGGGGCTGTCCTGTCTGGTGAAGTGTGAGACCCCCTCTGTGCCGGACCCAGTCCAGCCACCGGGACACAGTGGTGAACTAAAGCAGATACAAATCCAGCCCCCAGAGACCAGGATGGGAGGAAGGCTACCCCACCACGGGGTACCCCACCGGTGGAGCCCTGGGTTCACTGTCCCTTTTCACGGGAGCTTCCAGCTCATCCCATCTCTCCACCAACTCTGGATCCCAGTGGCGCCCCTCCCCTGTCCCCTCTGGCTGAACTCCCAAAGGCTGCACAGTTGCCCACTGAGAGCTGTGTGTCCCCGGTCCCTGAATCAAGGTCTCAGTCATGATCCCCTAGGGAGCTTGTGACAAAATAACAGATCCCAGGCAAGGCATTCTTTGGATCTGAGGAAGACCAAGACTTCATTCTGATGCCTAGTGACCACACACAAAGCCACGTACCCATCAAACTCTCCTCAGCCCTGAGTCCCCAGGGCCTGGCACACAGGAGGTGCTCAGCAGAGAAGACAGAGGATGTGTAACCAGATCAAAGCCTCCCCCTCCCCCGCCAGGGCCCCAAAGGCCCATCACACAAGACACGAGGGGTGACCTGCTCTGTACCTGGCTAAGTGGAAGGCAAGGGACGGACAGGCAACCTGGGCACAGAAATGCCTTCTTCTGAGCCTCCATTCCTCATCCTGGGAAGGGAACTCCATCTCTTCCAAGTTTGGAGAATTCAAGGCTCAGAGGATTTCGATCTCAGACATCTTCCAGTCCAGCCCCTCACACACCTGAGAAGGATCCCCTCTGTCCCACCTGGGCAACGGCCACTGGCCCCTGCTTGAATACCCCCAGTGATGGGATGCTCACCACCTCACTAGAAAACCCATCACACAGGTCGGCTGGTCTACTGCTAGAAAGTTCTCGCTTTAGAAGCCAGTCCTGCCCTTTGACTCCACAGATTAAGGCTGCTCCTTGTTTCATCCAACTGAAGGGAAGTCACGGGAAACCTGCTAAGGACGGGAAAGAGGGCCTCGGGTGGCAGGCTCCGCAGGCACTGACCTGGGTCTAAGGCCCAGGGTCACCACTCACCAGAGGTGAGACCTTGGGCAAGTGACCCCTCTAAGTTTCAGCTTCCTGGTCTGTAAGACAGGAGAAATAACAGCATGCCCATTATTACGTAAGGTTGTTGTGAGGACTGCATAAAATGAGGCTTGCTGGGTGCCTAGCTCAGAAGCCTTCCAGGAATTTTGCAATGACAAGGGAGGCGTAGGGAGTAGGCAGATCACAGGGCCTTGAAAGCTGGGCAGAGCGGCTGGATTTATCCCCAGTACAGCCTTGAGGGCCTCCCCCTGTTTCCCTCAGGGAGAGTGGGTGGCTGGACAAGGCACAAATAAATGACCACGCCCTAGAAGGGACCAGAGTTTGGCAGTCCCAGCGCCTGCGGCTCAGGCCACCAGGTGGATTCTGACATTTGCTGCCCGCCTGCGCCCCCCACCGCCTGGACACAAGGCCCAAAGTCAAGCACCAGCTTGGGCTGCAGGCAGGGGCGCAGGGAGCAGCACAGAGGCTGCCGCCCTCCCGCAGGAAGCTAAATGGGAGCCAGACTGAGAGATGCTGCCAGTCTATTAACACACTGGTTTCTGCATGAACTCCCACGGGGAGCCAGGCGGGCAGAGTTGGAGGAATGAGGGCCTCGAGACAAGTAGAGTTTTTTTAAAGAAATATTCAGCTGTTAAAACCCCGGCTCTCGGGCCAGGCTGCGGCTGCACACCAAGTGGGCCTGGTGGATTGTCAGCGGCGAGGAAGCTGGAAGGGACCTAGGCATCGGGGGGTGGGGGTCCATGGAGGGGGCCCAAGAGGCTGGGCCACTGTGGTCACAAGGGTACCCAGGCTCGATCAATCCTGCCTATCAGAATCTTGTAATGTTCCCGTCCACACCCATCAGAGCAGTGGAAAGAAACAACGTGAGACAAGGAAGGAAACTCCCAATTTTCAGGCTGACTTCATACCAGCCCCCTGGCCTTGCCCCAGATTCTCATTCAGCCAGACATTACTGAGAGCCGAGTATGGGCCCAGCAATCCTGACGTTTGGGGCCAGAGAAGTCTCTGTCGTGGGGGGAGGGGCACCCTGTGCAGTGTAGGGTATTTATTAGCTTCCCTGGCGTCTATCCACTAGATGTCAGTAGCACCCACTGCCCCCAAGTTATGACAACCAAAAGTCCCTTGGGGGACAAAAAAATATGTCCCCCTGTCAAAGACTACTGGGCTAGAGAGAGAAAAGCAATTTAAAAGCAAGCTTGATCTCACTGCTCCCCTGTTTCAAACCTTCCCTGGCACCCATGACCCTTGGCACAGAATCCCAAGCTCTGTGGCCTGACATTCAGGGCCTACGCGACCTGGCTCTTCTACGTCAGTGCTCACCATTCCCTGTCCCACTCTTGACCCTCCAGCAACAACAAAGCACAGGTCATCCCTGCCCAGAAGCCCTCTTGCCTCCTGGCCTGTCCTTCCAACCCTCTTGTCTGCCTGCCTCCTGTCTGTTCCTGTTTAAAGATTCCATTCAGGTGTAACCTCCTCCAGGAAGCCTTCCCTGCTACTCCCCACCCCCCCAGGGAAGTAGCGCACTCTCTGTGCTCCCACACCCCGTATCTAACTCCATCGTAGCACTCACCTAAGCCTTCTGTGGGCAGGACCATGCTGTGGTCAACTGCTGCCCAGGACAGCCTTCACCCTCAGGGAACTTGCAACAGAATGAGCGTTCTCTGCCTCCTACTGAAAGGGGTCCCATGCTTTCCTTTGGTCATAAAGGGAAATCCGGAGCTGAAGGGGACGCTGATAAACTTCAGGGGGACCCAGACTCTCAGGGAAAGACAGGGGGACCTTAGGGGAGGAGGACCAAGGACCACACCCAAGGCCCGCCCCCCGGGCGGAGGAACTAGCCAGAGGCTTGTGCATACATCAAGGGGCACAGAACCACGGCTAGCTCTGCCGCTGGCTTCCTAAGCCTCACTCAGCTCCGCTCCTCGCGGCTCTGTTTCCATCCTTTGCTATCAGATCTGGGACACATCACCCGGAACTCATGACGATTGTGATAGAAAGCATGAGAGGAGCCATTTTCTCATTAACCCTGGTGTCAGCCCTGTGGGGTTACCGTTCCCACTCAGCAAATGGGAAACTATGGCTCAGACTCACGGGGTCATCAGCTGATAAAACAAAGAGTTCCATCTCAAATCCAAGGTTCCTGAGGACAGACTCCCATCACTCACTACACCTGTTAGCTGGAAGCTCCAACCTCCCGTTCTTTTGGGCAGGGGGCGGGGGCAGGGGGGAAAATACAGGAAAAGATGAAGAAGCATTTTGCTCTAAGCATTCCCGTGCCGGAGGCCTGGGACACAAACCCAGAAATCATGGAGAAGGCCTCCGGCTAACAGTGATTGGGAAGAAAATGATGTAATCAGTCCCTGAGAAAAGCCTCTCCAAGCCTGAGAGGGAATCTACAGCGCCTTCCAAACCATCTTTTTCAGAGGGAAATCACCAGACTCCCCTCCCAGGCTAGAGGCAAGGGGCCCTGGGAGCGGCAGAGAGGGGGCGGGGGTCCTACATCATCAGGGTTCAACAATCGGGAAGGGGGGGAGTGGAACCAGGGGAGCTCAGAGCTGCCGGCTCCAGGCCTGGGGGCTCCCAATGCCAATCCCCGCCCGCAGCCCCAGTTTGAGCTGGGAGACCCAGGGGGGGCGGGAACATGCAAATGTCATTGAGGAAACCAGGAAGCACCCCTCCCCACCAGTACACTTCATCCATTATGTCCACTGCATAATAGTCCCAGCGCTGCACCTTATCTGAAATCTTTTCTGCCTGGGCTGGCTTGGTCACCGTCCGTCTCCCCACACCCCCAGGGGCACCACGTGGGCTGGCTTCTGGCCGTCCTTGCTTCTCCTGCCCCTAGTACAGCACCGGGCACCAGAAGGCACGTTCAATACATAAATGCTGCATTCGTCATAGTGACAGGAAGTCCGAGCTCCGAGGCCTGAAACCAAGTCCCTCCACCCCGGTCCCAACCCCTAAGCATGTTTCATCATTTGTAAAGCAGGAATGACGCAGGCTGTGTTGCTATCCTGACATCAAAAGAAGGGGAAGAGGGTGGGGTGGGGACTTGGGGGGGGAGGGAGGCAAGAATGAGTGCGTGTGCGTGTGCCATGGGCCAAGCCAGGATCACCACAGGAGCTGAACCAACAAAGCCCCCCGCCACTGCTTTATACACCGTGAGACCCTGCCAGGGATGAAGCTATCAGCACAACGGAAGCTCATCCAAAGACCAAACTTCCTGCTGTTGTTCAGAGCCTACAGGCACCAAGGCCCTTCCCTGATGCCCACCCCGTCACAGGCTCTTTCATCCCCCAGTGGGGTGCCGGGGAGAGTTCTAGATACTCAAGTCACTCCAGCCCCAAAGCCTCCCCTCCCCAGAGGTCTCCTAGCCTGACCCGAAAAAGCAAACACGGAATCAGGGACCCACTCCTGGCCAGGGGTTTCTCTCCCACACTCTCCTCTCACTGTTGCCCCGACCCTACAAGACAGCCTTGCCATCCCCACTCACAGGGTTGGAAACCAAGTACCTGGGAGGTCAGGGGACCTGCCCAGATCATGCAGCCGCAGCAGAGCTGGGGGCCCCTGCGCAGCCAGATTCCCCCCTCCACAGCCCCCAGCAGCCCAGAGGACCAAGCTGTAGGAGGGCCCCGTCTGTGGGCTGGGGGGGACCCAGGGAGAGGCTTCCCTGGCAACAGATGCCACCAAAGGGCTCAGCTCCTCATGCACCAGTGCCTGCCACGCCCCACCCTCAGCCCCAGCGCCCATGGCTCCAGTCAGGCCCCAGGGGACTCGAGACACACCTGCTAAACGGTCACCCTCAAACCACCGGGCAGAAAAAGGGGCCCAGCCCAGAGTTACCTGCACAGAGGTGGGCCCGGGCCTGGGAAGGACATCCTGATGGCTCCTGGCCCCAGGTGTGGGCTATTCAACAGCGGACTCTAAGGCATGAAAGTGCAGCCGGCTGTGAGGCCTGGGCTTCTGCCCCTGATTTTAAAGGGTCCAAGAGGGAGGGGGAAGGCTAGTTTGTGCTTGACGGGGAGGTGGGCAGGAGAGGCCAGGGAGGGACAGAGAGTGACCACGGAGAGACTCCTGGCCTAGCAGGCTGGGGACTGTGTGTCTTCAGACTCTCAGGCCCAAGCTCTGCCTTTGAGGGTTTGGACCCCATGAACTGGTCTCTCTGGGGTCGGGTAATTCACCTCCACCCTCAGTCCTGTTTGAATCCTTTCCAGCAAGACCACTGACCTCACCGGTTCACCCCAGGAGCCCAAGTTTGCCCCCAAAATGTGGTCTTGCTCTCAGCATCTCAAGTAGGGTTAAGGAAAGGGGCTGGACTTCTAAAGCTATGTCCCTCCAAAAAAGCAGGAGCACCTGGCATCCAGGTGCCCTCAGATGAGCCCCCAAGCCTTCCCATCCAAGACGGAGGACGTCACCTTCATCCCCAGATGCTGAGGGGTTAAAATGGCTCAGGCACTGGAGCAAAGCCGTATATTAACAGAACAAGGTTGGGCCCACATTCTCAAAGATCTTCTCTCTCCAGGTTCCTTTGGGATGGACGCTTGGTAATTAATTGTCCCATTTTAAAGATGAAGCTTTAGAGACCCAATGGGGTTACGTGGCTGATCACATAGAGTCTGTGACAGCAAGACCCTGGCCTAGAAAGACTGCTGCCTCTGACCAGGAGCTGGGCTCGGGCCCCAGTGGAAGAGGGAGGGAAGCAGGGAAAGCAGGAACATGCATTCATTAAGCACCTGTGGCGTGCGTCCAGGATCGTCATAAATGCCACAACCCCCAAGGTTCAAACGCAAAGGCCCCTTTTCTTCCTCCCTCTGCAGTGATGGACCTGCCCCCACCAGCCCAGCCCCCTCCGGCCCAGCCCGCTATGGTGATCTGGCTCACTCTGATGAGGACATCTGCAACCTTATTTAAAAGTCACTACTGCACATAATTAGAGGCAGTTACCCCCCTAGATCCATCCTTCTCCTCCGATCAGTTTTATAGCCAGTACTAACTCTCATAAATTCCTCAGCAGATGGAAATTTTATTTGCCTAATCATGGCCGTTTGACTTGCTGGGGTGCAGTGGCTCAGGGCTCGGGCTGGCAGGGTGCCAGTCGAGGTGACTGTCAGGGGGCCGAGCAAACAGCCCAGAACCCAAGGCCATTCTGCAGGTCCACTCCACAGAGGGAAGCCACAAGAAGGCGTCAGAAAGCGCCGGGCGCTGGACAGCAGTGGGCAGCTGTGCTCCGCCTTTTCTGGGTCCAGAGGTGCCTCTGGGCAAGGTGCTGAGACCCTTTCCCACCCCTCCAGGCTCTGACCTCTGAGCACATGGTCGCTAGTGCCAGCAAGAAACTGCAACATCCTGGCTTAAACACCTAACAATATCAGTGTGTTGGCTGCCACGTCCCACGCACACCTATCCCATGCCAGCCCCGTGCCAAGTACCCCATGGGCACCATCCCATTCAGTCCTGCCAACAACGCTATGAATGCACGTGAACATCCCCACTTCACAGGCTGGTCGCAAACAGATGCTAGAGCAAAGCCACATGCCAGACGCGCTAGGCTGAGCTGCCACCTTCATCTTCGGGAATTTAAGTTTGGTGCTCCACCCCCCACTCACACAAGGCCAAACAATCCTTCCAGGACCTACACTGAATCCCATCGCCGCTACAAAAAAAACAGACCCACAAAACTCCTGGTAACTCCTCAGCACCCTCCAAAGTTCAAACCCATTAGCCGGGGACTTCCCTGGTGGCACAGTGGTTGAGAGTCCGCCTGCCGATGCAGGGGACACGGGTTCGTGCCCCGGTCCGGGACAATCCCACATGCCGCGGAGCGGCTGGGCCCGTGAGCCATGGCCGCTGAGCCTGCGCGTCCGGAGCCCGTGCTCCGCAACGGGAGAGGCCACAACAGTGAGAGGCCCGTGTGCCGCAAAAAAAAAAAAAAAAATTATTAACTATAACAGGAGACTGCATTAACACGGACTAGCTAGAAAGACGTAAAGAGAACTCGGGTGAACAGTATCCAGGAAGAATCCCCCAAGGGCTGACACAGAGCCCCTGAGGAACAGCCCCCTTGCTACCTGAACAGAGCCCACAGGAAAGCACCCCTCTACCCCAGAATGAAAGAGTGTCCAAGGAAGGGCCCCCAAGGCTGAGGCAGAACCCCCAAAGGAGTATACACACAAACAACCCTCCAGAGCTGACATCCAGACCTTGTTGAGCGGGACGTGCCTGTGGCTCAGGCATGGCAATAAGTGGTCTGTGCCACACACCCGTGGAACTTGCTAGAAATCCAACCTGTGGAACTTACCAGAGATCTGCCCTGGAGGATGCCACACAAGCGGCTCACAGGAGGTGTCTCACCAGAGGCACCCCACTGCAAAACTGCCTTTAGAAGCGTGCTGGGGGAGCAGCTGGATGCTACTGACCACCGTGCCCCGCGTGCGCCACGCGCTGGAAAGGCCGCACGTGGCGCCAGAGCCCGCCCTTGAGCGCCTGGAATCCGGAAGCAGAGCCCTTTGCTGCTGCATGGGCTCTCCAGCGCCCTCTACTGACGAAGCTCAGCTTGCCGCTTGGCCAGGAAAAAAAAATTTAAAGGGCCCAGATCCATTTTCAGCCAGCAGGCAAGAAGCATGAATGTGGAGCCACAAGGCAGTCATGTATAACCAGCACACTCCATCCCTCTGATGACTCAGCTTCCACATGAGCCCTTCTCACACGACTGAACTCCTGTACAGCAACACAACTCTGTATTTCTACCTAAGAAGACACAGCTATCGTTCTTACAAGCCAAGTTCTCACCCTTTCCATAAAATGAAACCAACAGTCCCACAGTCATAATACTGTCTTTATTACCCCTCAAATTCAGTCACAGTTCCACAGAATATTGTCACCTGAAGACTAAATTGTAAAGCTAAGCTCCAAAAATTTGCATATAAAATAAAACTGGAAAGGAGAGAGAAGAAAACGGTTAGTTGCTAAGTGTCCTTATTCTCATTTTTCATTCAAGAACTGGGGAAATAACCCAGTGGTGGGTCCATGGACCAGCCCAGCCCACTGTGAGTCAGACTGGAGCCAAGACTCTTTCTATCACCTACCATCAGCCCCACTTTGACTTACGGGCCACAGTGGCGCTGTAGGTCCCTAGGAATTAGGGTGTACTCAGAGCCAGTGTCTAGTAATCTCAGAACCATCTGGGCATTTCCTTGTCCCCAGTGCACAATCACTCTGGTAAATGGCTGCAGGTCCCCGTGGGGGAGGTTTAAACGAATATTTACGGTAAGTACTTGCAGCAATGATGCAAGCTCCTTCCTCAAGGGGGCCTGGCCTCCTGAGGGCTTCTGGGTCAGTGAATTGACTTAGGTCTGGGAACTGCAGATTTCATGTAACACATCCAGCCCAACACTCCTTTCTCCCCAAGCCTTTGAATTCCCTCTTCCACATCATGACCTTGCAACCTCATTAATCATAGGCCACTGTGGAGTCCAGATTTCAGTCAATCAACCAAGTAAGCGGTTAGAACCACCCCCAGCTGCACATGCAAATAATCAAACCCCGAATCTCTAGTGAGGGCATCCACAGCAATGAATTCAGCCCAATCTAGTGTTATATGCTGCCCTCTTTGGTCAGAAAACCTTAGAATACATTCCCACACATGTTCCCCAGGTTTCTGCTGATATATATTAGCAAAGTCCAGCAATTCTTTTGGGTTTTCCTCATAGGTCCTACTGTGTCCCTGTCACCAAGGAATGGGCTAAGATTTGATCCTTAACATCTAGTGACAACAGGGGGTGGTTATGTAGAATCTTAAGGAAAACGGCCATCTGCCCCCAGTGAGGTTATTACAGGATTTTTAAGTAGAGGAAGAATAGCCTCCTCAGACAATGGAGGGCAAACTCCCACCACCCAACATGGGAGGCTGAGAGCCACTTGCGGTTTGAGATCATCAGTTTCATCTGGGTCTCACAGACGTCCCCATTCCATGTTTCAGGACCCCCTTCTTTCCCAATTAATACCCTAATTTTCACATGAGCAATTTGTCAAGGTGTGAATTCAATTCTCACTGTAATTCAGCAACCAGCACAATTAAACTTTGTATTTGACTTTTAGCAATATCAGCCCTGGGGCTGCAAGAAATAAGAGCTTCTGTAAGGGCTGTCAGGGAAGCTCTCTGGTTCTCACACCAGATGAGAGTGAGAGTTAATGGACCTGAGCTCGTCGTTTTTTCTCTGTCAGTGCTCAAGCGGCCTCAAAAGAATCCACCGCACCCCACAGTTCTTATAGCCATCAATACTGCCCTAGCAGTCCGGGGCAGCATCACTCAGGCTCCCAAGGGATGTGTCTCTGTGGTACTTTATCTCAATCAACCATGCGTGATACCTTGGTTAACTGTAAGGCCACTACATGCCTTGGGTTACCAGCACCCCGTTTCCTATTGGTAAGTGCTCATGCTTGGGCCCAAAGACATGAGAAAACCAATCTGTAAATCTCACGTTTACAGATCAATCTCCCGGTATCTCTCCTGACACCAATTCTATATTGGTTTGGGTCCAACCAAGAAAAAGAAACCACACAGTAATTTTAACAGGGAAAGTTTCAAATGATGAATTATTAACTTATCATAGGGGACTGAAGAATGAAGAGGCATTGGCTAATTAATGTAAGAACAGCAGCTATAAAGAGTAGCGCAACCCACAGAGCTGAGATTGAGCCCCTAAGTATCCACCACCCACCCCCAGGGCTAAGATACAATCCCCAAGAAAGATCTTCTAAGGGCTTTGGTAGAACCCCCCGAGGACGAGTCCCTCCCCCACCCCGAAGTGAAGAAAAGTCCCAAAGAAAGAGTTCCCTTGGGGGCTTCGCTGGTGGTGCAGTGGTTGAGAGTCTGCCTGCCGATGCAGGGGACACAGTTTCGTGCCCCGGTCCGGGAAGATCCCACATGCCGCGGAGCGAGTGGGCCCGTGAGCCATGGCCGCTGAGCCTGCACGTCTGGAGCCTGTGCTCCGCAACGGGAGAGGCTACAACAATGAGAGGCCCGCGTACCGCAAAAAAAAAAAAAAAAAAGTCCCCTAGGGCTGAGGTAGAACCCTGAAAGAAGAGTTCCCCCAAACCATGGCTGATACAGAGGCCCAGAGAAGAGCCCCCACCCTAGGGCTCATATAGAGCACAGAGCCCCCAAAAAGAAACCTCTCACCAGGATGAGACAGAACCCCAAAGAAGAGCCCCCCCCAAGGAGGAGCTCCCACCCGGAGCTGAGCTAGGGCCCCCAAGCAAGAGCCCCCTCCCAAATATGGAATAAAGTCGCCCAGGAAAAACCCCTTAGCTGAAGGAGAGCGCCCGGAAGCACTGCCCACACACACAACGCTCCAGAGCTGACATCCAGACCTTGTTGAGCGGGACGTGCCTGTGGCTCAGGCATGGCAATAAGTGGTCTGTGCCACACACCCGTGGAACTTGCTAGAAATCCAACCTGTGGAACTTACCAGAGATCTGCCCTGGAGGATGCCACACAAGCGGCTCACAGGAGGTGTCTCACCAGAGGCACCCCACTGCAAAACTGCCTTTAGAAGCGTGCTGGGGGAGCAGCTGGATGCTACTGACCACCGTGCCCCGCGTGCGCCACGCGCTGGAAAGGCCGCACGTGGCGCCAGAGCCCGCCCTTGAGCGCCTGGAATCCGGAAGCAGAGCCCTTTGCTGCTGCATGGGCTCTCCAGCGCCCTCTACTGACGAAGCTCAGCTTGCCGCTTGGCCAGGAAAAAAAAATTTAAAGGGCCCAGATCCATTTTCAGCCAGCAGGCAAGAAGCATGAATGTGGAGCCACAAGGCAGTCATGTATAACCAGCACACTCTGAAATATTACCCATCAATGAAAAAGAAGGAACTAACGATGCCTGGATTAATCATCTAGATATTATGTTGAGTGAAACAAATCAGACACAAAACAGCACATTCTGTAATTCACATTTTTATGAAGTTCAAAAACAGGCAAACTAATCTACGGTGACAGAAATTTAAAAAACAAGATGGAGAGAGGTGTCTTACTGTAAAGGGGCACGATGGAATTTTCTGGGGTAATGGAAATATTCCCTGTTGTGATTGGGGCAGTGGTAACACAGGCATTTACATTTGTGGAAACCCTTCAAACTGAACATTTACTATCTGTGCATTTCATTGCAGATAACTTATAACTTAAATGTTTTAAATTAGCCCCCAAATTTCTGCTTTCAAATTTAGCCACTATGTAGTGCTTGCACACAGTAGGCAAACACATATGTTTAAGTAAATAAATGCATGCATGAATCACACACTTTTTACTTTTCTCACATCTAACTTGAAAATCCCCCCAAATCATTAAGCTACTGGTCTGCTTTTCTGGGCTCCCATAGCCCTCAGCTCTTAGTTCAGTCATAGCCTTTATTATACTGATGTTCACTGCAGAGGGGTAAAAAGTACTACCAGAGTGACCAGCATATCGTGAGTGCTCTGTGCCTGACCCTGTTTTGAATAGTCTAATATGTCTAACAACCCACGCAGTAGTTACTTCTATCATCCCCATTTTACAGATGAGGAAATTGAGATACAGTTTGTGTACACTCTTAACCACTTTGCCTCTGGAGTCAGACTGTCCTAGGTTCGTATCCCAGCTCTTCCACTTGCTAACTGTGGGTTGGGGGCAAGACAACTGATTACTCTGAGCCTGAGTCTACTCATCTCTGAAATGCAGATGATATTTTGCCCTTGGGCTGTCAAGAGGTACAAGTTACTTTATTCACATAGACTATGTCCAGTGTCCATCCAGAGCGATGGCTCACCATAGTAAGTAAACAATGCATTTAATCGATGCTAAGACCCATATGTTTTCACGTTTTCGCATCTTTTTTTTTTTTTTTTTTTTTTTTTTTTTTTTTTTGCGGGACGCGGGCCTCTCACCGCTGCGGCCCCTCCCGCTGCGGAGCACAGGCTCCGGACGCGCAGGCTCAGCGGCCATGGCTCACAGGCCGAGCCGCCCCGCGGCATGTGGGATCTTCCCGGACCGGGGCACGAACCCCTGTCCCCTGCATCGGCAGGCGGACCCTCAACCACTGTGCCACCAAGGAAGCCCACGTTTTCACATCTTTGAAAACAGAATGTGTCTTGCGATCAATGGCATCTCACAATCTCCTTGGACAGTGGCTGTCATGATATAGTTGTCACAGCCTATGCAGGAGGAAACCTGATCTAGACTGTTCATATCACTGCCACTTCTATGTCTAAGTAAGTATCAACAGCTCTTTCTATAAGAATAAAATAAAAATACAGTGAGCTGAGAAAGCATCATATCATACTTCGGGTGGCCATCACTTTTCTTTCTTAGTGGTACATAAATTAATGGTGTGTCTTAAGGTTGATGGTTTCCTGAATTTGATGAAATGCACTACAGTATTATCACAGGTCTGTCTTCCCCCCTGCAGATGATTAGATTATTGTTCCCTATTCTTCCTGCCTCCCTATTAGAGAGTTAGACATCCGTGCCTTTGTTGTATGACTTTGCAGTTCCTCCCACCAAGTAGAAAAAGAAAATTTCCCCACCCCATCAATGTAGGGCTTGGCCACTTAACTTGCCTTGGAATATGAGCAGCAGGACGGTGCACCCATTTCAACATGAAGCCTTAGGGGATATTGTATATTTCTGCCCAGCCATGAAAGCAGGAACTGAGTAGCCACTGTTACAAGGAGATGGAGACAAGGGAAGCTGATCTGGACCCAACTGGCAGCCTGAAGCAGAGCCCTCCCAGCCGACCCAAACTCTGTGAGCAAGAGGAATAATTGCTTAGAGTTATAAGCCACTGAGATTTGGGGGACTATTTGTTACACAGCATTCATGCAGTACCAATAGCTAACACACTCTCTAAACTATGAGTGCTTTGAGGGCAAAGCCCATAGCCCATTTACCTCTGTGTCTCCAGTATCCAGACTGGTACTTGGACACAGTGGGTGTAGAGGGCACTCTGAAAGATATCAGAGATGGGAAAAGGCAGCCTTTGGAGTCAAACAGAACTAGATTCAAATCTCAGCTCTGCCACTTAGAAGATGGGTGACCTTGGGAGAGTCATCTAGAGTTCCTAAGTCTCAGTTTCCTCATCTGTAAAATGGAGACTCCTATATCCCAGGTGTGATGAGAAGTGAAGCAAAGGATGTGCAAGGGCTTCACTCAGTGCCTTGCACCAGCAGGCACTCTAGATGTACACCAGTCCCCTTTCCTTGTGATTGAATACGTGACTGAGACCCCTGTAACCCATCCATACCCCAGGTCCTGCCAGAACACTCTCTCCCAGATGTTCCTGGCGCATGGCAGGCAGGATCTGGCAGGGAGGAGACATCCCTAAGATGGATGGTCTGGCAGGAGCCAGGAGAGGCAGTTGCCAAATTGCTCCCAGCAGTTCAGCCCCTCAGGGACCCTCTTTACTAATTCTATTTCCAAGTTGCTTGGTACCCAGTTGCCCAGGCTGATGCCAGACTCAAACTTGGCAGACTGTGTGCTCCCCCAGAATATTCTGCCCCAGTTATTCCGGTGAAAATGCGAAGGTGGAGAAGATGGGAGAGGAGAGGGCAGCCCATCTGGTCCAGGCAGCAGGCAGGGGTGGGTCAGCTCTCCTGGCAGTAGATCTACCAGCCAGAGGGGCCCATGCACACAGGAAGCCTCTGGACCAGGGCATCCCAAGACACCCACTTTAGGCCCCACCCTGGGACAGTGTTCAGCAAGGAGGCCTGGATTCCAGCCCTGAGTCTGTCACAGCCTGCTGTGTGACCTGAGGCAGGTTCCTTAACCTCTCTGTTCCTCCATTGCTCTTGTGTCTACAATGAGCAATATCTAGGAATTCTCCGTGGTTCAGGTCACAGTCCCATCTGAGAAGCTGGGGAAAGCCATATACAGCCTCCCAAGAACAATGCTTCTAACTTCAGATCACCAGGACGTTGGAGCAAATGACCCCAAGGGAGCCATCTGATGGGTGCTGAGAACCCTGTGCTTCTGGAATGTTGGGACTAGAGGTCCAGGGGCTTACCTCCTACTCAGATCCTCTTTGATATCTCTCTACCCAAATAGTCCCACGGAACCAGGGAAACAAACCCCAATGGACCTTCCTCCTGGGCTTCTTTCTCTGCCATCTCAGAGATATACCAGTTCCTGGCCTCCCCCATCCCTGCTCATTAATTATCTCTTTGTTGCCATGATTTTTCTGAGCCTTCCACAGAGAGAAGGCCAGAAACAAGCAGTGAATCAGATCATCAGCCGCCCTTGGGCTGAAGGGCCGTCAGAGGTAACCTAAATACACCCACATATACACACATATACCCGCACATGCACACATATTTGTACACACACACCCCTACATAAACATATACGATACGTATATGCACATGCATGTACACATGACACTGTTCCTGGGGCTCAGCCCTACACCCCCTGCACATACCATGGCTGCTCGCCCTCCCAGAGGCCCAGAGACTGTCACCGCCACCATCACATCTTCCCCCGATCCCTCCACCCCCGATCCTGCCATTTCACTTCTGGCAAAGCCTCCAGTACCCACCAAGGTCAGTAAGGTTTAGGGGGCACAAATGGCTAAAACAGGGCATCTGGGAACCACAGGATCATCAACCCTGTTACCCCCTTGCTATGTGACTCTGGGGGCTGTCAGTGATATGCTTTATGCTGTCATTGTTATATTCCACACAGCCTTCCACATGCATCATGTACCATGCAACGTGCTTACCTGAATTTCATCTTCACAACAAACCTACAAGACAGATATTATTATCCCCATGTGTTATTTCCCCACTACTGTGTACCAAGTTACCCCACAACTTCACAGCTTAAAACGACACACACTGATTATCTCATGGAGCTTCGGAGGGTCAGGAATCTGAGAGTGGCTTAGCTGGATCGCTCTGGGTCTCCCACGAGGTTGCATGCAGGCTGTCAGCCAGGACAGCTGTCTCATCTCAAGGCCTGCCTGGGCCTGGAGAATCCACTTCTAGGTTCATCCACATGGCTGTTGGAAGGCCTCATTTCCTTACCACGTGGCCCTCTCCATATCCTGCCTGAGCGGTCTCAGGACAAGGCAGTTGGCTTCCCCCAAAGCTAGTGATAAGAGAAAGAGAGAGAGAGGAAGAAAGGGAGACAGAGACAGAGAAAGAGAAACCCAAGACAAGAGTCTCAGCGTCTTTAATAACCTAATATCCTAGCCTTAGAATTGAATACCTTCCCTTTTGCCATGTTTTGTTGGTCACACAGACCAAGCCTGGTACAATGTGGAAGGAGATTGATAAAGGGTGTAAATACCAGGAGGTAGGGGTCATTGGAGGCCATCTTGGAGACTGGCTATCACACCCCATTATGCAGATGGAAAAACTGAGACTCGGAGAAATGAAGTGACTTGCCCGAGGTCCCGCAACCAGCAAGTGATGGAGTAGAGATTTGAATGTAGGACTGTCCAGCTCCAACGTGTCTCCCCTTAACTGCGTATCTTCTCGTCTATCTGGCCTTGGTTTACCCAAATAGTAGAGATGTTAGAGGAAGGAGTTAAACTGGATAATCTTTAAGGGCATGGCCCATCTCTTTAAAAGTTCACCAAAATGTTCATCGCAGCTCTATTTACAGTAGCCAGGACATGGAAGCAACCTAAGTGTCCATCAACAGATGCATAAAGAAGATGTGGGACATATATACAATGGAATATTACTCAGCCATAAAAAGGAACGAAACTGAGTTATTTGTAGTGAGGTGGATGGACCTAGAGTCTGTCATACAGAGTGAAGTAAGTCAGAAAGAGAAAAACAAATACCGTATGCTAACACATATATATGGAATCTAAGAAAAAAAAGAAAGAAAGGAAAAGGAAAATGGTCAGAAGAACCTAGGGGCAAGACGGGAATAAAGATGCAGACCTACTAGAGAATGGACTTGAGGATACGGGGAGGGGGAAGGGTAAGCTGGGAAAAAGTGAGAGAGTGGCATGGTCATATATACACTACGAAACGTAAAATAGATAGGTAGTGGGAACACGGGAAGATGGTGTTTTGTGACCACCTAGAGGGGTGGGATAAGGAGGGTGGGAGGGAGGGAGAGGCAAGAGGGAAGAGATATGGGGACATATGTATATGTAAAACTGATTCACTTCTGATACACCATTGTAAAGCAATTATACTCTAATAATGATGTTTAAAATATATATATATAACTAAAAATTAAATAAATAAAAAATAAAAGTTCAAAGGCTTAATTAACAAAGGTACAGAGTGAGACCAGTCTCCCGACTTCCAACCACCAGGCTCTTGTCTACTTCAACAGAGGAGCCCTCAACCCTGGGAGCTTCTCTTCTGTATAAAATTGGCTGATACAAGTCTCAAACCGTCTCTGGGTCTCGATTACCTCCTCTGGAGAATGGGAGCAAGAGAGGGCATAGACAAGCTCTAATGACGATGCCAACCACAATGAAAATGAAGATGATAATGGTGATAAAGAAGATGATGCTGTGGCCAGGGATAAAGATGGTGAAGTTGAAATGACGATGATGATGGTTGCCGTGATGATGATGACGATGACGACAGTGATAAGTAATATGTACTCTGAGCACCTCCTATGATGCTAAGAACTTACATTTCATTTCATCTTCACAAGCTTTGCCATTCAGAATGTGGTCTATGGGCCAGCAGCATGGGGACCACCTGAACACTCGTTAGAAATTCAGAGTCCTGTCTCACTTGCCCACTCCAGGAGATCGGTGTGCACAGTTGAGCTTGACAAATGCTCTGACTTCTCAGAATCAAAAGCTAACACAACCATCCAGAAGGGGATGTACCATTCTTGACCCTACTTTGCAGGTAAGAAAACTGAGATGTGGAAAATTTCCCAGCCAACAAGGGGTAGAGCCAGAATAAAGTTCTTGATCCTCACCCCAGACCTCTCCCACTCCTGCCCCTTTGGATTGAAGACTCGTCTGTCCCTGGGCAAGGTGAGGTCACAGCCAGGGAGGACCCAGCCCTGAAAGCATCAGGACTGGTCCCAGCATCTCCTCCATCAGTCTGCTTCCTGCTGGCTCACAGCCCCTCCTCCTGGCAGGGGCTTCAGCAGGTAGATCAGAGGCGAGGAGGCCCTCCTGGTAAACAGTGACCTTGTTCCAAATTACTCCAGGGGGAAGGACATTCAGAAACAAGGAATAGCACTCAGCACAACATTTCTGAAAGAGGGGGAAAATTAAGTCTTTGAAATAACATTAATCATGATAATGCTTTTGCTGGTTCCTTCCCTTGGTGTTTGCTGGATGTCCTTTCCTGATGTAGGTTTAACCCTCGGCAGCCCGGGCTCCCACAGAGTCCCTGGTGCTACATTCTCTCCCTGCCTTGGCTAAGAAACTCACCTGGTGCCTTGCAGGCCAGGCAGCTCATCTTTCCCAATCTCCCACCAGCCTTCCTAGGGCCAGGTGTCACTCCAAAGCAAGGTCAAAACTCAGAGGCCGGGCAGGTAAAATAAATGAAGGAAGTGGGCTGCGATTAAGACTTGAGTGCCTGGCTCATCCTGGGTTGCCTCGTTTTAAAAATGAAAGACTGGCATCCCAGGAACCCCCTCTGTCCCAGGCAAACCATGAAGGGTAGTCACCCTAACTGGGACTGTTATGAACAGAAAAAACGAAGTCCTGTCCTGAGGGAGCAGCTGCTGTTCACCTTGGACTGATGCTACATCATGACAGTTTGGACTGAATTATGTCCCCTGAGTTGAAGCACTAACCCCCAGTGTAACTACATTTGGAAAAAAGGCCTTTAAGGAGGTAATTAAGATTAAATGAAGTCTAAGTGTGGGCCCTAATCCTATTGGACTGGTGTGCTTTAAGAAGAAGGAGAGACAGCAGGTATGCACTTGTACAGAGGAAAGGCCATGTGAGGACACAGCAAGAAGGCAGCCATCTGTGCACCAGGAAAAGAGGCCTCAGGAGAAACCAACCCTGCCAGCACCCTGATCTTGGACTTCCAGCCTCCAGAACCTTGTTTAAGCCACCCAGTCTGTGGCATTTGGTTGTGGCAGTCCTAAGCAGGTTAATATCCACAGGGAAAAAAATAACAATAAGAAAAGGCAACATTTACACAGCCCTCACTGAGTTCCAGGCACTATTCTAAATCTCTACATGCATTAATATTTAATCCTCACAATGACCCTATAAGGAAGGTACTATCACCGTCCCCATTTTACAAATAAGGAAACTGAGGCACAGAGTTTAAGTAACTTCCCCTGAAGACTCACAGCTAAAAGGTCAGCACTGGGATTTGAACTCCTGGCTGGGTGCAAAGCTTGGCTCTTCACTGCTGCACTAGGAGTAGGAGCCCATGTTGCCAAGCTTTCAGTTTTCCAAGGGAAATTGAAAAATTGCCTGATTGTTTAAATGCTGTCTGTTAATTAAGAAAAAACCCAGTATTTATGGACATGAACAAAGGATACCTGTGTCTCAGCTGCCAGCTTATAACTGCTGCTTTTCAAGAATTTCAGCAAGTCAGAATTTAAATTTCATCCACCTCCACACCCACACAAACTACCTCTGCTTTCCAGTACGAGTGTGGATCTTACAACTCTGGGGTTGAGAGAAAATTAGATCATCAAAGAACATTGGAGCCCAGTGGGAATTTGGAGACTGTGGCAACCAAGCCCTTATTTCACAAATGGTACCACTATCCTCAGAGAGGTTCACGGATCACTGAGGTCACACAGCAGGCTAATGTCAGGGCCAGTGAGACCTGCTCACTGGTCACCCATCAAATCAAGGACAAAGGGAGCTGCTGTGCAGCCTGTCTTCATTGCCTGCTTTTCTCTCTGTCTCCAAATTTGGCTTTCTGTCCATCCATCTGTCTATCCATCTATCCATCCATTCATCCACCCATCAATGAGTGGATGCACTCATTCATTTGTCCATTTATCTACTCATCCAACCATCCAACCATCCATCCATCCATCCATCCATCCACTCAGCCAGCTGCTCAGCCTAGTTCAAGGCTTGCCCTGGTTGTGAATGCCTTGAATCAGGGCTTTGTCTTGCCTGTTTTTGTATTCCCAACTGTTACACAGCACAGTGTTTAGCACAGTCTTATCCAACTTAACCCCTTGCTGGCTGTTATCCTTGGACAAGGCATTTCACCTCTCCAAGCCTCAGTTTCTCCATCTATAAAAATGGGGCCTGGGGCTTCCCTGGTGGCGCAGTGGTTGAGAGTCCATCTGCTGATGCAGGGGACACGGGTTCGTGCCCCGGTCCGGGAAGATCCCACATGCTGCCGAACAGCTGGGCCCGTGAGCCATGGCCGCTGAGCCTGCATGTCCAGAGCCTATGCGCCGCAGCGGGAGAGGCCACAACGGTGAGAGGCCCGCGTACCGCAAATAAATAAAGAAATAAACATAAAAATGGGGCCATAACAGTACGTACTTTGCAGTGTCATGAGGAGAAGAAGGAGATGTGGGCACCTAGTAGGTGTGAAGTAACCACCAGCTGTGATCATCAGCTCTCCTGTGGGGCTGGAGCCCATGTTATTCAAGGCCCTTCCAGCTCCACACGGCTGAGTCCGCGTGATCAGCAGATGCGACAGGGCAGGTGAGGAGCCTTGCTGCAGGAGAGGGGATCGGGGGTGGAGGACTGCAGTGGGCCATAGAGCAGCACAGGACAAGGCTGCAGAAAGCTGACTGGAGATCTGGCATTGCAGAAGAAGACAGAGGGACAAAGGTCAGTGCGGTCGCAAGGGACACAAGATCTGCATGGGGTGGGGGGAGCCGCCCAGCCTCAGGGTCTCTCTTGGAACCACAAATACTTTGGGAGGCAGGGCCCACCCACCCTGCTCCCCGCCTGGTACAGCTTCCAGAACGATGCAGCGTTGCACTAGTTTCCCATCATCAACTTCTGAGAAAAATCAACTGTGATCGCTGAACTCCTGTTCCATTGTTGTTATTGTTTTTAATTATAACTCCTTTTTTTTTTTTTTAGCTCAGGAGCCAAATTGGATCTAGCCGACCTGAAATTAATTTGTGGTAACGTGGTGGTGTAGAAAACTGGGCCATCCGCTCTCTCAAGAAAACTGGTCATTCTCTTCTCCCCCTTTCTTCTCCATCCTGTCCCTGTTGGGAAAAGACGTTTTCTCCTCCATGGAATCGAGACTGAAGAAAAGCTGATGCCTGGGGATTTTAGCTCCTGTTTCAGGGCACAGATGGCATTAGGACCCAAAAGGAGAGTCAGGCTCCTCATGCCACTCCCAGGGAGCATGGGAGTCCTGGGGGTACAGTGGGGACCCTTTTCCAAGACTCAATTTCTCTCTCCCTCTTTGTACCCTCTTTTTCCCATTATTTTAATGTATTTTTGCTCAAGGCAGCGGGCGGGGAGGATAAAGAACACCTTTCCCTTGTATTCCTGGGCTTTTTTGGAAAGGGCTTTCCTCCTTCTCCAGAAGTGGGCAGGTCAGCCCATGTCCCAGTGCCCGAAGCTGGGAGAGCCCCTTAGGCCAGCCAGAATCCTGTGTGGCTCAGGACTCCTCTTCCCACTGCCAAGAACGCCCCCATCAGGGGTCCCTGCCCCACTGCTGGGTTCAGCAAGTTCTCCCTAGGGACTTCTGACTCCCACTGGCCAGGAGGAGCTGCCCGGCTCCCTTCCCGCATCTCCTCACCCACCCGCCCTTCCTCCGTGTCAGCTTGGTACACAGCAGACATCCCAAAGGCACCACGCAGTTCCCTGTGAGGGAACGTTCCCAGGAAAGAGAAGAAACATTCCCAGGAGAGAGATGACCTTGTTCATCTCCCATCACCCTGGGCTCAATTTCCCTGCCGCCATTTCCCATTTTCTTTTCAACCCGAGCCAACTTGGGACTCAAAATATAACAGCCTCAGTAAATATGGTCAGTACAAGATGACCTTTAAAAAGAATACAGTGTTAGGACAAAAAATATATGCCGACATTAAACTGTGAACAGCTGATGTCTTTGAGAAGGGGAAGGGTTACCAATACCAATAGTATTTTAATTTTTCACTATTAGCAAACATTACCTTTCTAATCAGGAAAATGAAATAGAGCAGTTTCAAAAACACAAAAGCCAGAAACCCCTGGTTCAGTCTCAGTTTGACAATCAAAGGTCTAGAACAGGGGTCAGTAAACTATGGTAGGGAGCCAAATCCAGCTCACCACCTGTTTTTATAAATAAAGTTTTATTGGAACACAGCCACACCTATTCACTTATAGGGGTGTCTACAGCCCCTTTAGCCCTACAACTACAGAGTTGAGTAGTTGTTACAGAAATTGTGCGGCCTGCCAAAACAAAAATATTTACTATTTGACCCTCAGAGAAAAAGTTGGCCAAGCCCTGATCTAGAAGAACATAGTTTTGTGAAGAAAAAATTAGTCCTTGCCCAGTGCCAAGGCAAGATTACCGACATTTATAGGTTGGTAATCTGGGCGTTACAGAATCCTGGGTCATTTGGGATTCAGAGGTCACTCAGTCCATCCCCTACCTCCATCCCCCATAGATAAGGGTCTTCTCTGCTCTGACCAATCACCTAGGGAGAGCAATACCATGACCACCTTCTGACAGGGGAAGTCCTTCCTTAAGTCTAACTTAAATCTGGCACCCGCTAATCCTCCTGCCTCATGGCTCAGACTCCTGGCCCAACCCCAGGCACTTTGTTGGGTGACCCCATTGTCACTGGCTGAGGCTTGGATCTCGCTCAATATCCCATCAAGACAGCAAGATCTCAATCATCAGGAGGGAAGATGGCGCTACCCCACCCCTCCCCCTCCTGGCCTCCGGGCTCTGGGGAGGTACACAGGCAGGGTTGACCGATGGGGTCCACCACACTGGCAGTAGGTGGGAGCTGATGGCTTTGGAAGTAATGTTACCACTTCTGGAAGAATGATTACCTTAGCATTGCATGAACACCCATCCAGACCCGCTCCTCAGGGGTAAATGAAAGTATGAGAGCATCTGGGCTGATTTATCTCAACCAAAGGAAGCCAGAGAAATTCATTTCCCCCTCTAAACGATCTCCTCTGGGTCCTAAATATTCAATAATTTTCTAGCTGGGAAATGGATTACCTCCCCTTCCCCGTGGCAGACAGTTTGCATTCTCACGCCTGACGCCATCAGGGTGTTAGAAGGCACACTTAACAGTGGGCTCTGGGCTACAGCCCCTAACCCAACTCAGGGAGACTTAGTAGCATGTCAGGACCAGAGACCCGCTCTGAGCTGGAGCAGCTCTCACCTGTTCCTGAGCCAAGTCTGTGGTAACTGTCCCAGCCCAGCCCACCCAGCCCACCACCAGACAGGCTGAAGAGGAGGTCTGGCCGCCCAGACCTGGAATCTGATGAGAGCTCGGAGCCTTGTCTGTCTTCCCCGCTAGGGGGTGACTCTGAGGGCAGGGACTGTCTCAGGTTTATTCCTATATCCCCATGTGTCTGTGACATAGAAGGCGGTCACTCTTTATTGA
Organism: Phocoena sinus; assembly: GCF_008692025.1. Lineage (NCBI taxonomy): Eukaryota > Metazoa > Chordata > Mammalia > Artiodactyla > Phocoenidae > Phocoena > Phocoena sinus. Next base: position 13,444,170 of record NC_045763.1, on the reverse strand, counting down.
AGGAGTGAATGGACAAATGGATGAACGAATGAACGACGAGAGAATAGAAACGTCGATGAATGGCACTTTCAGCATCATTCACTTGACTCCTTAGGGTGAGGATTACGATTTATTTCTCTCTCTGCCTCAGTGCCTGCAACACCGTAGGCAGCCCACAAATGTTCATTAAATTCATGTATCAGAGAATGAACCAGAGTCACTGCCCTAACTAGTCTTGAGGACTGGGCTTCCTAACCCAACCAAGATTGGAACATGCTCAATGGGGACTCTGACCCCTAAGTAGCCCCTACCCGCTACAGTCTGCTCTGCGTGCACTGGCCAGGGAGGGAAATTTGCATCCATTGGCAGAGGAAGGGAAGCAAGTCAAGCTGCCCAAGGGGTCTCGGAGCGTCAGGCTTGGAATATGTTCATCAAGAGGGAAAGGATATAGCCAGAGAAGAGAGATCCAATCACGAGAGACGCTTCCAGATGTCCCAAGGTATCAGGGGTCCGAGTGTGCCTGGAGGGTTGGAGACAAGCAAACAAAGGAAAAATGGAGAGAGAGAAGCAGAAAGAAGGGGGCAAAAACAGAAGATTGAGACAGAGAGTGAATAAAAAAAGGGGGGCAAAACCAAAGAAGGAAGAGAATGGGGTGGAGACATGAGACAAAAGCAGCCCCCAGACCCACCACCTCGAGACAGGCCCCAGGGGAAGACCTGCTGTCATCTTTTCTGGAGGCAGAGGGGTGGACTGGATGATGCTGAGATGCCCGTCACCTAGAAGCTGAATCAAGGTCTGCCAAACAGGAGATGGAACCCAGGAAAAAGTTTGACTCCCTTCTTGGCCAGGTTTTAGAGACTCTACCTAGAGGGTGTGCTGGGAGCCTCCCCTACTGCCCCTGTACCCAACCCTGACCCCACTGCCTGCCCCGGCCGCCAGGCTCCATCACTTTGCCAGCCGTGAGTATGAACAAAGAGATGTTCAGATGCCAGGACACCTCTGGACCACACCTGGCATATCAGCACTACAGACTCGAACCTGAGCCTCATGAAAGCAGGGACGTCTCTCTGTTTCACTCACAGAATGTATACCCCAGGATCCACAACAGTGCTCATAGTAGGTGCCAAATACGTGTCTACTGAATATGGGTGAATGAGTGAACAGACGCCCCTCACAGTACCAGATCCAGGAGAAGCCATCTCAGTAGCTCCAAGAGGAGGGTCCTGGGCTGCCTCGGCCCTGAGTCTGGGAGTGCCCCTGCTGGGAGCTAAACCCAAGGTTCTGCCCCAAAGCCCCAAGGTGTGTCTTTCCCCCTCGCATCTCAGAAGCTCTAACAGGACACAGCTGCTTCTTACTCACCCCATCCCAAGCTTGGCTGAGCTCAGTGGTTCTTAGCTCTTGACCACACACTGGAATCACCTAGAGAACTTTTTAAACTACCAGCTCCATCCCAGATCAATTAAATCAATTTCTCAGGGTGGGTAGCAGTTTAAAATCTCCACAGATGAGGGACTTCCTTGGTGGTCCAGTGGTAAAGAGTCCACCTTCCAATGCAGGGGATGCGGGTTTGATCCCTGGTCAGGGAACTAGGATCCTGCATGTCACGGGTCAACTAAGCCCGCACGCCACAACTACTGAGCTTGCACGCCTCAACTGGAGAGCCTGTATGCTGCAAGCTACGAGCCCACACGCTCTGGAACCCACGCGCCACAACTGCAGAGCCCATGCGCCCTGAAGCCTGCACACCACAGCTAGAGAAGAGAAAACCCGCACACCACAACTACAGAGAAGCCCACGCGCTGCAACGAAGAGCCCGTACGTCACAGTGAAAGATCCTGCATGCCTCAACGAAGATCCCGCATGCCACAGCTAAGACCCAACGCAGCCCAAAATAAATAAAATACATAAATAAGTCTCTGAAAAAAAACTCCACAGTTGATTGATTCTAAAATGCAGCCTGACATACATGCAGACAAAACAAGAATTCAAAAAGATACGTATGCAGCCCTGTGTTCACAGCAGTGCTATTCACAATAGCTAAGACATGGAAACAACATAAATGTCCGTCGGCAGATGAATGGATAATGAAGGTGTGGTATATATATACATATATATATATATGTGTGTATATATATACATATATACAATGGAATACTACTCAGCTTGAAAATGAACGAAATAATGCCATTCGCAGCAACATGGATGCAACTAGAGGTTATTGCACTAAGTGATGTAAGTCAGAAATAGAAAGACAAAGACCATATGCTATCACTTATATGTGGAATCTAAAATATGACACAAATGAACCTATCTGTGAAACAGAAACAGACTCACAGACATAGAGAACAGACTTGTGGTTGCCATGGGGGACAGATGAAGTGGGAGGTTGGGATCAGCAGATACAAACTATTGTATATAGGATGGATAAACAACAAGGTCCTACTGTATAGCACAGGGAACAATATTCAATATCTTATGATAAACCATAATGGAAAAGAATATATAAAAGGGGCTTCCCTGGTGGCGCAGTTGTTGAGAGTCCACCTGCCGATGCAGGGGACACGGGTTCGTGCCCCGGTCCGGGAAGATCCCACATGCAGTGGAGCGGCTGGGCCCGTGAGCCATGGCCGCTGAGCCTGTGCGTCCGGAGCCTGTGCTCTGCAACGGGAGAGGCCACAACAGTGAGAGGCCCGCATACCGAAAAAAAAAAAAAAAAAAGAATATAAATAAGAATATATATATATATGTATAACTGAATCTCTTTTCTGTACAGCAGAAATTAACACAACATTGTAAATCAACTATACTTCAATTTAAAAAATTAAAATAAAAAAAAGTAAAATAATTAAAGTACTTTGAAGGCTAAAAGACGCTATACTTCAATAAAAAAAATAAAGAAAAAATTTTTAAGTAAAATGAAGCTAGAGCTAAAGAACTTAGCATCTAAGTTCTAAGTTGCAGAACAGAAGTTTTCACAGTGTGGTCCCGGGAATAGCAACAACAGATTCACCTGGGAACTTGTTAGAAATGTAAATTCTTGAGCCCCAGACCTGCTGAACCTGCAGCTCTGGAGGTGGGCCCAGGCAGTGTGTGTTTTGAGGAGCCCTCCAAGTGATCGTGATGCAGTTCAAGTGAGAAAGCCAGGCTCTAATATTTCTCCAAAATCCCTCCAGGGAGAAAATCCCTCACAGGGTCTCCATCAGACCTGGAATGAGCTCCCGGGAAAGCCAAGTTGCCGAGGGCCTGGGGATGAGAAAGGATTGTTTCTGGGGTACAAACAGTGCAGGGAATAAATATTCTGGGGGGATCAATTTCCTGGGATGGGAGTCCAAGACTTCTTGAAAAACAGCATTCTTGGGTGATTAACACTCCTGCAATCACAATCCCAGAGACTGTGGTTCCAGTGATCCTTAAATATTCGTGTTTCTGGGGCATCAACTTTCTGGGGTATCAACAATCCAATAACAACAGCTGGAGACCAGCAAGATGGGAACATTAATCTCCCGAGATGGGATTCCAATCCTCCTTCAATAGGAGGTCTGGCAGCGCATCACTTATTTCCAGGCTACTTTTCTCTGTGTCCTGTGGGAAGTCTTTCCCACACCATTTGCCAAGTGGGGCCTCTTTCACAGGTCTTTCCTCCAGCCCCGGAGCCTTGGGGGAGAGGGCAATTGGGGTTCTGCAGTTTCCAAAAAATCCTTCCTTCTTTGCTCCCCAAGTTGTTGAAGGGCTCCTAGTGGGGCAGAGTGGGGTTGAATGGCTGCCTGGTGAAACTGCAAGACTCCTCCTGGAGTTTCCTCCCATCTTAACTCAGTCCCATCTTAACAACGGTCCAGTCAGAAGGGTAGTTTCTCCAGGGCGTGTCCAGCCCAGCTCTGGCTGGGAACAGGGAAGGTGAAGGCTCAGACACTGGAACGGCAGCCCCAAAGGGCACAGTTTCTACCTGGCTGGACCCATCAGAAGAGGCAGATGAGGGAGAGGCAAGAAGCAGGAAGCCTGCAGCCAGGAGATGGGTTATACACTTGCTGACTGGGGAGAACCCAGATATCCCAGCAGGAGGGAGGGCCCCCCTGAGGCCACCTCTTGGGTGCTGGCCGTAGAGGCTGGAAACTTCTGGCCCTGGCTCCATCCCAAATGCTGTGTGATCCTGGAAACTCTCTCTTCTTCTCTGGGCTTCAGTGACCGCATCTTTAAAAGGGTAGAATGAGCCTGGATTGTTTCTGAGGCCCCCTCCAAACTTCCAGTCTAATCCAATCCATCTAATCCAGCTGTCGGCCTTCATTCAACAAAAGTAATATGACCATCTTAAAGATGGAACAACTGAGGCTCAAAAAGGTGACATGAGTTGCCCAAGGTCACGTGATGAATCAGGGACAAAGGAGAGAGCCAGAGCCCTAGCCACTGCCCTCTAAAAAAGGACAGTACCCTATGGGGTGGTAGGATTTTGAGTTTTAAATTCCAGCTCTCTCTTTACAGCTGTGTGACTCTGGACAAATGACTCCCCTTCTCTGATCCTCAGTTTCCTGATGACCTCTCGGAGGATTCCCGCATGAAGATAAAGTAAAACAGTAACCACGAACAATTTCACAGCCCTAACTTTGGGCCAGGCCCTGTTGTAGGCACTTACGCAGATGGATTCATTTGTGTCCTCCCCACGGCCTCATGAGGTACGTACTGCTGCTGTAGCTCACAGTTCACAGAGAGGAAGTGGGCTCAGCACAGTCAAATTCCTTCGTCTGAAGACACTGGCTTTCTAGTGACAGAGCCAGGGTTCCACAAGGTCCATGCATTGAGCCGCCTAAAAGAACATTTGAGGTTTGGGCCCATGTTACACAGTTTAGCTGTTTCTCTCCCTCCTGCATCACCTGATTCCCTTCACGATGACAAAGGTCTCCCCCTGCAGCAAATAAACCAGCCAAAGTCAGCTAAGCAGAGGCAGAAACTTCTTCTCGGGCAGCATCAGCCTCACTTCTCTGCAACCTGCAAGACAAGAGCCCTCAGGGCTCCCATTGGCTAATGAGACCCTCCTTCTCCACCATCACTGTTGGGAGGACAATTAGCCAGCAGCCAGAGAGGATCCTGGGCAGCTCCTTTCTGTCCTGTGCTAATATGTCCAGGGCCAGGCCCAGTGCAGGTCCCCATCTTTGCAGGCGGGAGCCCACAGGCTGGCAGTGACCCTTGCAAAGACTCACAACCTCCACCCCGACAAAGCTGGACTGAGAGCCAGCCCTTCCAGGGGAACACAGCCACCCCCTGCACGGTGACAGGGGAACGTGCCCAATAGTCCCTGGAGCCAATCCAGCCCTGAGATTTCAAACCAGCCACTCGGGGGACATTTCTGCAGAGAAGCACCAGGCTTGGGGGAAATCCCAGGCAGCGGTCGGGCTCAGCAGCCACAGCTGGGGGCAGGGACAAGGAGCAGCCAGCAGGCGAGATAGTTGTGCCCTCTTGTCTAGGAAGGAAAATCTGAACACTGCCTGGGCCAGATAAAGGAGGCCTCCCCCGCCCCGGACCAGAGGTGTGTGGCGGCCACAGAACCGGCTGGGGGTTGAGGTTATTAATCCACCAGTCGAACCTTGTTCAGTGGTTCCATCCTTAATCAAGCGGGTTGGAGGCTGTGGGAGGGATAGGAGGGAGGGAGCCACCCCCAGGACTGGGGCCTGGGGCTGAGGCAGCCCGGATGCAACAAGCAGCAGGGTATCTCAGGGACATCCCGTGGGCCCTGGGCTTGGCGGGGGGCTGCCAGGTGGGGTTTCACCCCACCTGGGTTAAGTCCCCGTTATGTGTATGAACCAGCATCAGATAAACACGGTTCCAGTCCCAGCTCTGCCCCCCCAGGCAAGCTACCCCACCAGCCTGAGCCTCCATGTCTTCATACGAATGGGGATCAAAATAACCCATCTCAAATGGTTATCGAGAGATTAAATGAGATAATCCATACCGAGCAGGAGACACAGCCCTGCCCTGTGCCCAGGGTCAATGAACATAAGCCTGTAGTATTTCTGAGTCAAGAACAGAATGAAAGGGCTGTTTCTAAATAACCACCTCCACAAAATGCTCATTTGATGGCTCTGAAGGGAGGCTGGTGCATTTAAGACAGGGATCGATCCGGCCCTCGGCCAGGCCGAGGAAGAATATCAATCCTTGGGTACATTAAGAGCGGGATTGATGGGGAGCTTGGAGCTGTGATGAATGGAGTGTGTGGGGACCAGGCCCTGCCCCAGCCGGGCCCCTCAGGCTTCTGAGCCCTGCAGTCGGGCTCAGGAGAGGAACCCATAGGACCCTCAGACCCGAACCATGACTCCCGGGCCTTTTCCCAAAGAGCAGCTGGGATCCAAAGCCCTTACACACACGCACACACACACGCACACGCACACACACTCTGAGCTGTGCCCACATCCTAGGGACAGCTGCAGTTTGGGGGGATGGATGGCAGCTCACAAACTCAATCCAGTTACACTAGTTCTTGTAAAGCCCCAGCTGTGCCGGGCCCTGGAGCCGGGGAGGTGAGTGACGTAGCCCTGCCCTCAAGGGGCTCACAGTCCAGTTTGGGATACAGACCTGCAATAGGGAATCACTGCTGAGCTGGTGAGGACTCTGAGAGCCCGAGGGCTGCAGGAGCCCAGAGGAGGGGCACATGCCTGGGCTAATAGCCAGGAAGGAAGCAACCCCCCTGCTGAGCCCTAGCGGTGGATGTTAGGCAGGGAGAGAGGGAAAAGCGTTCTAGTCAGGGGAACAGCATGAAAAAGGGCCAGAGGTAAGAGAGCGCCGCATGTGTGTGCAGGGACCAGCAGCCATCCTGCAGCAGGCAAGGGAAAGGGGTCCAGGTGTTATCCTGTGAGTAATGAGGAAGGATGAAAACATTTAAGGAGTCAGTTCTAGACCTTCTCTCGGGAGTGGGGCGCAGGTCGGGGAGCAGGTGAGGTGGAGGGGAAGGCTGCCGTCCTGGGCTCCAGGAAGGCTCTGAGCAGCCCAGGATTCTCTGTGGAGCCAGCCATCTGGAAGCTACATGAGCTCTGCTGGAACCCACAGAGCAGAATGCCACCCTTGACCCCCAGGGCTGCCCCCCTATAGCTGACTCTCCGTCCACAGGCCTGAGGTTGGAATTGAAGGGAATCGTGTGTATAAAATTGACTCAGCACAACCCGCTTCCTACCCAGCCTGGGTTGGCTGTGTGACCCAGGGGCACTCACTCCACCTTGCTGAGTTTTCAGTTCTCATCACTGTAACTCCCCCACCACGGCCTTTCCCTTGACCTTGGTGGAAAAAAGGAGAAAGAAGGAAACTGACTTCAATCTAGTAAGTGCCAACTGTGGGCCAGGAGCTACACTTCCTCTCATCACTAGAAAATTCCTCTCTACTAAATTGGCTCTGTGACCTTGGGTCAGCCACGACCCCTCTCTGGGCCTCAGTCTCCATGCTATAAAATGCCGTGGTTGGTAATGCTTGCCTTCAAGGGTTCATCCAGGGCTAAACAGTGCAAAAAGAACCATTTCGGAGTCAAAGTCCTGGCTTCTGGCTCTTGGGCTGTGTGACCTTAGGCAAGTGCCCCAAACTCTCTGGGCTTCACATTCTTCTTCAAGATGGGGCTAATAACTCCCACCTGGCCAAGAATGGTGGGCACACCAAGAGAAAGCTTATGCAAAGCACGCAGCTCATCCGGAGCACACAGAAGCCCCTTCCTATATCTGTGGGGTTGGATGTCTGCATGGCTTCCCGGCGAGGAGCTGGCCCTCCTCCAGCACAGAATGGCTCTGGCCGGGCCCGGGGAGCTGGGGCTGCAGCAAAGGACAGGGCAGCAGAAATGCACACAGGCACCGGCTGCTTGTTCAGGCATTCTGTTTGGAATGAATCTCCTTTTATCCCTGCGACTGAAGTCTCCCGCACTGGGCAACTCGTCCTAGGTGAGCGTCTGCCGTGACTCGGGCCCCCCACTTATCACGCGGGCGTTTGATGGAATATTCCTCCTGAAGGAATTGCACTCCCAGACACTCCTCACACCCCACCAGGGTCTTTGAAACTTAACAGCAGGTTCTTTAAAGGGACAGGAGAGGCGAGCTGCATCCCAATTTGTAGCTTTCAAATATGTCAACATTAATAGAGGTCGCTGTTCCGGGGGACATGGGACCCTTCCCAGGAATAAATCAACAGCTGGCCCTGCCAGCCGACCCATCCATTTCGCTCATGTTTCCTTTCTGATCGTCCGCTGGCGCCTGGGGTTAGAGGTGTGGGGGAGGTGGACATATCTGCACCTCCTTCACTGGGCCTGGCAGGGAGAATCCTGTCTGAAAGATGCCTGGAGAGGTCGTCTGTCGTCCTGTCCCTTCTGCCATGGCCAGGTAGGATGATGGGATTTCAGTTCAGGGTACCACTGAGCATTACGGAGGGTTTATGGGAGCCGGGCACCGGTCTCAGTGCTCAGGGTGCATCCTCTCATTTCATCCTTAGAGCTCCCTGGGGAAACTGAGGCCCAGAGATGGTAGGGACCCTGCCTGAAGTCCCACAGCTGTTAAGGGACTCGGCTGAAACTCCAACTCCGACTCACCTCAATCCAAAGTCTGACCTTAACCACGCACCAGACTGCCTGTCAGAAGGGTTTGGGGGTCAAGAATTGGAGAAAATGAGATTTCCTGACCTGCAGACCCACTGGGTATGATCCCTAGTGACCTTATGTCATTTCAGTCTGGCCTTCCCTTTCACCCAGAGAGGAGGCAGGAGGTTGCTGCCCATCTGACCACCAACTGTCTATCCTGACCCAACTTCCTGGAGAAAAGCTCCTACAGTAGGAAATCTGGAGGCAGCTTGGCTCGAAAATTACACCCCAGGCTTTGCAAGCAGACAGTGCTGGCTCCAATCCCTGCTCTGCTCTGTCCTATCTGTGTGGCCTTGGGCAAGTGACTTGACCTCTCTGAGCCTCAGTTTGAAACATACACTCAGCCTTGGTTTGAACACAGCCGCTCCAGCAGGGCCCCTGCACAGTCACGGGATGGGGGCTATAGGGTCTACGTGACCATCGCCCCCACGGCCCCAGACCCCTCTGACTCTTTTTCCCAGCACTTCACTGTCTGCAATGGTGCAGGCACAGAGCTGCCTGACCCTGTGATGGTCCTGCCACACTTAAAACTCTTGCCAATGCTCAGATGTATAATGTTTTATGTTTCTGTCATTTCTCAGTTACTGATTATTTTATCAATAGTGCCACTTGTGTGAGGCTTATGATTTATCTGGTTCTGCCCCCACCTCCCTGGGTGGCCCTGGGCAAGTCATTCATCCTCCCAGATCACAGAGCACAGGAACTGGGAGGGAGGGACCTCAGAGATCATCAATCAGGCCTTTCATTATATCAATAAGAATCACAGCAGCAACCCAGCCACCTAGGAAGCCGGTGGTAGACCAGTGCACTGGGGCCCCACCCCTCACCGTGCCCCTGCGTCCCAGCCCGCAGCCAGCACCACCTACCAACAAACCACGAGAGTGATGCCATCCTCAACATCCCAGCCGAGTCAAGCCCATCGCCGGCTGCAGCTGCACGAGTGACCCAGACAACAACAGTGACCATCTCGGTTTTCCCCGGGACTCTCCAGTTTTAGCGCTGAAAAGTCTCACCTCCCAGGAACATGCCTCCCCTACCCCAGTCACCCTACTGAAAACAGATGGAGCAGAAAAACCAACCCATCAACTCGTAGAGTTAAGAGAAACAGTAAACAACTGCTGTTTTAAGACTCTTAAGTTTGGGGGTGTTTCGTTATACAGAGAATGGATAACTGAAACCTGTCCCTAACATGTGCCAACCTTTCAACACAAAAAGTTCCAATCTTCACAACAGTTCTTTTGAGATGGTTTTGTTACCCAGCAAGTGGAGAACATGAGGCTCAGACAGCTCACGTGATACTTCAAGGTCAGACATTCAGAGAGCGTGTTCGAACCCCAGTCTAACTCCAGCAGCTAAGCCAACAATTGTCATCACAAAAGCCCTGAGTGTTACTACTGCCGTTTAGCAAATAGGAATGACATTTGAGACAGATGTGACTTCTCCAAGGCCACATAGCAGGATAGCGCACAGGGCTGCATCCTCTGACATCCTAAGTTCAATGATACGAACATCTGCATCAGTCATTTAGGCCATAGCAATGCTGTTTAACAACCATAAAAACTCAGTGGCTTAAAACAAGCATTCATTTAGCTCATGAGTCTGTGGGTCACCTGAGCAGCTCTGGTTTAGGCTGGGCTCCTGTTTCTGGGGTTTGGCTGGCTGTTGGTTAATCCACTGGAGCAACTCAGCTCTTCTCCGTATGTCTCCCATCCTCCAGCAGGCTAGCCCGGGCATGTTCTCATGACAAAGCAAAAGTGCAAGGGCAAACAAGTGGAAGTGTACAAGACCCAGCCTTGGAACAGCATCACTCCAGCCACATTCCCACCTGACCACAGCAATCACAAGGCTAGACTAGGCACAAGGTTTGGGGAATTAGACTCTGCCTGTTAAGTGAGAACACTGCAGGGTCTTTTTTTTTTTTTTTTTTAATTTATGCAAATAAGACATTTACTTATCTTTCCTTATCGTAAACACTTTTCTATGAGGACACGTAATGGTAGAAATCATCCTAATGATTGCTAAATAGTTTATTGTAAGAATTGCCATAATGAATTAGATAATGCATTGGTCTAATTTAACTGATTTGTTGCTACATATACAAGTTCATTCAAGAACAAATATTCAGTTCTTTTTTTTAAATTTTATTATTTTTTTTTTATACAGCAGGTTCTTATTAGTTACCTATTTTATACATGTCAGTGTATACATGTCAATCCCAATCTCCCAGTTCATCCCACCACCACCGCCCCCAACTTTCCCCCCTTGGTGTCCATACGTTTGTTCTCTACATCTGTGTCTCTATGTCTGCCTTGCAAACCGATTCATCTGTACCATTTTTCTAGATTCCACATATATGCAGTAGTATACGATACGGTTTTTTCTTTTTCTGACTTACTTCACTCTGTATGACAGTCTCTAGGTCCAACCACGTCTCTACAAATGACCCAATTTCATTCCTTTTTATGGTTGAGTAATATTCCACTGTATATATGTACCACATCTTCTTTATCCATTCATCTGTCGATGGGCATTTAGGTTGCTTCCATGACCTGGCTATTGTAAATACTGCTGCAATGAACATTGGGGTGCATGTGTCATTTTGAATTATGGTTTTCTCCGGGTATATGCCCAGTAGTGGGATCAACTGCAGGGTCTTATTGCAAAGGATAGAGGTACAAGAAAGACTGAAAAATGGAGGTTGTTAATACAATCAGTTTATCACAGTAGAGTCTTTACCATGTGCCAAGCAGTGCGCTAGATCTTTTACACTAGCTGTTTATTTCTTGAACCATTTAATTAGGTACGATTATTAGCCCCCATAATCCACTTAGGGAAACTGAGTCATGTGACCATTAAGCAACTAGCCCCAGAATATAGTCAGAATTCAAGGTCAGGTCTGTTTTGCCCTTAACCACTGAGCCACACCAGCTCACCCAGCTTCCTGCAGCCGCTCCAGCCCAGACGTTAGAGGACAAGAGGCTGGGCTCTCTGAAGGCTCCCTCTGGAGTCAGGAACCTGTTTCTTCCCCAGCCAGAAGTTTCTGCTGATGGGGAGGGAAGTCCTGCTCACTGAGATGAAAGCCCTTTGCTGGGAGAGGTTGCTCTGCTGGCAAAGGATGGGCTTCCTTTAGAGTCGGTCCTCCAGGAGGGGAGCAGGTGGGAGCCTTGGGGGTGGAGGGAAGATTCTAGTGTGCAGCTGGTCCCTGGGCATGCAGAAGAGGGCTCAGGAGCCCACAAGCTTCGCCTGCATCGAGGGGTGCAAGGCAGAATGGGGTTTAGAGGACAGAGGCTGCCCGAGCTGCTGAGGCACTAGGGATGGTCCAGGCCCACAGCTTCTGGTACTTATGAGGAAACTGAAGCCCAGAGAGGAGCAGAGACTTAGGGACACACAGCCAGAGGGAGGCCAACTGGACACTGGGCACTCCTCCTGCCTGCTGGTGACCCAGCTCACCCCTGCGTCATGTCAGGGCATCCCTACGGGCTCCCACTGAGAAGGGGGCCCAGTAAAGGCAGGGGTCTCCAGGACTTCACATGGTCTGGTCCTCACGTCTCCAGGGAAGTCAGGCCTTGGGGCATTCAGGGCCCACTGAGCTATTTCTGTGTCTTTTCTTCAAGGAGATTCAGTGAACATGGTCTGATCGGCAAACATCATTTATTATGTCCACTGCTCCAGGAGCTCCGCTCTCTGAGACAGATAACGCCCCTTATCTCAGCATGGAGAATGGGGCGGGGGAAGGCCCGGAGTGATGAGCCCCGCTCTAATGATAAGGATTTGGAAGCACTAGCCTCCGCAGGTGTGAGCAAACACAACGCCAGGGACACGCTTGGCGTTTGCAAGGGGAATTTTACAACGTGGAGCCCTCGGCCATGCAGAGGACTCAGCGGACGCACACCCTGGATGCCACGCAGCCTGGGCCTTGCCTCTGCCCCTGACTCCCTGGGTGACCTTGAGCAGGTCAGGGGACCTCTCTGGGCCTCCTTCTCTGCATCTACATGGATGAGAGTAGGGGTTTTCAAAGTAGCTTCCTTGGGACCCCAGGGTTCCCTGGAATAGCCTCAGGGGCATTTTTAAGTGGGGGTGGGGGGGGGGGGGAGTAGGGGCAGTGGGGAAAGTGGAGCTCTGGCCCTGACCCCCAGCTGTCCCCCAGACCAGACTCGCTTTTACCTGCTTGTGTGCTGGGAGTCCATGTTAGATGTCATCTCAACAAAGGATTCCCCTCCTTTCAAGGAACCTTGAAAACCTGGACTAGACGAGTCGTGAAGGCCCTTCTGGGAGTCTAAGGGAGGAGGATGGGGCGGGGGAGGTGGGGAGACGGGACTGGGGGGGGCTGCATGATGAGGACTGAGAGAAGATACAGCCCCACCCGGCAGACTTCCTGTATCCCCCCATTTCTCCACCCGCTTTCAACCCAGTGCCTCTCCCACGCCTCCCTCCCTTGAAAAATCTATTACCTGCCTCGCACTGGGTGGTCTGGCCCCAGTGACAGGGAGGATGGAGATGGGGAAGGAAAGCAGGAGGGCGAACCAGCTGATGGAGGGCCGCGGCAGGAAGGAGGTCTGGCTGCAAAGCCCAACCCCACTCTTCCGAGCTGTGTGACCTGGAGCATGTGCCTTCACCTCTCTGAGCCTCCATTTCCTCCCCCTATAAAATGGGGAGGGTATAGTGCCTCCCCCATAGAGTTGTGAGGCTCAAAGTATACGTCACAGTGCTTAGCACAGGACCTGGGACAGAACAGGTGTACATTCAGAAGGACACCACACAACCTACATAACGGAAGCCCAGCAGTGGTTGTTAACTCCAGACCATTGGCAAAGCAGGGTACTCCTGAGTACCCATGGGTTCGGGGAAGGGAGAGGGAATGACCAGGCGGGGCAGAGATGCTGGTACTGGACACCTCCTGTGTAGCTCTGCAAGTCCTCTCACCCCCGCCCAACACCCGCCCCTTCTCCAGCCACTGCTGCGGACCGCACGCAGTTTCACGTAGGGGCCACTTCACAGCACTGAGGATGCTGACCCCTCGCTTCTGGCCCCTCTTCCGAAGCTGCAGCAGGACTCACACGCACAGCCACAAGAGTGGGGAGCCAACACCCCTACGCCCACCTCGACCAGTGGGGGACAGGAGCCAACAGGTGAATGTTTCTCCCTCTGCCCCCTAGGTGGACAGTTCAGAGATTTTTTTTTTTTTTTTTTTTTTTTTTTTGCGGTACGCGGGCCTCTCACTGCTGTGGCCTCTCCCGTTGCGGAGCACAGGCTCCGGACGCGCAGGCTCAGCGGCCATGGCTCACGGGCCCAGCCGCTCCGCGGCATGTGGGATCTTCCCGGACCAGGGCACGAACCCGTGTCCCCTGCATCAGCAGGCGGACTCTCAGCCACTGCGCCACCAGGGAAGCCCCAGAGATGTGTTTCTTAAGTCTTCTCAGAAGGTTGCAGCAAGGTGGAACACTGATCCCCCGTGCCAAAGGCTAACTTGATAACGCTTGCCTCCATCTCTCTTCTATTCCCCTGGTCCTTGGGATCTGGTCCCAAATAAATCACCTGCACCCAGCCTTGTCTCAGAGTCTGCTTTCTGGGTGGGGGACCCAAGCTGAGACAGATGAGCTCCAGGAGACAGGTCTCTGCAGTGATGAGCCTGCTGGTGCCGCCTGCTTAGAAGGCTTTCGGAGAGTCTCCTGGGGTGATCCCAGGGCCCACCACCAGCCGCCAGCCCCCACGAGGCTGCAGGAGTGGGGAGCAAACTACAGGGAAGCATCATTATCTCTGTAGGGAGATGCCACGGGCCTGGGGGAGGGTGGGAGGGAAGAAAGGTTGGAGGCAAGTGCTGGTTATGTCTCAGGGAGAGTCAGGAGGACCCAGGCCCTCAGCCCTCAGTGGCCCACACTCACCAGGAGTACGTGGTAGAAGCTGATAGAGAATTCCTGCAAAACCCTGAGTCAGGTTCCTCTGCAGGCACCACAGGATCAGAAGAACCAGGGCCCCAGCCCGAGCAAGAAAGGGACAGAGAACGAGAAGGGCAGGGGAAGCCGTGGGCACTCGAGGCAGACAGGCCAGCTGAGTCCTGCTCTGCCACCTCCATGCTGTGTGACCCTAGGCAGGTGATTCGCCTCACTGAGCATCCCCCCATCAGATCGTAGTGAAGATCAAATGGAGTTAAGGGTGTGAAGGGCTAGGATGGTGCCCAGTACATAGTAAAGATTCAATGAATTTGGCAAAAGTTATGTGTGGACTTTGTACATTGTGATCTCTGTAGGGTCAGGGGAGGCACCATTATACCCACTTTCTAGATATGAAGCCCAAGACTCAGAGATAACAAAGGATTTGTCCCAAACCACATAGCCGGTAGCAGGCAGAGCTGGGATTTCAGCCCAAGTCTGTGTGATCCCAGAGCCCCTCACCTGAAAACCAAAGCAGACTTATCCACGTCACTGTCCCTTCTCTCTCACATGGTTCCTGTAAGAGGATCCCCGTAGGAAGTTCAGACGCCAGCTGAACTGTCCAGATACATCAGACGACGGCACACAGGTTCCTCAGGTTGGAGCTCACAGAGCCTTTGCCTCCTGCCCGCCTCCAATCCCATAACCCAAACCCTGGCCCTGTCCCCTAGAGGGCCTGGTCAGGGCTAGAATTCTAGGGCAGGGATCACATCGCCTATTCACAGCCCTGATGGAGTGTGATGAGTATAAACCAGACGGGGTTCAACCCCAAGTTGCCCCCTTACTGGCTGTGTGACCCGGGGTAGGTGACTTTACCTCTCTGAGCCTCAGTTTCCTCAACTGTAAAAGGTGAATTGTAACACATGGCTGATGTGAGATCCACTGAGACAGCATAGAAAGAAAGAGCACACTGTAGGTGCTTAGGACGCCCCCACCGGCTCAGACAAGAGTGGGGCTGGATGTGGGGTGGGAGGAGGCTGGGTTTCCCAGGCCCATCATAGAAGAATCTAGCCTCCAAGGCTGCTGTGCAAAATTCATCCACTACTGGATGCCTCAAGAGGTGGTCATACAGCAACTCCCCAGGCAGAGCTGAGGTCAAGGCCAGGGGGCCCAAGACTTAGTCACCAGAGCAGGGCACTGGCCCATGCATCTGCCAATGGGGAGCTCGGCCCTCCCCAGGTGAAGGGCAGCAGGGAGCAGGGAAGGGGGGCTGATCCTGAACTCCTTCCCCCTCCTTAACCAACCCTGAGGGCTCAAACCACTTCGGCCCCTCGCTCACCACCAACACCCCTCCTAGCCCCTTTACCTTGGGTAAAACAAATCCCTAGTCTGAACCTCAGTTTCTTCAACAATCAAAGTGAGTTTTAACACAGATTAATGAGCTAATACATGTAAATAGGTTAGAATAGCGTCTGGCACACAGTAAGTACTCAGTAAATATTAGCTGTTCCTATTTGCGGCTCTGACCAAAGATCCCCCAGAATCCTCCTTCATGCACCAGCATCTCCACCCCACCTCACACCCAGTCCAGAAACCTGCACTGTCTTGGCTTCTGACATAAGGCAAAAGATGTGGAAGAAGGCAAGAAGGTATAAAAGCAAGGATTCTCACCCCAGACCAGCTAAGGAAGAATCCCTGGGCTGAGCACAAGAGTATCCGAGAGGGCAGGAAAACGCTAGATTCTAGCAGAAACTCTATAAAGGTAGGGAAATCTAAGGCAAAGAGGACCCACCTGCCACTCCCCAATCCCTGCATCAACACAGAATGAGAGCGGAAGACATGCGGGGTCCAGGCAGAGGGTGCCTTCTGAGGCACGCCTTCTCAGGTTTTTGTGAGAATTAAAATAAAATCCATGTAAAGCACTTTACAATTCTCAGCCCAACTCAACAAATGGTCCTTATTATTTATTAACAGTATTGTTATTACACAAACGGTTATTATTACCTATCTCCCAGGCTTGACAGTGAGCTCCTCGGTCGGGGGTGGGGGGTGGGTGCGGGTAGAGGGAAGGACAGAGTTTTTTGGCCTTGTGCATCTATTGCAACAACCTTAGTTATCACTGAATTGTTGACTGAGTGTTGCATTTTGCCTCCTTGAGCCTGGTGGCAAGTTCCCTGCAGCCAGGGCTCAGGACTCACCTCTGTGCTCTGGAGAGGGCGGAGAGGTAAGCCATGTGTCCCAAATCCTTCCTCAGAGCATAAATGGATCCTAGGACCTGCCGTGTCTAAGCATCACAGCTACCAGGAGGCCATCACCACTCTCCACTTTGGGTGGATGAGGAAACTGAGGGCTGCCATGCTGATGGGGAGGGCAAAGGCCCCAGGGCCCCAGGGGCAGCAGCTAAACAGCATTTGAACTCGGATCCATCGAACTCCAGGGCCATGCTCCCTGCACAGGTCTCAGAGGTGGCGGTCATGGTGATGAGAGGCTTCAATGAGCTCGTGACACACCCCGATGGGGAAAGAGGTGAAGGCAGCCCTAGAGCAGACTGGACTGCGGGTTTAGAGGCAAAGGTTAACATTCATTAATATTGCTGTTGCTATTATTACATATATATATATAAATACTAGATGGTTGCTGCTGCTTGAGGAAAAATGGTCGAGGTAGGGGAGAGTGAAGGGCCCAGGGGATCAGTGGGGAAGAGGCTCAGGCAGGTGGGAGACGAGAGATAGAGAAGTCGAGGCCTCTTGGTCGGGGATGCTGGGTCTCTGGCTCCTGGAAGTTGGACAGGGGAGTGAGGGTCTTGTCCCTGGGACCTCACTGCCTCCCCGCAAGACAGCTCATTCAGAACCAGTAAGATGCCCCCTACACCTGTGCAGACTGTGAATGCACCAAGGGGAGAGTGGCTGAGGGTCTGAGAAGGCCTAAAAGGACCTGGAAATTTCCAGAATCGGATCAGAACTAGGAGATCAGGGCTCCCCTGGTGGCTCAGTGGTTAAGAATCTGCCTGCCAATGCAGGGGACATGGGTTCCAGCCCTGGTCCGGGAAGATCCCACATGCCGCGGAGCAACTAAGCCCGTGCGCCACAACTACTGAAGCCCGCGTGCCACAACTACTGAAGCCCATGTGCCTAGAGCCCGTGCTCTGCAACAAGAGAAGCCACTGCAATGAGAAGCCCGCGCACTGCAACGAAGAGTAGCCCTCACTCGCTGCAACTAGAGAAAGCCCACACGCAGCAACGAAGACCCAACGCAGCCAAAAATTAATTAATTAATTATTTTATTTTATTTTTTTAAAAGAAAGAAATAAGAGATCAGGGAGGTTCCCTCCCCTTGGACACCAAGAAACAAACATCACGACAGCTGTGGTGACTGAGCCTGAACTCTGGAGAAACCGAGGCTCAGGCAGGCTGAGCAGCTCGCCCGCAGCTGGGCTGGAGAGCTTGCAGCCCGGCCTCTTTCCCAGCACCAGGAGCCTCTCTCTCGGGTGCCTAGTCAGAACCAAAAGACATGGGCAGGCACGGCCCCTCCTCCTTCCCTCTCCCTCACAGGTCCTGCCCAGGGCTGCCTGCACTAAATCGGCCAGCGTTTGGTTCCCACATGTGTCTCCCAGGCCTGCGATGGGAAATCCTGCCCCCCTGCAAGGCCTGGGCAGGGTTGAGAGCCTTAGGACACCTGTTGTACAGTTGAGTACACGGAGGCTCAGAGAGGACCACCGCAGGCCCTGGTCACTGGCTGGCCGGAGGCAGCGGAGATGTTAGAACCCAGGTGTGTCCCCATGCCCGGTCCCTCCTGACTCTGACCTTCCACAGCTAAGAGGAGGCGGCAGGCACCTTCCTGCAGGGCCTGACTGTCTGACAAGGTGGGGGGATCTGGAGCTTCTGAGCAGCTGAGGTTCTCAGGATGTGGAAACACAGAGGCGCGAGGTCAGATGCTCTCCTCCAAGTCTGAGGCAGAAACGACAATTTACAAGCACCTTGGGACAACGGGGGAACCACCTCTGCAGACTCCCAGCGCCTCTAAAAGCCGTATAACTTTCTGTTTCTTCCTCTGTCCCCAGCAGCCATCGATCCACTGCGGTCCCCTCTGCTCCTCCTATCTCCACACCTGGCATCTGCTCAGCTCCCTACCAGCTGCCCCACCCCGAGGCAGCCCCTCTGAACCTCAGTCTCCTCCTCTGAATCTGCAGATGATAAAGCCACACCCCCAGGACTGTTTTGAGGGTGGTCCCTGGCACTTTGTAAGGGCTCAGTAATGTGGGTTTTTTTCCTGTGAAAGAGCAGCCCAAGTCTTGGCCCCGCCCAATACACCAGGCCTGTGAATCCCTCCCCCTCCTCAGGGTGGGGCTCCAGGGACACCCTTGTTGCCCCTTTGCCCCTTGTCTTCCCAGAACCCAGAGTCAGGAATGTCCATTTCCTCGGGATCATTTCTCCCAGCCCCCTTCTCTGTGGTCCTCCAGACCTAGAGCAGGACCCCCATGAGCTCAGTGAATAATTATTGAATGATCAACCGACAGGAAAAACAGGGTTCAGGAAGTTGCCACCAGGAACCCCCTCCTCCAGGAAGTCTTCCCTGACCCTCTACCCAGGCTGGGTTAAGAGCTTCTCATATGAGCTCCCCTGAAACCCCCAACTATTTTAAGTGTAGGCTCTGGGGTCCAAGCCTTGGCTCTGAACTGGCTAGCAGTGTGCCTTTGGGCAAGTGACATAACCTCTCTGTGCTTCCATTCCCTCACCTGTAACAGGAGGACGATAATAACAGGGTCTGCCAAGGAGAATTGTGAGGGGTCGGGGACAAGCACCACACACAGGGTGGCGCCAGGCGCATTCTGAGCGCTCACGGGTGCGAGTGGATTTTATTAGCGGTCACGAGTGTCACTCCGTGTCGTCTGTTTACCAGACTGCCTTTTGCCGCCTGTTCATGAACTCACTGACACTTGTCGCGAAGACGGTTGGGTGCTTCCCAGACCCCCACGGAGCCCCTGCGCAGCTTCTGTGAGCCTCCCCGCTGACTCTGGCCTACCCCTGTGAAGTCTGCACCCACAGCTCTCCTCCAGAGGCTGCGCTGCTCTGCCCACGTCTACAGAGAGCTGAGCTGCCTGGGCCTGTGCAAGCCCAAGGCTGGCCCTTGGCCAGAGACTGACGGGTCACCAGCTGAGACCAACCGTGAGGTGTAACTTATACTCCAGAGTCCCCCGGGGGGTCAGGCTGAGGCTGCCCCCTGCGGGGCTTTGCCCGAAATCACACTCTGGCTTGGCAGTCCCCCAGCCATCCCCCAAATCCTCATCTCTTGAAGCCACCTATGGCAGTGGCAGGTGTGCTGCCCACCTCTAACCCCACTCTTTTTTTTTTCTTTTGGCATACGGGATCTTAGTTCTCCGACCAGGGACTGAACCCGTGCCCCCTGCAGTGGAAGCACCGAGTCGTAACCACTGGACCTCCAGGGAAGTCCCTACCCCACTCTTAACACAGCGCCCAGACACAGCTGCAAGGTCGCTGTGGGGGAATGGTTGAACTGAGTGATGCCCAAGAAAAAGATGTAGCAAGTCAGCCAAGGGAAGAATTCTGAGAGGGAGAAGCCAAGGCTGAGAGCCGACGGGTCTCCCCTGAACCCACCCCACCCCATCTGCACACAGCCCCCTCCCCTGCCCACGCTGGGAGCCATTTGCAGCCATAAGTGTTCAGTGGAGTATGTGGTCTTTAATGCACGGGCCTTGGGCTGCATAAACAAGGTTGTAAAATTTAAAGGCAAATCAGGCCGGGATCCCAGGGGCAGCCCCACTGACATCACAGCTGGGGTCTGGGCTCGTGTGGAGTGGGGAGGAGGAAGCTTTCGACAGCGTCCATCCTGGGATGGAAAGAAGAGGTGATGTGGGCCCGACTGCTGGTTGCTTCTGTTTAATCATTGGATCTGAAATGACTAGATGGGTGCAGGCCCACACTTAGACCATACCACAGTCAAGGGGGTTAGATATTTTGTCTCTTCCAAAGAAAATTCATCGTCCTCTCTGCGGATGAATAAGGGACCCAGCACAGGATCATAGGTGTCAGGGCTTCAGCCAAGGGAACAACGTGAGGCCCTGCCCTCCTGGAGCTTTCATTCTAGAGGGGAAGAAAAAGCAAGTACACCAGTAAGTCATGACAATTTTAGGTACTGATCAGTGAGATAAAAGTAAGATTGGGAGGGAAGCCTACTTGAGATTGGGGGATCACAGTGGGATGACACCCCAGTAATACCTGTATGAGGAGGGAGGAATGGGCGCAGTCTGCTGCGGACCACAAGGCTGGCTGCCCCGTCAGCAGGCCACTCCAGGCTTCTCCCCCCACCTCCCTGCACTGCAAACCGGGCAGCTGCTTGCAGATAAGACTCATCTTCACAGCCTCACCCAGGGAGATTTCTCACCCAGCTTCCCAACTCCACACGACGCCGATTAAGCATGTAGGCTTCGGAGCCACAGTCCTGGGTTCAAATCCCAGCTCTGCCACTTACGAGCTGCATGCCCCTGGACCTCGTTTCCTGGTCTGCAGAATGGAAGCAGTGACAGCAACTACCTGCTGGGATTAACAACACTGGGAAGATGAAACGAGGCAGCGTGTGGCACAGAGCAAGCCCACGATAGGGCCGGCGATTATGTTGTTTTTATCATTATCACCCCCTTCCTTGTTATGACCCAAGATAGCTCTGAAGTCAACATAAGCAGACCCAGCAGATTGAAGACAAAGGGTGAGAGCTACAGAGATGCCTGTTCCAAGAATCTGGCTGAGACCGGAAGAGAAGGAGCCAGTCAGCTGGAGACAGAAGAAGCTGGGATGGGTAGGGAGGGGCTGGGCAGAGGAGGAGGGGCCTGAGGGCCTGGGATCTGGATAAGAATGAGCATGGAGCCAAAGCGGGGGCTGCCTCATCCAAGACACGCCACAGACGGCATCTGAAGGATCCAGTGGGTGCTCTGGGATGCTCAGACACGCCTGTTGGAAGGTACCCAATTTGTAAGATGAGGGAGGCAGCAGAGGAGGGGAGAGGTGTCAGGTAGGCCTGATCAATCCTGGCTTCAGCCATTTAGGGGCCATGTTATGAAACTCCCTAAGCCTCAGTGGTACCATCTGTAAAATGGGGAGAACCCTAGAACCCACCTCAGGGTCATTGCAAGGATTGAATGAGACGTTGCGTGAGTCAGCACTCACTTAATGGAAGTTAATAGAATTAGAGTGAAGAGTCTCTGATTTTAAGATCCAGTGAACCCAAGGCTCCAGATTTTATGTTTCTACATGGCTCACGAGTTTAAGACTAAATCTTACTAGAATGTCGGCTCTGTGAGACAGGGATTTGGTCTGTTCTGTTCATGGTTTTAGTCCCAGTACCTGGCACCCGGGACTTGGGAAATATACGAGGGACTTCCCTGGTGGCGCAGTGGTTAAGAATCCGCCTGCCAATACAGGGGACACAGGTTCAATCCCTGGTCCGGGAAGATCCCACATGCTGTGGAGCAGCTAAGCCCGTGCGCTACAACTACTGAGCCCGCACGCCTAGAGCCCGTGCTTGGCAACAAGAGAATGAGAAGCCCGTGCACTGCAACGAAGACCCAACGCAGCCTAAATAAACAAATAATTTTTTTAAAAAAATAGGTGAGCAATGTGTGTTTGTGTGTGTGTGTGTGTGTGTGTGTGTGTGTGTGTTGAATGAATGAGTGAATAAATGAACAAATGGATTGGCAGGGCTGACCATTCTCTGGCCAGTTGCACAAACCAGAACAAAGGATGCCGTTCCTGACTTTTTCTCACCCCCATCCATCCATCCATCCATCCCGCCTCCTAAGGAACAGCCCTCCCATCAACCACCGAACCTCCTCCCTCGGAGCCGGACCCTCACTCACCTGGAAGGCTGCTGCAGCCTCCCTTGCCTATCCTCCTTTCCCATCTTAAAAATCTCATTTACCAACAGAAAAGTTCATTAGCCAAGTTGGGGGCATGCTGCCGCAGGACTGAGCCATTATCGGGCACAAAAGGAAGTCTTATCCCTGTCACTTAGAAAATTAACTCCAAGGAACTCAGGCACTGCAGGCCACGGCACACCCTCCTTCCCAAGAAGTCCTGGAGTGTGGCCAGGGGGTGGCGGCAGTGACCAGGGGTGGTCACTCACAGCCCCAGACCATGACGGAGCAGGAACCCCACCGCGGTCGGGTCATGCACTGACACCCTTCCCCGGCTCACCCCAGGACACTCTGAACATGAGGCCAGCTGCTCCCGTATCATTAAGCAGCTGGCACAGGGCCCTGGGAAACGTCTTAAATAGATGACCACTGGCTCTGATGACCACACTGGTCAGCAGAGCTGACCACGTTTCTGAGAGCAGCTGCCCTGAGCTCTACGAATCAGAATCTAGGGAGAGGTGAAAGGGCTTGTGGCCGGTGACTCCAAGGCAAGCTGTCCCTCCTCTGTGGTCTCTGCCACCCCCAACCTCCACCATGCATTTCATCCTCCTTAGACTGAAGGACCCAGGGGAACTAAAGGTCCCTGAAAACAAGCTGGGTTTCAATCCAGGCTTTGCCATGTAACACAGAAGTCAAGTCACCTGACCTCTGAGAGCCTCACTCTTCTCTGCTGTAAAATGGGCATGACAGTCCCACTTCCTGGCACTGGTTAAATGAGATACACATAAAGCATTTGACACAAGCCTGGACGTAGTGGGTCCTCAGTAAACAGTAGCAGTTACTATTATTACTGAAATAATATAATGAAGCCCCTTCGCTGACTTCGTGTATCCATTTGGAAAATGGTTCTATGGAATAGATGAGCGACTCCTGAGTTTCATGAGACTTCTCTCATTCTGGGTTTTCTGTTCCCTTTGGGATTCAAAGGGTTGAAGAATTTGATCAAGGTCACTTAGCTGGTAAGTGGTAGATGCAGGATGTGAGCCCAGTATTTCTGACCCCAAAGCTAAGCTCTTCTTACCATACCATGTGCTAAGGAGGGGCAGCTGTGCAGACATGTGAGCCTGCAGATGGATGGCTACACCTGGACACATTCGTTTGACCATGTTTTCCTTCTTACCAGTCATCAATTGCATGGGAGACTTCAACAACCTTGAGTTCACACTGGCCATATGCAGTGGGTGGAAAATCTGTCGTATTGGAGATCAGGAGACCCCGGGTCCAGGCACAGCTCTGCCACAACTCTCTGTGGCCCCTTAGCTGGGTCACACCCTCTCTCCGAGCCCCTTCACCATCTGTAAAGAGGAAGGAAGGTTTCTGACTCTAAACAATGTTCCAGCCCAATTCCTTCCAAGGGTCCTCCTCTAAGGCACCTGCTCTTAGGTTTGGAGGTGCCTGAAACTTCTTACCATGCATCTTGCACCCCGACACAGTGTCACCCCACGGAGGCTGAGCACACCTGAACCACCTGCGCTCCGTCTCCTCAGAAAGCAGCACAAAGGACTAAATGTAGACTTCAGGAATTCCCTGACTCCACATAAGGCAGTTTCGTGGGGATGAAAGATTCTGGAAACGGAAGATCTCCTTGGGATGTAAAATCCACAAGCTGGGGTACGTGATAACCACTGATCAGCAAAGAAGAATAACAATGATAGCACGAAGGCTTTTCTTCCCCTCGCTGTAAATGAAAGAGATGCACTGGGTGTCTAATTAGCAAAATATTAGATAATTGGTGTAATCTGGTACTATTCCTTTTTTGACAGCCTCTGCTGTGCTGTCCCATTTCAAGCTAGAGCTGCCGGTAATATCAGCTGATAATTGTAATAGTGAAAATGAAAAATCAAATCAGAGTCATTGGAGGCTCCCATTAAATTGATTTAAGGCTGGAAAAATTAATGGGATTCCCTTGCCTCCCCCGCTCTTCCCCCGCCTGATCTCTGCCTTGCTCTGCCCCAGAGCAGAACTGCCACATGAAGAGAGAGGTTGGGTGGGGGTCTGCCCCTCAGCCTGTGACCTGCTCCCACCCTGCAAAATGGTCAGAATCCACCTCCCCTGAAGGCAGTGGTGGGAGTCAGTAATGGAATAGGGTAAAGGGCCCAACGCCGGGGCCTGGACAGAGCAGGTATATCTTTCTTTTCCCATGAGGACCAAGCCTCTGAGACAGAACAACAAGTTTGATAATGCCAAGAAGCGGAGTCAGTTCAAGTGACAGAAATCACCTCAAACCAGCTTAGAGATAAAAGAACATTTATTGGCTCATGAAACTTGGAAGTCCAGAGGAAGGGCTGGTCCAATGATGTCACCACACCATCTTTTCTGTCCTCTCCCACGGCAGCTGGAATTGTTCTACAACGAGCTGGTGTGGCGATGGGGGTGGGGAACATGACTACAGACAACTTCTGGATTCATGTCGGTCCCAGTTTAGCAACCTCAGAAGAAAGAGCTTCTCTCACCCAGCATCAATATATAAAGCCCAGGGAAGGGCCCTGATTGGTTCATCTAGAGTCACGTGCCCATCTCTGAGCCAATCACTAAGGCCAGGTGGCTTAATATTATATTGACTAGGCCTGGGTCCCAACCCATTCCTGGGACTGAAGGAACAAGGTGTTAATAGGATTGGCACCCCCACCAGGAGAGCAGGCAAAGGGGCATCCCAAAAGGATGCCTTTACTACCAGAAGAGGAGGAGGCATGTGGTCACAGAAAATGAACCATCCCAAAGTTTAGCATCTTAGAACAACACCCTTCATGATGATGTCACGATTCTGTGGGTTGACTGGATTCAGTCTGGTGGCTCTTTTGCTTGATGTGACATCATCTGGATCTGTAGTCATCTGGGGACTTGACCAGGTGACAGTGTCCAAGACAGCTCACCTGAGTGCGTGGTGCCCAAGGCCAGGACTCTCTCTCAGGTCTTCTCTGTCTCTGTGGGTCTGCCCCAGTTGCCTCTCCAGCAGGGTAGCTGGACTTCCCATACGGCAGCTCAGGGCTCCCGAAAGCATGAAAGAAGAAGCTACCAGGCCCAGAAATGGCTTAGTGTCACGTCCATCATACTCCATTGTCAAGCAGAAAGACAGACTCAGATTCAAGAGGAAGGTAAGAAACTTCTCAGTGGGGACAGTTCCAAAGAATCTTCGGCATTTTGAACCCATCCTGGGAGGACTGAGCAAACAACGGCAGCAGGCATGCCCCCTCATGTCCGCTCAGCTGTGAATTAACTCCAGAAGCACTCATGGAGGCCCTGCTCAGTGCCAGGCCTTGTGCTAGGGTCTGGGCCTGAAGCTGGACCTCCCCACGACCCCCTCCCTTGTCAGGAGGAGGGTCCTATGACTGGGCTGTTGTGTATTTGTTGTCATGGGAGCCAAGCCATTCTGGAGGCACAGGTGCTCCTACAGGTCTTTCCCCATGAGGCAGTCCAGTGAAACATGGGAAAAGAAGAGGAGAAGGCCTTTCCCTGGGAAAGAGATGCTCAGGGGCTCCCAGGGGGACTCTTTGAGCTGTTAAAGGTGGGGTTTCTCACTCTCCCTCATCAGAGCAGAAAGGTTCTGGAACCAAATTGGCCTGTGTTTGAGTCCAGGGCCTCCAAAGACCAGCCTTGAACGGGTCCCTTTGGCTCTCTGCACCTCAGTTTCCTCATCTCTAAAATGGGGTTGACAATTACCCACCTCATTTAGCTCTAAGGAGAAAGTGGGCTCACATGTAGAAAAGCTAGAACAGTGTCTGACACACAGTAGATGCTCAATAATGAGGCCCTATTAGACAGGTTACCACCACTCCCCAATGTCTCAACCTGTTCCAAGGTCTGTGCTGTGTTCCAAGGACACCCTGCCCTGTGGTTTCATCTCAGCTGATTCAGCTTCTTCATACCCAGGCCCCCAGTCCTGAGCATGCCTGGAGGAGCTGGCCCCAGTGTCCTTCCCTGGTCTAACCATCCCCAGGAGAGCACTGGCCCCTCAGCTCCTCCACCCCTGCCTGTGGGGTTCAGGCCAGCTCAGAGGGGTCAGACCCAACATACTCATTTCATTTCACACACATTGAGTTTGGGCCTCTTGAACCTCATATCCAGAGAAACATGCAAATTGATGCAAATGATCCCTGATTTATGCAAAATAGCATGCAAATGTATGTCCCTGGATTTGCCAAAGAAAAAGGCCCGGTCACCTAATTTAGCAGAAATAACAGGGGGATAAAATTGTGTCTGTCAGTCAGAGTTAGGTTCAGGCTCAAAGAACTCTGGAGGCCTTCTGGAATGGAGCTGAGGGATCCCTAATCACCCTGGGCCACAGACCCTGACCACAACCCTTGGAACCAGGAGCCCCCAGCCCTGGGTTTGCCAACAGAGCCCAGCTTCACAGTGGTGCCCTGTTCCCCTGCAGCTGAGCTCCCAGGATCTCCCTTCCCTCCAGATGGAGCCCTGGAAGAGGATGCTCCCCAGCCCCACCTCCCTGCCCACATATACCCACAGGCTCACTACCTATCAGGCCCATTGTTAATATCATTCAATTAAAAAGAGCTACCACTGAGTGGGCAGGCCCTGTGCTGAGTACTTTCCACACACGGCTCCTTCACTCCTGACAGCAGCCCGGGATAAGGAACTGTTATCACCATCTTACAACAGGTGAAACTGAGACCAGCAAGTGGGAGGCCCCACATCTGTGAGACCCCCCCACAAAACCAGCATTCTCTCCCCTACACATTGGGTCTCCAAGGACCTTTTCTTTTCACACCTGTGTTGGCCTCGAGGCTAGGGGCTTAGCTCCAGGAGGGCAAGGACTGTATCTGCTCCGGAGCCCCGCCCAGAGCCTGGGGCACAGCAATGAATGAATCCCGCTCTGGGGTATCACTTGCTCAAACACAGGTATGTTTTCTGCAAACTTAAACTGCCTATTTTATGGACCCCTTAAACAGCTCACAATGTGATACCTATCAGGACAGTTTTCACTGCACTTTGCCCTTATTTTCCAAAAACACTTGGTGAGAGGAACCAGTTTCTCTGTGTCCTGAGGCAGCAGAACCAGTAAGACTTTCTGCACACACTGCTGAGTTCTCCGAGCTATGCCTCTCTAAAGGAGGTGCTAAGGGCTCACAACGTGCCTGGCACGTTTAGCGCTCTAAAGAGGGGCATCTCAGATACAGACGCCTGGCAGGGCTCCTGTGTGAGATGATAATAAGCCAGTTAATGAGGGCTCACCGTGGGCCAGGGGTTGCTCGGAGTATTTTACATGAATTAACTCATTTCATCCTCAAAACAGCTCATGCGATCAGTGCTGTCACTATCCCCACGTTCTAGAAGAGGAAACCGAAGCTAAAGGTCCGCGTTCTGTGGCTTGCACTGGCACCTGGGCCCCTGTTCTCACACCTCTGTCCTCAGGCAGCAGAGGGAGGGGGTGGGGCCGGGACAGGTGGTGAGGATAGGGTGGCAGGGAGTGCAGGGTTAAGGGTATGGGTATTAAGGCCACAGCCCTGGGGTACTCTTCTGTGCTGTGTGACCCTGGGCAAGTGACTTCACCTCTCTGAGCCTCAGTTTCCTCATCTGTAAAGTGGGGATAACAACAGAACCTCCTTGGGGGGTGGTTGTGCCGATTCCTTGTCATCAAGGTTATAACTCACTTAATACGGTGCCTGGACCCGGACGAGAGCTCAGCACCTCTGGATTACTATTGGGCAGGACTTGGGCTCACAGAGGTGGGCACCTGTGGGTCACATGCAAAGTGGTGACAGAGACAAAACTCAAACCCACATCTCCTGACTAAAGGCCCAGCACCCTCTCCACCACACAGCCTGCCCATCCTGGGGGAGAGAGCCTATAGTGGCCAGGCTTCTCAACAGGAAAGCTTTGTGGTTTCTGTTGATACGAAAAGATAACAAGAAATAGCTCAGGTAATTATTTTAATCTTCCTCAATTTACACATTCTCGCTATCTGCTATTTCCCCAGGAAAGTGTAAATGAGGAGTTGAGAGCAGTTCAGCAGCGCTGTAATTAGGTCTGTGTTGTGAAAAAGTTTCTGTTGTCTTTCTTGTTATCAGATCTCTTCACATTGAGGGTCCTGCCTCCCCTGTCAGACTGGAAGCTCACCAAGGGCAAGGGATTACCTCCCACTTCAGGCTGGGGGTCTCCACCATCCGATTGGAGAATCCTCCAAGGGAAGGGATAGCTCTCCCCCATCAGACTAGAGTCTCCTCCTGGGGAGAAACTGTATCTTCCCCATCAAACCGGCAGATCCCTGAGAGTTGGGCTGGGTCTCCCCCATCAAGTTTGGGGTTCCCTAGAACAGGCCCATGTCTCCCTGTTGCTAGTCGCAACTTCTCCATCAAACTAGGTGAGAAAGGCTGTGAGTCCTCCATCAGACTGGGAGCTCCCTGAGAACAAGGACCTCTCCCCCATCAGACTGGGAACATTCTCGTCTGGCTCTGTCTTGCCCATCAGACTGGTGGGGTCAGTGCTGTTAACATCCTCACATTCTGTGGCTGAAGCTGACTCCGTCCTCGTGTGGACCCCACCCACATGAACACACATGCACGTGCATGGCAGTCTAAAGAAAGCAGGATCACACCCACGAGAAAGCAGGTTTCAGAGGTTCTGTGACCTCTAAGGAATAATGGGGCAAGTTTACATGTGTGTGTACTGGACTTTCATAGGGTCACACAAAACATGTTGGTGTCAGGAGGGCTGGTTCCCCTCAGACAGGACAAAAAGGAGCCCCACATGGTTCTGGCCTCAGGGAGGGACAGCTGAGGTTACCCTGAGCTGAGCCTAGGATTTGGAAACAGGCCAGGAGAGCCTGGGCCAGAACACAGCCCCGACCCCTAGCCCAGCCCCAGTCCCTCCTGGAACCAGACCTCCCAGAATGGCAGGCCTCTGCCCCACCATCCTCGTCCCCCTCCCCGGGCTGTGTGCACTGTAGCTTACTGTGCCCTCTGAGCCTCTGTTTCTTCATCTCCCTCCCTTTCCAGTTAATTTTGGTTTTTCTGTTGTTGTTTTGTTTTAATATTTAGTTAGTTAGTTGCGCTGTGTCTTACCTGCAGCATGCAGGGTCTTCATTGCCATGTGCGGGATCTTTTTGTTGTGGCATGCGGGATCTAGTTCCCTGACCAGGGATCGAACCCAGGCCCCGTGCATTGGGAGTGCAGGGTCTTAACCACTGGACCACAAGGGAAGTCCCCTTTTCCAGTTAAGTTTGAAGATTCACTGAAATAATGCTTGTAGCAGTAGCAGCAGGACTAGAAGATGTAGTAATGATAGTAATAGCTAATACCTAACACCTACTAAGCGCTCACAGCCACCCTGCAAGGAAGGCATTAGTAACCCATTTATTCAGCTGAGGACGTGGAAGTACAGAAGCCTGTCCCTTGTCTAAGGCCGCATAGTAAATACATGATAGAGCCAAGATTCAAACGCAAATCTGCATCACTCCAAAGCCTGAATCTGCTGCACCACACCTCACTGCCTCCAGAAAGCCTCCCTCGATTGAATCTCCTTGGCACCAGTACCCTGCTTGCTGGACTGCATGTTCCATGAGAACAAGAACGGTTTCATATCCCCAGTGATTCTAGTGCAAAGTACCCAGTTGTATAGCAAGGTGATGTGTTTGAGATATAAGCCCGAGGTTTATTTTCATCCCCTATAAATCTTGATGAGTCAACATCTCCCTGGCCCCCACCCCACTAAAACAATGCCAGATAGCGTGTGTGTGTGTGTGTGTGTGTGTGTGTGTGTGTGTGTGTGTGTGTATGTTGCAAGGGAGGAGAGAGAAGTTGTTATGGGCTGAATGTGGGTCCCAACCACCAATGTGATGATATTTGGAAGTGGGGCCTGTGGGAGGTGATTAGGTCATGAGGGTGGAGCCCTCATGAATGGGATTAGTGCCCTTATAATAAGTGGAAGAGACACCACCAGAGCATCTTCTCTCCATCACATGATGATACAGCAAGAAAGCAGCCTGCAAGCCAGGAAAAGAGCTCTTACCAGACACTGAATCATCCAGCACCTTGATCTGGGACTTCCCAGCCTCCAGGACTGAGAAAGAAATTGTTAAAGTCACCCAATGATGGTCTTTTGTTACAGCAGCCCAAGCTGACTAAGACATAGGGGATGAAACCTAAAAGAAACAACCAGCTTTGAGTTCCAAATTAGATATTTTTGTGTCCATAGCAAGACTATCTTTTTGGGCTTCCCTGGTGGTACAGTGGTTGAGAGTCTGCCTGCTGATGCAGGGGACACCGGTTCATGCCCCGGTCTGGGAATATCCCACATGCCGCGGAGCGGCTGGGCCCGTGAGCCATGGCCGCTGAGCCTGCACGTCCAGAGCCTGTGCTCTGCAATGGGAGAGGCCACAACAGTGAGAGGCCTGTGTACCACAAAAAAAAAAAAAAAAAAAACAAAGACTATCTTTTTGAAAACCTGGCTTTGTTGGGGAAGAAAACATTTAAAAATTATAAAAGCCACAGCCAGCTCTCCTGGGCACTCACTACAGCAGTCCGTGCTCTACTGGGGGCACAGGGGTTGCTCGGCCCGAGGCCATCTCTCTGGCTACAGTGAAGCAGGCTGGAGGGCTGGATGAATGGCTCTGGGAGCAGCCTCAGCCAGGGACCCTACTGACAAGAGGTGGGGATATATGCCCAGTGTCCTCACCCTGAAGCTGGGGAATTCTGAGGCTCTGCATGTCTCCCGAGCTCCCCAGCATGGGTCACCTGCTCAGTTAACACACACTGCTCTGGCTTCTGTCCCATCCCGGTCTCACGTCCCATCCCAGTGTCCCCAGTTTGAATGAAAATCCTTGTCTCAGGATCTGCTTCTGGGGAAACCCAGGCCAAGTCACTTCCTTCGATGAAGCAAGAGCAAAGCTTGAGCCCAGAGACCCCCACAGGCCACAGAGCAGCTCTTCCCAGGCCAGAAATCCCATTTTAATCAGCAAGTTGGAAATGGGGGAGACTGGAGGAGACAAGCCTGAGGGTAGACACGATGTGGGCTCCCGCGGAGGGAAGCACACGCCCAGCCCACACCCTGGGCCTCACAAGTCCAGGAGAAAGTCAGGAAGATGAAGGGAGACAGAGCCGTGGGCAGGGATCTGTGTCCCTCTCATGCCCACCAGGGTGGGAGAGGGATGGGGACAGCAGGGAAGAGGACGGTCTGGGCCGGCAGGTCTGCGATGGCCCAAGTGGTGAGTGTCCTTGTGTGCAGGGAAGGACAGCAGGAGGGAGAGAGCAGGCTGGGGCACCCATGGGTGGGCGGCGAGCAGCCTGCCATCAGCCTGAGATCCCCCATCAGCAGCCGCACAGAACCCCAGCTGGGAGACGGGTCCAGGTCACAGCTGCCTCCTGATGAGGGTCTCATCTGGAGGCTGTATCTGCTCATCGGGGGTAAAGAAAAGAGTGGTTTTCCCTCAGGCAAGGGCAAGGGGCTAAGGCACATGGTCTGATATGCTCTGGGTCCTCAGAGCTATGGCATCCACACCTGTCACTCCCTCCATCCCAACCACAGGGGCCCCAAGGACCACCCAGGTTGCCTCAGCCTCAGAGCCTCACCCCGGACCCTGCTCCCTGGGCTCTTCGCCCAGACCAATCAGTTCTTCGCCTCCTATTCGACCTTGAACCCCCTTCCATCAGGCCATTCTCCACCACTCTGCCCGAATTCTTCTTGTCAAGGTCACCAATGGCCTCCACGTGGCTAAACTGAAGGTCAGTTCTCAGGCCCTGTCTTACCCTCTCCACAGCATTGGACGTGGAAGATGGTTCCCTCTTCCTTCCAACCCGCTCACGTGGCTTCCAGGACGTCTCGCCTTCTTGGTTTTCCCAAGAAGGAAAGGATGGTCTGGGCCGGGCCTTCTCAGGCTCCCTGGGTGTTGCGTTCATCTCCCAGACCTCCCAACACCCGCCTTCCCTGTGCTGTTCTCACGTCTCCTCCATCTCCTCTGCTCCCCTGAGATACAGCCAGGCTCACACCTGCCTCTAGCCTGGACCTCTCCCTGGACAGCTCCAAACGCACAGAGCCACCGCGCCCCCTGCTTCTCCACTCCGATGTCCAAAGGCAACTCAACGGTAACAAGCCCCAAACCCAACTCCTGGTCTCCCCCTAGAAAACCAGCCATTCCGCAGCTATCTCCAACCCCCGCCCCCACCTCAGTAAATGGCAGCTGCGTCCTTCCGGTTGCTCGGGCCAGACACCTTGGGGTCATCCCTCACTCCCCTTTCCCTCCCAGCCTACCCATCAGCTAATCCTGTGGACTCCAGCATCAGAACCCATCCACAATGACTGGCGCCCTTCACCTCCACCACGCCCACGGTGGTCACCTCTACCACGCCCACGGTGGTCCCGGCCTCCAGCATCTTGCACCTGGATTACAACAGGTGGTCTCCTGACCTCCGCACTTCTACACCTGCCCCCATGCAGTCTCCTCATCTTAGCAGCCAAGAGTGATTGTTAGAAAGCCAGAGACAGATGGCATCATTCCTCGGCTTGAAACCCTCCGATGACCCCCCATGTCACCAAGGAAAAGGCAAGGTCCCTCCACAAACTGACCTAGTAATGCAGGACCAGCTCCTACGGCCCCCCTCCCTCCGTTCCAGCTGCCCTCCTGCCTCGGCGCTTTGCACTTGCTGTTCCCTCCGCCCAAAATGTTCTAGGGCCTCATGTCTGCTCCTCCTTCGGCTCTTTGCTCAAACGTCACATCGTCAGTGAGGCTTCCCCAACCACCCGGTTTAACATCAGAGCCCCCTCTCTAGTACTTTCTAACCCCCTTCTCTGTGTCATTCCTTTCCAGAGCACAGACGCCATCTGACACACTTTACTTATTTATCTTCTGTTCCCTCTGCAACCCCCGTAGAATGGGGGGCAGGTGCGTACCGGGTGTCTGGTTCACCAGTCTACCCAGTGCCCATCTGGATCCGGGTCCTGGCCCATAGTAGGCTTTCAATAAACCCTGAATGAATGGTACCCAGCTCCCATGGCAGGAACTGTTTACCATCCCCTCCCTGAGACACAGAGAGGTTAAGGTGCTTGCCTGATGTCACACAGCTAGTAAGTGGGTAAAGCACAGTTGGAACTCTGCCTCCCAAGTTTTGCTCTTGGGGGCAGAGTCACCTGGTGGCTAAGAGTCTGGCTCTGGCAGCAGACAGACCTACCTCAGTCTTGGCCTTGACACTTTTCAGGAAGCTGCTTAACTTCCCTGAGCCTCAGATCCCTTACCTGCAAAATGAGGCAAACAGAGCAGCTACTCAGGGCTCGGCTATGAGGATGAAATGGGCTGGCGCACCCAGAGCACTTGTGGTTATTATTACTCTGATGAATATCTAAAGTGAGGGCCTCTCCTCTCCTATGCGAGGCACATCCTCCACTCGCCTCGGAGCCGTTTCCGATGCCCCCCGACCCTCCCTCACTCTGTTGTCAGAGACTCGAGAGAGGAACTGTTGACTGATATGATAATTTCACTACAGTAGCAGAGTCATTCAGTTGCTCAGTGACAGATTTCACGGGCCCCATCACATCTCCCGGGTCCTCTTCAGCTGAGCGATCTGCAGGGCTAGGGCCTAACAGACCCACAAAGCTCTCAGACACTAACTCCTGCACAAAAGGGGGGGACTTCTTAATATGAACAGCCTGCCTCAAATCGTTTGGAACAAGGCAGGCTACGACGACATAAGCAATCATCGCAGAGCCGCTGCTGGAGGACCGTTCTGGTGCTTTCCATGGACCTGTTAACACTTGTCCTCGGTAATTCTTCAAGGCATCATCGTCCCCATGTTAGAGGCGAGGAAACCGAGGCCTGGGGGTGAAGGGATGCCCTGGAAGACACAAGGCAGGGCTGTGGCAGAGCTGGACGTGAATGCAGGCCTGCCGGATCCTAGACTCCAGGCTTGTCTGTTGTCCCAAGCGGCCTCTACCTATCAGTCGCTGTCCCAGGAAAAGTCCCGTCCAGCTCCTCCGGGGAGCCCCACCCAGGCAGTGCACTCAGTAATTAACTTGAGCAATGAAAATGAAGACATGTTCTTTTTTTTTTTTTTTTTTTTTTTTTTTGCAGTATGCGGGCCTCTCACTGTTGTGGCCTCTCCCGCTGCGGAGCACGGGCTCCGGACGCGCAGGCTCAGCGGCCATGGCTCACGGGCCGAGCCACCCCGCGGCATGTGGGATCTTCCCGGACCGGGGCACGAACCTGTGTCCCCTGCATCGGCAGGCGGACTCTCAACCACTGCGCCACCAGGGAAGCCCAAGACATGTTCTTTATCCCATTTGTACTTAGAAAGGACCCTCCTCTCCCATTGGAGGTAACAAGCCTCCCTTTGATACAAAATGGGAAACTGAGGCCCAGAGAAGATGGGTTCATCTGGAGTGGATGTAGTTGGCCAGTGTCCAGGGCCAGGGTTCCTCCAGACACAGCTTCCCCCTCCTCCTCCTGGGCAACCATGCTGGAACACTCACCCGCACCCCACCCCCCGCCAGGAATAAGCCAACCTGTGCACAGGCTTTTCTCTCCACAAGGCCTTTCCCCTTCCCTGCAGCACCCTTGACCTCCCCCAGCCCTCGCCCACTGGCTCATGCCTGCCCTACCCGCTAAGCATGTACTTCCTGAGGACAAGGGACAGAGCTGGCTGTGGCTTTGCTCGCCTCCGTGGCCCCAGCAACTAGCATGGTGCCTTAGTCCAGCGGGGCTCAAGGGGCGTGTGAAAAGAGCGAACAAGGAAGTGACTCCTCCAGTGCACGAGGTCCCATCAGGTAGTCGGAACACAGCTGAAATGTCCCCTCCTTGGCGGCTCTTCCCCTGGGTTCGCGGAGCTTCCCATGGAATCGCATCGAGCCGTGAGGCCGGGTCTCATTTCGAGGTTTGCCTCCCGCCTCGGCTTCCCTCCTCCCTGTATCCCAGTGTGGCCACTGTTACGTGTGGAAGGGAGGACAGGTGGGTGGGTGGGTGGCGGGCAAACAGACACGCCGACAGATGACAGAGAGGTGGATGGATGGGTGGGAACACTTCCCTTCTGGGTGGTGGGTTTGGGTTTTGGTGTTTTTTCTATAGGCAGCTCCAGAAACTTAAGGATGGAGATTGAGCCAGGTCCCCACCTGCCAATCCCACCCCACAGCCTAGGCTCTGCTCCCAGCCCCTGGAACTCACCCCATCCTCCCTCAGACCCAGGGACCTCAGCCCCCTCCCTCGTGGCTCTGTTGCCCTTACCAACAGCCCCAGACCCTCACCCTCCACACAGTGAAGCCCTTCAGTTTCTTTTCCTCCCAGGTTTGCCAGATGGATGCCAAGGCCTGTGCCTCCACACCGTTCCAGAGCTGGGGCCCAGCCTTCTCTTCCAAAAACTTTCAGAAAAGAAACTCCCAAGAGCCCCTCCCCGAGCAGAAGAGAACTTTCTGGGGTGATGGAAACAGTGGTACCTGTGCTGTTCAACGCGGTTGGCACTCACCACCTGGGCACCTTGAGCCACACTAGAAATGGGGCTAATGGGACTAAACAGTTGAATCTGTGATTTTATTTCACTTTAATTAATTAAAAAATTAAACAGCTACATGTGACCAACGGCGACTGCACCGGACAGCACAGTTCTAGGGCCTGTTCTCGCGGTGCCTGGCCTGGATCCTTCCTGCTGGCTCCAGAACAACCCCTATCCAGTGACAGCTGCTCTGTCTCTTCGCCCATCACATCTCGAAACAACAAAACAAAACAAAAAAACAACCCTCAATCCAAGTACTGATGTTATTCTTGCCTTTTATTCCAGCATCTCCCAGAGCTCCAATATGTACAGACTTTATACACATATAATATACACCATATATACGTATTTATATATATTCACACACCAGCCCACACACTCTCATACACTCACACACACGCACCCTTCCAGGAAGGGTGCGTGGCCGCCCCTGAGCCCCGCTCGGGCCTGGACAAGAGGCACTGGGCTTGCCAGGCAATTGTGAG
Source organism: Phocoena sinus (assembly GCF_008692025.1). Classification (NCBI taxonomy): domain Eukaryota; kingdom Metazoa; phylum Chordata; class Mammalia; order Artiodactyla; family Phocoenidae; genus Phocoena; species Phocoena sinus. The sequence goes on along the minus strand of NC_045763.1, from coordinate 13,407,889 downwards.
GTTTTGTGTTTTTTGCTTTTAAAAAGAAGGCCATCTTCTCCAGAGGTGTCCTCCCTCTCCCCAAACCCAAACCACTCTCCTAAACACTCTGAATTTTTTCTTGTTTTTCTTAAAAAGGAAGAGGTTTTCCTCTGCCCTGCTCAGGTAGTTACCAGAGTTCCAGGCCCGTCCGCAAGGCGCCATGCAGGTCCCTGGAAGGCATTGCCACCCAGTGCTCCCTGGGGACCCTGGACCGCTGGGAGGGTCCACAGCAGGCCGAGAGCCTGGCTTGGCTGCGGCCAGGCCTGCAGCTGCGCGGCCTGAGTGGGGGCTATAGCGTCAAGGGCACCTGCCAGATGAGGAGGGCGCTGTCCGTCTCCCCACACAGGGCTGGTTTCCCACTGCCGCCCGGGGCGCCGCCGAAGTTGCGGTAGCCCTGCCCTCCGGAGATGATAGCCACCGAGCAGATCTCCTTGCGGTGGGCGTCACGGGCACAGGGCCGGCTGCGCACCCAGACGTCGGGGTCATCAGCCATTTCGTAGATGGAGCCGTCCTCCTCACTGTGCTCCAGGGCTGAGCCGTCCGTGGGCTCCGGATCCCGCACAGAGAGCAGCGGGCCCGGGAGGTGGGCGGTAGAACGCAGTCGGTACTGCAAAAGGATGCCCTTCTTGCGGGTCAGCTCTCGGCCCACGTGGCTCGCAGGCACGGGTGCTGGCTCATGAGCCTGACTGTCTGGCTTGTCCTCCTCGGCTTGTGGCCCCTCGGCCTCCTCCTGGTCACTCCGCAGGATATCGGGGGCCAAGATGCTGGAGGCCACGGCCAAAAAGGCTACAGGTCCACAGTGACCGTTGAGCGAGACCATGCCTTTCCCTGCAGGAAGAGGGCAGAGAGAAGGGGCCCAAAGGCCCAGAGTTTTAAAGACCCAATAGGTCTCTTGGAGAATTTCTGGGTTTTGTTTTTGTTTTTTTGGGTTTTTTTTGGTTACTGCAATCTACATTGTTATCTTCCCAGAAGGCCATGGGTCTGGGGGAGGGCTCTCAATGCTCCAGGGTTACTTTCTTTGGAGAACTGGAGCAGGGGAACACGAATGACTTTATAAACCACATGGGGAACCTCGGTGTGAAAGCACCCGCAGCTCCCTGCCTGAGCCATCCTCACATCTCTGTGCTTTTGCCCAAGCCATTGCCTCTGCCTAGAGAGCCTTTCCCATCCACCTAACTCTACAGCTCAGCCTTGAAGCCCAGCTCAGCTCCTCCACAGGGCACCCTTCTTGCCTTCAGCCATGAAGAAATGATCACTCCTGTCTCTATGCCCTGCAGACTCCAGGACACCTGCCATCATAGCACCTGCTACCCTGACTACAAGCTGCCCCTACCAGACTCTCAGCATTTGGGGGCAGGGTCTCTGTCCAATGCATCCCTGCAACCCCAGGACCAAATTGACCTATGTGATAAAATCATGAAAATGGGAAATCTTACAATTTAGGAAGAGAGTCTTCTTTGGCAGAGAGGTTTGAGCTCCACCTGGGGCTGGTCTCCCTCAGGACTTCTCCCTCCCACTGCACTCAGCCCCGCCCTCCGGCAGCAGCTGAAAGAGGCCACTTCGTCATCACCCTCAGGACAGAGGCAGAGAGGGGCCCAGAGCTCTGGGGTCTTCCCTGATCCTGGACCCCAGTGCCACAGTCAGGGTAGCCCTCCCTCTAATCCATGCAAACACAGCTGCACATGGATCCCCAGCCCCAGGAGCCCTCAGATTTCTACCACTGGAGCCTGGACACTTTGAAGCTGCTGTGGGGAGGGGGCAGAAGGGGCCCAGCAGATCCTCTACCATTAGTCAGTTGTCTCAGCCAATCCCCAGACCATCTGGCCAATATGCCTACTGTGTCCATTGCTAGGTTAGGTAACTGAGACTCAGAAAGAAGACTCAGGAGACTGCAAGGCCAAGGTGATTTAAATCCACTGAGCCACAGTGCCACCTGCGATGACAGAGGACGTTAGAGAATGGACCCCCACCCCCATATCAGAAGAGAGCGCAAACACCTGGGCACAAGATCCACCCTTCCCTGGCCGTAGGTAGCTGACTCCCCGGGCCCTGTGGGACTGGCTCCCAGAGCCTCACCTGTGATCTTAGGGATGCCTTCCAGCCGCGGCACAGGCAGCAGGACAATGACACCCTGGTCAGTGCCCACCCAGAGCAGACCCTGGCAGATGAGGAGGCTGGTGACACACAGGTGCTTCTGGCCTGCAGAGGGAGAAGTCAGCATGAGCGGTACATCCTCTTGGGGGGGGAGGGCAGTGGATGGGCGCCACGGCAGGTGAGAAAATGGCACAGTCTGGGCTCCTCTCCTGAGATAAGCAAGAAGCTAGACAGGGTTGTGATTAAGATCTGGGGCTTGGGAGGCTAACCCGGCTGGGGTCTGGCCCCTGGGTCCCCCAGCTGAGGGCTCCCCCGACGCAGCCTCAGTTTCCTCCTCTGTAAAGCGGGGCTGCCTTGAGGATGCTATGAGGGAAGGCCACGGTACCGGCCCATGTGAGCATGGCTGGCTTGTCTTGGCACAAGGTGTGCACTAAGGGCCGCCCGTGCCAGGGACACAGCTGGCCAGCTGGGGCGTGAAGGGAGGCCTGGGAAAGTGGGGGTTTGAGGGTGAAGCAGATGGTGCAGATGGGATGCGTGGGGAGGGGTTCAGGTGAGTTGGCAGTCTGTTGCAGCCCCTTGGTTTCCAGCCCGGGCTTAACATCTTGCCCACACGGGCCCTTCCTTTGGCGAGGGCAGTGTGCCCTGCAGCCCCTGGTCCCAACAGTGAAACGGGCACTCAGTGTCAGGCGCTAGCATGTTTCTGACGCCAGTCCAGATCAGTTCTCATCCGGCTATCCCCGGGGCTGTCTCCTCCTTTTAGTGAGAACAGCAATAGCAGGGAAGGCGGGTCCCCCTGCTCTTCACAGGGAGGAAGCACAGTACGGGCTGCACAGCATGGTGTCTGCGAGCACAGCTGCGGGGCCAGGCGCTGGGTTCAAACCCCAGCTCTGCTACTTCCTGGCTCCATGTCCCGGGGCCAGAAACAAAACCTGTCTGTGGCATGGTTCCCTCGCTTGCAAAAGGCGACAATGATGATATTTCAAAGCCTTGTCCTGAGGAGTAAATGAGCCAATGATTGTAAATCACATAATCCAGTGGCTGGTACATGGCACTCACAGGTAGGGGCCGTCTGCCATCCTCGCTGCTGTTCCATTGCTAACAATTCCGGTCAACGGGAATGGGCATGAAGGAGGGGCTGGGAGCCCGCTCCTGCCCCTCCAAAGGGCCGTCTCACTTCTGGCCTGAATCCTTCTGCCCAAGGACAGGATTATTCTCTCCTCAAATTCAAAGTCATGCCATGACGTGAAGTGATGCTTAGAACAGGGGGTTCTCAAGCTGGGCATGCATCAGCACCACCAGGAGGGCTGATAACTGAGGGGCAAACCCCAGAGGTGAGCCCCCAAACTGCATTTCCAGCAAGTTCCCAGGTGATACCGATGCTGCTGGGCCCGGGACCACACTTTGAGAAATACTGCTTTGCAGTTTCCAAAGCACTTCGTATACCTGCCCTAGCCTGACATCAGCCTTGCAACAGCCGAGAGGTACGCAAGACCCGGATGCCGTGCTCATTTTCCAGACAAGGATATTAAGGTCCAAAGAGGTCACCCAGCTGGTGAGTGCAGGGTGGGGAGTGGGGAGGAGCAGAGCTCAGGCCTCTGCCGCTTCTCACAGCCTGATGCTTTCACTGCCTCTCTACTCGAGCAAATTACTTGAGTTCCATACCTGTAGGTGTATGGGCTTCCTCTGCAGAGCAGGGTCTCAGAGCAGAATGGTGTGGCTCCATGGTCACCTCAGAAGGAAGGTTACTGTCTTGGGGTTCACACAGCATTTCCTAACACACTGGTCTATACCATCACCCGTCCATTCACTCGGCCCCCCAGCACATCCCCAGGACCTACTGTGTGCAGGACGCTGCACTTGGTGCTGGAGGCACAGGGGGAACCACGCACACAAAGTTCTGCTCCTAAGGAGCAAACGTTCTAGAACTTTCTACAATAATGGAAAGGCTCTCTACCACACTGTCCAGTTCGGTAACCATTAGCCACATATGGCTACTGACACTTGAAATGTGGCTATTGGGACTGACGGGCTGAGTTTGTAATTTCTTTTAATTTTAATTTTAATGGTAGCTACTGTACTGATGCAGCCCTGGGAGGGGAAAGAGGAAAAGAAAACAGAAACAAGGAATATAGCTACCAGGCAGAGGAGTGAAACGGGGCAGTGAGGCAGAGAGCGGGTGGGAGGATGCCAGGGTTTTGTGCCTTACTCTGTTTCCTGGGGGGATGGGGAGGCTGCATCCAATGACAAGGAGGCGGCAGCCAAGCCAAGGCCCAAGCGAAAGCCCTGGAGGCGGCACGTGCAAAGGCCCTGTGACAAGATGAGCTCGCAGTCTGTGGAGGACTGAGCCAGTGCAGCTTGGGGATGAGGGCTCTGCGAGACAACGAGGGGAGGGTCAGAAGAGTGGATGGGCCAGGGCTAGGGCTTTGACTGTTCATTCCGAGCGTGATGAGGTGCCACTGGCAGGTCTAAGCAGGGGGGTGATGCACCTGGATTTTAGAGGAGCATGTTAGCTGCAATGAGACGGAGGACTGGGGTGATGGGGGGAGCAAGGAGACCAGCAAGGCAGGGATGGTGGCATCTGAGACACGGTGGTGGCAGGGAGATGGTGAGAAACCAACAGGTTAGAGACAGACCTGCTGACAGACTGACGGGGAGGGGGGAGGGGAGAGGAATCAAGGACAGTTCAGAGTTTTTTGTCTCAAGCAGCTGGGTGCATGGCAGTGCTGTGGACCGAGACCAAGGAGGAGCAGGCTTGGAGCAGGAGTCCAAGTTCAATACCGGATGTCATTTGAGACGCACATTAGATACCCAAGTGGAGCTGTCATCAGGCAGCGGGATATAGGAGTCTGGCGACATGATGCAAACTCAGCGAGTCTTATTCATAGTGTTGATTCAATGTGGAAATGGAAGCCACAGTGGGAAAAAAGCCAGTTTGTCAGGGGCTATTTCACAAACAGTATCTGGGTTTGGGGGAGCTGGGACTCTTCCCCACATCCTCATCAATTCAGAGAGTGTAGGCTCCCAACCACTAGGACAGCCTCAGAGGACAGTCCAGCCGTGGGTGATTCTAGCCCTCGTGAAATCAGAAAGTGCAGGAGGCTCTCACGTCACCACCTATCTTCTCTTCTTGGCTCTGCTCAAGGTCTGTAATTCCTCTATTTCTCCCTTTGCTCATTTACTGTTTGCCTTCCCAAATGTAAGCTTCCTGAGGGCAGCAGCTTATCTGTGTCTCAAAGTTGATTCCCCAGCTCCTGGCCGAATACCCTGGTTCACGGTAGACACTCGAAAAGGACCTGTGAGTTCAGATCTAGAGAACAAACTAGTGGTTTCCAGTAAGGAGAGGGACCGGGGGTGGGGCAGGACAGAGGAAGGGGATTAGAAGGTACTAGCTACCAGATATAAAATAAATATGCTACAAGGATCTATCGTACGACACACGGAATATAGCCAATATGTCATAGCAACTATAAATGGGGTATAACCTTTAAAAATTGTGAATCACTGTTGTACACCGGAAACTTATATTGTAAATCAACTGTACCTCAATAAATATTTTTTAAAAGGACCTGTGAGTAAATGAGTGAATGAGAGAATGAATGAATGAAAGCAGAGAAGTGAGTAAGGACACAGGTGTTGCTGTCACTTACCAGCTGCGTGAATCAACAAGCCACTGTCTCTCGTTGTTCAATGAGTATTACAAATGTCCCTTGCTCGATTTTATGATTATTAGCAATATTATATATGTATATATACACAGGGAGTATGTATATAAATATATATGTCTATACACACACTATAATATATACACACAGTGGAGCACAGCTCTTGGCCCATAATATATAATCAAAAAATGGAGGCTATTAGGACAATATTTGTGATTATTAAAAGGACCTAGTCTCTTGGGATCAGCTCCATCAGAGCCAGAAACCCACAAAAATAATAAAAGCCAAGAGAAGGAGCAGTGGCAAATGTTCCATCTCACACGCCTCCCCTCCTTTTCCAGGGCCCCTGAGGCCTCAGGACCAGCAGGAGACCATTTCCTGATGCCCCTGCCTCCCCTCGGCCCCCACCGGACTGCAGAAACCTGGCAAACAAAAGGAAGGCAGCGAGAAACCAAATGAGATGGCAGAATGGAGAAATGACTTCATCTGCAGACCTCATGCCGAGGCCCTTCCTCCTCCCACTCTGCCTCGAGGAAAAGAACAAGGCCCTTCACAAACAGAACGAAAGGAAAAAAGAAAGTCTAATGGTGGATAAATATTTTATCACAGAGACTTAATGCAGCAGCGTTCAACTCACCCAAGCCATCTATCTGGAGATATACAACTTTAAAAAGCTCAGGCTCTCAGAGAACATTTTATTAATGATCTGTCTAGTTAAGAGGAGGAGGGAGTTTAGGTTCAAAAATGCATTAATTCCAGTTGGGGACGCGAGTGGAGGAAAGGGGTCGGGGAAAGGAAGCGTGATGAATTTTTAACATGCCCTTAAAACATATCCGCACTTAGAGGAGGAACAAATTTATCAGTAATTACACAATTATTTCATTTGGTGGGATGGGGGAAGAAAAAATACCTAAAAGCCTTTTAAAAATATCTCTAATAAAGAATTTAAGAATCCTGCTCTTTTCTTCTGCCGGGGCACAGTGTAGGGTGGATTTGATGCCCCCCTCCACCCGGGGCTGGCTCCTCTTGGGCTCACGGTGTCCCGGCCAGCAGGGGCCCGGGCTCCCCAGTGTTAGGAAAGGTCAGGCCTGGGGGAAGGAGGCCCAGGACAGTAACTCCTCGGGACCTTTGGGAAGCCCTGAACGCAGGAAGCTCAGCCTCCACTCTGACGTGTCCAGGGCCCAGCTCCGGGAGGTCGGGCAAGCAGACAGGTGGCTTCTGTCTGTGCCGACGTGGTGGGAGGGGCCCTGACTGGAGGGTTGGGGGGTGATGCACGGCCGAAGGGGACCAGTGCAATGAGGGGCAGGGACTGCCATGAAGATAATGATGGTGGACGATACCATCACGCACTGGAGCCGGGGACCGTGGGGCGCTGTCCTCACCACCTCAGGTAAGGCCCACACCTGCCCTGAAAGGCAGGGACGAAAGGTGGGAGAGGCTCCCCACTTGCTTCCGGTCACAGAGCTGGAAGGCGGCAGAGCCAGGATCCCAGCAGGGCCTGTCTAACTCCGGGCTCTGGTCTGCCCTACGAGCTCCGAATCAGATCTCCGGCCCTCGCTGTACAGATGGGGAAACGGAGGCCCGGGAAGGGGGAGGCCGCCCAGTGAGAGAGCTGTGATTCGGGTCCTGGCTCTGGCCCCTCAGCGGAGTGACCTGAGGCCAGTTATTTAACCTCCTGGGCCTCCGTTTACCTGCTCATGAAAGCCAATGTCCTTTCTTCTTTAAGGGTAACTGCAAAGAACAAGTCAAGACAGTGGACGTGAAAATGCATCTTAAACCCACAGTGGGGTCGGAGTTGTGCAGCGGGAGCCTGCTGGGTTTCCACCTGCAGTGGCTCTGTCCACAAAGCCTGCCTCTGACTGCGTGATCAACTTGATTCTTTCTCTACTCTCCACCATTCCCACAGATAGACTGAGAAGATGCAAAAGGCCCATAAGATTATCTATTTCTTCCACTGTTCCACTAGCTTGAAATAACTTAGCTATCGGCATAAATGTGGAAATATTTCTGTGATACTGAGAAACTTTTATTGTAGTTAAAATAGATTTACCTCATATATAAATACTATGAAAGACAATGAAACTAAAGCTAAAAAAAGGAAGGAAGGGAGTGAGGGAGAGAAGGAGCGAGGAAGGACCCATAACATAGGTCTCCCAAGCCCCTACCCCAGACCCCAGGAGCAGGTTAGGAAGCCGTTTATTCTCCTCATGGATGCCCCAGACCTAGGCAAGGCGTTTTCCCATGCCTGACGCCATTTATCCTGAGCCAGGAACCACTCTCCATCCCACAGAGGGACCAGAGGCTCCAGGAAGCAAAGAGACCTGCCAAGACCCGACAGTGGCCAAGCCAGGACTCTGGCCACCTCTGAAAACATCTCTTCCCCCGTTACGCCCAGCGGGACTCTGAACTGAGTCCGACCTCATGTGACTCCCTGTCCTGCCTCTGGCCACTTTACCCTGATGAACAAACCTCAGTTTCTGCATCTGTAAAACGGGGACAGTGAGCTCCTGTACGTAAAGCCCTTGGGACCTAGCTCACTGTAGGGCTCCTGGCAGGCTGGCAGCCACGAGGTACTATTGCTGTTGTTGTTGATCTTGTTGTTAGTAACCAGCCCCCACTCCACCCCCCTTGGCCGCTTCCAGCCTCTGCCATGGCCCATCTGCCAAGCCCCTCTCACAATCAGCTCCAGGTTCAGCCTGCCACGCCTCTCTGTTTCCCTGGCCCTGGGGCCCTTCGGTGCCCCCAGCTGCTGCACCCAGCCCAGTCGGCTGAGCTTGAACAGGACAGTCCCCACACCCTCCCAGACCAGCCCCGGGTCAGGGCAAGCCCTGAGGGCTGCTCTAAAGCCCACCGGGGGTAGGGATGGACCCTGAGCACATGTCTGCCCTGGCTCCCAGCACAGCCCACAGGGATCTGGGCGGCAACTGGGGCAGCAGACAGTATGGGAGATGCCTGGAGCCGATTCTACGGACGCCTCAGCAGATGCCGGGTGGCAGCGGGGGTGCTAGGTGAGCTCAGATCTTAATCCTCTCCGTGGGTCTCACAAACAGCTCTGCAGGAGGAAGCACGGGCCCCAAGGGGATGATGTCCAAGGTCTTCACCCTCCCCTTGCCCCAAACCTGAAGGCAAACTGAGGGGGACAATTGCCTTTCTTTAAAAACCTCTAAGGAGGGCTTCCCTGGTGGCGCAGTGGTTGAGAGTCCGCCTGCCAATGCAGGGGACACGGATATGTGCCCCGGTCCAGGAAGATACCATGAGCCACGGAGTGGATGGGCCCGTGAGCCGTGGCCGCTGAGCCTGCGCGTCCGGAGCCTGTGCTCCGCAGCGGGAGAGGCCACAGCGGTGACAGGCCCGTGTACCTCAAAAAATAATAATAAAAAAAATAAAAATAGAAACCTCTAAGGAAAGAGACCCTTAGTTGACCTTCTCTCTTTCCCTTTGCCTTATTCTGAAGGTGATTTGAGGCAGAACTGGGTTTTTGGTCAACCTGAGGAGCGGGAGGTATAGATGAGCCTGGCTTCCTGCCCAGCGTGGCTTTTTAGCGGCCGCCTGACTTGGGGGAGTCCCCTGAGCTCAGAGCCTGACTTCCCACGAGCCCCCGTCTGCTGTGCTGTGATGACAGCCAGAAGGGCTTTGGAAGGACAGGCCTGGGTTCGAATCCTGAGCCAACTGCTTCCCCTCTGGGAGGCCCAGTTTTCAAGGCTGACGAAAGGCTGCCTCAAGGGTTAATGAGATGGGCTGGGCTGGCCGTGGAAACTGCTTCCCGGATGTCTGCTCCCTCCCTCCCTTCACAGCCCCAGGACAGCAGGGCATGACGGCCCAGCAGCAGCCTCACCTGGCAGCAGGAAGGTGGTCCTGGTGGCGATGTTGATCTCCTGCAGATGCTCCAGCGTCTCCGTGTGAAAGAGGCGGATGGAGGAGCCGGAGGAGAAGGCCATCCAGACGCCGCTGCCCGCCTTTACCATGTGTGTCACACTCACGGCCGCGTCCTGGTGTGCCTCGAAGCTTTGCTGCGGCACAGAGGGAGGGCTGTCAGTGCTGGGCGGGGCCGGCCAGCGAGGCCTCTGGGAGCCAAGCTAACCCGGCCTCTGCCTGAACCCAAGTCAGAGGGAAGAAACCTCAGAAGCCCGGCAGTGCTGTGTCGGTAAACATTTTAACAACGGGCGGGGGGAATCCTGGTGTGTTGTGTCTGCTGATTCCCGTGGTGTAAATACTTCTAACATGGCCCATCTCAAGCTACCCACGTGACAGCACCGAACGTGGAGCAAGGGAAGACAAGCGCACACCAGGCTCTACCATGACGCTGATGCAAGGGAAAGACAGAGCTGCAAGTCTACGGAAGAGGAAGTGACAGCTTACGTATATTATCTAAAGGTCTGAAGGCACCAACAGAACAGAACTCTCGGGGAAGGCAGGTGGGTGGTGTGAGCCAAACCCTCATCTTCACTGCAGGGAGGCAAGACATTATGTCCAAAAACTGATAAACCCAGAAACAGTGGAGCACACAACTGAGTCACAAGAAAAGTGCCCGGTGGATTAAAAACAGAACAGGTGAAAGTATTTTCTTCCAGGAAGCAGGACTGGAGACGGGGAGTAGGAAGGGCCTTTCCAGATAAACCATTATGTGCTATTTGATTTTTTCTTTACAGTTTTAAATAAAATTTTGATCTTTAATAAAAAAGGGCTTCCCTGGTGACACAGTGGTTAAGAATCCACCTGCCAATGCAGGGAGACACGGGTTTGAGCCCTGGTCCGGGAAGATCCCACGTGGTGCATAGCAACTAAGCCCGTGTGCCACAACTACTGAACCTGCGCTCTAGAGCCCATGAACCACAACTACTAACGCCCGCGCGCCTAGAGCCCATGCTCCACAACAAGAGAAGCCACCACGATGAGAAGCCCGCGCACAGCAACGAAGAGTGGCCCCCGCTCACCGCAACTAGAGAAAGCCCGTGTGCAGCAACAGAGACCCAACACAGCCAAAAATTAATTCATTAATTAATTTAAGAAAAAAAAAAAACTCTTACAAAGAGAGGAGATAAACATCAGGCTTCCCATCTACTGCCAGAGAAAGTCTAAGTTCCTTAGCTGGGCTTTCCAGGCCTCAGCTCTGCCCCAACTCCCACCTCTCCTGGCAGGCTCCCTATGCTCCAGGCCAACCAGAGCCCGGGCCTGGAGGGTGCTCAGGACGCACTATGCGACCACGCCTCTGCCCTCGAGATGGCCTGTCTGCAGTGTGCACCACCCACTGCCCTCCTGGGAAAAGCTTTTCACCATCCTCAACCGTGAAGCCCACTCCAGCCACCCTTGCACCGGCCACTTCCTCTGCCTGCCACATTCCAGCCTGACAACATCTACTCCACTCTGGCCCTGCTCGGCTGCCTCCCACACCGGTCCAGGCCCGTCAACACCCTCCCTGTTCAGCATAGGGCCCACTGCACAGTGAAATCTGGTCAAAGAGCGAATGGATGGATGCTTGAATTCCAGCCATGACATTGAGTTGTTACTTAAACATCGACAACCCAGCGCACCAGGCTAGATAGAGGCCCAAGCACTGGGGACAGTCAGGTAACTCTGGTGCACCCACCCGGTGGACTGTCCTACATCTATTCAACGTCATGTTTACAAAGACTGTGTGATGAACGTAGAAGAATGTGAATGTTATAGCAGTAATTGCAAAAAGAAACAAAAGCAAAAGGCCACATTCAACACTGGGGGAGGGGAAGGGGCAGGAGAGGTGAAACCTGCGCACTGAGGATTATCCCAGGGCCGTACCTGCTGATTTTCCTCCTTTCCAATTGTCTGATTTTCCTTTTTTTTTTTTTTTTTTCTTTTTCTATAAAGAGCAGATCTTGGCTGGAAGCCCAGGACAGCAGGAGGTGTTGGCCAGAACATCAATGTGGAATCAGGCCTGCGGTTAAACCTCATTTCCTCAATAACTTCCCAGGTCTGGGCCTCAGTCTCCCCATTTGTAGATGGAGGTTGGCATGAGAGTTATAGGGACTCCTGGGTGAGGGATAGCTTAGCACAAACCCAGTTCCTAATATGGCCTCATTCATCCAACAGATGTTCTTGAGCCCCTACGATATTCCTGGCGTGGGTCTAGGTGCTGGGAATATAGTGATGAACAAGATAAACAAGGGGCCCACACAGTTAAAACAAATAAAGATTACTCCCAATGGTAAAAATACTGGGTGCCAATAAGATTGGGTGATCAGAGAAAGTCTCTCTAGGAGGTAGTATTTGTCAGAGATAATAAAAATGTGAAGGAATCAGATCTGGGATGTGGGGGGGGGGGGGAGGGGAGAGCATGTCAGGCAAAGGGTACAGCAAGTGCAAGAGCCCTGGGGCAGGAATGAACTTGCCGTGTTTGAGAAACAGAAAAGTGGTCAGTGTTGGGGAGCACGGTGGCAAGACAGAGGTGGGAGAGGTGGGAGAGGGGGTCAGGGGCCAGATCACAGCCCTGAAGTGCACGGCGAAGAGTTTAGATTGTATTCAAGTGCGGGAGGGGGCTGAGCCTGGTAAGTGACAAGTTCAGGTTTACCTTTGAAAGAAGTTCAGTTCGAGGGCTGTGTGGTAGCGGGCTGGAATTCTGGGCCTCGCGTGGGCTTAGCCAGTGACAAGTGGCAATAAAAGGACTCGGTTTCTTTTGCCGCTGTCACACCAGCCCCGGCTCAACCCCAACTCTATCCCCGTTCAAATCACTGGAGGTTTCCCACCGAGATAAAGAAGCTGGGGCAGGGGGCTCTCCATGGGGAGCCAAGCCAATGAACTCAGTGCTCACTCCCGATCAGAACACGGGGCCCAGGCTTCCCTGGTGGTGCAGTGGTTAAGAACCTGCCTGCCAATGCAGGGGACAAGGGTTCGAGTCTTGGTCTAGGAAGATCCCACATGCCGTGGAGCCACTAAGCCCATGCGCCACAACTACTGAGCCTGCGCTCTAGAGTCCGCGTGCCACAACTGCTGAGCCCATATGCTGCAACTACTGAAGCCCGTGCACCTAGAGCCCATGCTCCGCGACAAGAGAAGCCACCGCAGTGAGAAGCCCGCACACCGCAAGGAAGAGTAGACCCCGCCCGCCACAACTGGGGAAAGTCCGCGCACAGCAACGAAGACCCAACGCAGCCAAAAATAAATAAATTAAAAAAAAAAAAAGAGAGAACACGGGGCCCTGTGGAGGGCAAGGCTGTGAGACGGCTGATGAAATGGCTTTTTCTGAGCGAGTCCCTGCAGGCTGAGCTCTGCGGTCCAGGTGGGGTGGCCTGACGGACGGGCTGGGGGGGCAGGAAAATGCAGGGTCCCAGAGGAAGGGCCCCGGGCTGCTCTTGGGAGGCAGGGTCCCAGCGCGCAGCTCACCCCTGATGGGGGGGCCCCTCGAGCAGAAGCTGCAGCTCCCTCTGGGGCAGGAGTGCCTCATCTCCTTCAAAGTGGGCGCTCCAGTGGTGAGGAGGGGGTCGCCCATCAGGCCGGGCACACTCAGAGGGCAGGGAGCGATTTCCTCCCTCAGACTGGGGGCTCAGACTAGGGCCTCCCGGGGGGCTGTCTCTGGTGCTTCTTCCTTGGCTCCCCTCCCGTGCCCCGGTGAAGGCCCGGGCGCTGGAGGCTCAGCCAGGCAGCCCTGGGATGTGGGGAGAGGACCGGCCCCCTCACAGCCTCCACAAAGCCGGGCTCAGTCTGTGCAGCACAGGGCAAGGGGGGGCACGTCCAAGTCTCCGGCCTTTCGCTCCGCAGTCTACTGCCCACTGCCCCGGCAGTGCTGGCCGGCAGCTCCTTTCCCGAGAGAAGCTCTCCTTCAAGGAAAGAAACCGCTGCTGGGGGTGAGGGGTGGTTATCTTCCTGCACCAGCCTGCATTCAGCTTTCCTAAAGGCTCAGACCCAGGCCGAGCCCATGGTTACAACAGGACACCCCCCCGAGGCGGGCCTTGCTGGGAGAGTCCAGCCGAGGAACCACCAACCCCCATCACAGATGAGACCCTGAGGCCGGATCTGCAGTCCCGCAATGCCCGCCGTCAACGAGCAGATGGCTGAACGGATAGGGCAGCGGGATGGAAGGGGCACCCAACGTGCTTCGTCTGCAGACTTTCCCAAACACCGGCACGCACGTATTTGCACATGAAAGCACAGACACATGGATACCAACAGGAAGATGTGCGCAGGCTCACACACGTGCAGCAGACTCCTGCCCGGCTCCCGAAGGAAGGTCAGAAGCATTTCCTGCCTCCGAAAAAGCCAAACCGCACTACAACCGAGAGACCTGGGCCCACGGAAAGCTGCACCTGAACCTGCGTGCTGCCGCCAGACTCTCATTAGAAGAGAACTCAGGGCTTCCCTGGCGGCGCAGCGGTAGAGAGTCCGCCTGCCGATGCAGGGGACACGGGATCGTGCCCCGGTCCGGGAGGATCCCACATGCCGCAGAGCGGCTGCGCCCGTGAGCCATGGCCGCTGAGCCTGCGCGTCCGGAGCCTGTGCTCAGCAATGGGAGAGGCCACAACAGTGAGAGGCCCGCGTACCGCAAAAAAAAAAAGTCAGCAGTGGACATCCAGGCTCATTTCTCCAGAGGCATAACTCGTCTGTCTCCAGGCCCAAAGGGCTTTGCCCAAGGCCTGTGCAAAGCTGCCAAGTCCAACGGTAAGGCGAGTGGGGGTGAGGGCAGGGATAGGTGTGAACAGGGGCAGCTCCAGCCTCCACCCCTCACTCCTCAGTTATTCCTGGGCTGCCAGGACCCCTCCCAGCACCAGGAGCCTGCTGGAGGAAGCCGGGTCTGGGGCACTGGGGCTGGGCCTCCTGGGCACGCAGGGCAGGGGTAGGTGGCACCCTGGCATTGTGGGTCCCCCAGGAGGGCAGAGGGAGCTGAGCACAGCACCCCTGGGTGGGAGCAGGCAGCAGTGAGGCCCAGCCCTGGCTGACACTGGGTTCGGAGCTGACAAGCATGCATCTCATTTTGTTTTCCAAACATGGGGTGTTTGCCTGCCCAGAGCCGGGGAGGCTATCAGCTTATCAAGCTCTCCTCTCCTCCCAACCAGGATCAGGTGAAACACTGCCCACCTGGCACCCCAATTCCAGGCCATGGCTCCCCATTCTCACCTCTGGACCCCTCCTCTAAAACCTGGCCAGCCTGGGGAGCCCAGGAGTGGGGGGACCACCTTACCATCTAAGAGGCCTCTACCCCCTGTCCCTGAAGAAGGCCCCCTGCCCCCTGCACAACCCTCCTCTGGGCCCCAGAAGGCCTGATACTTCCTGCCCACTCGGCCCCTATGGTCCAGGCATGGCTATTTACCGGCTGCTTACCTTGCACCAGGAGCTGCTCTGTTAGGATGATAGTCTGGACAAGAGGTGTGCACACAATGGCCCTCAGGCTACACCAGCCTGCCGCTGGTTTTGGCGAATCTAGTTTTATTGGAACATGGTCACACCCACATAGAAAAGAATCCATTCAAGTAGGTTGGGAACTCAGCTCTCTGACTACACAACCTTGGTCCTTGTTTAAGGACAAAAAGATCCACAGAAAAAAATCCTGAACTTTACTTAGTAAGCTTGGTGGTGGTAATGGAACAGGCACAGTGATTCTGACACTACACAGCGTGACTGAAGTACACTGATGTTATTATTGGGAACCAGGGTAAACAGCAAGAGTCAAGTGTAGAGTGAGAAGTCAGGGTAGAGCTCTATGACCTTGGACTTGAATTAGAGGTATCAGTATGAACTTGAGATTTTTCTCCTGGCTCTGTCCACTGAAAGTGTCTGGAAGCAATGACACCCCGGCAGCAGGGAGCACACCACTTCTTGATTTCTAAACACCATTCCCCACGAAAGGGAACCCTGGAGAAATGGCTGATTAGAGTAGGGGAAGTACCAGATGAGCCTAGAGCTTCTCTAGAGGCAGACAAGCAAGGAAGTGCTCAAGAATGATGAGGAAGTGTCCACAGGACCCAGAACCCAGCACCAAGGGGCCCCTGGTGTGCAAATCGGAGACCATTTGAACATCAAAAGTAATAACAATGGTCCTGGATGATAGCACACTGGATTTTAAAAATACTCTTTGAATTTGCAGTAGCAATAAAGGAGGAGGGTTAAGTGGGAGGGGAGGAAACTCCTCTTTAAATAAAGTTCGTAGTGAAAATTCACTGAGGAACGGATATCCTCCCATTTTCCAAGAATCCCCCACAGTAATTACAAAGGAAAACTGGTACCTTTACGATGTACCTGGCATGGAGAGACCTGGCAGACTCCCACCTTAACCAAGTGATGAAGGATGGGACCAGCCTGCATTTCCCGCCTCCCCAGGGATTCGATAGGAAGGCATGGCTTCCTGCACCGAATCTGGCCAAATACTCCAATCTCATCAGGAGGAAACAATGGGGCAATTCCAGCTGGTGGGACCTATGAAAAGACACTGGCGTAGATCTCTCAAAAAAGTCACTATCACGGAGAGCAAAAAAAAAAAAAGGAGAGGAATTATTCTAGATTAAAAGGAGACAAAAGAAACATGACAACCAAATGCAAAATGTGTTCCCAGCTGGATGCCGGAGGTGGCAATGGGCAGTAGCTATATTTTGAAGACAACTGGGAAAACGGGCCCATGGTCGGTAGATTGATGGGCACGGTTATGCTACTGAGGTTATATAAGGGAGCCCAGCTGAAGTATTTACGTATGAAGGGCAGTGATGTCTGCAACTAGCTTTTAAGTGAGTTAGCCCCA
Organism: Phocoena sinus; assembly: GCF_008692025.1. NCBI lineage: Eukaryota > Metazoa > Chordata > Mammalia > Artiodactyla > Phocoenidae > Phocoena > Phocoena sinus. The sequence continues at coordinate 13,391,413 of NC_045763.1, read as the reverse complement.
AAAGGTGTGTGTGTATATGTATAATATGGGAAGAAAATTATGGTAAAATGTTAACAGTTGGTTTACTAGGTGAAGACAATTTGTGCATTCATTGTACTATTCTTTCAACCTCCTGTAGTTTGAAATATTTTAAATTAAAAAGTTGGGAGTCAGGGGAGTAAAGTTATTTTTCAAAAAAAAAGGTTGGGGCTTCCCTGGTGGCGCAGTGGTTGAGAGTCCGCCTGCCGATGCAGGGGACGCGGGTTAGTGCCCCGGTCCGGGAAGATGCCACATGCCGCGGAGCGGCTGGGCCCGTGAGCCATGGCCGCTGAGCCTGCGTGTCCGGAGCCTGTGCTCCGCAACGGGAGAGGCCACAACAGTGAGAGGCCCTCATACCGCAAAAAAAAAAAAAAAAAATGGTTGGTCGCTGGAGGGGAGGGCCCGGGCCTGACTCCCGGCTCCCAGCTCATCTCTGGCAGGGTCACTGGGTCTCCTCTCTCATCTGCCAATGGAGATACAAGGAGAACCTGCCTTACGGGGAGCTGGGCAGTTCATGGGACGGGGCCAGCACACCGTAAGCGCCCCACGCACGCGGCTGTGGGCAGGAGCGGGTTGGGGAGCAGGGACAAGGCAGCGTCCTGCAGCCGCCCACGAAGCCCCGTCCCCTTCGCCCTCTCCCAGCAGCCTCACAGCAGCCCTGCGGCAGACATTTGCTCAGAGGGTCTCAGGTGAGTAATCCCACCCCAAGTAGTGCTGACACAGCCCAGCCTCAGTCTTACAATATTTATGTGCCTCCAGGTGATGCTTCTGGGCCTGGTTTCCATAAATTCCTGGCGTGAGCAGCTCAGCACTCAAAGTCATTAGAGCTGCAATAACGCCACGGAGCCGGGAAGGGATGCTGGGGCCTTCGGGGGCCAGGGGCTGCCAAGGAAACGGCAGGAGGCTACCGTTCACTGGGCACCTACTGTGTGCCAGGCTCGCTGGGCACCTACTGTGTGCCAGGCCATACCACATCTGGTATTTCATCTTCCCAGAGGCCTTCACGAAAGAGGGAAAGAGCTCAGAAGGGGACACGATGAGTCCAGGTGACCCGCCAGACACGGGCAGAGTTGGGGTGTGGGCCTGACCTGTGGACTCCAAGCTCCAGGCTTGCCCCCGACGCCTTCATGCCAAGCTCCCCAGCAGGGTGTGGGCGTGAAGGGGCTCTTGCCTCCTACTCACTGCTCGGTCACCACAATGAGCTGGCCTGGGAGGCCCGGTCATGGGCCAAGAGACCATCCACGGAGCGCTCACCAGCACTTTGCCAGCTCTGGCTCCGCTTAGTATCCCTGCAACCTGGGATGAGGACACCACCCTTCCATCCTCACCTAACAGGCAGGATGCCGACACTTCGAGAAAGCAGCGTGGGGTCACTCTGCCAGCCAGGGGACAGGCTGAGGATTGAGACCCAGAGGTCATGCTCCAAGCCGCTGCACTGGGCAGGCAGAGGCAGTCTTTTAAAGACAATTAGGACACAACTCCCTTCCCTTATCTATCTTATTCTTACCAACATTTTACAGCTGAGAAAACAAATTGAGAGGCTGAGTGCCGTTCACAAAGTCACTGTGCTTGGAAAATGGGGAGAAAGCCAGGATTCCAGCTTAGAGTGACCCACTCGTCCCAGTTTGCCCAGAGAGACCCCAGTTGTAGCACTGGAAGTCCAACTCCTTGTCTGGCCGAAACGGGACAGCTGGTCACCCTAATGGGACTCCAAAGCCTACATGTGACCTCTCAGCCATGGACAGACATCTTTGTGCGGCTCCGTCCAAAGCTTAACACTCTGCCTTCAGAATCGGACCTCCTCCAGCGGGGAGGCTTAAGATGTGGCATCCACCTCTACCTCTCACCAGCAAGTCAGTTAACACTTCTGGGTCTCAGTTTACTCATCTGTAAAGTGGGGGCGAGGCCATTCTTGTCTAGCAAGAGACCTAATCGGGTGCTGGGCTCTCCTGGCTCAGGGCCACCCCAGGAACCTAGAAGGGACAGAGGGAAGGATGACGTCTCTGCCCTAAGAGTGACAGCCGGTCCCAAACTTGTCTTCAACAACCCATTTTGGAATTGTGCAAAATTTGGTGTGTTTGGTGCATTTTTCTAGAAAGATGATCAATAGTTTTTACCAACATCTCAAAAGAGTCTGTAAACCACTCTTGCCCCCCACCGCCAAGTTAAAAATTCCTGCACTGAAGCTTCTTTATCACTAGGCACTTAAGGAGGTGGGCACGGACCCTCCTTGCCACCCACCACACCCAGAGCAAGGCCCACAGAAACCGCCACTGCAGGGATGGTTGTCCTGCTGTGGCCACACCAACGTTTTGTCTTTGAAAACAAAACTTCAGTATCCCGTAATAAACTACAGTGGAAAAGAAAACAAGGCAACCAACCAAAAAAAACTAAACCAAACTGACATCCACCTGTGCATCTGGCTGAAAAACATCTCAAAGTGTGGGCTATAGATATTCTCCTCGTTAGTCCTATTTAATTTCCTTCTGTTTTCTTCAATTATACAAGTCAGCACATGCAGTGCAGACACCTGAGGAGGGAGCCGGACTGCCGGCCACCTGGGGCCACCGAGCACCCTGGCTGTGGGTCTGCTCCAGCCTTGCTCTGGACTAGCAGGTACCAGGCTGCACCGGGGTCTGCCTGGTGCCTGTCCCTTCCCAGCACCACAGGGACCCCGGTGAAGACCAAGCAGGAGAGCCAGGGACGTGTAGCTCGGCACCTGTGTGCATCTGGGCCGCGCTCACCACAGCTCAGCTCAACACTGGGAGCCCCCGCCGGCCCCGAGATTTGGTGGGACCGCGCGCGGAGCCTCTGGTCAGATGAGGAAACCGAGACTCAGAAGGGGAGTGGCCTGTCCTGGAAGTAGTGGGGCCGAGCTCGGCTGCCTGGCTCACCTTTGGTGTGACATCACTGTGGCCTGAGGTCATCTTGTCACCTGCCTCCTGCTTTCGAGAGGTATTGAGGCCATGGGCTCAGGACCAGACCATCAGGGTCTGGGTCCCAGTTCCACTATTTCCTGCCTCGGTTTCCTCAACTTTAGAAGGCGGGGGTAATGAGGTGACCACCGGCATAAAACTGTTGTGAAGGTTATACGGGCCGCTACCCACAAAGAGCTTGGACCAGCCTCTAGGTGAGTCTCGATAAGCGTTAGCTCATGGGGGGGCGTCTCTGTCAGCCCCATGACCGCCTCACCACACCCACACCAGAGCGGCAGGTCCATGGGGGTGGGGGCCGCTGCTGGAGCCCAGGGCCCTGCACAAGGGCTGGAGCCCCAGCCAGTGCAACACCTGAGCTGGGGGCTGGAAGAGCCAGGGAAGAGGCAGCCTGGGTGGTCAGGCTGAAGCAGGGTCAGGTGTGATGGAGCTTTGCTCTAGCAAGAACCCCCGTGGTGGCTCAGCATTGCTTTCCAGCTCCAAGGGGCAGATGGCATTACACCTGCCGACCCTGCCCCGAGCGAGCCTGTGTGGTGCAATTCCAGGCACCCGCCCAGCCCTCCATGGCTCCCGCCCCTTCACACGGAATCTGCTCAGCACCTGTGGCACCTGCTTAACCAGAGGGGGGCCTCCTGCCTCGTGACGGCCTGGGCTCCAGATTCCCCTTGGGCTCAGCAGCAGCGGTGCGCAGGCTTGGCCAAGGCGTCTTCCCTGCCATCCCGCTCAGGGCACGAGTGAAAGGCTCTGCGGAGGGCCACCTGTCGGACCAGGCGCAGATCCACACCCAAGGCGCTGGGGAGCTGTGGCAGCCATGTGAGAGATCAGGGTGACTGTCCAGAGCGGGTGGGAGCAGGGGCTGGGGCCAGGGGATCATGGAGAGGGGGGATTGATTCCAGGCTTGACCCAGGCCCTCAGGTCCCAACAGGGTGCCGTCAGCACTCTCAGATCACAGACAAGGACCTATATGACATTAACATACTCGACCTATGTCCCTCTCTCTCGTGTGCACGACCCATGTGCACTCACATGCACATGTGCTCGTGAACACAGGCACTGGAGTCACAAGCACCCTGAGATCTGGGCTCCACCACCTACTGGGGGAGCGGGATCCCTGTGATCCTGAGCAGGTCCTGTAGTCACCATAAAACAGCGGCTCAGCCTGCCCGCCCTGCTGACTCCTCACCAGGCAGAGAGCCCTGGGAGTTGTACGTACATCACGCCGCTTAGTCCTGAGGTAGGTTCTGTAATTATCCCCATTTTATAGGTGGGTAAACTGAGGCAATAGGTGGTGGAGCTGGGGGTCGAAACCAACCAACCTGGCTCCCGAGCCCACACTGACCATCAGCTGAGTCTGCTCAGACCACAGCAGGGGCAGCCGGCAATGCCTCTCAAGGTTCCCACCAGGCAGCCCCTCCCCCAGCCCAGCGGCCAGGCTTGCGAAGGCCATGACATAACTACCGCGTGCACCCTAAGCACCGGGCACTGGCCTAAGCCTCTCCCGGTGTGACCCCTCCCAGCCTCCACTGTATTAAGGCCCAGCCCAAGGCCTGACATTCCGTGGGTCCGTCCGTGGCTCCCTGCGTTTTTGCCAAGCCCCAGGGGATTGGACAACTGCTCCTATGGTGTCCCCATCCCTAATCCTGCAGCAGGGCTCAGAGGGGAGAGTAACCATGGTGGAGGGGAGGACAGACTGACAGCCAGAGATGCTGCGGGACAGAGGCTCAGAAGACAGAGGACTGCCCACTCCCCACACCTCACCACCAGCGCCAACGTCTGCCCCTGCCCCATCTCCAGTCCCCGTCTCTTCTCTCTCCAACGTCCCCTCCCATCTGCCTTCCCTCTACCGTCTCCCTTTTCTCCTCCATGGTTTCACAGAACCTGTTCCCTGAGCCAACAGCTTCAAACAATTTTTTCTTTAACTGTGAAATCCTTTCATCAACCTAAATCTTCCAGGACAGGGGGAAACCAAACATCAGAGACAAGAAAGCCCTGAGCTCTTCTTGCTGAGGAGAGAGGAAGCCTGGAGCCCAGCCCCTTAGCCACCCAAGTCCCACAGGACGTCCCTTGAGATATGTCCCCACAACCCCCAGACCCCAGAGCAGAGGCAGCAACCGTGGCCCTGGACCACTTCTGACCCATCGGTGCCCCCCCCCAGGAAAGGAGCCCCACGGGATCCCCAAATCCACCCCCCACATTCTATCCTTCATAAGCTTCCTGAAAGGAAGACCTTCTGAACATCTAACCTCAATTCTTCAGGCTACTAGAAAACACTTGCACTCCTTTGAAACTTGTTACTTTCCTCCTGGGAAGTCTCCACAACCTTTAGAAAGTCGAGTTCTCGAGTTTCACCTGCCAACTTTTAATTAAAGAAAGAAAAACAGGATGACAACAATAAAAATGACACACACACTGAAAAAAATTCAGAGAAAACTGCTGAACTGAGCTGACTCCATGGAGTGTCATGACTCCTGATCCACAAGCTTGGGTGACCTGAACAACAGGGCTCTGGGCCTTGGAGGCTCCCTGGACGCCCGAGGACTTGGTGCATCTTCCCACGCTCACACCAATTTGCATACCATTACCCAAGAATCCCTGCGCCTGGATTTCGCTTTTGCAAATTCCCACCTGTTTCGTGTCATAAATAAGATAGGAGACAGAAACCTAATACAGCCCAGTGATGCATTATTCATGCCACGTCACACTGTTATGATAGATTTACAACAGCTAACACATGCAAACTAAGTTTGGGCACTAAACGTGAAAATTAAGGCTGGGGGGGCGGGTGTGCTTGGGACGGGCAGGGGGCTATCTGGGGTCTGTTGGTGTCCAGGGAACCAGAGAAGTTTCTTCTCTGGCGTGCTTAATGACAAAAAGCATGAGTTCCGGTATCAGAAGCCAGCACCCAGGCACCGGGGTGGTGGCAGGGGGCGGAGCAGTCGGGGCAGACGATGCTGGAACCCCTACAAGGCGGGACTATTGACAACACGCACTTGGGGAAGCACCCGTGCTCAGCACCGAGCTCTGGAGCTGGTCAGCTCTTCTGCCCACCCTGGCCACACGCTCCTTACACACTTAGATCCACAACAGACAGAGCCCACTTCCCTGATGGAAACTTCTTCTCTCTCCACAACCTTTCACTGAGCACCCACTATACATCAGCCTGGTCTTGGCACCAGGAATGTGGTGGGAGCCCACCAGGCACGGTCCTGCCCTACAGGGCCTCGATCTGGCGAATCTGATAATCGTGGCAAGTGCTGTGGAGAAGGGCCCAGTGCCGGTGCTGTGACCCAGTGCACGTGGATGAGGGGCCAGACAGGCTTCTCCAGGGTGGGGCGCCGGGGCCCAGTGAGAAACAGCTGACCCAATTAACCCTCACAACAGCCCTGTGGAGTGGGAGCCGGGCCCACGGCCCAAACCGGACGTATCTTGCCCTGTGTTCCGGCACTTTCCAGGCGGGGCTGGGGGAGCCTTGGCCCCAGGCCTGTACTTCTGCAATCACACCCAGGAGGTTCTGGGAAGAAAGGGGGTTGCCTTGGAAACGCCTGAAGGCCGGCGCAGGGGCAAGTCAGAGGTGGGACCTGGGCCCTCGTGTGACACAGCTGTCCTACCCGCATCTGTCCCACCTGCCGAGTCCCTCTGCCCAGCGGTGGTGGCTGCTATCGAGTAGGACCCACCCCTCCCAGCCTCAAGACCCTCTGACCAGCCCTTTCCCCAAATTCCTTCCCACCTCTTTTCTGGTGTAGCCTCCTGGCCTGCTTCCTCCAAGGTACTTCTCCATCTGGCACCAGCGCCCCAAACCTCCTCCCGCCCAGATTTTCAAACATGTAAGGCAGCAGCCAGCCCCCATCTCAACCCACCCAACAGAGGAGGGGGTCCCTGCACGCTCCCACCAGCACCGGCTGAGAAGCTGGTGCAGCGCCCAGCCCTGGGATGCGCTGGTAAACAAAACAGACCAGGTCCCGTTTTCATCTGTTTCTGGCCGGGTGGGTGCAGAGGGACAACAGCAGTCCTGGAGACAATTTCAGACAGTGACCAACGCTCTGATGACAATAAAGCCACTGACGGGTCAAGACCCTGACTGGGGGTGGAGGTGACTCTGGTGGAGCCGCCAGGGCAGGCCCCACTGAGGCCACGGCAGCTGAGCCGAGACTGGGGGATGACAAGCAGCTGCCCGAGGGACAAGCTGTGGGCACAGTGGCCCTGCCCCAGGCAGGGGGACAGCAGAGGCAAAGGCCTAGCGGTGGGAAGAAGCCCGGCATGTTCAGAGGCCAACAGAGGGGCCAGCGGGGCTGGGGAGCAGAGGTCACAGACCACAAGTCAAGGGGCTGCTTTCTAGCTGGCATCCCCATCTGCACAACGGGCCCAGCTGACCCCTGCGGCGACGCGAGGATCCAATCGCATAAAGCACACTCGCAGCCCAGCCCCTTCTCCAGCACCCCTCCCTGTCGCCACTGCCCCCCGCCCCTAAGCCGGGGTGGCGGAGATCACAGCACACGCTGCGCTGGGGAGCAGCCTTGCCCCGGTGCCCTGGCCAGGCCGACTCGGCAGCGTGCACCCCACAAGCCGAAGGCCTCCTGTTGGCCTGTCGCTAATTCATTTTTTTTTAATTAAGATGCAACAGTCATCCCACAGCCGACTTCCCCTCCAGCGATCAGTTAAAATGAACTCCAGACAACTGGATTAGACTTTGAAGGTGGCGATCCAGATAATGAACATGGAGGATGCGGTGTTGACACAGGCCCTGGTGAGCTCCATTATTATTGAACAGGCCTCGCTGCTGCCTCTGCTGGGATCAAGGAGCTGAATAAGCAGTTGGTGGGCAAGCATCAAGCCCAGAGACAGACCGCGGCACCGGCTCCGCAGGACGGGCTCGGCAAGGTCAGGGGCTGCCGGCAGAGGCCAGGTGGGCCTGATGGAGACGGCAGCTCAGAGACTCCTCCCGGGGAGCCGTCCACCCCCATCCCACACAGCACGGGGCTGGCTCTGCTCGGGCCTGGCCCTCAGTGCTCTCTCTGCTCAGGGCATCCTCCCCGCCTCCCCTCCCCCTTCAGCAACACAGCTGACTCACCTGCCCCGCCCAGGTCAGGGATCCTGACCTCCAAAAACCTCCCCTGTCCTGTCCCTCCTCCCCGTGTCTGGAACCCCTCGCGCCTCCCCTGGGTTCCCACCAGGCCTGGGCCTGCCTCCTCGCCGCACCCCACAGCTTTCCTCCCACTTGGCTGGCACGGACCGTCCTGGGTCTGCTCCTCATACTGGACTCCGAGCTCCTGAAGAGCTAAGAGCAGGTGTCACTTGTGCTCACCCCCCTCAACCCCCTGCACAAAAGGCCTGCAAATCAGGACATCACCTTCCGTCTGTCCACCGCGACCATTTACTATCTACTTAGAGTGAATACCTGCTACGTGAGCTACGTGAGCCAGACGGACATGGGGAAATGAACAGGGTGCAATCCTTGGCCCAGAAGATGTGTTGGTGGAAAAAGCAGGCACTTAAACAATAACACTGCCCGAGAGTGACACAGGACAGGACAGAAACTGCAGGGGGACAATGCAGCTCAAGGGAGACCGAGCCTCTGCCCACCCAGGCAGCCAACACGGCAGTTAAGATTGCCTCCGTTCAGAACTCAGTTGGAGGCCTGAGTTCAGATCCCAACTCTGCCTCCTTCTGGCTGTGTGACTTTGGGCAAGTCACTTAACCTCTCTGAGACTCTTATTTCCTCATCTGTAAAGTGAAATAATAATAGTACCCATCTCACAGGGTGGTTTGAGGATTAAACGAGCCAATACATGTAGAGCACTTAACCTCATGCCTGGTCTGCACTACACACTCAATACATGTTGGTTATTATTACTTCCTGGAGAGTGGGAGAAGCAAGGGAAAGGACCTTAGAGTTGACACAATCCCTGGATGAACACTCAACGTCTGTGCACTTGGGCCAGAGCCACGCGACCACACTTTGGCTGACAGGACACTCCTGGGCCCCTGGCGTGGAGCCCTAGGCAGCTCCGAGGCGCTCCAGTCCCCACAGAGGTTCTCAGCCCTGGGGGAGAGTCTAGCACGTTGCTGCCACTAAGCAATGCCTCTCGTCTGAGCTGAAGCACGCTGCCGCTGCAGGACGTGTGCTGAGCCCCCGGCACCCCTTCAGGACCACAGCCGCCTGGACAGCAGCCCAGCCTACAGGCCGGTCCTCGGGTCGTCTGGCCACCAAGCCTAGCGTGGAGCTGCCGGCTGGGTCCGGCGATCATTCGCAGCAGCGAGACAGAGCAGTTCCCAGAGCCCCGGCACAGAGAAGGCTTCCTCTTTCCCAAGCAGCAGTGAAGTGAGGTTTTATTAAATATGCATGGCGAGGGCTTCCCTGGTGGCGCAGTGGTTGAGAGTCCGCCTGCCGATGCAGGGGACACCGGTTCGTGCCCCGGTCCGGGAAGATCCCACATGCCGCGGAGCGGCTGGGCCCGTGAGCCATGGCCGCTGAGCCTGCGCGTCTGGAGCCTGTGCTCCGCAACGGGAGAGGCCACAGCAGTGAGAGGCCCGTGTACCGCAAAAAAAAAAAAAAATATGCATGGTGATCGCCTCATTACTGTGCAAAGGATTGTGTGTACTGAAGGCGAGCCGCTGCATCACGCCACGCACAAACTTTTCAATTTCCCCGGCTGCAGACGGGGGGTGGGGGGGCGGGCCTGGGCTCCCTCCCGCCCTTCTGCAGAGCCTCCTCCAGCACCCCTTCCTCCATCCAAGCTGTTTCCACCCAGTGCCCTCCCGACGCCTTCCAGGTATGCAGAGCAGGGCAAAGGTCATATTGATCCCCTTCTTAAGGACAGCTGGTCCAGAACTAATCTTAAATCATCGCAGCCTCACGCTGGAGCCTCATGGCCGATTGGCCCGAGGGACAGTGGGGCTGGAGTTGAGCTGCAGGGCCTGGGTGGGACTGCATGGCAGCTGGTGAGGGTCGAAATCGGACGAGGGCCTCGCCCGGGCCCCATCCTTCCCTTCGTCCGTCTGTCTCAAGCTCCTAGGACAGCTGTCAGCAGAAGGAAGCCTTCCAGCCAGCGAAGCGAGGGGACAGCAGACCTGCAATGTGGACACACACCCCACACCCACCAACACCACCGACTCTAAAGGAGCAGCTTGATTTTCCAAACAAACCACATATACGGCAATAAGGACTTAAGTCAGGCAAACAATTAACACAATAACCGATGCTCATCCAACACTTAGTATGTGCCAGGCACTGTGCGAAACAGCCCTTTATATAAACCCTCCCATTGAGTCCTCTTGTAACTCTACACAGTACTGCTGTCATCCCATTTTACAGATGAAGTGACTGAGGCCCAGGAAGGCCCAGTGCCTTGTCCAAGGGTGCACAGCCTGGCGGGGCAAGGATCTCCCCAATCTGAAGCAGGCTGCCGGCGAATCGGTCGCCTCCGAGGGAGTGGGGTGCCCAGCAGACCCGAGGTGGGCATGGCCGGGACAGGGACAGGGCCTCTGTCTTTGATGATGCCTCCCAATTCCTCCCCCTCTGGAAAGTTTCGTAGCCCTGGGAGGGGCCGCCTGGGGGCCCAGCTTTCACCAGCTCCTCAGGCCCTGCTGCCCACACCGCCTGCCCCAACAACCAGCAGCCACTTTGCTCCCACGGGCCTGTGGTTTCAGGGTCCTACGGCCTCTGGATCCTTCCTTAGAAGATTCTTCCTTGAAAACAACTCTTAGCTCACATCCTGCCTCCCACTTTCCTCGGCTGCCTTCTGCCTCTCCTGTACCGTTTCCCCTGCTGGCAGCATTGAGAATGTCTGCTGGCCAACAGGGAGCCCACAAAGCCTGCTCCTTCCCGCCTCGTCCGCACTCTGCTTTCGGCTTCTTCATGTTTCTGGGCTCACTTTTCCCATATGGGGAACAGAGGGCAGGCTGTGTCTCCCCCATCAGACTAGAGGCCCCCAGGGAAGAGCTGTGTCTCCCCTAACAGACAGGAGGCCCCCCCAAGGGCAGGGCTGAGTCTCCCCCATCAGAATGGAGGTCCCCAAAAGTAGGGCTGAGTCTCCCCCATCAGACTGGAGGCCCTCCAAGGGCAGGGCTGGGTCTCCCCCATCAGACTGGAGGCCCTCCAAGGGCAGGGCTGGGCCCGCTTCCCTCTCACCGCTGCCCTAAGCTGGGCCCCAGTGCTCGGCTGCTGGCTGAGTCAGAGCCTGTGCAGGCTGCCAGTCGAGAAAGCTGGGAGGGCACTGGGCCTGGCGTGGTGACAATGCAGGGATGCTTGGGCAGGGGCTGCAGGGGGGCCTCATCCTTTTTCCTGACAAATGTCTTGAGACCCAGGTCAGTTGGGGACCTCAAAAGCCCTGGGGAGCCAGTCCCCACTACTCACCCTCCTCTCAGAAGGCCGAGAAGGTGACAGGCCCTTGAGGGAAGTGACAGGGCAGGGTCCGGGGCAGCAGGGAAGCCCCCAAACAAGAACCAGGGGCTGGGAAGGGAGTCTGTGGCCAAAGCTGCTCAGGGCTCCCCGCCCCTACTCCAGCTCTGCCTGGGAGAAAGAGGACCAAGAAATCCAGAAACTGGAGTGGGGGAGGCAGCAGTGTCCTTCCTGCTGGCATCTCCCCGGCCCCTCCCAGAGCCCACCCCCTCTGTCCAGGCCCAGCCCCGCCATTGAGGTCAAAGGTCCTGGTCCTGTTCAAACAGCCCCTCCAGGGTGGCAGCCCAGGCGTCACCTTTAGCCCCCAGCTCTCTTCTCCTCAAAGGTTGATTATAGTTCAAAACCCAAATCCTCTGATTCTGCCCACGGCGCTGCCTCTCACCCCACCTCCCTTTCCAGCACCCACAAGAGCCACTAATCAAATATCTCCTGGCACTGGCACTGACCAAGCATTATCTCACTCAGCGGCGAAAGGACCGCAGGGAAAGGATGCTTGTTCCCCTTTCACAGATGGGAAAACTCGTGTTCACAGACGGGGTCCCCCCAGGCCCCCGCAGGTGAGTGGGGGAACTGGAAGGCAGAGCCAGGCGTGCACAGCTCCGAACGCTGCACTCACGCTTCAGCAAAGATGGGAAAGTTAGCACCGAGACCCTGAGGTTCAATCCCGGGTCTCAGAGCTCACCCACAGCTCCCTGGGCCTCAGTTTCTCCATCTGCCAAACCAGGACAGTGTCATCCGGGACCCGGCCCCAATCCCCTGGGATCTTACAGTCGCCTGGCTGTTGAGTAGCTGATGTATGGCTGTAAGAGAGAGGATAGAGCGGGCGAGAGAAGCCGTGGAGGCACGCGGGGGCCTGTCTGTTCTGACCCCAAGCCCACACCCACAGCTCCCCTCTGGGCCTGGTGGCCGTTCATTTCAAGTTGATAATCCAAACACATCAAATAACGGCAAACTTCACCAAAATACCATTCAGGGGGCTACACGGGCATGGGAAGAAGCCCCTGGACCAGGCTCTCATCCCAGGGCTGAGGATCCAGCAGTGCTTGTGATGGGCCAAGGCAGGACCTAGCAGGCTCCACGTCCACACTGTTTAAAGAGCCCAGCGCCCAGGATGGCTGCGTTCACCTTGGCTATCCCCTCAGCACAGCTGGGTCCTGGGTACCAGTGGGAGCACAGGGACCCCAGCTCCACCTCCACAGGGAGCAGCAGACACAACGGAGGAGCTGTATCACTGCCCAGTGGGCCGGGAAGCCTTCCCCTCACAGCAGCCCCGAGGGTGCGTGTCGGGGCAGGGGGTGGCCCCCTCTTGCTGCCCAGCAAACTCTGATGATCCCTGAGATGCGGCTGGGAGCCGAGAGCGGTGCCAGGTAGAATGCAAGAAGGTCTGCGAGGGTGTCCCCGGAGATGACCCCCCCAGGGCCTGGACCCAGCAGCCACAAGGCGGGGCCGGTACCTGAGTTTGCAAGCTGGTGGCATCCAGGACAGTGACCCGGGGCCCACAGCTGGCCCACACGGTGTCCTCCAGGCTCAGCAGGGTGCGGACGGGCCCAGGTCCCACAGTCAGGCACACAGGCGGGCTCTCCAGGTCCCAGGGGACGCCTCCTGGAGGGAAAGCAAGGAGGCAGGTCAGCAGCAGGGGGTGGGGGATGGCAAACGGCTCAGAGGCCCGGGGCTGCTCAGCCCTCGGGAGCCACGGGCCACAGCGGCGGCCACGCCTGGCTCCGTGAGAGCTCTTGGCCCCTTTCTCTGCCCCTCACCCTCCCCAGTGGCATGGCAGCTGTTCCCATCTGCCTCTGTTTATGTTCCACCAGCTCTGGGGGCTGTGCTCCCCACTTCTCCCTCCCTCCCTTCCTCTCTCCCTTTCCCTCTCTTCTGTGCACTCATTCCACACACACCTAGCAAGCACCTACTCCACGCCAGGGCCTGTAATGGGTGCTGTGAAGACAGAAATAAATCAGACACAGACCCTGCCCTCAAGAAAATCCCTGCTGGATGGAGAAAACAAAGGGTTAAACAGCAGTTACCATACGAAGTGCCAAGCCCAAGTGGCCAGGCGTGCACAGAGGGCCTTGAGAGCTGTTAAGATGGAAGGAGCCAACTCTGCACAGGAGAATTCCAGGGAGGCTTCCCCGAAGAGGCAGCATCCACAGAGCCCTGCCAAGAAGGTGGCACATGGTGGGGAGTGTCCTGGCCCTGGTTCTGCTAGCAGCTAACTAAGGACCTTGAGTGCACCTCTCTACTTCTCAAGGCCTCAGTCTTCCCACCTGTAAAATGGGGAGGGTGCTGCGAATAAGACTGTCTCTGAGGACATTTCTGACACCGTAACTTATTGAAAATGAGTCTTGCCTTCTCACACATCTTCTCGCCTACTCCAAGGCACTCTGTCACCTCTACCAAGATCTCTGATGACCTTCCTCCTCCAGAGATGCCACCACCCCAGGTATGGAAGGAGGAAGTCCTGAGAGGCCATCAGTCCCCAGCCCACCATCCCTGAAGACAGGCAGATGAAAGGATCTGGCCCAGCACTGAACGAGGCTCTCTCCCACCACCCTAAGGGATGCTCGGCTCACCCAAGAACATGCCAAGGATCTTCCCTGGCATGAGAGCGGTGCCCACGGAGACTGGTTTTTCTCTGAAGCTACACCCGATGCCATACAGAACCCCAGAGGCTGTACTGTCTGCCAGGCTGCCAGATGGGACACGAGGGTTGAGCAGGAAGTGGGGCACACCTCTGAGATAGCGTCAGCAGTGGGAGGCAGGACAGAGCCTGCCACTGGCTTGTCAGTGCCCAGCCACTCCCGTCCCCCCTCCACAGGGTCCCTGGAAGGGGTGCAAAGCAGCCCCGGCACAGGCCCTCCCTCTGAGCCAGCTGCTGGGTGGTGCGATGGAGCACGGCTGTCTGCAGAGCTGGAGGGGTGTGGCAGGAGGACCCATGGAAGACAGACCAGATTCCCCCACCAGCACGCTCCCCTCCCCTTCCTGTCAAGCGTGTTCTCCTCTCCCCTTCGGCCCTACTTAAACTTGGCAGACTCCCAGCTCAGCTAAGAGTTGGAAAATACACCCCCCAGCCCCCGCCCAACCAACACACATCCAGTTCTTTCCAGCCCATGAATAGGAGCATGTGGGAAGATGCGGCCTCTCAACCTCTGCATTAACTTGGATGGGTGATGGTGACGTCACCTCTCTGAACCTTAGTTTCCTCATCTGTAAAGTGGGCATGATAACCGTGCCTACACCTCGCCGGATGTTGGAGGGATCAAATTAAATGTATAGAATGTTTAGCACAGGGTGGGCACCCAGTGAGGAGCGTTGACAGCTGTTGCCACATTCTGTTACACGTGGGCATGCCAGGCACTCTTTTCATGAATTATTTCATTACCTCCCACCAGCCTATGTGGAAGATTCTATTCTTATCCCTGTTTTACAACTGAGAAAACTGAGACCCAGAGTTTAGAGAACCAGTCCGAATCACACAGCTCGACGGGACCCACTGCTCATTAGCTCTGCTTGTTGGCTGTCTTTTGACACAACACGAGAGCCCGCGGAAGGGCACTAACTGATGCGACGGCAGACACCCAGGGAGCCCAGAGCTTGCACAGAGCCACCCAAGGAGGGTGGACCGAGCAGGGTTGGAACTCGGCTAACTCTGGTCCTGGCCTCCTTCCCCAGTCCCTGCTGCCCTGTCAGGTTCCAAGGGTTTCCAAAGATCTCTGGGGAGAGTGACCATGACGCAACCACGCCTCCACAAGGGACGCTGACCCCCATCGGGCCACCAGAGCCACAAAAATACGAGGCTTTGCGCGCCCTCCAGCGGCCAGAGGTGAGTATTGCTTGTGGCCAGAAGCTGGAGCTCCCGCCACTAAGGCTAAGGTGGGGGCTGAGACCCCTGCCAGGAAGGAAGCAGCTGGGATACTGGAACCACACCCCCAAAACGGAAATGCGAGCTCTGCCCCGTGGGCAGTGATGACCAGCAGAGCCCGTGCACCCTCTACTCTGTACCTTCCTGGAATAGTACAGCTGCCTGGGGTAGGGGGTAGCATCTGCTACCCTTGAGGGTCACATGTGCACTGACCACTCCTCTGCCTGCTGGGCATCTCTCCTGAATCCAGGAGAGAATGATTAACTGATAAAATAATACCGATATCATTATATCAAAAAGGACACAGGACAGGAGTCCCTGATCCGAAGGCCCATGGCGGGACCCTAAACAAGAGGTTTCCCCTTGCTGGGACTCAGTTTTCCAATCTGCACCCCAAGGGGACAGACCTCTGACCTCTAAGGTTCTTCCCAGCCTCCACAGGCCACAAGTCTAAGACTTTAAACATAATCATTGTGAGCTCTGGGCAGGGCTAGAGCCCTACCCACCCCAAGCCTGCTGGGGGATCCATCCCTCCACCTGCTCCCTGCCCACCAGTGGCTCTAGGTACACATGCTCCAGAACACACATGCACGCCTACAAATTCACACCCGCCCCCTGCAAGACAGCCCATTCGTGAGGGCTGGGCCCGGCATCAGCTCTCACGCCAGATGAACGGAGATGAAGCCCCTGTCTCAGCAAAAGCAACTGCAAGAGGCAGGAGTCCCTCCTCCCCCAGGCTGCAGGGGAGAAAGCCCAGCAGGTGTCCTTGCGGGTCCAGATGGAGCCGGAGCCAGAAGTTAGGATACAGAGTGCAAGTCGTTAAGATCGAGGGGGACCCAAAAGGCAGCCGGTACCCCGGAATTAATAACAACAGTAACAGTGATGATGGTGGAAAGGTAACAGGCATGAGTCTCTGTGCCCAGGCTCCGTTCTGGGCACTTGTGTGACTGACCGCACCTGGCCTTCACACCACCCGCTGCAGTGGGGCTGAATTCATCCCCATTTTACAGGTGAGGAAACTGAGGCTCCAAGAGAAGCAGCAGCAACAGGCCCGATCTCTCACAGCAGGGACCCAATCCCGACAGCCTGACCACGTCCCAGACCATCATTCACCCATTCCATCGTCTGGTCCCTCCGGGGGGTGACCCTGGCCCACGTCCCCAGCATCTAACCAGGGACATTCCCACACCCCAACCCAGGCCCGGTCACGCTCCTGCCTCTGCTCGGAGCCGGGGGTGGTGGCGGACAGAGGGGGTCCAGGCAGCCCCGCCCAAACACAGGATGGGCAGGGGAAGGGGTCGCCTGGCTCATGTCCCAGTGCAGTACCAGCCACCTCGTGGGCACTGAACGTGTATTTGCTGAGTGAGTGAATGAACGAATGAGGGAATGAATGCTGATAAGAGGAGGCTCCTGGGGGCAGCAGACTGACTGCCACGGCCACACTGCCATGGAGTCGGATTCTCCATCTGTCACCTGGAGCTTGGACTCCAAGGCCCTCCCAGCTCTGACAGCCCAGGACTCCAAGTGGCCTGGTGACCTTAGAAGCTTCACAGTTACCTCACAGCTGCTGGTTCCACGGGACCTCCAGGACTCAGCAGGTCCCCAGGTTGGTTTCTACCTGTTTCACCCAGTATTTCTGGTCCTGCCCTTCTCCAGTGAGCCAAAGCTGGGCCAGGGATGCCAGCTTTATCTGGTCTTGGTCTTAGCCAGACCCAGGCAAGACGGCAAACCTGTCATATGGACACTGACAGATATCTCACCAGTATCTGCTCCACGCCCAGAATAAGGGTCTGGATTATTCAAAATCCCCATGGGGCACCAGAGGTGGGTTCTGCGGGCCCAAGGCCAGAGGCTGGCCCGGGAGCAACTCTCAGCTCCAGCTTCGGGGCTGGGACGGAGTGGGGGTATCTGAGGGGTATCCGAGGCCCCACGGCTGGGTCATGGGCCAGGCTGATGATTCCAGACCCAGCCACACGCAGCCCAGATGAAAGGCGTGTGGTCCTGAGAGCCCCCCTTCCTGCCCTGGCCACCTCTGGAGGACACCATAGGAAGGGGAGGCACCAGGCCAAGGTCTCGCCCAGAGGCCTCCCTGGCCAAAGCCAAACCAAAAGCCAGAGGGTGGGCTCCCATGGACAGAGACACCCAGCCTCCCCTACCCGGCTGGCTGTGGCAGCCTCCCAGACAGCCTGCCTACGTCCACTCCATCCACCAGCCACAGTGCTCGGCCACTCCCAACACTTCCCTCCACTTCCCATCGACCGAGACAAACCCCAGGTCCACAGGGTCCAGTCCATCTACTCCCAGACCCTGCCTGGTGCTGCTTCCCACTCCGGCTACTGTCCAGCAAGACAGCCTCCCCACCAGACCAAATGTTCTCCTGCTTCCAGGTCTCTGCACATGCACTTCCCTCGGCGAGAACACTGTTCCCCCAACTCCTCACTGGCCTGGCCGCCTCTCTGTCTTCAGGTCTCACCTTCAGGATCTCACTCCTTAGAAAGGCCTTCACCAACCAGCCCACCCCACGCACAGGAGGTCAGGCTCTCACCCGACACCCTCTTCCTCCCCTTAGGACCCTCAGCACGATGTGTAGTTGTAAGCTTCCTGCCTGTTCCTTTGACTCATCTATACATTAAACTTGTCTCCCTCTATAAACTGTGAGGGTGGGCTCACATCTGGTTTGCTGGCCACCATATCCATGGTGCACAGTAGGTGCTCAGTAAATACTTGGGGGACAAATGTTTGCAAGGTGGGACAGCTAGTGGAGCATCTCAACCTCCTCCTCTAGGCAAGCGAGCACCCAGCCAGCCCTGGAGGGAGGATACTTAGGTTCAGGTCTCGGCTCACCTGTGGGACTCGAGGCAGTCCCTCCCCACCCAGAATATGAGGGTGTGGCATCTGATGGCCCCCAATGGCTCTTTTGGTTCTGACGAACCACCAGGCTCCAATCCCAGGCTGAAAGCCAATGCTTAGACCCCATCCCCCTATGGGTTGAATTGTGTCCCCCAAAATTCAGTCATTGAAGTCTTAACCCCTAGTACCTCAGAACGTGACCCTGGTTGGCAACAGGGTTGTTGCAGTTGTAATTGGTTAAGACGAGGTCATATTGGAGGAGGGTGGGCCCCTAATCCAATATGACTGGGGTTCTTATTCCAAAGGGCTATTTGGACACAGGCTCACCCAAAGAGAATACCACATGAAGATGGGGGATATGGTGCCACAAGCCAAGGAACTACCCAAAGCT
Source organism: Phocoena sinus (assembly GCF_008692025.1). Taxonomy (NCBI): domain Eukaryota; kingdom Metazoa; phylum Chordata; class Mammalia; order Artiodactyla; family Phocoenidae; genus Phocoena; species Phocoena sinus. Next base: position 13,372,964 of record NC_045763.1, on the reverse strand, counting down.
GGGAGAGAGGTCTGGAACAGATCCTTCCCCAGCGCATTCCGAGGGAGCACGGCCCTGCCGACACCTTGATCTTGAACTTCCAGCCTCCAGAATGTGAAACAATACGTTACACTGTATAAACCACTCAGTTTGTGGTACTTTGTCGTGGCAGCCCCAGCAAACCGATACACCCCCTCGCCTCCTCCCAACCCGGACGCCCAAACTAATGAGTCAGGAACCAAGACGGAAAGGGCTGGAGGCAGCCGAACTGGCGGCTGAGAAGCCAGCGCGGGCAGGTCAGGGCTCTCAGCCTCCCGTGGGAGCCAGAGGGTAAAAGTCCCCTGAGAACCCCTGATCTAGATCTCCGAAAATCTGAGCCCATATTGACATTCACACGCACAGTCTGTCTGATGGTGAGAGGGATTTTTCCCCCTCCCTCTACCCCCTTCAATTAAAAGCTACAAACGCCTTATTGAAAGCTAATTTAAAATACCAACACAGTGCCAAGTGGCAAAAAAAAAAAAAAAGCTCAGTACAAATATCCGGTTATAATCCTGCAACAGGCTGTGATGACGCAACAATTAGAGGCACGTGGGAGGGGGAGGGAGGCTGAGGCTTCGGCACATCGGCTATCTCTGGAGGTGCTGGGGGCAGCTCTCTGCTCTGCCCAGCCCTTGCCATTGGACCGGGAGCTGAATGAGTCACGAGGGGACAGGGGACCACAGCACCCGTGTCCCTCCCCGAGTCTCAGCACCAGCATCCATAAAGGGGAGGCAGCTCTCAAGGGTCGTGGCGAGAATTAAGATAACGCGCCTGCGTAAGCACTTCACCCCATCCCGGCACACGGCAGCTCAAACGCTCTCAGCCCTGCTCTCCAGACGTTATTATCTGTGCCGTCGATGACTTCATAAAATAATGGAGATTGAAATGCCTCACCCCACTGGGCACTCGCTGTGCCGGGTCCTATGCTTTGCCTTCACTGAATCTTTTACCCCACAGGTACCCATGAGCTGTGGGTGTTACCGTGATTCCCATTTTACAGATGAGGAGACTGAGGCACAGAGGAGAAGCTGCTCGCCCATGGACACATCTGTCATCAGGGCAGAGCGTGGACATGAAGCCAGATCCATCTGAGCCCAGAGACCCTGCTCTTATCCAGCAGAGTTTCCCGCCAATGGACTGAGCTGCCTGTATGGTAGTGAGCACCCCGTTCCTGTGGGGATCAGGGATCTCCAATCTCCCCAGCACTTCGATTCCCCGATTTTTTTCTGAGCTGCCTCCCTGGCCTGCCTCCCATAGACGCTCTGGTACAGGATGTGGCTCTCAGTCAGGGCCCAGGGCTGCCCCCATCGCCCCCAGCCCCCCATCCTTACCGCTGGTCCCGGGGTACGCGGCGAGGGTCCCATCCTGCAGGCCGGCAAACAGGTGGAAGGGGCTGTGTCGCAGGCAGAGCACGGGCTGCAGGCCTGGGCTCCTGCAGGTCACCAGGCACTGGGTGCCCGTGTCCACGCTGCTGTAAACCAGGATGCTGTGGGGAGAGGTCGAGTGACTCACTTAGCCCCCCACGTGCCCTCCTGGTGAGAGGCTCCGAGCCGCCCCAACCAAGCTCAGCGAGCCTCCCTGCTGTGTGAACAGGCCGATGCTCGGACTTTTCCATGGGTGGCCTTTAGAGGATGGTGCCCGTGGAAAACAGGGGGCTCTGGGTGCAGCACAATAGAGGGGCTAAGAGAACAGTTTTCAGGGTCACACAGACCCGAGGGTGAATCCAGACGTGGCCCATCCAGCTGACTGACCTGGACCGCTGAGCCTCGGTCCTCTCCAAAAAACGGGGCCGTGATGCCTACCTCATGGTCATAAAATGGAATGAAGCACCGAGGTGCTATGTGGGTGAACCTTGAAAATGTTATGGGGAGCGAGAGAAGCCAGGCACAAAAGGCCACACACATTGTGTGACTCCGTTTGCCTGAAATGTGCAGAAGAGACAAACACAGAGCAATGAGAAGTGGACTAGTGGTTCCCAGGGATTGGGGCAGGGAATGGGGGCTGATATAGGGTTTCTTTTGGGGGTGGTGAGAATGTTCTAGAACTATGTAGTGGTGATTGTTGCCCATCATGAATGTACTGGAAGCCACTGAATTATACGATTTAAAATGGTTAAAGTGGTGAATTTTATGTTGTTTGAATTTGATCTCATTAAAAGCAAAGAGTGTTCACCAGACCCCTGGGTTCCGTGGACCCAGACCAGGACATCACAGAGCCTCTAGTGTCTCCAAGTTGGTTCTGTGTATGTTAGCTTTTAGCTCCTCCCCCAGCTGCTTGTGTGGGAAACACTTCATAGTGGGGCTACTGTGAGGCTCACAGCCCCCGGCCCAGGGAGCAGCACACAGTAGGTGCTCAGGAAACATCCTCTCTCCCCGCTTCCCCCGACTCTAGGACAGGCGTGAAAAGCTTGGAGCTATGAGGAGGACGTGGGGGTGTAGCCCATCTCAGGGTCTTGTTCATCACCATCTTCACCTTCCATTTAAGTGGGATGAATATTCATCCTCCATCCACACGGCTGGACCCTCCAGCAGGCTAAACTCTGGCGGGAGTGCCCCTTGCTGCAAGGAAGTATTGCTGACTCACCAGCTCCGGGAGGGTCTTACTGGGGGAGCCCCCTCTGCCAGCAGGTCTCATAACCCGGGAACACCCAGGACGCCTACCCGCCCTGCAAAGCTAACTGAGGCCATAGCTGGTGGATGCTGTCAATTACAGAGAAGGGACCTAAAGGCTTCACATGTCCCATGTCTTAGTGGACTCTCACCACGGCCCTGCATGGAAGGATGCTAACACCCACTTCACAGACAGGAAACTGAGGCTCAGAGCGGTTAAATGGCATGAGGAAATAGCAGATCCAAACCCAGCTCTGGCTGACACTGAAGTCAGCGTTGCCCTCGGTACCACACTACCCAGAAGGGAGCCAGCTTGCACGAAGCAGCCACTGAAGGGTGCTGGTTAAAGTGCGAGCAGCTCCTGGTTCCCCCTTTCTGCTCTCAACCAGGGGTGGAGAATGTTGGTGGGTGACAAGCCAAAGCTACACGGAGAGCCTCCGATGCACCTGCCCAGCCCTGCCCCAGACTGTTCCCAGCCCCTCCTCCCTAGGCCTCTAACCTGCCATCCTGGAGCCCAAGGCAGACGGTGGGGTGCACTCCAGCCGAGGCGTCAGCAGCTGAGCACTTCTTGTCTCCGTCTCTGCTCTCCTCCTCCTCCGGCTCCGGAATGTACTCCATGCAGAGCACAGGGGCCACCAGTGGGAAGGACTTGACCGTGCGGGGCGCGGGCCGGTTCAGGGAGAAGATCTCGACCTGGCCCCCTGCACCTTCCTGCCCGCCCCCGACCTGGGGCAGAAACCCAGAGAGGCCATCAGGTGAGAACCATGAGAGTAAAGGCAGAGCTCAGCCCCTGCCTCCCAGGGACCCGTCCCGAACTTCTACTTGCCACTGGGGTTAGGTATCAAGAGAAACGTCCCCCCTCCTGCCCACACATATCCTGCTGTCATTGAAGGTCGCTCGGTCCCAGCTGCCATGGCAACAAGTTAGATTCAGGGCCCAAAGGAAATCAGGTAAAGAACTAAGGTGGACTAGATACCCGGTCAGCTTTCTCTTTCCTCATCTCCAGGGTGAATTTCAACCAACAAATAGTGAGCATACACTCTGCGCTTTAAAATGTCCTTCTCTGTCCTGTTCACTGTTCTACCTCTGTGTCTAGCACATGGCAGGCACTCATTATATACTTGCTGAGTGGATGGATGGACAGATGGATGGATGGAAGGATAATGGATGGATGGATGGAAGGATAATGGATGGATGGGTGGATGGATGGATGCACCATGTGCTAGACACTGAGGAAACAGTGAAGAACAAATCACCCTCAGAAGGGACATTTGGGCTGAACTCTGAAGGGTGAGCCAGAGTTTCCCTGCTTAAGTACCTGGAGACAGGAATAAGCAAGAGGAAGTAGAGGATGACCAGAGGGGTGGTGAGGCTGGAACCTCAGGGAATCTATGGGAGGCCACCATCTGCACACCAGGAGCATGGGGGGTGGGGAACACCTATTTGAATCGAGGGAGGCTCTGCCAGGAACCCCAGGGGCAGAAAGGTGGGCTGGGATCTCTGTGAGAGATGGGCGGCCCTGCCCCCTGACTCCTGGAGTGAAGACCCTGCCATCCACATACTCCACACAGCTTCCCGTTCATTTCCGTCATGGCACCAAGGCCACTTCGAAGCTCACAAATAAGTGAGCTTATTTGTCCCTTGGTTTTCTGTTGTCCCTGGTGAGGTCACACCTGCCAACTCTGAGCACAGAGCCTGGCACAGAAGTTCCCAGGAAGACCTTGCTGGATGAAGGTGCAGAAAACGGGGGTCACAGGCAGGCAGCTTTCTCCAGCACCCACCCCGGGTGCCACCCTCCCTGCTCATGCCCTGAGGCCAGAATCCCTGGCTGGGCCTGGGGGTTACTCACCCAGAGGTAGCCCTGTGGAAGGGAGGTGCTGACAGCCGAGAAGCCCAGCAGGGGACAGCTGACGGGGCTGTGGATCAGGGCCCCAAGCTGCAGAGACAGACGGCACACACAGGGTTAAGTGTCGAGGTGACTGAGATGCTGACATTTGACAGCAAGACCTTGGTCTGAACCACCCGAGGGGCTGTTAAACCTGCAGATTCCTGGGTCCCCTTCAGGCCCCGAGTGAGGCCCCTGAGAGTGGAGCCAGAAAGGGGGCAGGTTCCTCCCCAGGCAGCTCCTATGCACTCGCACTTGACCATCGCTCTCCTAGAACCTTCTGGCCAAAAGGAGGCTGAACGAAACTCTGGGCCAGCAGAGGGATTTTCAAACCAGGCAACTTCCAGATAAGATTTGTTGAAAACCACTAATGCCCACCCCCCATATTTTACAAACAGGGAAAATGAGGTCCACGGAAGACACGCAATTGCCCGAGGCCACGGAGACGGTAAGTGCATCCCCCAGGGAAGCACAATGGAGCGCGATCCTCAGGTCAACAGAGCCCCTCTGCAGACGACCCCTCCAGGACCAGAGGGCTGGGTCCGCAGCCTGGGGGCTCCGTCTGTAATGGGTTGTCACTGAGAACCACCAGCCGCTTGCTTCTTGTGCATCTGCTGCCCCAAACCCCATGCCTCTGGTGGCTCTCTGGGGCCTGTGTCCTGAGCTAGACCTGCCCGTCTCTCTCTCCCTGTCCACAACATTGGCCAGGACAGCAATGTGAGGAGATGGCCTGGCCCTTTTATGGGCCTTGCTGGAAACTCCAGCCAGACTGAAGGAGAAGGAGGCTGAGTGGGGAGAGCTCCAAGGTGCCCCCAGGAGAAACGCAGCACCGCTGGACCTTTTGACAGGCAGGTGCTGCCCTCTGCTGGTCCTGAGGGCCCGGCCAATCCCAGCCCTGCTAGAATATTCTAATAAAGTCTCTAATGGCCATGGGTGAGGGGACCCAAAGAGGTCACCGCATCCAGCCCCCTCATTTAGGAGCTGGCAAACTTGAAGTTTGGTGGGTGGGGGGATGTGACTGGTTCAAGGTCACACAGCAAGTTAATGGCAGAGTCGGGGCTGGAATTCACTTCCGAATCCCAGCCCAGCGCTCTTTCTGGTTGAACTCTACCCAGAGGCCAGACTGCCAGGCTGGAGACCTTGGCACTCTGGGGTACAACTTATGCCAGGCCTCCTGGGCACCCTCAGCCCCCTGTTCCCCATCACTTTGCTCCCTGGGGGGCCACATCCAGCTGGGCGCCTGGCCCTTTCTGCCACACAGCTGCTCCTGTCCTCTCAGACGGGGAGGGGGCAACCGCAGCCCTGGCTCAGACGTTTCCATGGCAACTCCAGCAGGCCGGATGTCAGCTCGGTCAACAGAGCCTGGGTCCAAGACGATGGCAAAAACTCAAACGGCTCCTTGGAGGGGCAAGGCCCTGGACCCAGAAGTCCTGTCCATGCCGGGAAGCCGACTCCCCAAAATCAAGGTGCCCCATAAAGAGCGGAGGAGAGCACAGGCTGTAGAAAGGAGGCCAGCTTTGGACGCAGCCAGCGGGCTCCAGTCCCAGCTCGGCTGCTACCAGCTGGGTGACCCCACAAACCCGTTCTTCATGGTCATGGGGACCTTGACATCCTGTCAGGATGGCCTTGGGGACTAGAGATGGTGGACATGAAGCCCAGCAGCGGCCACTGCTTACGAGGACTTCCTGTGGGATGTGTGAGCACTCACTAAGCGGTAACACTCCGTCAGCAGAACGCTATGGGGGAGGGGCTATTCCACATGAGCCTCTGTGACACACAGTTACGAACAGCAATTCTGGCGGATGGAGGGTGACAGCCGGGACAGAGCCCACTTAGCTAGTGTACTGAGGCCTAGGCAAGCCTGCCGACAAGACCCTCTGCAGCTCTGGGGTGCAGCCCCCAGGCCCCCAAGATGCTTGCATGTTAAAGCTCCCCAGAGTGGGCATCCACCCCCTCCCCAAGGCCCTGTCCCCAGCCAGGCCTCTAACTGGACCTCAGCCCAAGGGAGAAGGGGTTTGCACTGAGCCCTCCCCTTCCCACCCCCCTTGCCCGCCAGGGAGAGGCTTACACCTCGGATGGAGCCCAGGTTCAAGAAGAACCTCCCAACACCTGACAGTCAGGCTATCGCAAACCCCCCAAAACAGACACCAGTGACTTTTCCTTCCTGGTGACCAAGATGTCCTCAAATATTTGCTTCCAATTCTTGAACTCCGAAGGCAGGGCACGCAGCAGACAGTAAGCATTTGACAAGAATCTTATCATTTAACCCTCACTACGACCCAATCAGGGAGGCACCACGGCCACCCCAGTTTACGCACTGAAGACACAGCTGGGACGTGCAGAGCTGGGATTCAGACCCAGGGCAGGTGGCTCCCATGGGGGCTCTTTCCCTCCCCCAAGCAATTCCCTGATGAGTCTGAAGGCCATGGTGCAGCCCAGCATGGGGACCGGCCATCCTCAGCACGGAGAGGAGAGATGCCCTTTCCTTCAACCCCAGCATCCCTGCTCCCTTGAGGGAAAGAACCCAGCACACACCCCCATCTGGCTGGCAGTACAAGAGGTCTGAGCTCATCTACGCTGGGAGGGGGTTGGAATAACAAGACTTTCCAGGAGAACAGCCTCGGCTGCAGCTCTCGTCGGGCCAGCCGTGGAGCCCGAGTCCTGGACCCCCAGGACTGGGCCTGGGGAGAGGCGTAGGCAGGGACCCACACGCTCACATCTGTTCGCGGTAATTGGACAAGGCCCTGGAGCTCAAGGCCCTAATCCACCTGCTGCCGGCACGGAGCCGATGGGCACATGTGTTTGGTCCGGGGTGGGAGGCAGGTGCAAGCAGAGGGCACGGTGCCTTGGGGCCCAGCAAACGGGGACATGCAGGCTCTGATAAGTCCCTCGGGAGCTCCACGGGCCCATCACTCGCGGGGATTCCCTCACAGCTCCCTTGGATCACTCGGGGGCAGGGCGGAGGGTGGTGTTCCTCGGGAGAGGTCGGGCAGCGGGCTGGGAGGGGGCTGAGGATGCTTCCAGCCTACACGGCCCCAGCCCCATGAGCTTCACATGAGGAGATTCTGAGGCCCAAGTACCGCCAGGGAGAGGAGGCAGATGGCTGCCCGCTCAAGTGGGCGTTTCTTGCAGGGAGGCCCCGGAGGCAGCCACCTGTCTGTGACCCCACCACCCCGTGTGGCCTGTCAGGGCATGGGCCCGTGTCCTGTACTCCCCAGAGGCCCAAGGCCCCGGGGGGAGATGGGACAATCCATTCCCCACCCCAGAAGTCCTTCTCCACGGGATGCGCTAGGGCCAGGAGAGCCGCAGGCAGGGGCGACCTGAACCGTCCCCACCCCGAGGCCCACAGGCAACCCCCAGGAGGTAAGAGCCTCCCATTATCAATAAATAAGGACTGAAGTCCTACAAAGGCTGGGACTGTTTGGTGGGGCGATCGCGCTGGGGCACATGCCAGCCAAGCCCCAGGGAGCGGCGGGAAGGAACAGGATCGGGCAGGGGTCAAGAAAACCCTCCTTGCCCAGCGGGCAAGTTATCACTCCTGAATCCCTTCTCTCAGCCGCAAGGAGTAGCAGCCCCTCCTCTGAGGGCAGCTGCGGGGATCAGAGTTCATCGCTGGGAAATGCCCAGAACAGAGCCTGGCACAGATGCCTCTGGGAAGGGCCTGACCCCAAGTTGTCAAGACTAAAGGACTTTAAGTCATATCGCTGTTGCTGTCGTTGTTGTTGTTATTACGGCCACTGTCCACTGAGCACCTGCTACCAGTCAAGCTCAGTGCTGGGAACCTGACCCAGCCTCTCTCACTGAATCCCTAAATCAGGCTGTGGAACAGGAAACAGCAGCCCTCGCCGCTGACACCAGCTTTCGGGAGCGCAAGCCAAATACTCAGCTCACCCGTCCTCTCCCTCACCCTCAGCCCCCGTCTAATCTCTCACCAGTTCAGCCATTCCTACCCCAGAGCGCTGCCCCAATGTTTGCCCACCAGGGCCGGGACCAGGGTGAGGAAAGCGGGGCACTCATCCCAGGGGCACATCTTCAGCGGGGCCCAAACACTCAGAGATATATTTTAACACAATCAAGAAAATATTTTAACACGATTTGTTTACAATAAAAATGCAAAAGAAAAATCCATAGTGAATAATTACTAAGAGTTTAAATAAAGACAGGACGTGACTCAGCCTCACGCTAATGCTGGCTCTTTATTTACCAAAAGAGCCGGCAAACCAAGGCCACAGTTTGCTGGTCTGATTGTTTTTTTAAGTATTGTGTGAAAATATCACTTATTTCGACCATGAGTGCCTCACTCGTCTCGCGCTAGTCCTCCGCGGCCTCCAGCCTGGTCTCCTCCCCGGCCTCCACCTGCACCAAGTCCCACCCCATCTCAGCAGGACCCCAGCGCCAAGCTCTGCTCCGGGCTCTTGGTCTCCAGCCCTGCTCCCTCCGTGTCCACGGTTCACTCCCACACAAAAGCCAGAAGGATCAGATGATCCTTCCAAAATATAAACCAGATCGTGCCAGTCCCCTGCTTGGAGCCATGCTTGGCTTTTCGTTGCCAAGAATGAAATCCAAACCTGACCCAGCCTGCGAGTCCGGTGTGGCCCAGCTCACCCACCATTGGGCCTCCCCACCCAGCTCACTGAGCTACAGCCACGCCAGCTGCCCCAACTGCTCCTTTCATGGGCTTCTGTGTCAGTCTGTCTTGTCTTGTCAATATTTGAAATATTCTACCCCTGGGGCCTCAAGGGGTTGGATCCTCCTCGCTATTCGGGGCTCACTTTATTTTTTTTATTTTTTTGCGGTACGCGGGCCTCTCACCGTTGTGGCCTCTCCCGTTGCAGAGCACAGGCTCCAGACGCGCAGGCTCAGCGGCCATGGCTCACGGGCCCAGCCGCTCCACGGCATGTGGGATCTTCCCGGACCGGGGCACGAACCCGTGTCCCCTGCATCGGCAGGCGGACTCTCAACCACTGCGCCACCAGGGAAGCCCCGGGGCTCACTTTTAATGCCACCTCCTCTGAGAGGCCCTCTCTGACCCCCTAACTACGTGGCTCCATCTCTGTATCTATTATATCGGATTTATTTTCTTTATGACGCACAGCACTCTTTTCTATTTGCTTTTGTTTGCCGGGGCGGGGGGGTATTACCTGTCTCTCCTCTAGATTGAAAGTTACATGTAGGCAGGAACCTTGTATGTTTTGGTCACCACCATATTCCCAGTGTCTGGCCCAGAGCCTGGCACACAGTAGGTCCTCAAAAATTATATGCAGAACGAATGAATGAATTGGCACCTCAAGGGTATTTTAGCTGTTTAGAGCCCCTATCTACAGCCCAGTTTGTCTCTTGGGGATTCATCTGGGCCTAGATCCCCTCCCTGGAGCTCAGATGACCTCATCTCCTTGGGAGGGGGATGGGCAGTAACTACTCCAGGTGGAGGGGTGAGCTCAGCCGGGACATCGGGGACAGATGACATTGGAAGTGAACATCCTTGTGGTTACAACCTGGGGCGCTGGAGTCAGCAAGGTTCCAATTTCTACAACTCACTCATCCTTACCGGCGGCGTTGTTTTTTTTAGAAAAATCACGTCACCTGTCTGAGCCTTAGCTTCCTTACCTGTGAAACAGATCTAGAAACATCTATTCATGGGGTTCTTATAAATATTAAAACAAGACAGTGACAGCAAAGCACCAAGAGGCATGATGGCTGTGGAGCCAAAGCTGGCTGTCCCACGGCAGCATCTTTTTTTTTTTTTTTTTTTTTTTTTTTTTTTTTTTTTTTTTTTGCGGTACGCGGGCCTCTCACTGTTGTGGCCTCTCCTGTTGTGGAGCACAGGCTCCGGACGCGCAGGCTCAGCGGCCATGGCTCACGGGCCCAGCCGCTCTACGGCACGTGGGATCTTCCCGGACCGGGGCACGAACCCGTGTCCCCTGCATCGGCAGGCGGACTCTCAACCACTGCGCCACCAGGGAAGCCCCCACGGCAGCATCTTAAAGGGTGAAACCCACAAAGCCTGGCACGGCCAGGTGGGCCTATTACAGTCTATCTTCTGAGCTGGAGTCACGCCATCAACTGATGAGATCATTGCTATTTGTTAGCTCAAAAGGATGGAATTTTCTGTTCGATGACCCACAGAGGGCATCTGCCCCCTTTTTTGGGGGGGAAAGCTGACTCTGAGAACAATAAAAAGGCTCGATCAACTCCGTCAGCAAGAAGTCTAGAAGCTGAAGCTGGAAGCCAGGCCTCCCCTGCTGTGGGCACCACCTGGAAACCCTGGTTGTCCCAGAAGCCACCTTCGTGGTGGGCTCAGCAAGATGTGTGCCACTCACCTGCAGGCTGAGGCCCCGGGAAGAGAAGGCAGGGATGCAGCAGGCCAGGATTGGGCACCAGAATGGGGCTTTGCTCTTCTTGTCCTCATCCGGACACAGCCAGCCCGGCTGGTTCTCCTCCCCTGCGGCAAGAGGAAGGCGGTGGGAGGAGCTGGTCAGAGAGCGAGGACCAAGTGGACTTTCTGAAAGCCCAGGAAGCCACCGCGGGCCCCAGAGGCCTGGCCCGCATGCCCCACATGCCCCACGGACCCAGCCAGCCGCTCCCCCAGTCCCACGCCTGCCCGGTGAGATGAAATCCAGCCTCACTCCACGGTCACAGCCATGGGTCCCAGGCTGGGAGTCGGGAAACCTAAGGCTTCAGTCCCAGCTTGCCCACCTTCTCACTGAGCAAGCTTGTACAAATCTACCCAACGCTCTGAGCCTCGATTTCTTCACCTATGAAATCGGGACGACGAAAATGCCTTCATCCTGCAGTTGCTGCGAGGATCCAGTGAAATAGCACATGTGACAGGGTTTCAAAAGGCATTAAGACACTGGGCACAGTCCAGGCCCCTGCTACCTTGACCTTACCTTCTAGAGGCGGGAGGCGGCCAAAAACAAGTAGGCGGACAAGAGGATTTTGGATTGTGACAGCGTAGCCATGACACTTTTATACCTGTAATGACGATGGTCAAGAGGAAGACTCTCTCTCCTGCTCCCTTTAAGACCTACCCTGAAACCTAGGAGGTCACCTGCCTCCAGGTCCCCCAGTCGAGCTGGCATCGAAGCCCCTGCCAGCCTGTTAGAAGTGCACATGCTGGGCTTTCCTGGTGGCGCAGTGGTTAAGAATCCGCCTGCCAATGCAGGGGACACGGGTTGGAGCCCTGACCCGAGAAGACCCCACATGCCGTGGAGCTACTAAGCCCATGCACCACAACTACTGAGCCTGCGCTCCAGAGCCCACGAGCCACAACTACTGAAACCCGCACGCCTAGAGCCCATGTTCCGCAGCAAGCGAAGCCACCGCAACGAGAAGCCCGCACACCGCAACGAAGAGCAGCCCCCACTCGCCGCAACTAGAGAAAGCCTGCGCACAGCAACAGACCCAATGCAGCCAAAAATAAATAAATTTATAAATTAAAAAAAAAAAAAAGGAAGTGCACATGCTGCTCAGGCCCAAGCCAAGCCTGGACCCTGGACCCTCACCCGGAGACTGCCGCGCTCAAGAGCATCTGCTCAACCACATTCTCTGTGGAGTCTCCTTCACATGGGTCTAGGCTCCCTCACACGCCACCACCTCCAAGAAGTCCTCCCTGACCACCCTGGCTACAATGGCCCCCTTCTCTCAGAAACCACACTAAACACCCTGTCTTATTTCCCACACAGCTTTCACAATCAAAAATCATGTTTTCTGTTTCCTTGCTTACGGTCTGTCTCTATATGTCTGTAGAATGTAAGTTCAAAGCAGTAGGGATCTGGGTTTTCTTGTCCACCACTATCTCTCTGGCACCCAGCACGCTGCCCACACATAGTAAGTGCTCAGCGAACATGGGTTGAAAGAATGAATGAGTGAGCAAATGAGTAAACCGCCATCTCTCCTGAGGAATTCTCCCTGCTAAGGAGCCCATATTCTTTATACTCCATCTGATGCCTGCCCTCCAGGGATCCCATGACGGCAGGGGCAGGGCGCAGCTCAGACACGCCCAGTATGTGTCCAGGCGTCAGGCACACTCTGAGTGCTTTACATATGCTCCCTGGCTGGTTTTCACCATAACCAAGCACAGTCAGAATAAGAATTTTCACCTTACAGATGATGAGACTGACAATTAAGTAAGTTGAGCAAGTCACGTGCACAGCTAGGCGGCAGAGCCCACATGCGGACCTAGGTCTGTCTGACTGACAGGCTGAGTTCTTTGCACTAATCCAGGCAATCTTCCAGCAATCAGACCCCCAGTGACACCCCTGGGCGTGAATGACCCTGGACATGGTGACACTAGACAATGAGGAGGTACTCTGCCCCGAAGATCCAGAGGCACTGGACAGGCCACCCCAGGTGAGAGAGGCCACTTAACGCAATGACATCAAGATGAGGGGTGCCTAGAGCTTTGGAGATGGGAGGAGAGGTCACCAACCAAAGGGTCCGACGGCAGCCTTCCCCCCACCACCACACACATCTACTCAGCTACAAGGAGGGAGCGTCAGCTCAGCCCAAGGGTGCCCCGACGCCACATGGGGACCTCCTGACCAGTCTTTCTATGCTCACTACTGCCCCCTACAGTTGGTCCTCCCCACAGCAGCCAGAGCCATCCTGCTAAACTTCCCCTGGACCTCGTTGTTCCCCTGCTTAAAAATGCCTACTGAGTCCCCGACCAGTTGGAATAAAATCCAAACTTCCACAAGAGCTGCAAGGACCCCCCTTCCCTCTCAGCCTCATCCCTTGGCTGCAGGCTCCACCATGCTACGCTTTCCTCAGCAACTTAAACGGGACGAGCCCGGAAAGCTCCCTCTGCCTGGAAGGCTGCACTCAGCTCTCTCCAGGGCTGGCTCTGCTCCTCTGCGAGGCTTAGGTTACACCTCCACCTTTTCGGAAAGGCCTTAACTGACCATCATCCCATCCCCCACCTCCATCACTTTCTGTCTCAGCCCCTATTGGTGTGTGTAATGGCCCTGACCACAATTTCCATCTCTTTTACTGGCTTGTCTCTTTTTTCCTCCGTGTGTGTGTGTGCGCCCACGCGTGCGTGAGTGCACATGTATATGTGCGTGCGTGCGTGTGCACATGTGAGTGTTTCATCGTGCTTGTGTGCCCAGAGGCTCCCCTACAATGCCCATGTTCCATGACGGCTGAAACCTTCCACACCATCTCCTTCTGTACCCTCCAAACCCCTCACATGGCGCTGGACACACAGCAGACCATCAACACCCTCGTGTGGCATGAACACAGTCTCTTCCTGGAGCCTCATTTTCCAGATCTGTCAAATCGGAATGATGGCCACCAAGAGCAGTCACCATCCCCAACCCCCAGCCAGCACAGAGCAACACTGCAGAAATATGGTCAACTGGGGGGGGAAACAGGAGGAACCAATCCAAGGGTACGAAGCTTTGCTTTTGCAAGGTGAGCAAATCCTAGAGATTATCTGTACAGCCTATAGCTAACAATTCTGTATGACGTGCTTAAAGATTGGCTAAGAGGATAGATCTTATGTTAAGCGGGCTTATCACACACACAAAAAATAACAATAATAAGGAAGAGGGCGGGAGGGAGCTTTTCAGAGGGTGGGTTTGTTTATGGCGTAGACTGTGGCGATGGAGTTCACAGGGGTATGCTTACCTCCAAAGCCATCAAGTTGTATTCTTGAAATATGTATAGCTCTTTGTATGTCAATCACACCGCAATAAAGGGGCTTTAAAAATGCCGTTTAGGTCTGCATGTAGGTCACAGCAGAGAGGAGCCGGAATGCGGGGAAAGGTGCGGAGGCTCTTTGAGAAGATGAAGACATCCGCAAATGTCAGAAATTATTTTGTGAACAGCTGGCTCCGACAGAGGCTCCGGTGCCTGCCCCACCCCCTCAAGTGTGGAGGCGCTGGATAGGGAGCTCACTCCCTAAACGGGCCAGAGGCGTCCCCGGTGTCAGGCCCTCTGCCCCACTGAGCCCTGGAGACAGAGTCACATGAAACCTGGTTCCCGCCACCGAGGAGAAGAGGCCATCAAGGAAAGTACAACGATGGCACAGGATGGGCATCACCGAAACAGAACGGCTGTGCGCTCCTCACTTCACAGTTTACAAAGCTCTGTCCCTCACGTCATCCCACAGACACCAGGGGAAGTCGGAGTTCCCATCCCCGTCTACACTGGGGAAACGGAGGTCAGGGAGTCAAAAACAGGGTCCAGGAGCCAAGCAACTAACCTCGGGGCAACTTGCACTGCGCCCGCGGCCGGGCCGTGACAGCAGAGACAAGACCGCCCGCCCTGGGGGACACCACTTCTCCTTGGCAGGAACTCACATCACAGCCACCGCTCTGCCTCTTGGACAAGGCTCCGGGCAGTGAACAAAGATGATCGAGATTGGAGAGTCTGGCCCTGCTCTCAAGGAGCTTACAGTCACGCAGACCCTCGCCTCCCCAGGGGCAGGAGCCCGAGAGAGCAGTCAAGCCCACCTGTTCGCCTGGAGCTCAGCGGGTGGAGATAAGCCCCCGTGCCCAGGCTCATCCCTCTCCTCCCGCCACGCACCCACAGCCCATCAAGTCCTGACAATTTATCACTATACGTTCCTTTAATGATCTGACCTTCTGGTTTCAGATGGTGCCTTCCCTGCCTGCGACTGGGAACGTTAAAAGAAACTGGAGTTGTTGTTCCCCATCTGCCACTGCCATTGTTCCCCTCACAAAACCAAAGCGGCTGAGACCACATTAGAAGGCTGTTACCACTGGAAATTGAAAGCCCGCTTGGGATAAGTGACATTAAGAACAGGCACCAAGGGCAAAGCTGCGATTTCCAACTGACGTTAAGTGGGGGCTTATTTAGCCTCCAGCTCTGTTTGCCAGCGCCCACCGAACTCGAGAGTACTCCAGGGGGCAGTGGGAGCAGCTCCAGGGCCGGAGCCCACGTCCCCTCTCGCCCCCACCCCCACCCCCTGAGCCCTCAGGACCACCCGCCGGCTGCAGGAAGCCAACTCTGCCAGAAGGGCCCTGCGGGGTACAGAGCTGGACACTTAACCTCTCCTAGCCTGTGGCCTCGTCTGGAAAATGGGGGAAATAATCCCAACCATTTGGAGTTGTTGTGAGCACTGGAAAGACTATATTTAGTACCTAGTGTACACCAGGCACTCAAGGAATAGTACCCATTATGACCACCGTCCTCATGGTTGAAAAGCTGCCTATTACTATGCCCGAGGTCAGACCACCCGCCGCCACTGGGCTGAGCCTACCACCTGCGCTGGCCCTGCCCCGCTTCTCCAGCCCCACCTGCCTCCCAAACTCCTCCTGAGTCCCAGCACCATGCCCTTCCTGTCACTTCTGGCCCAGCAGACAGTTTGGACTGCCCTTCTCTTCCTTCTTAAATCCAAGGCCCCTCTCACACTTCCCAGCACCACGGAGATGCTACTGGCCATGGCCACAGACATCAGGGCTGCTGGGACCTCAGCATGCATCTTATCCTGCAGGGAGAGACGCTGGGGTCCAGGGAGGCCAGGCAGTGGCCATGATCACCCAGCTGGGGTAAAACCCAAGTCGGGTTCCTGGGCCAGTACCCTCGGTCCCCCTCCTGGAGGGCAGACCTACCACTTCCGGCCAAGGGCTTGGGCAGGTCCCTGGCTCTGGGACGGTTGAGGGCTAATGGAGATGAGAGATGAGGGTTGGAACACGCTCGGCGGCACGCAGCCTGGGCCACGCTCAGGACTCCGCAACCAGATCCGTCATAAGGTGGCGCATCAGTGTTACTGTGAGGAATGAAGGCTGGAAAACTAACCAAGCCACAGGCAATGGGGAGAGCCAGCCAGGCCACGCCCAGCGAGGACCTGTCCCTGGGAGCGTGGGATTAGCCTGGGGCCTGCCCAGCCCAGGTCCTCCAGGGGTGGGAACCAGGAGGGCCATGGGGGGAGAGGCTGCAGGGGTCCCTGGGCCAGGGATGCAGCACTTAGAGCTGTAAGGGTTGTGGGGAGGACGCGGGAAGGGAGAGCTGGAAGCCCCAATCTCCCCTTTCCCCACCCCCACGCTTGGAGCCTCCTATCTGCCTCTCTTTTCTGTAGCCTTAATGAACAGAGACTAATTGGCAGAGAGAGGGGGAGGGCATCCTGGCACATGACTAAATGTCATGTGACCCCAGGCCAGTCACTTCCCCACGGTGAGATGCAGACACCCCTTTCCTAGGAGCTTCTCCGGTCTGCCAGGCGCCTTCCAGGCACCATCTCCCCATACGCTCACAAGATACCCTATGAATATCCCCATTTTCTGATGGAGAATCCAAGGCATGCAGAGGTGAAATCGTTTGCCCAAGATCTCGGAGCTGGCAAGCGGCAGAACCAGGAACTGAACCCACGCTGTCTGGCCCCATTTCACGCAGTGCTAAGATCCTGAAATGCAACAAGGAGAAGGCCCGTGGAACTCTAGGCCAAGTTACTGAGGAAGCCTGCCTTTCTCAGGCCTCACAGCACAGCAGTGGCCACACTGGGATGTAAACTGGGTCCCCAGATTCCCCAGGACTCCTGCCCTTCCAAGGGACAGAACTGCCCCCGCCCTCTCGGATCCCAGGCACCCCCAACTCCAGCCCTCTCTTTAATCTTTAGTGGATTATGATCTCAGCACGCTGGAGTCAGGGAGAGAGAAAGACGCAGAAAGAAAAAAAAAAATTAAAAGAATAACATCCTTTGTGCATAAATGTTTTTAACGGTTCTGTTTCTAACGGGCCTATTTCTAACGGGCTTATATTGTTTTCCTCGGCACCAGGCACTGAAGATAAAAAAAAAACTGGCAAAATAGAAGAAACAGATTATTCAAGCCCCAGGGGAATCCAGGCATTCAAATAAGATTTCAAATGACTCTCTTTCCATTAAAACTTTTGCTGCAGTGAAACCATGTGGAGATAAGGCAGCCGAGCGTCTTCACAGGCCGCCAAGAACAGAGATGCTCACATCTGTCGGCTCCTCTCCCACCAGCGCCAAGGCCCACTCGGCAAAGCATCTGGGCTTCAAACGGGAGATGCACCTGCCTTTAGCGGGTGTACAAACAGGGCTCGGGAGCTTGCCCTAGACGCACTGCTCCACAGGAAGGGGACAGAGCAGAGTGGGTGGCCCGAGGCCCAGCAGGCAGGCCACCTTAACCTTTCCTCGGCTGGAATCTCCGAAGCCCTCTGCCAGGGCCGGGGCAGCCTCTACCTAAAACCCTTCCTCCACCCTCCGCAGGCCTCCTGGTCGCCCAGAAACATCCAGCGGAGGCCTGTGCGATGTCAACGCCCGATCCAAGAAGGGGCTGGCTGAGCAGAAGGCTCTGATGCCGGCTCCTCCAAAGCCACAACCTCTTCCCCGTTTCCCTCCCCAGTCTCCACATGCCTCTCTCCGAGTAGCAGCCAGAATGATCCACTTAAATAGAAATCAGTTCACTCCACTGTCCGGTTCTCTCAGCTCTGCAACCCACAGCCCCACGCGTCAAGAAAGAGCTCCACGCACCTCACCCTGGCTTTCTGGAAAACCTGCTCCCCACTTCCACCTGTTTCCCCCCACACCCCACCATTCACCAACTCTGGCTACCTCAGGACCTTTGCACTTGCCATTCCAAAGCCTGGATCGCTTTACCCAGACCTCTGCACAGCTTCAGACGTCACCTCCTCAGAGGTCCTCCTTGACAGCAGTCCCGGCCCCCAGGCTCGATGCCAGTCACACATCCAGCTCTACCCCCTCACAGCACCAACCCCTCCCTGTTCATTTGTTCCTCATGTAAATCTCTCCCTGCCCCTCATAAACTGTAAGCTCCTTGAGAACAGCGACCTTTCTGTTTTTGTCATTGTTCTTTTCCCCTATGCCTAAAATTACTGTAGCGACTCAATAAATAGTTTTTTTGTTTTCTTTTGTTTTGTTTTTTTTCGGTACGCGGGCCTCTCACTGTTGCGGCCTCTCCCGTTGCGGAGCACAGGCTCCGGGCGCGCAGGCCCAGTGGCCATGGCTCACGGGCCCAGCCGCTCCGCGGCATGTGCGATCTTCCCGGGCCGGGGCACGAACCCGTGTCCCCTGCATCGGCAGGCGGACTCTCAACCACTGCGCCACCAGGGAAGCCCAATAAATAGTTTTTTAATTGATGAAAGCCATTGACGAAGGTCCTGACTCCTTTCCAGAAATGTTTTAAAATCTATCGGAAATACATATCTATCTAGATAAAGATCACGCCAGAAATAAAAACAAACAAAACCCCAGAAATCACTGCTATTGACTGGAATCGGCAAATGGGAATTCTAGTTGGTCACAGCAAATAATGGTCCTGATCGGCAAGAAACTAGGCCTTTTGCCAATTCAGAAAAACACAAAGTAATTATAATTTAATGAATGTGGTTTGGCAGACAAAAGCTCACTAACTTGAGGAAGCAGAATGGACAGGGATTGAGAGTGGGCTCTGGGAGCCGACTGCCCAGGTTCTGAACTCCTCCCTGCTGTGTGACCTCAGGCAAGCCACTGCACCTCTCTGGGCCTCAGAATCCTCAGCTGTACAAAGGGATTCACAACAGACTTACCTCATAGAGTTACTGTGAACGTGAAATGAAAGAGATGTGTGTAAGATGCTTAGAAAAACGCTTGCCCCTCAGGAAGCACTCTATAGATAGAAATACCCATTATTTATCTGTACCGTTATTAGGGGGCGCCTAGGAGAAAAGAATTATAAAGAGGTCTTTGCTTGAGAATCAGTTTAGTCTAACCTGCATCATTCTTTATGTAACAGTTTTATTGAGATATAATTCAGCTACCATAAAACCCACCCCTTTAAAGAGTACATCTCATTGGTTTCTAGTATATTCGCAGACTCGGGCAACCGTCACCACTATCTAATCTGAGAACATTTTCATCACTCTCACCAAAAAAAAAAAAACTTTAGTGGTGACTCTCCATTCCCTCCTCCTCCCAGGCCCCTGGCAACCACTAATTTACTTTCTGTCAACTCCCACCATTTTACAGATGGGGAAACTGAGGCTCAGAGAGGGGAAGTGACGTGTCCAAGGTCACAAAGCAGAGCCTCTGGCCCCAGTTGTTTCTCCGCTGCACCATCTCCCTCCACTCAGAAGCCTCCCTGACTGGATGATGCCCTCTGGCTCACATATACACTCCCCAGACCTCCCCTCTCCACACTCCTGACCCCCGGGGCTTTACTCACGGAGTCCGATCTTGGCCAAGTGCAACCTGTTGACCCAGGAGATCTTGCTCAGGGGGTTGGGGGTGATGAAGACCACCATGAAGCTGATGGGACGGCCAGACCTGTGGTGAGAGGGCAGGAGCATGAGTGCTGGAACGGGGCCTGGCTCACCCGGGAGGTACGCAGCTCTTCCCCCCAACCACCAGCCCTGGAGATAGAGCGAGGTCTGTGCAGAGCATCAAAGCATGGCCAGAGAGGCCAGTGTCCTGGCAAAGCCTCAGTCCCCTGGGGGAGGACTCCCTCCACCCACCACAGCCCCGGGGAGGGGGCCGGTAACTCCCCCGAGCGACCAGGCCACGGCTCCCAGTCCAGCCCAGGCACACCGGCGTGGGTGCCTAGCAAGGCCACGGGGGGTCTGGCCCTCTGCAGGCTGCGACTCGAGAGGCCCTCCAGGGCGCCACCTAGTCAGGGCTCCACAGGCCTCGTCAGACACCTGCACACACCTGACCCGGAGCCTCTGACTCGGGCCTGTTCCCAGCACCTGGCACAGGGCACTTGCTTGGTAACTGTCTCCTGAACGGACACATGAATGAATGGCGGTATGTACAGGCTTGGGGTGGCCAGAGGTCACTGTTGTCAACACACTGTCATCTCACCTTAGAGCAGCGGAAGCCCCTTCATTGTTCTCCGGGGCCCATTTCCCCGCTGTGAGCCAACCCGGCCCCCGGGAGGTGGACAGGAAGGTGAGGAAGGGGCGCAGAGAAGGGGAGAGAGCCGCTCAGCAGGACACTGTGAGCCACTGTGCGAGGGCACCCAGAAGGTTCCAGGCTGCTGACCCTCAGACTCCAGGCCTGGGCCTTGCATCCTGGCTCCCGGACCTGCCTCAGACCACAGCGCCCCAGTCTCCCCGTCCCTGCAGCCACTGTGCTTGTAACACTGTCCCCGCCCAACCGAGAGGTCAAAACCTGGGCTCTGAGCCCCTCACTGCGCCAGCCTAGGCTTCGGAGTCAGAATCCTCAGAACCCAGCTCTGCCACCTACTTCTGAGTCTCACCTTCCTCCTCTGTAGAGTGGGGATCAGACAGATCGCCTTCCCCATCTCTGCATCAATTCCACAAACATCAGCTGCGGGTCGACTGAGCGTGAGCTCCTGCGGGAGCATTTGCGGGGAGGCTGGATCCATGAGAGGAGACCCAGGGCCTGGCCCCAGGGGACTGCACAGTCTACCAACCGCTGGCAGGGTGTCCCAGTAGCCTAACAGAGGACAGGCTCACCCCAGGTACGAATAGGTCGTTCGTTCATTCATTCATTCATCTGACCACGAGCACCTGCTCTGTGTCAAATGCTTTGCCGGGCACGGCCCACGATGCGTGTACGCCCACGCCCACCCCCGCAGTGCTGGCAAGCAGGCTGGTCCCGACGCCCCTCTCCAAGGCCCCTCTTCCTCTCACTTGTCGGGTTTCCCGGGAAGCAGGAGCCTGAGGCGGCACTTGTTGGCCGAGTGGATCTCCTCCTCCTTCACCCGCATAAGCCTCTGCAGGGCCAGGCACCAGTCTTGAGCCACGGTCATGTTCAGGTTCTAGGGTCAAGGAGGCCAAGGAGGTCACCATACAGCCCTCTGGCTCCCCGAAAGCCGCCCCAGATCCCACAGCAGTCGGGGCCCCAAGGGGAGAGGAGCTGGGGGGTCAGTGCGGGAGCTTGACCTGGGCGGCTCACTCGGCCACAAGCGGTGGGGGGATGCCGACTCCCCGGGCTCCAGGCCCTGGTTCAGACCTTCCCCCCTCCATGGCACCCCTCCTTTGAGAGGGACACACCCTCTCAGCCAGCTTCCTCTCCAGCCTGGGACGAGGCTCGGGAAGGAGCTGCAGGACAGACCAGACACTGAGCAGAGAACGAAAAAAAAAAAAAAAAAGTGCCCATAGCCGGGCCCTGCTCAACTCGAACCAGAGCTTCAACCCGAACCGGAGGCCGCCCACCAGACTTCCAGGTAGCGACAGGAGCCTCAGACGGTACTGCTGCTAGTGGGAGCCCAGAGGCCAGGGCACATCGGGGGACAGGGCGGGAGAGGAGCCCACCCACACTTTCCTGCCGAGGCCGGTGCTGGGTACCTGGTAGGTGCCATGCAGTGTGCTGACAAGCAGGGTGATCTGCTCCACCACAGCCAGGTCCTTCTGCAGGTCCTGCAGCTCCTGGAAGAGGCGCGGGGGCCCGAGGTACACCTTATCTGGGCAGAGAGAGACCCTACTCAGCCTCAGGGGTGGGGAAGGCACCACCAAGGGCCCAAGCAGGTACTCACTGCAAAAAAGAAGAGCTGTCGCCCTGGAGATGTGGCACTAGAGATACAGAAGGAAATGTACCAGGCTCTTGTCTACTAGCGGGGACAAATCCAATCACGGGTAAAGTCTAGCGCCTAGGATCTGGGCCACTCTCAGTCTATACAAAGTGTCACAGGAGACCAGAAGACTGAGAACCAACTGTGCCCATGAGAAGCGAGGAGACTTCACAGGCCCAGGAGAGCTGTGGGCACTGCCAAAAAAGGAAAACCGCAGGTGCAAAGGCACTGTGGCATAAGGAAGCCCAGGAACAGTAAGTTGTTCAAAGATGTGCTAAGCACCTACTATATGGCAGGTTCTAGTCTACATGTTGGAGAGACAGCTACAAATGAGACAGACAGGGTCCCTGTTCTTGTGGAGCTTATGACCTGGTCAGGGTCAGGGAGGAGTCAATCAACAACTGCAGATGGTGGGAGGTACTGGGGAGAAAGATATCGGGGTGATAGGACAGAGATGGGATGGGGGCTGAGGGTGCCCAGATCTCTGGTGATGATACAAATGCAGTGTCGGGGACGTGGAGGGAGGGCAGCAAGAGACAGAGCGGGAGGGCCCAGCAGGACTGGATGGGGAGGTCCCTGAATGCCAGGCTAGGGAATTTGGGCTGTGTCCTCTACACCATGGTTACTCAAGCTGAGATCTTACATAATCCCAGGGAGGGGCGGAGGCATGTAATTTGGATTTTCCTCGAGATGATTATCTAAAACTCAGATGCACATCCTCAGTCACCTGGATACAGTAACTTTAAAGCCACATGCCGCTGCGTGGTATCAGGGCTTCCGTGGACTCTGGGACCACACGATGGTCGCCAGGTAATGAACACAGAGCGAGGTGGGCGTGGGCGGTAAGAGATACGCTCACACCAAACGAAGGGCAAAGAAGGGCTCTGCAGTGCCCCAAACGGGGTGAGCTGGTGGGAAATGGAGATCACCGTGAGGCACTCTGGGGTACAGGGGCAGAGAACTCAAAAGAACCTGCCCCATAAGAGGACCACGTCTATGTTGAGAGCAGTTTGGTGCCAGCAAAACAACGCCATCTATCACATTAAATTAATGCTGTTACTTGAGTTTTATTATTTTGTAGCATCATTTTTATTCCACTTGTGATTCTGTTTTGGTTTTATGGTTGTTCAAGGGATGCAAGCATAAGGAGTTTATTGTACCTAGTCTTATACTTGCACATATTTGAATAACAATATAATAAAAAACCATTCAAGGCCAACTGGGGTTCAACAAGGATTTCTTTTTTCCTCTTTCAAGGGGGTCTGGCAGCCTAGTACTCTACTTTGAGAAATGTGGCCACAGATACAACAGTGGCTGAAGGAGCACTGCCAGAGCAAGAGTCCGAAGGGTGGGGGGAGAGTGGAGTGGAGCCAGGGCTAAAGGCACCTCTGAGGGGGGCAGATGGGCCAGGAGCCCCTCCCAGGGGGCTTCTGTGAACAGAGAGCCAGGAACACAAGACAGCCTCCCATGCCTCCCAGGCCTGGGGAGGGGGACACAGCAGCTGAAGTGGGCGCAGCCATCCGAGGACGAGAGTGTGTGGTGAGTCCCTCCCTCAGAGCCACCTCCCAGGTCAGGGATGGACAGAGCTGGCCAGTGGGGAGGGGTGACAGCCAAGTGCCTTCCTGCTGGCCATGCAGTTACGTCCTTCGTTCATTCAACAAATGTCTATTAACACCCACCACATACCAGGATCTGGAGGGCTACAGTCACACCAAGGGAAAAGACAAGATGGAAACCAGACCATCACCATAGAGGTGAAAACATACCCGGGCCTTGGGAGCACTGGACGGGGACCTGGCAAGTCCAAAGGAATCAGGAAGGGCTTCTCTAAGGAAGTGTCACCTGAGCTAAGATGAGTAGGGGCAGATAGACAAAAACAGGATGGCAGGAGAACACTCTGGAGAAGGGCAGAGGCCGGGAGAACGCCCTGGGGCAGGAGGGGGCTCAACCCCCCAGGAACGGAGAGGTCAGGGCAGCCAAGCCCAGGGAGTGAAGGAGCGGGGAGGGCTGAGGTGGGGCGGCAGGTGGGCCCCCAGGACGGGAGTGTGAGCCCGGGCGAGAACCTGGGACTTCACCCTGAGAGCAGTGGGAAGTCACCGGCGGATTTCAGGTGGAGGGTGACACACAGCTCTGATATGCATTTTGAAAAGTCGGCCTGGAGAGGGTAGAGGACGGGACGGGACAGGACAGGAAGGCGCAAAGGGGAGGGAAGGGCAGCACCAGGAAGTTCCTGCCACAGCACCGTGGAGATGGAGAGGACGGGGCGCACGGGGGAGCCTGCCACCCCGAGTTCTCACTGTCCTTGTTGTCCAACAGTCTGAGGGGATAGCATAGGGGAAAGAGGATCCAGGCAGAGCCAGGCAGCCCCGAGCCTGGGCCCTGAGGGTTTCAGGGACAGGGTGAGTGTCACCGGGGCCCCTCACTGTATAGACGGGCGAACTGAGGTCCCACATGGAGGCAAGCAATGGCCAGGCAGGCACTGGAGGTCACCCTTTCTGATCCAAGGTCACTGCGTGTGCACGCCCGCCAGGGTGTACAGGGCTGGGGTGGGCAGGGGCTGGGAGGTGTGACTGCGTGCAGCATGCGTTTGCACACTTACGTAGGGATGTGGGTGTGTGTTTGTGTACAGTTGTGTACAGCAGGAAAAGTCTCCGGGCCAAGTGCCCGCGGGCCTGGGGGCCGAGCCCGGGCAGGTGCTCCCAGGGCAGTGTCGGGCAGGTACTCACTCTGGGCCTGGCCCGCAGCCGAGGCCTTCTTGGCGCCGGCGTGCTGGATGAGTACGTTGTCCTTGTCATAGGAGCTGCCCTCCTGGCCCACCTCCATCACCTGCACCTGGGGCAGCGCCGTGTTCCACTTCACCACATACTTGGGCCCCAGGGGCACCAGGCTGCTGATCTCCAGCTGGCCCCTGCCAGGAAGAGAGGACACGGCCCTGGAGAGCCCGTAGCACCCAGCCCCAGGGCCAGCCAGAGCCGCTCCTCAGCAGGTCAGCTCAGCCAGGCACCTCACAGCCCAAGCACAAGCCCTCAGGCCAAAACCAAGCCAGGCGGAGCGGGGAACGGAGGAAGGGGCAGAAGCATCAGGGCGTCCAGGCCCCAGCCCCATATCCAGAATCACACGCCCACCCCAAGCCTTGGCACCCCTACCTGTGGTTGGCAGGCCTGAGGAAAAAGACAAGAAGGGTCGTTATCGTTACAGAGTGGTTTCCGTAAAAACCACCGCAGCCGCTGAGACCCCCCTGGGGGTCGGCCACTGGGCTGGGCCAGGTGTGGGCAGAGCGGACCACACGGAGGGCCTTCTCCCTGGACTGGGCACTGGCCTTCCATCACCTATTCCCACAGCGGCCCTGCTAGGAAGCCTGTACTGTTCCAGAAAAGGATACTGATGCTCAGACAGGTCACGTGACTCACCCCAAGTCACCCAGGATGACCCCCCAAAAGTGGGCCACTAACACCCTCATCACACTTTCATGCCATGCTAGGCTCCAAGCAACAGGAGGGCAGAGAGGGTGTAGGTCAGATCCCTGGCACCTGCACAGAGCCCAAGATATAAACGGGACTTAAAAATTATAGTGCTTGGGCTTCCCTGGTGGCGCAGCGGTTGAGAGTCCGCCTGCCCATGCGGGGGACACAGGTTCGTGCCCCGGTCTGGGAAGATCCCACATGCCGCAGAGCGGCTGGGCCCGTGAGCCATGGCCGCTGAGCCTGCGCGTCCGGAGCCTGTGCTCCGCAACGGGAGAGGCCGCAACGGTGAGAGGCCCGCGTACCACAAAAAAAAATAAAATAAAAATTATAGTGCTTGAATGAGGGAGGGAGTGAATGAACGAATGAATGAATGAGTCAGCCATCAGCACTGCTGCACTGATCTGGGACAGAGGCTTCCTTGCCCAAGACCCCTACCAGGGCCGGATCCTGTCCAGACCTGTGAACTGACACCAAGTAAGAGTTCAATAAACATTTGATGGATTAACAGACTGAAGGATGAGTGGGTGGAGGCTGTGTGTGAGCCCCCAGATAGCCCTGCTTGCTCCCCACCTTCCAGGACACGTGATCCACAACCACGGATAATCCCCAAATCTGCTCCGTGGCCACGCCCAGGAAGGCACAGCCGACTCTGGGTGCAGAATCTATACCAGTCTCCTCGGGCGCCCCCCGCCCCACATGTGCTCCAGCCAGGTGGTGGGAGAGCCAGGCTGGGGTTAACGCCCATCTACGGGTGACTGCTTTCCCTCGTGGGTCTGGGGTGTTGCTGCCATCTGCTGTTTCCGTGGTTTTTGAAACTGCTGCCAAATATTGAGAACCGAGATTCTCCTCCACTCGAGTGGATACGAGTATGGCTGGAAAGGTCGCAGCTGGCCTTCATCTGGTAAAGGGTCACAATCCCTGACGCCCACAGGACCAAGCAGTGGATGCGAGTGACCCGGGCCAGGTGGGAGCCCCAGTAAAGCGTTCACGCAACCCAGCTGCAGGCCCGTGTGGCCCCAGGCAGTGTGGGCCCAGAACACGAGATCTTCACGTTTCTAAGAGAAGCCAGATGTCTCAACCTTTGTGTGAACTCCCCGTAGGAGCCAAACACAGGATTTCCAGAGGCCTAGTGCAACCCACGGGCCATGAGTTTGCAGACTCTGGTCTAAAGAATCACCCTCTCCCCACTGCAGGGCTCCAACTCCAATCCCGACTCCAGGCAGCACCTGGCAGCCTGCCTCTGGGCATTTCTACAACCTCTGACCCAGAACCGGGAAACCAGGCTCCTGCAGGGAGTTGGGGGAAAGGCAAAGACTCATGTTGAGAAACACTCAGATCCGGCCGGAGGAAAATCTATTTGACTTAAAGCAGCAGGGATTTGGGATCTGAGCTGGGAACAGGGAAGGATCTCTTGAATTTCAAAGTGGTCAAAACTCAGCAGACTGTTCAGTTCCGACAGCAGAGTTCCAGAACAGTCCACCCTGTGCAACAGACAGCTGTTTGCCCTCAGTGACCTCTGCAGGTGCTTCCTAGCTCTGGGGACCAGGGACAGAGCAGTCACAAAGGGATAGAAGAGGAAGTCGGGACGTTGGAGGCCTCCGATGAGCTCACGCAGAACCCCAGCTATGACAGACTGGGACATGACAGGAGGGGTCCCCAGGGAGGGGCAACAGCCAGGCCTGCTTACTTGAAGTTGATGTTGGCGCAGACCAGCATGTCGCTGAGCAGGAAGACCCTGCGCTCCTTGGACTTGATCAGCTGCCCGCGGTCACCGTACACGGTCTCCGTCAGCGTCTCACACAGGAGCAGCTGACGCTGGCCTGAGGTCAAAAGCTGGGGGGAGGGGACAGAGCAAGGTCAACACCAACATCGTACATCGCTGTGCCAAAGACCCAGGATTCTCCCTCCACATACAAAGGGGACCACAGCTGGGAGAGGTGGAGGATGAGGCAGGGCCACGCCCTCCATCCCCGGGGGACAAGAGGCACTGACCACCCACCGGCCCCAGCAGCCAGCACCCCTGCTCAGGTGAGCCAGCCACTGCCAGCGGCACAGCTCCAGAGCCACAGACCCGTGTTCTGACCTCGGTTCCCGGAGCGCCCGCTGTGAAGCCCTCTGGCAGGCGCCGTGTCACCTCTCCACACTTCAGCTTTCTCAGCTGTCAAGTGGGCGATACCTCTACTGCTCACATCACCAAGGCAACAACGTGTGACCGGACCTGGCTACATGATCCGCAGAGCCCAGCAGAGGAGGAAAACCCGGTGCTCGCTCAGAATTATTAAGAATTTCAAGGGCTTCCCTAGTGGCGCAGTGGTTGAGAGTCCGCCTGCCGATGCAGAGGACACGGGTTCGTGCCCCGGTCCGGGAAGATCCCACATGCCGCGGAGCGGCTGGGACCGTGAGCCATGGCCGCTGAGCCTGCGCGTCCGGAGCCTGCGCTCCGCAAACGGGAGAGGCCACAACAGTGAGAGGCCCGCGTACCGCAAAAAAAAAAAGAATTTCAAGATGGCAATGGCAGAGCATTAAGCCAAACGTGGGGCCCTTCTGAGTGCCCACCCTGGTGACGGCACAGGCCACACACCCAAGGAGCCGGCCCTGCGACGGGACACCCCGCAGATGGCCACTGTCCCCACTGCTGCCACTGTTCGTGTGGCCTCAAGCGGGGAGACTCCTGGCCTGAAAGTAGGTCCCATTCGTCACCCTGACCTATTGAACAACCTCAGCTACTGGCCTCGGGGAAGGCCTCGTGTGGGGCTGGGACAGATCTGCTGGTAGACAAGGCAACCCTCTGACAAGGCTGAAGGCCTTCAAGCCTCCAGCATCCGAACAGGTGTCTGCCCATCTCGGGCTGGATTCCAAGAATGCTGCCAGCCCCGGACCACCATCAGACCCAGAGACCCGCTGGGAAAACGTCTCTTTACTAACTAAGGATTTTGCTGAGGAGGAAAAGGAGTATTCAGCAAAATTCCTTCCCAAAGCCCGTGATTCTGATGACAACAGCTAGCGCCCCTCCGCCCCATCCTCACAAGGGAAAGGGCGGGTCATCCCCAAACCTCTCCTGGACAGAATGCCCTCTGTTCTGTGAAGAGCAGTGTCTCTCCAGGCGACACAAAAGCCCGAGTGACACCACATGCCACTAAAGAGTCCACGTCTCATTTAATCACCTCAAGAACGCCGAGGCCTCCCCACTCTTGGACAAGGGGATGGAGATTCCAGAGGTAAAGAGACTTGCTGAGACCCAATGCCGGTTGAGCGGCAGGGCAGGACAGAGCCAGGCCACACACGCTGCTCCCAGCACCGGGCGGCCAGCCACACGCCCTCTGGCTCCTGACTGGGGGTTAGAGGAGTCAGAGAAAGCCCACTGCTCCCAACACACACAAAAAGTCTCAGGGTGCCCCAGGGATACCCCCATGACTGCTAAGATTGGGCTCCCCCAGCCCACAGCTTCCACCAGCAAGCTGACTGCCAGCTCGTGTAGACACAGCTGGGACCCTGAAGACAGCAGGCCCCTCAGAAGACGGCCAAGTGTGCCGTGACCCTTTTCCTCAGGAGAGAGGAAAGTCCCCTGGCTTCCGAAAACCATCCTCCTGCCACTTAAGCAGATTAAAAACAAGAAAGACAAAAGAAAACTCGGATATTGCACAAGCAGCCCCCTGCAGCCGTGTCCCGAGCAGGCACATTTTGAAACAGCCGACACCGTTCCACTTCGGGCACACCCAGTTTCATTTCCACTTCTCTCTGGGTGATGGGTGGCAAGAGGGAAATCACTGCACTGGCCTCAGAACTGGCCGAGACTGCCCCAGGGGGGCCCTGGCAGGGGAAGGCGTGGTGTGCGGCCACCATCACTCTCTCCACGACACCATCCCACACGCATCCGACACACCCACTTGACAGGTGGGGAAACTGAGGCTTGGGGCTGTCAGTTCCTCGCCCAACACCCAACAAGTCCCCCTGACCTCCAGCCAGTGACCACTGCTCCTCACAGCCCAGGTCCCCCCCAGCAGACAGAGCAGAAGGGAACAGACAGCTCTTCCCAGAGCAAGTGCTAAGGAGAAGGGTTTCCTTCTCCCGAGTGATCTCACAAGTGTGTGAGCCAAAGCGAGAGAAACCCTCTTGGTTACAGGAAAGGAGCTAAAGACAGAAGAAGATACTTCCCAAGGGCAAAGACCATCAAACACTAGCACGGTGGCCATGGCTGGGCTAAGGTCTTTTTAACCCGAGAGACATTTCAAAATAGAAGGCTTGGGACTTCCCTGGTGGTCCACTGGCTAAGAATCCGTGCTCCCAACACAGGGGGCCCGGGTTCGATCCCTGGTCGGGGAGCTGGATGCCGCAACTAAGAGTCTGTATGCCGCAACTAAAGATCCCGCGTGCCACAACTAAGACCCGGCGCAGCCAAATAAACAAATAATTAAAAAAAAAAAAAAATAGAAGGCTTGTGTGGAACTGGCTGGGGAAGTCCTGCCTGGAGGCGGGGAGGGGGGATGACCTCCACCCTTCAGGCCCACCCTGAGCAATCCTGGATGGGGATACACCCCGGGGAGGGGGCTCCATCCCCTGCCTCATCTTTTCTTCCCATCTCTATACTCCTGGAACAGGCAAAGCAAACCCAGGTGCCTGCAGGGCCAGAAGTAACCTCAGTGGGAAGACCTGGATGTGGACTGAGGGGGCAAGGGCAGCCGCTACTCAGGTGACTGGTGCCACATAGGAGGGTGGGCCGGAGTGCCAGCTCTTCCGACCCTTAAGAAGATACATGAGTCTAAATGTTGTGGGACATTTCTCCATTTCTAAATGTTGGCAATTAATTCCATTTTCCTAAAAATACTGTGTGGGCCTAAATACACATGTGCAGCCTGAGTTTGGCCTGAGGTGGGACAGTCTTAAGATGCAGGACCCTGAAGCTTAGAATTGCAAGGGACCCTGCAAGTTCACTTGTCCGGGCCTTGTTTTGTAGGCCTGTGGTGAAAATCAAACATGACAATGTAGTTAGTGAGTATCATGTACTGTAAAGGGCGGGGCCACATGGGAAGCGCTGTGGTGCTCCTGGTGACACTCCCCAAACATTAGAAAGTTCCACCCCGTGTGGCTGAAATCTCATCGGCCTTAGTCACTGGCCTTAGTTCTGCTTTTGGGGCCACAGAGCCAGGAGGCTCCCAGTTTTCCCCCAAATACCTGAACACCTCCCTGTGACTCCACAGGATGTCCCTTCCCCAGAGAACAACGCTTGCCCTCGCCAAGTGCCCTGGGGTGGGGGGTCACCTCACCCCGAACCATCGGGGCCAAACCCCACACTCTGGTGGGTGAAAGAAGGCGGGGCCCGGGGCCTCCCAGATGTGGGTGCAGCTGCAAGCGGCTCATGTCACAAGCCACTAGGGAAACAGAGGACTAAAGTTCACCAAAGGGACCTCCCTGGCGGCGCAGTGGTTAAGAATCCGCCTGCCAAGCAGAGGACATGGGTTTGAGCCCTGCTCTGGGAAGATCCCACATGCCGCGGAGCAACTAAGCCCCTGTGCCACAACTACTGAGCCTGAGCTCTAGAGCCCACTAGCCACAACTACTGAACCCGCATGCCACAACTACTGAAGCCCGCACGCCTAGAGCCCATACTCCGCAACGAGAGAAGGCACCGCAATGAGAAGCCCACGCACCGCAATGAAGAGTAGCCCCTGTTCGCCGCAACTAGAGAAAGCCCGCGCACAGCAACGAAGACCCAACGCAGCCAAATAAGTATACAAATAAAATTTTAAAAATAAAGTTCACCAACAGGTGACTCTGGAAGGTGACTAATTTTTTTTGTACCAACTTTGTGTTTTAAAAACAGAGTTCCCAAGCTTCCTTGGTGGCACAGTGGTTGAGAGTCCGCCTGCCGATGCAGGGGACACGGGTTCGTGCCCCGGTCTGGGAAGATCCCACATGCTGCGGAGCGGCTGGGTCCGTGAGCCATGGCCGCTGAGCCTGCGCGTCTGGAGCCTGTGCTCCGCAACGGGAGAGGCCACATCAGTGAGAGGCCCGTGTACCGCAAAAAAATAAAGTAAAATAAAATAAAAACAGAGTTCCCTAATAGACCCATTTGAAAGTTTTTCAAGATTTTTTTTCTTGCTAGAATGTTCCTAAGCTGCAATCCCAAAACATGGCGTGGATTTTTCTTTTTGCTTCTTAAAAAATAACACTAATAATGACAGCTGCCACCTTGTATTAAGGGCTCTGGGTCTGCCAGTTTGCCACCTCACTCATTTGCCTCGCAGAAGCCCTGAGGGTCAGGCGCCATCGAGCTCTTCTCATTACAGAGGAAGCAACTGAGGTTCAGAGAGGTTGGGTGATTCCCCTGAGGCCACACAGTAAGCACCAGTGGCAAAATCGGGATTCAAATCCAGACTCTGACTCCACGGCCCACTAGTTTAAGCACAACACTAGGCTATCATTTCTGGCACCTTTACTGGCGATCACACCTGCTGAATTAAATCAGCTGGTATCCCAAAATCACATGAGTAGTAACGAATGTGGAGGTCTAGTCAAGATTAATCCTTAAGGTAAGGTCTGCGGGCTCAGAGAGAAGCAAAGAATCGCCTCCCTCGGAGAACACTGCCACCTGGTGGGTGCCACAGGGCAGGAGGCAGAGCGACAGGCGAGGCCGGCTGCAGGGCAGGTACGCACGCACCTTGTTGAGGCTGCTGCGGTCACTGACGCTCTTGGTCAGCTGCTGGATCTCGGCCACCTGGTCGGCCAGCCGCTTCTGCTCGTTCAGCTTCTCGGCCAGCGTCTCCAGCTCCGTGAGCGCCAGCTGCAGCGAGAGCCTGTCCGGGTGGCCCCTGGGGGTGTTCTTCAGCATGTCCTGCCGGGGCCCAGAGGGAGCCACTACTGAGACCCCCACCCCAGCAGACCCTCAGCCTCCGCCTCCACACTCGGGCCTGAGAAGGGCCCAGCTTGTAGCCAGGACAGGCGGGGCCTGACATAGAGCAAGGCCTCAAGAAGCAGCTGGTGAATGAAAAACTAAAATAAAACAGCTGTGCGGACCGATCCCTGATCCACTGATGAACTTTACACTGAGACGAGACCCACTCCTGCTGCTGGTCGCTCTGAGAACAGAGAGGAAGCCCCGCTGGGGCCCTTGGGCTGGCAGCCAGCCTTCCCCCCAGGGGGACTCACCCCCTGACTGAGGACCCCCGGCAACCAGGGGAGGTGCCTCAAGCTCTCAGGGCCCAGCGTGGAGGCTAACGCTCCCTCGGGAAGCCTGAAGTGCCAAGATCAGAGCATCCACGGGGCATCTCCTCACTGCCAGGGGCCCCACGGTCGCCCGGATTCCACGTGCCTTCCCACAACCTGGGCTAACGTCACCACTGGTCACCAGGTTCCCACCAGGGGAGGCGAAAGTAAGCTCAATGGGCTCCACCCTAGGAGTGGGGAAAGAGGGGGCCGGGGGGCCAAGGCCCTGCCCACCGTGCACAGATGCGTGGGTTGTGGGTGACGGATGAGAAGCCAGGCCTCCTGCCCCAACCCCATGAGGCTCGCACCATCCCACGCCCCACCCTGCAGGTTGGTGGCCGCCGGAATCCCCCGTGGTACCTGAAGCAGGAGGATGAACTGAGGGAACCTCTGGATGGGCTTCACCATCAGCCCGTAGAGCGTGACACGGTCGGGGCTACACACCTGCCGCCGCTGTTGGAGACGAGGGGGGATAATTCACTGAGCCTCCGCAGCAAGGGCCCAGCACCCGGGGTACAGATGCGGCCCATCCCGGGCTCCCCTCCCCGGACCCAGGACCCTGCTCAGCCTTGGGCCCAAGAGAAGAGCCCAGGAGGTCCCTGGTTTCACAGTCAGGGGTCCCTGCCACCACAGGGCTCCCCGGTACAGCCCCTCACCCTGGAAAGCCTAGAGCATCACGTTAAAGTCTCTGGACTAAAAGCATAAGTAGGACATTTCAGCAATTTATCCAAGAAGTCAGGCTACTGAAAGTAGCCGAGACAACCATTCCCTCCACCTAAACTAAAGCGGACGGGCCTGGGCCGGGGTGAGGATTGGCAGGGGGACGGTTCTTACTGTCCTGTCTCTTGCTTCTGTTTCCACCTCTCCATCCACACACCTGTCACCTTGACCCAGGCCCTCAGCCCCTGCGACCCAGGCTGCCGCCACAGCTTCCCCACCGGCCTCTGCCTCCATCTGCCTCTACCCAAAACTTCAGTGGCTCCCCGCTGCCTGAAATAAGACATCCTAGCCCCTGGGCCAGGAGGTCCAGATCCGCCCAAACTGAACTCCACTGCTCTGGGCCTCTCTCCCGGGCGCCCAGTGCTCCCAGGATCCAACCAGACTTGCCTCTGACCTTTGCCCCATCACCCTTGCACCTGGAACACCCTCTTCTCCATCTCTCCATTTCAACCCCACTGACAGCCCCCAGGACCCATGTCAGATGGCACCCCATTGAGAAAGCCCCCGATCCTCTGGGATCCAGGCTGTAGGCTCCTGGCTGAGGCCGGGGGCCCTAGCCCACCTGCGCCCTCTGCTGCGTGGCACGTCTCTGACTCACCTAAGTGTGCGCCTAGGAAATGGGGATTGGGGACCTGGTCCCACAGCTATTGAGGCCTATAGTCCTTTAAACTCTATTCTCGCACGTGATCCCCAAAGCACCGTTTTAAGAAAAGGGATCATCCCGGCCACAACCTGAGCCACACCAAGCCCAGCCACCATCTGCAGATGTCACAGGCCTACGCTTCCACCTGTCAGAACTCCAGGATCCCAAGCGGCTTACAGAAACTTTAACTCTTCTTCACCCTCCCCTTGGCGGAGTGGGGAAAGGAGAGGCAGATTTTCTTCCCGTGGGACCGGGGATGGCCCAAAGGAAAGAAGAGAGGCGTCTGGGCCAAAGAAGTGATGCTGCAGCGATCCCTCCCTCCTGAGACACCTCCCTGCCCCCCCCAACCGACGGCCGGGGCTCCATGGAGAGGGGCCCCGGACCACCCTCGGGCCCACCTTGAGGAACTCGAGGAAGGCGGGCTTGGTGAGGCAGGCCTTCTTGATGATGGACATGGCACTGGTAAAGTTGTTCACGTAGTCACTGTACACGTCGAGCACCACGGACTTGGAGAACTGAAACAGGTGTGGGCGCGGCCCGGGAGGGTCACATCCATGCAAGGGGGAGGGCGACCAGCACCCCACCCTCCTCCTCTGCTGGAGGGTCTCAGCTAGCCTTGAGGTGAGGAAACCTGTCACCCGGTGAGGGGAGGGGACAGGGCTCAGAGAGGCAAAGAGACACCAAGGTCACAGGGAGGAAGAGGTGGTGCTAGGGAGAGCCCGGGGAGGTCCCTCGTCCCGCAGCACGGCAGCCTGGCCCACAGGCGAAGGGGGGCATGGCGGCCCTTTGCTACGCCCCCCAGCCCCCCACCCTCAAGGATGGTGCTGCTGACCTGAGCCCCATGGACACACCGACCAGGGTGCTGGGTTTTTTGTCTTTTAGCAGAACCCAGTTGCCTACAACATATCGAAGCAGTTTCCACCGATCTGACCATTTCTCACCCCATGAATCTCTCTGGGGCCCACAGACTTCAGTGTCAAAAACCATGAGTCCAGCACACCCCCTTCCTCCACAGATGGGGACCTGAGCCCCGAGAGGGCCCTGGAGCTGCCCACGTTTGCACAGCTGAGCTGGGACCAGGCCAGGTCTCCGGGAGCACGACCCAGTGGCCTGGCCCCGACACCCTGCGGCATCCTCTGGGGCCAAGGCCATGCTCTGTGTGGGCGTCGCACGTGGTCCCTCTGCGAGCGCTCCGCAGGGGGCACTTGAGATCGGCCAGGTGGCTGCCCGCAGTGGCCAGTCTCCTAGAGGCACTGCCACCTAGGCGGAGCCAGAACAGTGAGCGGGCGGCACGCAGGCGGACATCTTCAAGGACACGCTGCAAGGTGTCACGCCCACCCCCACGTAGGCCAGGCCGACTCAGGCCCTGCCACCCTCTGACCCCGCTGTCTGGGACGAGGCAACCAGGTGGAGGCAGGAGGCTGGCCCAGAGAACATCCAAATCACGGCCACAGTTGGCACCTTGGCAGGCTGGGGAGAGTCTGGGGACACCTACCGAAGCCACGAAGAGGTCCCCAATCTTCTCGGTGGAGTCCCACTCAGCCACGCGGGAGGACAGGGCAATCTGGAACATGGAGTGGCAGTGCAGGATCTCCTTCACGCGAAAAAACACCACCTGGCACTTGCGGGCACTCAGCGCCTTGGGCTCCATCTCCATCAGGGGGTTGCGGTAATCCTGACGGGGGGGGGCGGGGCGCAGGCAGGGTGAGTGCCCCGAGGCCAGGCCACAGCCCCTGCCCCCGCTGCCCTCATGGCCACCTGGACCGGGCCAAGCAGAACTCGGCAGACCTTCCTGCGGGAGGAGCGCCCACCCCTCACACTTCACCTGTCCTTCTGGAAGGATCTCCATGATCGTAACACTCCTGACCCTTCTGCCCATCCATAACCCACCCCCGTGACTTATGTGTTAAGCTGGGTTTTCGGGCAGACCCCTGCCTGCAAGGAGCTCCACGGAGGCAGTCCCCAGGGGCCGGCCCAGATCAGCTTTGCCCACAGGTGAGCCAGTCTGTCTAACGGAGCAGTGGCAGTGATGTCACAGCAAGACCTAGAGCCACACTCTCCAACCAGCTTTGTCAGAAACCCAGGATATTTTTGTCTCCACCTGCCTGAGGTCTGGGCTCCTCCACTGTGGATCCAAACTCAGGAGGGGAAATGAGGTTGTTACTAGTACCCTCCCACCCCTACAATTCCCCTCCCCGTTGTCCTCCGCAAGAGCCCACAACATCCCAGAAGGTTCACCTTTTCAGGAATGCAAACTACAGACCAGGCCAGCACACCTTAGTCACGCAAGCATCTACTTAGCAATTCCTGTGCGTCCGGATCACAGGGGAGAGGGCGCACCCAGGGAGCTCCAAGATGACGGGGAGACATCAGCCCCTGCCCCGGGGGCTCCCAGAGCGGCGAGGGAGACACAAGAGGCACCACATGCCCTCAAGCCCATAGGATACAGCTCATTTTATTGAACCCCGACATGGTTTCAGAAAATGCAGTCATCCTGTGAACACCAAGGCATCTGGAATTCTTGGTGTCCCCCATTTGGAGGTCCTGCTGTTTCCATAAAAGCCCTGGCCTTTGGCTCCTTCCCCTTAAAAATGCCCACAGTCCCCAAACGCTCCTTGTAAAATGTCCCTCCGGGGTCTCCCCTGCCCTCTCCCCAGACCCCCCAGAGTCCTACCTGGAGTACCCGTTTCAGAGACTCCACATAGCTGCCTTCGCTCTGCACGATGGAGCCCAGGATGTGCCTCCGGACCACCTGCTCAGGCAGAAAGCACAGTCAGCACCTGTGCCAACCATGGCACAGAGCGAGCTCCGGCTGTGTGCGGAGCCCCGGGTGATGGGACGAGGAGTCATGACGCCCAGTGGAGCTGCCGGCCGCGGGACAGAAGGAACTCGTCTTTCCCAGAGCTGCTCCTGGACCACTGGGGCCTGGCAGGCCAGCATTCCCTTCCAGAGGCCCTGCCAACCCCAGACAAATGCCCGTGCTCCCCAGACTGCAGCATGGGGGCAGGGGACGCTGGGACTCGAGTCCCCTGCCTGGTCTCTGCTCCCACACATCCAGGGATGGGAAACCACCACTCTCCTCCATGGGGACGGGCGGCCTCCTCCATCCTTGGACAACTTTAGTAGAAAATTCTTTCTTAGATGAAATTGAAGTCTCAGCTCCCAACACTTACAGACCCGATCCTTAACCAGTCTCTCTCCCGTCCCCGCCAGGTGGGCTCTACTTCAAGCTAAACGTCCCAGCCCCTCATCCTTCCCTCTTGCCCTCCCTGTCTCTCCTCAGCTATAATTAGTGCAACTCTCAGGTGCAGACCGACCAGCACCCAGTCAAGAAGCCCTCACCTGGATACAGCAGCATGCGGGCTGGGGGTGGGGGGACTCACTGGAATCACGTGGCTCCCACCCCAGACGTTCTGAAGGAATCGCTATGGGGTGCAACCTCGGTAACAGTGTTTTTTAAAGCTTCCCGGGTGATTCGAGCGTGCAGCAAAGCTGGGACAGAGCTCATGAAAGGTATCGCACGTGAGAGGTGTCCGAGGGGGGAGCCTATCCACCTTGGCCCAGAGCCGGGAGGGTGACTGATCCCCACTGTGCCCCCAAAGCCATCCTGAGAACATCGATCCAGGCGCCCACCACCATCTCCCCTGCTCCCCTCTGTTTCCTCCCTCCTGCCTCTGGCACACCTTTGCATCTCCTCCCACCGCCCTGCCTGCGCCCAGGCCTGACCATGGCCCCTGTCCTTCAAGCTGCCCCACAGCGGGATGCCTTGTCAGCGATCCCCAGTTTCCCAGGTGTCCCCAGAGCAGCGCTCTCCACCTCAGCGTGCTGACGCTTGGGGCCGTCCCGTGCACTGTAGGACATGGAGCAGCGTCCCTGGCCCCTACCCACCAGATTCCAGCAGCACCCGACCCCCCGCGAGCTGTGACAACCAGAAGCATCACCAGACATTGCCAAATGTCCCCTGGGGGACAAAATAAACTTGGTTGAGGGCCACTGGCCTAGAGTAACGAACATTGCTGATCCAAGAAATGCGAAAGGCTCCCGAGGAGACAGACCCGACCGACATCAAAAAGGGGAACCCCGGATTATGAGCTGGAAACCCGGGGTCCTGCCTGGCTCTGAGCTCTGATGGCTCTGACAGTGACTCACTGCATAGGGGAGGGAGCAGGGGGGTCACCACCTCAGTGTTGCCAGGGGCCAGGCAGGAGAAAGAAGGAAGGAAGGAGGCGGATGGACTCCCAAAACGAGAGGTGTGGCCGTATCTCCGATTTTCAAAAGGGGCCCATCATCAGGATTTCCTGCCAACTCCAAACCGGCCAACCCCCTCATTGCATTTGCTTCCCCGACATGTCTTGCTCAGAGCCCTCATGACCAGAGGGAGGCAGGGGTCTCTCCCTCTGCCTCACGGCTAAGAAAACCCCAGCAGGGAAAAATTCAAACCTGACTCTGCAGAGGAAGGTCCCAGAGCACAGCCACCCCGATCTCAATGTGACACTTCTGGAGAAGGAAGACATCGCCCGAAGAGCCCCGCTCCTGGGATGCCTGCGGTGACTCTGGGGTCTGAACTGATGACAGGTGGGTGGATTGGGGGAGGGGGGCCGGGCACCTCCAGGGTTCCTCCCTGAACTGGATTAGCTCGATGCTTCCCAGAAAGGGACTGCGGGCCCTTTGTTCAAACACCTTCGTTTGACCCGGTTACACAGGAGCTACTCTGGCTGCCACAGGGCTGGGAAGCAAGACCTCCACATGCAGCCCCACCGCCACCCAGGATGATGGCATGGAACTTGCAGGGTCCAATTTGGAAAGTCTGTGCAGCAGGTCGAGAAGAGACCCCAGAAGGTCCCCCACCCAGCTGGGGCTCTGTCAAGGGCCCCCTGATCATCAACTCCCCTTCCAGACCCAGACCTGCATGGTCCCAGGTAGCAGGCTGGGGTCCCCACCATCCCTCCCCCTGAAGACACCCCGCTCCTCCCACAAACCTGCTGTGGGCTCAGGCCGTCTGGCATGGGGCCCAGCTCCGGGGCTGGGGGCTTGATGTCCGTAACGCTGACCTCCAGGAGCCCCATGTCCTCCTCCTCCGAGTCACCTGGAAAGTGAGATGGGCTGGTGACACACGCAAGGCAAGGATGACACACCTGCTCAAACTCCAGGAGCTGGAAACCACCCTCCCCCCCACAGACCGGGGTCCTGGGATGAACGGCTCCTGGGGCCACAGAAGATTAGGGCCTACTCACTGGCCTCCTCCTGGCTATACTCTGCTAGAACAGTCCACCCGGAAATAGAAGTGAGGGAGGGATGGAGCGAGGGAGTGGGAAGCAGCACGCAGCAGGGGCTCGGCTCTCAGAATCCACCCTGCCAGGAGTCTCTGTCCCCGCTCAGACCCGCCCGCTTCTGGGCTGGCAAAGGCCAGGCCGCCCGTGTCCCCATCACTAGACACTAAAAATAGTTTTCTTCTGGTTGCCAAAAAGGGGGAAGAAAGTTAACCCCGAGAAGAGCAGGGCTGTTTGGCTTTGTGTTTTCATCTTTCAAAACAAGAGACCCAATGGGGAAAAAGTCCAGCTGCTGTCCAATAGGGGAACGCAGACATGAGTGGGGGCAGACCTCAGAGGACAGATCGAGACAGACAGAGGCCGGGGTGGAGAGAGCGGAGGTCAGGCGGAGCGCAGTAACCCGGCCTCGCAGGGCTCCCGCCCCACGAGCTCCAGGCACAGGCACAGGGAGACGGGACCCCGCTGCTTGCGGCCCTGAAACCCGGTGCCGGCAGCCGCAGGCAGCAGGAAGCGGGTGCTAAGGGGAAGCTGGGAAGAGAGAAGTGGCGGTGGCTCCCGGGGGCCGAGGGAACAGGGACACGCAGACGGGCCTTACCTGAACAGGAGACAGAAGAGGAGGAGGAGGAAGGACAGTGGATGACAGTATGGGGGTCGGGGTGGTGGCGGCCCTCCTGCCTGGCCCACATGGCACCCCGGGCATCACTCCGCACCCACCCCAGCCGCTGGCCCCGCGGCTTCCTCTTCCCCCATGCGCCACTGGGTAACATTCTTGGCCGGTGATTCGAGCCTTGCCGTGGCTATTAATAACGCCTCTGGTGGGAGGGTCGCTTTAGGAAAGGCTCCGGGCTAACAGGCAGGGTGGGGAGGGAGCCTGCTGGCCGCCCGGCTGGCCTGGGGATGGGGAAGGGTGACCAGGAAGAGTTCCCAGCCAGCCAGCATGTCCAGCCTGTCCGTTCTCCAGGCCACTCCAAGTTCGGAATGGCTCCTCAGCCCATCGTCCCCTCCCTCGTCGGGGGGTAGGGCTTCCCCAAAAGTTTGGCGCTGAATCAAGTGTATGCAGTGGTGGGGTTAATTAAACCCGCTTCACAGATGAGGAACCTGGCAGTCCAAGAGGGGAAGAAGTGGGCAAGGTCACACAGCCAGGAGGCCGTGGAACCAGGATCAGATCCAGATCAGCAACGTGCTGTCCCAGCACCAAACACCTCCTTTCTGGGGCTGCCACCGGGAATCACAGCTGCCACACAGGGGTCAGGAGCTGTGCTGGGCTCTTTCCATGTACTACTACTGCTCGGTCATCCTCACCAAAGCCCCCTGAGACAGATGCCAGATTAGCCCCATTGTACAGATGAGGAAACTGAGGCACAGAGAGGGGGAAATACATAGATTTCAAGAGGGTGCAGAGCCTCAAAGTCCTCCCTGGCTTGAATGCCTGTGCTAACGGGGCCCTGATCTCTCACCCCTGCCCTCACTCCAGCCAGAGGAAGCCTCTTCCGTCCCCTCCACACCTGTGTGTCCCCAGGTGAGACACTGAACCACTCTGTGCCTGTTCCCCCATCTCCAAATGGGAACAAGACAGTCCTCTGTCCCTGTCTGGTGTTTATAAGTATTAAATGAGAAGCTGTAAAGCTCTTCAGAGAGTGCCTGGCACACAACAGACACTCCATAAACGATGACCATCGTGAAAATCACTTCTTGAACGTCTCATACCTTCCCACCTCCGGACCGTTGACATGCTGGCTCCTCTGCCCAGAGCACCCACTCCCTGCCCCGTTCCCTGGCCTGATGGACCTGGGTCCCCTTCTCCTTCTGCTCTCAGCCCTTCCCTGACCTTTCATTCGCGCATTCCACGCTCACTTCCCCCACGCTCCCACCATGGCAGCCCACCATGCGGCTGGTCATTTCCTGTTTGCATGCCTGTCTCCGTACTGTCCCACGTGCTCCTGCAGGCAATACTGCCTGACTCATCTTGGTGTCCCTGCACCCAGCACGGGGCATGGCACTTAGTAGGTTCTCAATAAATGTCGGCTGGTGGAGAAACAGGTGCATGGATAAAGAAGGGAATGAACCGGCGCGTTCAAAGATGAGGTCAGGTGAGCATGGGAGGCAAGAGGCCAAGGAGGCCACGACAGAGACCAGGGCAGGGATGCTGAAGGGAGAGGCCCACATTTCCCGGAAGAGATGGGGTCCACCTGCCACAGGCCGGGACACAAGCTGGCACATTTGGGGATCAGTCCCCGAACCCCACCGCCAGAGGAGCCCGGACACCCAGTGACCTCGCCCGCCCACCCCTGCAGAGACTGAGCCCGCCCCTGGCCCGGCCCGCAGCTCCTCACCGAGGACGTCCTTCCTGTGCAGAAAGGACACTTTGCGCATGACTGCGATCCTCGTCTTCTCCAGCCCGTCCTTGGTCCCGCTCTTGGCGGCCTTCATGAGCTGGGTCATCTGAGCAAAGGCAGGGGGGCTCATCAGAGAAGCGGAAGGAGGCCTTGCGACATCTGCCACCAAGGGCCACCGGCCCTATCCAGGCCTCCCGGCCGGGGCTACAAACATGAGGACCCCGGAGCCCACTGCCTCCCAGGGAGGTGGCAGCAGAGGCCAAGAAAGACAGCAGGGCAGTGCCACCCCGAGACCTCGTGGGAAGGGTTGGAAGGGCATTCACGCCCTGGGAGACCTTCCGGGGGGAACCCTCTTTACTAACCCAATTTTTTCCCCTTGGGTGTCAAATTAAGGACATGGTGTGACACTGGGGAAAAGTCTGGAGGCCTGAAGTCCTAGGCCTGGTTCAGATCCCAGCCCTACCACTCCCCACCCGCGTGACTCTGGACAAGACCCTTAACCTCACTGAGCCTCAGTTTCCTCCCTGAGACCCGCCAGAGCCTGTGAGGACTAAACAGGGTCTGGGAAAGCACGCTGGACAGTAAAAGGAGCTGCACAGATGCCCAAGCTTACTTTAGGAGCAAGTATAAAAGGAGGGGAGCAACCCCATCCCATCAGTGGAACCCCGGCCCCACCAAATAGCCGGGTTTCTTACTGAGCCTCTGCCCAGGAACAAGCGGGAGCCTGCTGCCTCCACGGAGCCGGGCGCAGCTTCCCTCAGGTGGGGAGGACCCGTGGGCACAGGCACAGCAAGCGAAGCAGACACAGGGCGCGGGCGGAGGCAGGCCCAGGACGGGGAAGCGGCACCTTGGGCCTGCAAACAGAGCTGCCGTCCCCTAACTCACTGCTTTGTCCCCTCAGCCCCCGGCCCAGTCCTGGAAGCTTCCCTGACGTACAGCCAGTGCTAGAAGTTTCCACATGGTTGGAAATGTTCCCTGTCTGCGCTGTCCAACGTAGCAACAGCCAGCCACACGTCGCCACTGGGCACCTGAGAGCTGGCGGGTGTGGCTGAGCACCCCGAGTGCTGGTGATCTTTAATTTTAATTAACTTAGATGTAAAGAGCTGGGTGGCTATCATAATGGACAGTACAGTTCTAGGAAAGCCCCTTCTCCCTGAAGCTCTCTGCTAAAGGTGGGAAGCACTCATCTGGGGGTCCCTGGTCTCTGCTCTCTCTATCACCTTCCTCCAAACACCCGCCCTGGTCCCCAGCATAAGGGCCCGGGCACTTCTCAAGGGTCTGGGTCAGGAGGGCTTGCCGAACACTGAGTGGGCGCTGAGGCTGGGGGCAGGGTGGTAACTTTTCAGGAACAAGATGACTTTCTGGAAACAGCCAACAGCCAGCAGGGGAAAGGGAAGTCCCGGGCCCCTCCCTGCCTCTCAATGGTATGATTCTAGAGCAGCAGTTCTTGGTCTTTCGGAGAGGTGGGTGGGGCTGTCATAAACACCTGTGAGAATCGAATGAGAGGGACATTCGACCCCAGACCCCGGAAACCGTACGAAGATGCTCACCCTCCTCTGAGGGGGTCATAACCCCCACAGTGGAAACCTCTGTCCTGGAGCCCAGTTCCTGTCTCAGCAGAAAGCCGTCAGGGGGGTTGTCCTAGGAACCCCCAAAGTGGTCTTTGGGGGAACCATCAGAGACCCTTCCTGGGCCAAAAAAGAGCAACAGGTGAGCACCTGGAAGGCGTCCCTGGGTCAACCTGCCACCTTCACTGGTTCACAGCACTTAGGACAGAGCCCGATCTGGGGGCCGACTCAGGGGCCGGGCTGGGGAAAGCACCCTGGTCTCGACGCCGCCCTCCACGTGCTCCCTGCTCCTCCCTGGGCCGCAGCTTCCTAAAAAGTTAAATCTGCCCCCACCTCCAGTCACAGGGCTCTCAGAGGGTGTCCATATAAGGGTCTTGCAAACTGTAAAGGGTCTCTCCGCCTCCTCCAGAGAGGCCTCCGGTTCTGAGGAAATGGGCAGGGCTACAGGATAGAGGGCGGGCAGGCTCTGGCTTGCACAGACCGAGGCTTGAACCCCAGTTCTGCCGCTGGCCGCTGGTGTGGCCACCAGCCAGTTGCCTCACTTGCTGGCCTTACTAACGCTGAATGACGGCAGTAAGACAGCGGCCTGCTAGGGCGTCTCAGGGAGAAAACGGTCAGGCACACAAGTAGTAATGGTCACCATCCACTGAACTCTTAGGCTGTGCCCGGCGCGGCCCTAAGCACCTGACAGTTCTGAGCTCACATCCACCCTGGGGGCTGGTACTGTTCATGCCGCCATTTCCCAGGCAAGGAAACTGAAGCTCAGAGAGGTCAAGAGGCCTGCCCAGGATCACACAGCGAGGAGGTGGTGGGGCTGGCGTTCAAATCCAGGCCTGCAGGCCTCCAAGGCCCACAGCACACAGTAGGTGCTCAATGAATGGAAACTACTGCTGTCCATATCATCATCCTTATGCAGAGGTCGGAGTCCCATCTGAGAAGAAGGCACTGCGGTTTCTCCTACTGGCCTCCTTACCCCGGACCTCTCTGAACAGCTTCGAGGCGGAGGAACGTCCAATGTCACCAGCAAAGTGTAACCCAAACCCACCTGCCATAGTTACCAAATTCATAGATTCCTAGGCCTCGGCC
Organism: Phocoena sinus; assembly: GCF_008692025.1. NCBI lineage: Eukaryota > Metazoa > Chordata > Mammalia > Artiodactyla > Phocoenidae > Phocoena > Phocoena sinus. The sequence continues at coordinate 13,328,697 of NC_045763.1, read as the reverse complement.
CAGACCTGTAGAATCAGCTTCTCTGGGGATGGAGCTCACGAATCTGCATTTTTCAAAGCACTCGGGTGATTCCGAGGGCCCTAAAGTTTGAGAGCCCACACAGGAATTCTTATCGACGGTTAAGGTGTCAGTTGAGGGTGGGAAGAGAAGCGAGGACATGGACAGGAGCAAGCCAGCCTTTGGCATCAGCCCGCGAAGCCGACGAAAGATGCCACCAAGTTCCAGGGCTCGAGGCAGCTCCGGGACTCAGCCCCGCCCCTGCGGCCCCAGAAGCAGCAGGAAAGGCCCCGGGAGCCCCCAGGACTTGGAGGGACAGACAGACAATACCTTATAATCGTACTTGTGCTTCAGCTCCTGCATGTCTCTCCCCCCAACTCTTAAAGCCAAGATGTCTCTCTTAGTCCTGGCGCATCGCTCCTTTAGCCTAGTCAGGTCTGGAGAAAGCTGGAGCCCCCAAGCAGCCAGGCAGAAGGACAGCAGGTGAGAGAAGCAGGCGGGGAGGGCAGGAGACAAAACACCGGCAACAGAGTAAAAAGGAGACTCAGGTGAGGTGGTGGATAGACAACCTGGGGCGGGTGGGATTGGGCATCTGGGGACCACCAGGCCCCTGCCTGGAATGAGCTCCAGCAGCATCCAACCCCAACATGCCAAGCAGTTGGGGGCTGGGTCTCTGCAGCTGTGGGGGAGCAGAGGTGGGAGGGGAACAGCCCAGGCCCCCTCCCAGTGCTCAGAGGACAAGGACTGTGTCTCGGTCATCTCCCCATCCCAGGAGCCCAGCATGCGGCTCTCGACATAAGAGGCTCTTGGCAAGTTTCCGAGATGGATGAATGGCAGGTGGACGGATGGGTGGAATGGGTGGGCAAGGGGATAAATGGATGAGTGGGCAAATGCAGAAAGATGGGTGAATGCAGAGAGGGGTGGATGGTTGGATGGACAATAGACGGATGGGTAGATGGACAGGCTCACAGATGGATGGATAGACAGATAAGTGGATGGATGGGTGAGCAAATGGATACATTTAGTTGGATGACTATACAGATGGCAAATGGGTAGAGGGATGAAGAGACAGTCAGATGAATTAATAAAAACATGGATGGTTGGAAGCAGTGCTGTGCTGGTAAATATTCAACGAGTGGTTCTCCAGGAAAAAGAGCCCTGCCTTGTAGTATTTCCACGGCGTGAACACGCCCACCACAGCCAATTTCAGACTACCAATGTGACATCACTGAGTGTGTAGTTGGAAAGGGATGTGCACAATTGGTTCTTGGGTTCTTGTGAGCTAGTTTGAGCTGGCTCGAGCACACCACTGGAGGAACAGAGGGAGGGAGGGATGATGGGCGGGCAACTGGATGGAGGGGTAGGTGGCTGGCTTACATACTATCTGGGAAGACGGACAGATAAATGGACACACAGACAGACATTCAAATGCATGAACTGTAGGAGCAATAGTGCCATTTGGTAAAATATAGAGAAGACCATGACTGGGATTACTTGTAGAAAAGTAGACAAGCAGAGGAATCAAAAGCACGAGCTTCGAGGCAGGTGGGCCTACATTCAAAGCACTGCTCCCCGCGTACTAGCTGGAAAAGTCTCCTTCCCTCTCTGAGTGACAGCTTCCTCACTGGTAAAGTAGCCATAATAATAACTACCTCATAGTATCACTGAGAAGGTGAAATGGACAAAGCATGTAAACCCCAGAGCTTAGTGAGTGTTCAAAAAAATGGAAGCTTTTTTAGATATTAGACTATCTTTCAAATAATAAACGCTCAATATTTGTTGAATGGATGGACAGTTGACTGGATGGATGGATGGATGGATGGATGGGCGGATGGAGGGATGAACGGATGGACAAGGTACTTCCTTTCCAGTCCTATGTGATGTTGAGCTACAGTTCTACCACCTACTTGCTGTGTGGCCCTCACCACATCATTTAACCTCTCTGAGCTTCTGTCACTTAGGTTCTCTGATCAACAAAATGAGACTCTTAAAGCAAGTAATACCAACCACTCTAGGGTATTAGGAACAATAAATGAAACTGCTCTGTCAGCTGTACCACACTGGGCAAATATTCACTATTGTTATACAAAGAAGTAGCAGGACAGGGATCCTTCTGAGAGTTACTCAGACTCCCCAGAAAACTGGAGTCCTGTTTCATCTGTAAATAAGACTGACATGATAAATCATAAAGGACCTGGGCCTCTGCCTCTCTCAGGGTCCGAAGAACTAGATTCGAAGGTGAACTGCAGAATTAGCCGGATCAGAGTCAACCAGCTGAGGTCAGAGCTGGCATTGCTGCCCAGGCCCCTGGCCAACTGGATCATGGTCACCTTCGTTATGAAGAGATCACAATCAGAAAGTGGACAGGTTCAGTGGAGCCCGTTTCACAGCTGGGGAAAAAAAGTAAAAACCTCCCACTGACCATGGGGGGCGACCAGCAGGCCCTCATTAATCAGGATCAGGCTCCCGGTCACATCTGGGTCAAGGGCTCCTAAGGAGGTCCCCCTGCAGAGCCTCGGTCATTTTCTTTGGCAAAAATCGGCCCACTGAGGGCTGGCTTGGCCAGACACCTGCAGGAGGGGCTGCACGAGTTCTTTTGCAACTGCACAGGGTACCAGGCTCCTGTTAGACTCTAAGGACAGGACCCGACTCTGCCCAGATCTCTGCTGCCGGACACGCCACAGCACAGACTACATACAGGCAGGCGGCGGCGGCACCGGAAACACGCAGCGGCTGCAGCACAACGCATAGGAGCAGATGCACCCCAAGCAGCTCAGGAGGGCAAAGCCCTGCAGGTGGGGCTGTGGTGGGGCAGTTCCCAGGCAGAGGTGGGTGTCAGAAGAAATACCCCCCTACAATCCCTGGGGGCCTGCTGTTCAGGGAACAGGCGGGCCTGGGCCCATGGCCGGAGAAAAGTCCTCATGGTCAGAAATTCCAAGAACTCTGCACGTCGTCTGCCTGCTGAGGAAGAGACCCAAGCCCCCAGCTTGAGGGTGTGCGGGACACAAGCCCAGGGGCAGCCCCCAGAGACCCCCACCCCTGGGGCCAGGCCAAGGTGAGGGCCCGCCCAGCCTTTCTCAGAGTGCTCTGTGGGGCCCTTGCATCCCCAGAGGACAGAGCGCTGTTAAAAAGCAGATTGCCAGGCCCCACCCAAACCCTGAACCTGGGAGCGAGGCCACGACATCTGCTATTTCAACCAACTACCCACGTGATCCTGATGCCTGTGCAAGTCTGAGGACCACCATGGGAGAGCCCAAACTCAGCATCCCCACGCGTCCTGCCCTGAGAGGTGCTGACGGTTCCCTCTTGGTCCCCAGCAAGAAGGCACGGGGCTGGGGAAGTGGCCGTGGGAGATTAGGCGGGATAGTCAGAGGCTGAGAACAAGGGCTGGCCCAGGCCTGGAGTCCCACCTGCTCACACCCTCCAGAGGAGGGCTGGGACACACGAGTCCCGCCCCCGCTATGCAGAGGCTACCCAGGGCGTGTGGTGCCTTCATAACCAAAGCCCCCTCTCTCCCCTAAACTAGAGCATGCTGTCCCTTCTAAGGACAGAAGCAGGAAGAGGCCTATTCCTGGGCTTTTGCCTGGGTCATTCCTCCAACTGGGGACACCTTTCCCATCTCCTCTGGCTTCTGCACCCCAGCTCCCAACCCGCCTCTCTTGGAAGGAAGCCTCCTGTGATTAGGCCCATCAAATCCCACCTGTGTTGGGCAGGCAGCCATACGTACACGGGCTCGTGTTCACAGAAAGACACGTTTTCTTCATTTCTGACAAAGCGTTTCATATTTGGTGTCTCCTCCTAGACCAAAGGTTCCCCAAGCCTGGGCTGGGTCTTCCAGTCTCCCTATACCCCAACCCACACCCTAACATGTGGACTGGGCACAGAGTAGGTGTCAGAGATGCTTAACTTTTTTTGCTAGCAGGAGGTCAAGGCTGTTTTCCGTGGCGCCGCCCATGGGGTCCCAGCCGAGAGGAGAGCAGGGGTTCAGGAGAGACCTGCTCAGCCCCCAGGCTTCCTGAGGACTTAGGGAGCCCTCTTCATCTGAGTAAAGTCTGTCTGAAGACTCTTAGGCGTAGGCGCTGCTCTGGCCTGTGCCCCTCTCCCAGAAGGGATCCCCAAACTCAGAAAGGGGCAGGAGGCACTCAGAAAAACTTGGGAGTTGGAGGCCCCTGTAATCCAGCCTGGGCCTGGGGCCCCTGCCTGGTCCCTGCCCCACCTGCAGGCAGGAGTCGCTGACAGGTTGAGCCCACTTGCCTGCCTGTGTCTTTTCAAAAGGACCCTTACAGAGACCCAGTCACCTCTGGTCGGGCAGGGCCCGTCTCTAAGAGGCTGCTCCCATTCAATCCCAAATCTCGGCATGGATAGAACCTGCCTTCTGGTGGCTTCTAGAGAACACATGGGACAGGCAAGGCTGTCACAGCAAAGGAGGAACCAAACAATCCATCCTCCTCTTGGCGTCCGTGGCTCCTTCCGTGAAATCAGCAGAGTGAACTCTGTTCCAGGCAGAAACACTGGAAGCAATCAACGCATGGATGGCCCCTTGAAAGGCTCTGGAAGGAAGCCTCCCGGGCGCCTCTGACTTAGCCCGCTTGCTCACCTCCCCAGAGCAGAGGGTTGTGGGGGTCTCGGATCGATCTGAGAAGCCTGCTGTGAGGCAGGGAGATCAAGCTGACTTGATCCACGTGTCCACTGTAGTCACTTAGTTAGGCCGCCCAAGCACTGTGTTCACGAGGACTCTGAAGCCAGATCTGAGCCGGTGAGCATCGTCATCAATTGCCGGGTCTGCCACAGGCCTGGAGCAGGGGCAACACCTGTGCCAGACACTAACCACGCCCATCCTAGGTTTAGGGCTCTCCACGGCCAATCAGCAATGCGGGTGGGTCACTTCCTGTCTCGGGATTACATGGGCCACTTCTCCCTCTCTCACCATACATCCCTGGGAATCACTGAGGTTTAGGTACGAGTCTCAGGCCTGGCCCTCACCACCCCACTCGCAGGTGCCTTGGCTGGGGCGAGAGACGCCTTCCCCCTCACCTTGGGCTGGAAGGACACTCGGTGCTTGGCGGGTTCCGCCTCCGGCTTGGCCTCCTCCCCGGAGTCCTCGCTGTAGCTCTCAAACTCACTGGAACTCCAGCCTAGGTCCTCCGTCTCCCGGGGTGCCCCGTCCCGGCGCACATCCTCGTAGAGCAGCTTCCTCTCTGCCCCTGCTGGCCAAGAGACAGGGCTGGTGAGCTGAGGCCCTGAGGCCAAGCCCACCAGCCCCAATTTCTGAACCCAGGCGGGCAGGTGGGGGCGTGGGTCAAGGTGGACCTTCAGCTCCACTTCCTGGTCCATAAAGCAGGAGGCAGTGAGAACACGACATCCACCCCGCAGAGTGAGGAGGATGTGAAAAATGCAGAGAAGCATAAGAAATGTGCCTGGCACACAACCGGCTCAAAACTTCCCCATCCACATCACCTTGCCAGGATCAGAATGCTCATTTGGGGCTTCTGTGGCTTTTTATTTTATTTTATTTTATTTTTGCGGTACGCGGGCCTCTCACTGTTGCGGCCTCTCCCGTTGCAGAGCACAGGCTCCGGACGTGCAGGCTCAGCGGCCATGGCTCACGGGCCCAGCCGCTCCGCGGCATGTGGGATCTTCCCGGACCGGGTCACGAACCCGTGTCCCCTGCATCGGCAGGTGGACTCTCAACCACTGCGCCACCGGGGAAGCCCTTCTGTGGCATTTTTTAGAGGAAAAGAGAAGCCCTAAGACCAAGCCCTGACTCAGGCCCTCAGCTCTGGCCTCAGCATGCTAGGGGGGAAAATGAAGATGGTCCGGGGCATTGAATGACTCAGATCCCTCACCCCAAATCTGAGTTCCCCGTGAGGGTCCAGGATGGTCCAGTAGGGGGCGCGCCTGGCCCAGCGTCCAGGAATGTTCCCTTTTCTTCCCCGGTCCCACAGGAAATGCCTTGAACGGGAAACTGGGGGACAGAGACCTGACAGTCCACTGGCCTGGAGGGACAGGTGCCACCAGGGCCGGGCACTCTTGGGGGTCCCTGTCAACTCGGGTTTGAGATGCTGTTTCTAGACTGAGGTGGGAAAGCCAGTTTCCCGGGCCAAGAACACAGGGTCCCAGCCCTGGCCCCAGCTCTACCTCTGGGAGCTCTCGGCCTCACCTTCACCTCTGAGCTTCACTTCCTGGGCTGTTACCTGGAGAATAACTGAACTGCAGGCCTCACAAAAGTAAGGGCAGACTCCAAAAAAGTGCACGAAGGTGAAAATGCTTTTCATTAACACAGACAAAATATGGCACTGAGAAGCGTTTAAAAAAAAAAAAATCTGCTCAGAAACCACGCATTCTAAAGAGCAGAGAACTTTGGTTATTGGAGCCCTCTCTACAAAATGGGGATAATAAGCTGAAAGGTGGAGTAAATATAATATTTCACAGAAAGCTCTTAGCCAAGAGCCTGGCACATGGCAGGCGCTCACCAAAGAGCAGCTGATCCTTACTCGCGGGGGCTCTGGGTGGGCTTGAAGGTCTCCACACTGACCCCAAGCCTCCACCTCCCCCGCACGGTAAAGCCGGGCGGGTGAGGGGTCGGGGAAGATTTTCAGCCAAAGAGCAAAACAGACACACTGGGGCTTAGCTGGAGACTCAGGTCCCAGGATCAGGAGGAAGCATGGGGTTATTTTTCAGCAAAAGATGATAGTGACTAACATCTGCAGGGAGTAGAGCAGCTGGTGACCAGGCTGTGACCTTCACAAGGCTGGGCTGACTGTCCTATTACTGCAGTGGAGGCCCCACAACCCGTGAGTCAAGGGGCAGAGCCCAGTTCTTGGGGCTGCCCCAGGGGAAGAACCACGTGACATCTACTTCCCCTAACGTCTGGCCCCGCCCACCTAATCTACATGCCAGATTCTCCCAGCAGCCCTGTGGGGCCGGAAACTATCACCGCCTCCCATCAGACAGATGAGAAAACGGGGCCCAGGGAAGACGTGTGCTTGCCCGAAGTCAGGCAGTGAGCGGGGAGGGGGCTCCATCCACTCACCGTGCTGCCTTCCACAGAGGCACCACCGTGCTGATGACCCCCTGGGCTCGTCCAGAAATACTCTCTCCAGTGGAGACAGCATCACCAGATTCCTAAGTCTTCAGAGACCTAACAGTGGCCTGGTCCCCACTGCCCCCCCTCCCCCCGTCTCCTGGGGCCACGGTCTTCACTAATGCTCAGGAACATGGCTCCCCTTTCAAAGCACTTACCACCACCCACTCAGTGCTCTACATCAACTATCTCACGGCATCCTCCCCACAACCCAAGGAGGAAGCTAGCATTGCCCAGTTTTACAGATGCATCGACTGAGGCCAGAGAGATTTAACCAGAAGTTCTGCGGCGTGACCCTCCCCAAAGTCCTGTGAGGTCAGGACGATATTCTGATTTCATACGAAGAAGCCAAGGCCCAGAGCACAGAGCGCTGTGCCCTAATTAATGGCAGAGCCGGGATGAAAGCCCGAGGCTGTGTGGGTCCACTGGCCTGTGCGGCCTGCACCTCAGTGGACAACCTCCACACTGAGCGCCGGCTGAGCCCACAGGCCGTGTGGGTCAGTGCGGGGCCCTGGCAGGTGTGATGTTCACAGCGCTCCTTGTGGGGTGCACCTGCTGAGGGCTGGGCCCGGCCTCACCGACTCAACCCTCCCACAGCCCCGAGAGAGAGTGGGGGTCTCAGGGCAGGAGTCCTGGTCCTCAGTCGGCAGGCTCAACTGGCTCCCAGACTACCTGCTCTTGCCCACCTCAGGGTAAACCACAGGACATGCCATATCCCCACACCCTGGGGACTCGAGGCTGCCCAGTGAAGACTGTGACCAAGTGATTAGTGGCTTCATTGGATTCAGGAGGGAGAACAGCCCAAAGCGGTCAAATAATGGCCTCAGGCCACTCCGATCTCCTGGCTCTGGGACCTTCATCCAGCCACCCTTTCCCACTCTCCCAGATTCACATGAGCTACAAGCAGAAATGGGTTCCAGGCTCCTCCAGGGCTTGTTAGATAGATGGGTGGATCATGGGCCCACCCGCCCTGCTCCTGGGACAGGTATCAGGAGTGTGCCCCCGGGGAACGTCAGGCCTCATCATGTTGTCTCTCCCGTTGGACTATATGCTGCCCCAGGATGGTTACGGTCGCCCCTGTCAGACCAGGAGCTCCACAAATGCAGGGGCTGTTTCCCCCACTAGATGGGGAGCCCCTGAAGACAGGCAGAAGAACAGTGTTGTAGAAAAAGCAGAGTCCAGCAGATGTCTATTCAAATTCTGGCTGTGTGATCTGGGGCTGGTGGCTTAACCTCTCTGATGTGACTGTCAACTGGAGCCATAGGCCCTGCCCTACCAACCTCACAGGGTTGACTGAATAGGGGAAGCAAATGCGTTTCATCTTTCATAAAATGCCACCCAAGTCCTTTTGGGGGGGGCGCAGAGCACTGGACTTGGAGTCAGAATGACCCAGGTTCGAATCCCAGCTCTGCCTCTACAGTTTCCCCCTCTGAAGAATAAGGAAGTAATACCCTAAGTCAAAGTTTCAAAGCAGATTACAGGAGACAAACCATGAAGAGCAGCTGGCAAAACGTGTTTAAGCAAAGACGGCTCTTACTGTGAACGGATATTAAATATCCCTCGTCCCTGGGTAGTCCTCCTTCCAGCTAGGTGAGTATGTGGGCCCAGTTCCGGCAGCACTCACCCTCCTCCACCCTGTTTCTCCTCTGCGGCCCCAATCTCCCCGGCAGGGCCCAGGCTTTCCCAGGCTTTCTCTGCTTCACCACTCAGCAAGTCTGGACTATTGACCCATTTTCAGGAGGAATGGAGGCTTGGAAAAGTGAGTGGTTTGCCTGGGGACCCACAGCCCAGCAAGTCCCTGCCCCTGAAGCCCTAATCCCTGCGCTTGAAGCGTTAACTCCTCCCCATGAAGCCCTAACCCCTCCCCATGAAGCCCTAACCCCGCCCTAGTCCCAGCCTGGCCACGCCCTCAGCCATCTCCTGACTCTCCCGGGAAGACGGCCGTGGTTTTTGAAAGCAAGAAGGAGGGGCCATGGACTGGGTGGGGGCCGGGGAGGAAGTGGAAGGACAGACCCTCCCCATGCCCCGCCCTCCCGCCATCCCTCCCACCCCTCCTCTGTCCGGAGAGAAGCGGGACGCCTGAAAGAGGCTTTACCGGGTTGATGGGCGTCCAGGTTCTCGCAGGGGACGTCGTCGTAAATCACATCTTCTTCCAGGGCGGGGAAAGTAAACCGGTCGACTGGGAGAGAAGGGAGAGGAAAAGAGCACGAAGGAGGCTGTGGTGGCCCAGGGCGGCTGCCAGACTGACAGCAGGACTGCACCAGCTGGCAGCTTCGGCCGCCCGCCCGCCCGCACCCCCACGGCTCATCTGGGCCAGCATCCTGCAGCCCAGCCCCTGGGGAGCCCTAGCCTGCCACTGCTCTAAGAGGACGCAGCTTCCGCTGCCTCTTCCCGCTCCCCAGCCCCTCCAAGGCGCCCTCCCAGTGACTGCGGCACATGCCCCCTGCCGCCCCGACACCTGCAGGCCTGCCCCTCTGCCTGATGGCACCTACAGGGAGCATGAAGCAAACCCAGCACCTGTGCCCCAGGGCCCGGAAGCCTCTTCAGCCGCCCAGGCCCCCAGGACTACCCCAAAAGGAGTCACCCCCCACCCAGAGGCGGGGGAGGGCAAGGCAGCCATATCTAATGAGCACAGGACACGGCAGGGAGTGGGGGAATGGATTTGGGGAGTGGGGTTAAGGAGAGTCCCCCAAAACTCAGCCAGCGGGGCCCCGATTGGTAAAAAGTTCTGCAAATGAGCACATCACTCCCCTAACATTTTGCCGGGTGTGCTATGAGCGGGGCAGAGAGCACATCCTGCCCATGTTAGCAGCTCCAGAGCTGGAATATTTAAAGAGGTCTCCCCCCATAACTGTGTGCCCAATCTCTGCCCTCTCTAGGGGCACGTGGCCCCCGCAGAGCGAGGGTTTGGGAAACCAGGCCCCACCCCTGATGGTAGCCTGTCCTCACCCCACAGGCCTTCCAGGAAGACAGAGGACCAGATGGACTCTGAAGTCCCCGTTCCTAACTGCGTTGCTCCCTGCGGTCCCAGGGCCCCCAGAGCCCTATAGGAGCCTCACCGCCCCCTCCCCACCGACACAGATTCTGCCTCCCACATGGCTCAGACCTGCCCACCTCTCTCCAGGTCCCTGGCTCCAGCCATCAGCCTCCCTCCCCTGGACAGCCTCCAGCCCACCACCTTGTCTCGGAGCATCAGTGATGGGACTGAAGTGCAGACGTGGTCTCATGGCTTCCCCTTGGCCTCTTATGGCTCACTGTCACTTTTGGGAAAGCACGGCCTCCGGGGGCACCCCACACACACTCTGGGAGGAACTGGGGAGATGGCAGCCTCACCTGGCCCTGCTCACCCCTTAGACCCGCCCCTCCACCACACCACGGCTCACTGCTTCCGAGGTGCCAGGCATCCCCTCGCCCTTGGGCTCCAGCACAGGTTGCCCTCTCAGCCTAGACACTCGTGCCCGGAGCCCTGCTGTTTCACTCTCTACCTCAGGACTCGTGGCTCTCCCAACCCCACCTCCCCATCCTGGCGCCCGCTCTCTGCATGGTAACCGCCCGCCTACGTGTCTGGTTCTGCTGCCAGAGGGGCCTCGTCTTGGTCACCAGTGTACACCCACCACCCAGATCACCCTGGCCCGCTGTAGGAGCTTTGGAAGTACTGGGGGGACAGATGAGCAGCTGAATGTGTGATCTACTCCTGGATCACGACTCACATCAGGTGGCAAAGGGGGGCAACTCTCAAGGGTGGGCAGTGGCCAGTCCACCTCAGAGCTGCCACCAAGCCCACAGCAGCCATGCAGCAAGGACAACCCCTCGGCTCGCACGAGCCCACATCAGCTCTCTCAGCCTAGAGAAGGGGAGGCTATCCTGACACCAACCTCCTGGGGCTGAGACCTGGGGGGCGGGCGGTGGGGGGGGGGGGTGCGGGGGACTTACTGCGACGGGAGCTCTTCCGTCTCCAGCTGGAGCGCCGGACCCCAGAGAAAGCTGTGTCCACGGCATCCCCATTGCTCACCACGGCCGGCTCCCTGCGGGCGGAGAAGCAGGGCCAGTGAGTCAGGAGGATGGGACAGCTGGTTCCTTGAAGCGTCAGACAGCCCCTCACCAGGTGACAGGGCCACTTGACCCCAAGGCCGAGCTGGGGAGGCCACAGCTGGGTTGGCCTTGGACAAGCCCCGTCCCCTCTTGGTTTCCTCACCTTTAGAAGGCACCGTAAGGCCGACCTGCTGCTTTACAAGAGCATAAAGGTCAAACGTATTCACGGTGATAAGTGATAGGGATCAGATGTTCTTCAGGCCAGGGCACCCTGTCTCTCCTCCTCCAGGGCAGACTCAGTGGGAATCTCCATCTCCCCAGTCTCCACATGCAAAATGGAGGAGAGGACTGGGGGGCCTTGCGTCTGAGAGACAAGGACCTGCAAAGCTTCACAAGACCATGCACAGAAGGCGGGGCTTAATTCCCACACACACTTGAGGATGGGCTGGACCAGAGACACGCTTCCCAGGAGCAGAGAAGCAAAGGGAAAGCAGTGGAGAAACAGCAGACACCACCTTAACCAAGCGGTCAAGTGAGCACCCCCAGTGCCATCACTCGGGCATCACGGACTCCAGATACAACGTGATGAGAAGGGTGCTCACCTCTGTGGGATTCTTACCCCAAGTCCATAACCCCAGGCGAATCATGAGAGAAACACCAAACAAACCCAGATGGGGGAACATGCTATAAAACACCTGCCCACTACTTCTCAATGATCATGAAAAACAAAACTGAGGAACTGTCACAGAGCAGAGCAGTGTAAATGACAACTGAATGCCACGTGGGTCCTGGATGGGATCCCGGGACAGAAAAGGAACATAAGCAGAAAAACTGATGAAATGCAGATAAAGTCAGGAGTTCAGAGAACGGTAACGTACCGACACCGGTTTCTTAGTTTTGATAAATATCCCATGGTCGTGTAAGATGCTAACAATGGGGAGAACAGGATGAGGTGGTATATGGAACTCTATGTGCTACCTTTACAACGTCCCTGTAAATCTAAAACTATCCCAAAGTGAAAGGTTTTTGTTGTTTTTTTAAGCCCATGCTCAAAAAAAAAGCCACATCTGGCAACCCAGAGGGTAGACGCCTTCTACTGTCCAAGGCAGCTGCCACTGTTATGAAGAATTGACTTGAACTTGCCAGCACGCAAGCCCTTAACAGAGGAGGAGGAGAGGGAGGGGGAGGGAAGGGGGAGATGACAACCGGAAGTGCAGGGAGAGGGGAGGGAGGAGAGTGAAGTGTGGAACACCTCCTGTGAGCAGGCCCTTGGCCTCGCCTTCCCAGTAGCACTGACAGGTAGATCCTGGCATCCTTCCCACTCCGGCAGGTGGCGGGCAGAGGAACCTGCTCAAGGTCACCGGCCTGTGAGTGGCAGAGCCGGACGGTGAAGCCAGCCTGCTGGGCCCCTAAGCTGGGCTCTCAAGATGTGTCTCAGGTAACAGAGCAAGGACGGCTGTGACGGTGGCAACATGCCACGTCTGTGCTGTCCAGTGAGCCACGCGTGGCTACGGGGCACTTGGAAGGTGGCTAATGGAACTTAACTTTTCGTTTTAGGTCATTTAATTTTAAATAGCCACATGTGGCAAGCGACCCCCGAACAGGAAAACGCAGGCTGAAGCCACCAGCACTATTGGAGAAGCAAGACTCAGCTCCGGTTTTACTGCCAGAAGTCAGCAGTGTCGCCTGGCGGGGAGGGGCGCGTTTTAGTCCTGGGGTAACGCTTTCCATCAGCGGGAAGTTAAGGCCAAGAGGGGACAGGGCTGGTCTGGACCAGGACGGGTGCTGGGCTGGAGCCACCTGAGCCCCAATCCCTAACAGTGCTTCCCTGAGTCATTACCTTCTCAACCTGGAGGCGGCTTCAAGGTGCTGAGTGCAGCTGCTCAGAAATGCTCAGACAGAACCGAATCATTCCAGCGGGAGCTGACGTGAGACTTCGGCAGAATTTGGTTTTAAAGTTTGCTTTGCTACGTTAACCGTGACAACTGGTGACTCCTGGAAGAACGCGCCAGGTGCCGCTTGCTGTACTTTACCTATATTTGCATATTTCACAACACAAGAGCCCACGTGAGGTAGGCAGTGTCGTCCTCATTCTAAGATGGGGAAACTAAGGCTCATGAAGTCTTGATGACTGACTCTACTGAAGTCACTCGGCTCGTCAGAGGGAGCTGGGATCTGAAGCCCACCTGCAGAGTCTGCTCCTTCCACCAGACCATGTGGGAGCAGGGAGCCCGCATTCAAACATTCACCGACATCACAGACTCGCTGTGTCACGACATCACTGCACCTCGCTTGACGACTCTCCCAACCGTGTTTTTAAAAAGGAAAGAGAGGGCTTCCCTGGTGGCGCAGTGGCTGAGAGTCTGCCTGCCGATGCAGGGGACACGGGTTCGTGCCCCGGTCCGGGAAGATCCCACATGCCGCGGAGCGGCTGGGCCCGTGAGCCACGGCCACTGGGCCTGCGCGTCCGGAGCCTGTGCTCCGCAACAGGAGAGGCCACAACAGTGAGAGGCCCGCGTACCACAAAATAAAAAACAAAGGAAAGAGAGAAAGAGCTCTTGGCATAGTCAGAGATGCATGATCGAGTCTCTGTCGAGGAGAAATCGTGACACCAGCTCCAAGGGCTGAACACCCCAGAAGGTCCCGGGTGACCTCTAAAGGTGACATGGAGGCAGGATGGGCATTTGGGGGTAAGCCAGGATGGGGCTGAAAATATGAGCCTCTGGTTTGCACGTTACCAAAACACAGTGAACTTATTTTTTCATTGTATTTCATTTTGAACAGCCACACGTGGCTAGTGGCCCCCGAACAGGACAGCGTGGGTCTAAGCCACCGGCACGACTAGAGAAGCTAGTCTGGGCCCGTGCTTCTGTTGAGCAGCCCCCGAGCAGTCCTGGCGTCCCGGGCGGGGGAGCAGGGCTCACACAGCACAGCAGTCACCTTTATGCCCACCCTGAGTGCCTCAATGGCTGAGGCAAGCGGAGACACCAGGGGCCCCAAGGGAGGGAAGAGGCCAGTGTCCGTGCATGGACAGGTCTTCTCAGGCTTAGTTGGAGACCACCAGCACCCCTGCCCTGCACTTTGCTGGTATCTTCTCTGCGCCCAGCCCTAGGCAGAGTGCTTGAGGACAAGTGCGTGTCTCATTGTGACCATTTTACAGATGAGGAAAGTGAGGTTCAGAATTGGCAAGTACCTTGCCCCAAATCACCTGGCCAGCAAGTGGCAGAGTTGCACTTTGCCTGCAAAGCCTTGCTCTTGACACCAGCTCTGCTGCCCTCAGACGGGAGCAGGTGTTCCCCAGGCAAACGGGAGGGGGAAGAGCCTCCCAGGCCAGGGAAGCAGTGGGCATGGCAAGAAATGAGACTGGGGCTGCCTCCTCCCTCCCCGGCCCTTCTAGCTGCCTGCCAAGGCCACTGACCCACCCTGAGCCCACCCAGGGGCAACCTCTCCCAGCTGCTGCCTGGCTGGAAAATCTAATTCGCCTTGTGAGCAAACACTCCTGGAGCCTCCCCAAAGGTTTCAGATAATAAAAGAGCCATAAAAAAGCAATAAGAGGCCAATTATCTCGCCCTTATCTGAGCTTCCTGCACTTCTAATGCCTCTCAGCTTGCACAGGCAAGAAAGGCCAGCCACTAAGATGACACCGTCTTACAAAGTGAGGCCACCGCCACTCGAATGCCAAGAAAAGGAGCCAAGTCCGTGGAGAGGAACAGAGAACAAGAAGCTGGGCAAAGAAGAGGAGGCCCCCCCATGACAGTGTTCACCGACCAGACCGAGGTCAAGTACACCAGGAGTCCACCACAGAGCTCGAGGCACATTCTGAGCCCACCTCCTCTCTCTCCAGGGACACGCCGGGGACAAGAGGGGAGTGAGTTTCCTGTGACAGCAGGGACCTGCTCTGGCCTGGTCACCCCATTCCGTCAGCCCCTTCACACGAGGACACTCAGTGATGATGGATGCCCCGGCCCCCCGGCCTCTTTTAAAGACAAGAAGCCCCACTCAGAATGGCGGGCCCGGTTGCTCCGCAGATTCCACAAGGTCCCTTCCCAGAGGCTACACAGTGTGAGTTATCAGAGAGAAGACCCCCAAAACCAGTATGGTCAGAGGATCCCTGGCTGGCTGGGTGGCTGGGTGTGTGTGTATGTGTGTGTGTGTGTGTTCACACGTGCGCACACACGGTATTCTGGATGCCTTTTCCAGGACAAGGTTTGAAAAATATGAAAGAGGAAAGAATTCCACCTTTGGGAATTGAAAGGACCAAAATAACATGAGCCTTATAAGGCCTTGAGTAAAACCCAGTCTGCAGCAGACCGAGGGCTGGGACAGCAGGGCTTGCCCAGGATGGCCCGACTCAAGAGCATCACTCCCCTCAAGAAATTCCCCAGCAGCACCACTACCACTATCCCTAAATCCAAGAGACACAAAAGAAAGGCAAAAACATCAAGCCCGGATTAAGCCTGCTGCCAGTTTTCTTTTCAGCCCTGGCCACTTTCTAGTTCATATAGCATGTTAAAGCCAGAAAGGGGGCAGGCGGGAGGGATAAAATGGGAGACTGGGATTGACATATACACACTACTATATATAAAATAGATACTTAACAAGGACCTACTGTATAGCACAGGGAACTCTACTCAATACTCTGTAATGACCTATATGGGAAAAGAATCTTAAAAAGAGTAGATATATGTATATGTGTAACTGATTCACTTTGCTGTACACCTGAAGCTAACACAACATTATAAATCAACTGTACTCTAATAAGGATTTAAAAAAAAAAAAAGAAGGACTTTCTTGGCGGTCCAGTAGTTAAGACTCTGCGCTTCCACTGAGGGAGCACAGGTTCGATCCCTGGTCGGGGAAGTTCCACATGCCGCACGGTGCAGCCAAAAAAAAAAAAAAAAAAAGGCAGAAGGACCTTGAAGATCCTTGAAGATCACCTAGTAGGAGGATTCAAAGCAGCTGCCCACGGCAGTCACCTGGGAAGCTCCTCAGAGATACAGACCCAGAGCCCCTGCCCCAGTGATTCTGACCCATCCGTCAGGAGGGGCCCAGCATTGGTGTTTTTAAAGCTCCCTGCTGGCTACAATGTGCAGCCAGGGTTGAGAACGGGGGAATCGTGGGCTTAGGGTGGGCACAGACATATGCTCCAGAGCCAACAGACCTGGGATAAGATCGCAGCTCTGCCACTTGGCTGTGGACCAGGACAGTGGCTAACCGTCCTGGAGCTGCTGAGGGATGGGATGGATAATCACTCTACTTCCTGCTGTGAGGATTAAATGAGATAACACAGATAAGGCACATAGCACCTCTCTGTGCCTCAGTTTCCATATCTGTGAAATGGAGCAATAATACTTCCCTCTTAGGGTTCCAGGAAGGAGTAAATAAAGGCTTGTAAAACTCTTAGCAGAGGGTCTGGCCCACGATAAATACCCCCGGTGCACTGTTTCCCTTCCCCCTCCTTCCCCTCCACCCCTCCTCCAGCTAACGGGGTCCCTGTATGCACTCACCTCTTCACACTGAGCCCGGCCACCCCTCACATATGGAATGGCTCTGGGCCCCAGTCTGTTTGTCCTGTGCCATCCCCCACATGGTCACAAATCCACTTACTGAATGAGCAGAGTGGGGAGGAGCCCCCAGGGAAGTCGGAGGAGGGGACCCTGACTTGATATCTATAATACAGTCCTCAGTGGGGAGCGAGCATCAAGGCCACAGGGGAACCATCTTTCCCCACAGCCATAGACAATAACCCAGACGCCACCTTGGCCTTCTGCTCTGTGGTGCACGCACCTCCCTCCCGTCATCTCGAGGGCCCCAGGCTCAGCAGTCAGACCCAGGACAGGCACTGTACCCCCAGCAATAACTTATCAAGAGCCTTGTGGGGTACTGCAGAAGTTCCCACGGGAAAATGCTCACCCTATGTAATTAGGTCAAAAGGTGAGCTGGGGGGCTTCCCTGGTGGCGCACTGGTTGAGACTCCGCCTGCCGATGCAGGGGACACGGGTTCGTGCCCCAGTCCGGGAAGATCCCACATGCCGCAGAGCGGCTGGGCCCGTGAGCCATGGCCGCTGAGCCTGCGCGTCCGGAGCCTGTGCTCCGCAACGGGAGAGGCCACAACAGTGAGAGGCCCGCGTACGGAAAAAAAAAAAAGGTGAGCTGGGAAACAGCATGTACAATAAAACCACAGTTCTATAAAATATTGATATATATACATATGTACACTTCTATAGCAAGGAAGCTGGGTAGGAACACACAGTGATAGAATTAAAGGTTGCTTTTAGTCTATCATTTTCTGTACTTTCCAATTTTTCTACAATAAACATGCATGACTATCAGAAAAAAGGAAAGAAAGAAAGGGAGAAGGAAAACACATCCCAGGCAACGCTGAGCAACAGATCGGCCAGCGCGGGCTCCCTTGTGCCCTGGAGTCCTGCTCCAAGCAGACCCACACCCCTTGAGGACAGCATTAAGGGCAGCTCGCTGACGGAGAATCTGGTCCTCACATCTCATTTACCCTCCACTTTACAGAGACGACAAGGAAGGTTAAGCAGATCAGACAACGAACGGGTCCTCGGTTGTGGAGCTGATGTGGAAGACAGGCAAGGTCCAAACCAGATCTATGCGGGACAGGGGAGGGCAGGGGTTAGAACACTGGGTCTGGAAGCCAACCAGGTTCAACCGTGGCTCTGCCTCATCTCAGCTCCGTGTCCGGAGGCTGACAGCGTGTGTCCTCTGCACCTGCTTCTGCACCTGCTTCTGCACCTGTAAAATGGGGATTACAGCAGCAGCCACCTGTGAGTGTCACGAGCATTACTGGAGGCGGGAGAGGCTCTTAGAACAGGGCTTGGTGAATAATAAGTGCAGAAGACGGGCAGGCCATTTTTATCTGGCTACAGAGCCCATAAACACACCAAGGCACAGAATGTCCGCTCTCCCCCGAGGGCAGGGACTGTCTGCCTCGGTCGCTGCAACGCCTGGCACATTGCAGGCACTCAGTAGAGAGGTGGAGGATGGAGGACAGAGGGGAAGGCAGGGGGACTCCCAGCAGAACGCTGGCCTGGGTGGGCAGGGGGCTGCTGGGGAAGAGCAAACAGAGCCCCGGCCCTCTGGCTTTGAACCCAAGCGCCACTACCTGCCACTCGGCTCCCTTGGACCAGTGACTGCACCTCTCTGGGCCTGCACAACGGGACCCATAAGAATTCCCTCTCTCCAGGGCTGCTGTGTTAGTCTCCTACTGCTGCTGTGACAGTTACCACAACCTTAGTAACTTCAAACAACACAGATGTATATTCTCTTACAGCCATAAAGTTCCGAAATCCACAAGGGGTTTCACTAGGGTAAAAGCAAGGTGTTGGCAGAGCTGTGCTCCTTCCGGCAGCTCTAAGGGAGAATCTGATCCCTTGCCTCTTTCCAGCCTCTGGAAGCAGCCTTGGCTCGTGGCCCCTCCTCCAGCTTCAAAGCCAACCGCACAGCATCTCTCAATCCCTCTCTGACTCCACAGGCCCCCTTATAAGGATCCCTGTGATTCCGTTGGGCCCGCCTGGATAATCCAGCATCATGGCCCCATCTCAAGGCCCTTAACTTCATCACATCTGTACCAGGTCGCACATTCCCAGGTTCTGGGAATTAGAACATGGAAGTCTTGGAGAGGGACATTAATCTGCCTGCCACAGTTGTGCAAATCAAAATGAGATGCGTGTGGAAAGGGCTACATCAACTGTAACGTCCGTGTACACGTAACCTATTAGTACCATGTCTTCTTTGTGCCAGGCACTGGGATGGAAGATGCATAAGGCAGAGTCCGGTCACTGCAGGGATCCAGGGGTGGACGTGACACATTCCTGAAGGGGGACTCGATGTAATGGATGCGAACCTGTGTAAATTTTTTCAGGCCAGAGGCTGTGTGGCCTTCATACTGTACTCAAACTCATAGCTCCTATGACCCAAAGACCATAGCTCCTATAGGGAAACCCCTTGTAGCCAGGGGTGGAAAAGGGGAAAAACAAAAATGCAGCGTTTCCAAATTAGGGACTGGCAAGGGGCCAGACAGAGGTCTTTCATGGGAAAAGTGTCCCCATAACCCTCCCATGAGGGACTCCACTGGGAGGGAAGCTTGCCTCTGTCAGTCCTCGGGTCCCATGGAGACCCCGCAGGACAGGACACAGGAGGCTATGAATGCTCTGGGTCTGGGGAAACAGCAAGTTAAGGGCGAGCTCGGGATGCCAAGCAACTCCAGACTGGGTCTGCAGCCATCTCACAAACCTTCAGGGACACCTCCATTTCCTCCCGGGGCCAGGGGATACTCCAGCCTCATCGAGCTGCCCCCCAAGAGCCCCCATGCTCCCCAGACCCTCGGCCCTCAGAAGCCACAAGGCCAGGCTGCAGGCAGGGCCTCCAGCGCCCTGTTTCCATCCTGTTCAAACACTGCTTCCCCAAGCCTGGTCTGATCTTCTCGGCACCTGATGCGTCCAGGGAGGATGGGTCTCCTTGGCTCTCCCAGCTGCCCGGCTGCTTCCCTCAGGCTCCAGGCCCGGGTGAGAGATGCTGGCCAGTGGGCAACACAGTCCATCTTGCCTGGATAAGCCCAGGAAGGGGCAGGACAAGTACCTCCCAGGAGCCACTGAGGGTCCCTGCAGCCGGGCCAGGAGCCAACAGGAAACGCTGAGGCTGCAGTGGGGCCGGTGGGGATGGCAGCGAAACTGGCCAGGAAAAGCAAACAAATCCAGAGGGCATGGCGCGCTCAGAGGTGAGAGACACGGCCCGAGTCCGGGAAAACACAGGGAGCGGGCGACCTACGCGCTCTCATTTCCCAGCAAGTACTTACTGGGTGCTCAGGGTGGCTGTGAGTTCACAGGTTTCAAAGTCCACCAGAAAGGCCAACCCTGTGAGCTCCAGCGGATGGATGGCTGTGGAGTCAGACGGGCCAAGCTGCAGCCCTGCCATTCACCAGCCCTGCAAGATCTCGGGTAAACTACTTCAACTCTAAGCCTCAGTTCCTCATCTGCAAAATGGGCATAATCAGTAGCCCCGCCTCCTAGGGCTGCGTTGCCTAGGAGATGAGATCTTGTGCAGGAAGCACTCAACTCGGACGGTGACTCAGGAAACAGCAGCCGACATGAGTGGCATCGGCGGGATCAGCCACTCAGCCGCTTGAGGCCTCCCTTCCCGCGGGCCTCTGTCCTGGCCTCAGTCGGCTGCCAGAGTCAGAACCCCGGGTCAGAGATTCTGTTTCCACACGGTTTGTTTTCTCTTCATTTTCACGGAGACAGAGAGTCGCCTTTCAGACCCGGCTCCTCCTTCTGTCCATTGGAATCCATCGTTCATTCAACGGGGAGGCCTTCGGCACTCGCCCTGTGCCTGGCACCATGCTAAGCCGGGAGGATATGGCAGCAAACAAAATACCCGCCTCCCCCGCCAAGAAAAATCCCTGGCCCCATGGAGCCGTCCTGCAGGTGGAGACGCCCTTCCACACCCCTCTACCATCACAAGACCTCTGTGTGGGGCAAGAGAGGAGGGGGCTGCTTTTACCCTGCTCCCATCTCAAGGGAAGGGGCGCCACCCAGAATCACACACAGGCAGGGCCGAGGCCACTCTGCTTGGCTCCCCAGGTGGGGTCTATGGAACATTCCAGCAACAGCTTGGACACTACTCTCCCAAGAGCTCAAGAGGCAAAGTTAGATCTCATAAGAGGCAAAGTTCTTACCCCAATAAACACACAGCGAAGGGGATCATTCCTATGGAGCCAGCCACCCCTCCCAGCATGAACCGAAGTCTGAAGTCCTGAGCTTGGATCCTGAGTCCCCAGCGCATCCCTGGAGGGTCGGGTGATGGTCAAACACCTGGCCTCTGGTCGGAGAGGCCCTGGTTCTAAGTCTCTGTTGAATGAACATGTACCATCTATGTGTAACTCTGGCCACCTAACTTCCCCAAGTCTCAATTTCCCACCTGTGACATGGGTAATGAAGTGTCCACTTCCTAGAGACAAGAGATGGGACTGGGCATTTAGCTTGGTGCCTGGTACACAGTAAACACAATCACTGTTATTACTATTATCATTCGCTATTATTGCTGTTGTCGTTGTTGCTGTTATCTGATAATACGTCCCGTTTCGGAAAGAGAAAGTGGCAGTAGCTAGGCGAGCAGGCTGAAGGTTCTTTTGCCGGCAGCAGGACGGACGAGAGCCCAGGCCCCCTCACTCCTTGGGATTCTGGAGCAGCAGCGGGGCCCGACCCTAAAATCACCCCGTGGGCCTCGGCGCCACACACACTCAGCAAAGCCAGCAACTCTGCCTACCCCATAACAGCCTGGCTGCCTCCTCTGGGCAATCCCACCTACCAGGGGAAGGGACCCGGAAGTCCACAGGCCTCACAGCCAGACAGGGACCCGGTGCCCCTGCCCAGGTCACCTGGACTGCCCGTCAGCCTCAGCTGTCCTCGTAACCAGTGATGCAGGACCGAATAAATGTTAACTTGTCCAATGACACACACAGGTGAGACTCGAAGCCAGCTCTCTGCGGCTCAGAGCCCGAGCTCCCAGGCCCTCGAAGACCCGGACTCCAGCCCTCACTTTAGCCGCGGCGCTCCCACCCACTCCCCTCCCCAGCTGTGGATGAGAGCTGGGGAGGGAGTGAGGTCACTTTGAG
Source organism: Phocoena sinus (assembly GCF_008692025.1). Classification (NCBI taxonomy): domain Eukaryota; kingdom Metazoa; phylum Chordata; class Mammalia; order Artiodactyla; family Phocoenidae; genus Phocoena; species Phocoena sinus. Next base: position 13,306,945 of record NC_045763.1, on the reverse strand, counting down.
GCTGCCCGGATCTGGGCAGTGGTTCTAACTGTGCTGTCAGGAGCCTCGAGTCAGGCAGCCCTTGCTTTTCTTGAGGCCAGGTAGGCAGCGAGGCAAAGCCCAAGGCCATTTCCAAGCCTTCAGGCAGAGGGACCGTGAAAGAAATGCAGTGAGAAGAGATGAAATGTCCTCCGCTTGGAGATTTGCTTATTCAAAGCAATGTCTGCTTAGTGACTACCTTTGGGGAAATTTTTTTTAAAAAAACAAAAGAAAGAAAGAAAATCAAGATATTTTTTTTTCCCTTTGTCTTGGATACCAAGGAGAAGGAAAGCGATCTGGATTGACTCTTCTCCCAGAGGACTCCAGAGTGGAAATTCACCATCCGGGGAAGGAGGTGGAACTTAAGTAAACGGAGACCTGGAAGGGAGGGGACAAAGCTGGGAGCAGCACAGAGACACTTGACGGACAAAGAGTCAGGAGGCCTCCAGCGTCTCACTGGGGGACTGTGGGAAAGCCCCACCCCTCAGTTTCTCCATCTGTAAAATTAAGGGGGCGAGAAAGGAAGTCTCTCGGGACTCCTTATTGCTGCAGTCAATATTCTGCAGGGGACTCACAGCCCATGAATGCCCCATCAAGGGCTCTCAAAGTGATGTTTATTCACACCTGTTGGCAACCCAGGCCCAGCCCAGGAGTCAGAGGCACTGGGCACACAGTCTCCGCCCCTTCGGCCCCCATCGCACTGGAAACATCCAAACTGGTCAGGAGGCAGGAGCAGAAGCAACCAGCCTCACTTATTCCTCGCGACGCTTAGTGGCAGAGAACACGTCCATCTTACAGATGCAGAAACTGGGGCTCAGAGAGCTTCACAGAGCCCAAAGCCACCCAGCTAGTGAAGGGCTGAGTGAGGATCTGAACCTCCAGGAGATGGTGTTCAAGGGAGCTGGGCCAACACCAGGACCAGGTATAGGATAGGTGGGCATGCTATGGAATGGCGGGTGGTGGGTTAAAGGCAGAGGCCGGGCCCCTCTCCCAGAAACGCGTGGCCCACACTGAGTGATTCTGACGCAGTGTATGTAGCACCAGCTCTGGGGGCCACTGCAACAAGGCCTCCACGGGGCACCAGCGCCAGCCAGACACAGCGTCTGGCCGCAGTCACCAGGTCTCCAGGACACACAGAGAGAAGGCGGCAGTGGCCTGAGAAAAGCAAGTGCCAGACTCCCGGAAGGGGCGCACTTACTGGCTGCCCACACCGTTTCCCAGCCCCCTGCCCCCCGTCCCTGCTCAGTGGCTTCCTCGTGCGGAGACCTCCTCTCTCTCCCCCGGTGAATTTATGCTCCCTTGCTCAGCCAAGACCGCCCCCCCAGCCCCGCTCCAGTCAGTGTTCCCTGGGCACCCTCTGTCCCACCTGGATGAGTCTGCTTCCCTGTTCAGACTGAGCTTCTGGGTGGCTTTATCCCTGGCCCAGCCTGGAGGGATGTAACCCCTGGGAGATCACAGCAATGTCAGGACTTCCCAGCCCAGGTGCAGTTCCTAACCAGGGAGGAGAGAACCTGGCCCCTCTTCTGGTGGTAATTATACAGTGGCAAGCCCAGCAGAAACCCTCCCAGGATCCACCCACTCCAACAAGCAAATGAGCACAAACAAGGACTCTTAGGCTTGAATTTGAATCCAGAACTGCCCTGGCTCCCGGACCCAGGGCCACAACCTGCATCTCTGAGACCTCCAGCTGGGTGACACCTACCTGAGAATTAGCCTCCGGATTCAGCTCACTCTAGAAGAACAAAGGGAGGCTCGGACACCCCTCCCCAGACTAGGGCAGCCAGGATTTAAACTCAGGACCCCAGGGGCCCCCGGCCATCAACTCCAGGGCCTAGATCCACCACTGAGGCTTCCCTTAGAAGAGGATTCTCTAAACACCCAGGTCCTGAAAGCCGAACAGTGAGCACCAGTGAGCAAAGCTCCAAGAGGCCTCAGCTTTCACAGCCCCCGACTCCCAAATGCGCGGTCCAACTTGCTGAAGACCACAGAGGGAGTGGTGGTAAAACTGCCTTGATTAGGTGCCTGCGGTGTCTCTAGGTGTCTTACCCAGCAGTTCTTCATTCTTCTATGGAGGAAGCAGTGGCCCATTTTACAGACGAGAAAACCAAGGCCTGGGGGACTGGGACTTACACAAGGACCCATGACCAGTGCTGGGCCCAGAGTACGATGCCGGCAGTCACCCCAACACCCAGGGGTGTTAGCCTTTAGGCTGCCCTGACTCAGACAGACTCCCAGGTGGAGAAGGGCAGAGTCCCCAGCAACAGTCACAGGAAAGGGAGCAGGAACGATACTGGCAAAACAAATGGCGATGGCAAAGACAATTACAGAGGGCGGCACCGCGTGGAGCCCCAGAGAGCTGTTTAATTCCCAGCCGCAGCCCAGTGGAGTGGGTGGCTACTTCACTGTTTTCATTTTGCTTGTAAACAGACTGACTTTGGAGGGTTTATGTGACTCCTTCTAGCCACACAGCTGGCAGGGGACAAAGCCAGGATGTGGAGCCAGGCCTGCTTTCTACTTCACATGCTTGTGGGAAAAATAAAGGAAAAAGTAACACGTTTTAGGGACTGACCTCTTCCCTCCAGCCCGGGGATCCTGAAATGCGTTTCTCCTTAGCCAAAGACCTGTCCTGAGCCCTCACAGCCGCAGCTCCACCCCTTCCCACACCTCCTGCCCGGTCTCTCCTCGTTTTCCAGCTGCCAGAGCAAAAGAACGAGGCTCACTTACTGTGTCTGGGGTGGTGCAGCTGCTGGGTCTGGGTCTGGGTCTGCGGGAGGAGAGCAGAGGCAGAGCCCGTCAGGCCAGCGGCTGGCCCGAGGGACTCAGCGCATCCCCGCCCCCTTTCCCAGCTTCCCCGGGGGCCCCAGAGACGGGGCCGCCAGCCCGGTGCCTGCTGCGTCCCTGCCTGCCTTCCCCCAGCCCCACACTATCATTACGCTCCCCTACCAGTCCTACCTGCCTGTCCCCACCCCCAGCCCCCTGGCCCACATCCCAGCTCCGACCAAAACCAGTAACACTGCCTGCTCTGGGCCTGCCCTCACCCGCAGCCCCTCAAGGAGCCCCTTGTCCCCAAGCCTGCAGGAAGTTCCTGCCGGTCCAGTCCCCAGTCCCTCCCGATGACAGAAGCTGCCATTTAACGCCCCTTATCAGGGCCTTCCTGCCCCCAGGGCTCTGGGAGGCTGCTGCTCCAGCGGCTGTGATTCCCTGGGAGAGGCTGCGGGGAGAGGGGAGCTTCAGAGAGACAAGCTCTGGGAAGTAACTGTCACTGAAGCACAACCGACAGCCGACCACTGCCACTGACGGCCAACCACTGCCATTTAGGACGTGCCAAAGGGCGCCAGACGCTGCAGGAATGCTAGGAATCTCCAATTCCCAATGGGAGCGATGGAATGCAGCTTCTTCCCAGTGGCCTGTCTTCCCTTCCTGCTTTCTGGGGACAGTGGAGGAGCCACAAGGCATCACTGGGAGCCTGGAGCCTCCATGCAGCCCTGAGCTCCCTGTAGCCCCGGAGGCCCGGAAATGGGAAGACCCTGGGCTTCCAGAGCACCTTACCAGCGACGGGGGCGGAGTCCAAGTGGATCAGTGGGGCGTCTCCTGCCTCCTTCTCTGGAGCAGCGCCTGGGACGCCCAGGCCAGCACTGGTGTCCTCGTCATCATCGTCACTGTCATCAAACTCAAAGGCCTCGCCAGGGTCGTCCTCTGCCTCGGGGGAGGGGCCTGGGCCTCCAGGAAGCAGCTGATCTCCTGGAAGGGAGGAGGAGTGAGCCTGCTGTGGGGTCTCAGGCTTTGGTCCAGAGAGAGGGCTGGAAGTGGGGAGCAGCTGGGGGTCCGAGAGAGAGCACGCGGGCAGTTCCCAGAGACTAGATTAAACCCATGCCCGGGCCAGGTGGCCCTCCTGTGCCCCGAGGTTCCCGTGGGTGGCTTGGGGCTCTGAGCAGGTGGGCAGTAGAGGGAGGGCAGGGAGCAAGCTTCTAAGGCGAGCGTGTGTGCATCTGGACTTGAATGGAAGTCTCTGGTTGTCTTGTTTTCTACTTTCCTATTTTGTAAGCAAGGGGGGGTTATACATGCATCTGCCCACGTGCATCTGGGCACACACCTTCGTGCGTATTTCCATGTGTGATACGTCTTTGCATTTTGCATATATGCGAATGAGCTCGGCACCCCGCGCTTTATTTGGTATGCCCGGGGGAGGGGAGCCTGAAGGCAGCCAGCTTTCGGGTACCAGGGCACAGACTGGCTGGGGCAGGGCTCCCAGCATGAAGGTCAACCCGGCCTTACTCCCTGCTTCTCTCCCCTGGGAGGACCCCTGCCCACATCCCTTCTCTGTCTTAGCCTCTTGTTTTCTTCATCTGTTCCTGTAAAATGTGTAATGATTTATTTTGCCCCTTTAAGGGGGCAGGTCCTGGCCTGGGGTATGTCGCCAACTGCAGCCACCCCAGTGGTGCACCCTGAGGGGATTCAGGACCGAAAGAACAGAACGCTGGCCCCAGATAGCTAAAGCGCATATCAAAGGAATGATTTCAAAGAGCCCAGCCTCTTGCACTTCCCATATACAGAAGAGTGCTAACTTCCATTAACTTGAGATGCCTGGTTTTCTTTAGTTAACAGTAATCTTTCGATGTTCTCACTACCTGACCTTTGTTGCAAAAACTCCTCTATATCCTGGCTCCCCCCTCACCTCTTAGGAGCAGTCCCTCAGAGCTATCTGAGAGGTTGCCTCCCGGGCTTAAGTCCTCAGTAAGTCTGTCAAGTAAAACATAATTCTCTCCTTTTACGTTGTGCATTCTTTTTCGGTTGACGGGCAGAATTCAGAAAACTTGAACAAGAACTTCACTTGTTTCATTCAACAAGTGAAGAAATGGATCCTCTATCCTAGAGTATAACAAGCCCTCGCCTTCGGCCCTTTTCAGCAAGCTGAGATCCCCCAGTCTCCTTCCTTAGAAGACTTCTTTTCTAGAATCTGAGCCTAAACAGAACCTCAAGCGTCCATTTAGCCCATCTCCCTACCTCATGCAAACCCACTCCCAAACCAAGGGACAATGTGGGCTGGTTTGAAGCTGATCGCCCCTCCCTGGGCTGCCCGGAGCAGGCCTGTCACAGCTCATGTCACACATTTTAGAGCATGAGCTTGGGGCCCACCCATTCACCTCACTGAACCTTGGTTTCTTCCCTGTAAACTGGAGAATGAGACAACAGCACCTACCTCATAAGGCTAATGTGAATGGGACGTGAGATGTGGGTCAGGGTTTCTCGGCCTCCTATCGGGGCTGCATGGTCTTTGTGCTGGGGGGCTCTATAGGATGTGTGGCAGCATTCCTGGCCTCTACCCTCCAGCTATGACAACCAAAAATGTCTGCAGACATTGCCAAATGTCCCCTGGGGGACGAAGCTGCCCCTGGTGGAGAACTGCTCTGGTAGATGTAGCTCTTGGCATAGTGCCTGGGATGTGAGTGTTACACAGTGACACCTGCTGTAATTTCTGTCCCCTCCCTGCCCGAGATCCTTGAGGACAGGACTGTCCACAGATGGATCGATAAGTAAATGGGTGGGGAGGTGGATGGAGCAGAGAGACAGCTAGACGGGCCAACGGATGGACAGAGGGACATATCTGATTCTAGCAGTCTCACTGACCAGGAAAATCCAACCCCCCCCCGCCCCACCCACAGTGACCTGGGGTTTCCAGAGCAGAACATTTTAGGCGCAAGTGTATCAAATTCAAGAAGACCCTTCCTCAGCAGCAGAAACCCGGAGCTGACAGGCCGTCCCCAGTCACATTTGGTATTACTTTTGATATTGCTTTCAACACTTGCGTTGTGGATATGTATATGTACACACACATATAAAATGTGCGTGTACAGCATCTTCTACTGTTCTCCCCTTGCTCATTCCACTCCAGCCACACCTGTACCGTGTACCGTGTAAAGCGCCAGCTCTGTTCCTGCCTCAGGACATTTGCACTTTCAGTCCTGGGGTCCAGAATGTTCTTTCCCCCAGGCGTCTTCTCCTGCTCTCACCTCCTTCAAGTCTTTACCATACGTCAGATTCCAACGAGGCTGCCAGGACCAAAGCTGCCCCCAGTGACACCCGGGGGCTCCCGATTGGCCATGCCTGCTTTCTTTTTCTCTGTGGCCCTTATCAGCATGTGACACACAGTATGTTTTATTTATTTTACTGTCTGTCTCCTCTGCCAGAATGTAAGCTTCCTGAGGGCAGGTATTCTTGTCTGTTTCACTGTCATATTCCCAGCATCTGGTAATGTGCCCGACATATGGTAGGCACATAATTATTTGCTGAATACACACACACACACACACACACACACACACACACCTATTGTCAGGTCTATGGGTTGCAGTTTTAAAAGTTTAAAAAATACTGGAATAAATGACCCCAAAGTCCCTGCCCACTATTTCTGGACCACCAGATTCAGACCTATCCTGACCAAAGGGGCTTCAGTGCCCATGGTCCTGCCCTCTTGAATCTGCTGGGCATACGGTAGGGGGAGGGTTCCCTTTGCACGTGGCCTGTATCATTGTAGTCACTACGGTTTCACAGTCAGACCACCGGGGTTCAGACTCCAGCTCTCCCTTATACTGGTTGTGTGAGTGTCAAGTGATTTCACCGCCCTTCCTCGTACCCCACCAAGCTGCAGTTTCCTGATCTGTCAAATGAGGACAATAATAATAACTGCCTTACAGGGCTGTTGGGAGGATGGAATGAACTGACAGACATTAAAGCACCCGGTGCGAGGTATGGGCTCGCTACATGTTAGCTGTTCTTACAATGACGATTCTACTTACCATCACTGTCATTGCGTCGTCATTATCGTTAACGTTATTATTATTGCCTTGAGTCATAGCCCAGGCCCTGACCCTGGGTGAGATGGAGAGCCCCTCCCCATTCACAGGCCAGGCCCAGCCCCAGGTGACCCGGCCCCCAGGCTGTGTCCAGGGACTTAGGTTATTTCTGCACCTTCTCCCTTTAAGAGTACAAATAGCTTCAGTTAGCCCAGCAATCAACACAGTCATGCCCGCATCCAGTGAACTGTCCCCGAGAGCCCCTGGGCCGGGAGGGTTCAAGCAGAAGACAGACATGGCCCCTCAATGTCAAGGAGCTCACTACAGGGTGAGGCAGGCAGATACAGCCAGAGAATAATGTAAAAGCCCAGAGACTGAGCCGGTGCTAAAGAGAGGAGGGGGCTTACATGGGGCGCGGCTTCGGCACAAGGCTCCCCTGTGCAGAGCCTTAAACGGGGAGCAGTGGTCTGACAGGCTCAGGTTACGGGTCGGGGGTATTCCAGGCTGAGGCCAGAGCAGAGAACAGCAAGTGGCCCAGTGGAAGTGAAGACGTGAGCAAGGGTGATGGGGGTGAGAACACGGCTGCGAGGTGCTGGGGGGATCTGAATGTATTCCTGAAGACCATGGGAAGCTCTCAAAGAGTCAGAAAGTGGCAAAGAGACTAGTTCAACCAGGTGAAACGAGCCCGCAATGTCAGATACACCCAGAACAGTAAACTTTCATCAAATGTTTGCTCAACGGAACTGCATTGATTTCATCATAAGATACTTTCGCTCTCAGTTTGCATGTCCGGCCCCTTGGTGTGTAGGAGAAAGGGTTCAGGGTGCCTAGGACAGCGGCGAGGGGTGCGGACTTCCTGGGACCCAAGGCCACGGCCATGAATCAGAAAATGACCTTGTTCCCAGGATCCTGTTCAGACCCAGGCAATTAGGCACAGCTCCTTATCAGAAGGAAAAATCAGGAGGCCCATCCCTGGATAATTGAGAGCTGAAATGAGCCCTTCCCACCCATCCAGACAGTTGGCAGGGCTGGAGGTGACCACACACGCCTGTGATGTTCATGGACGTGCCCCGTCCTCGGGAGAGCCCACCCCAGCGATTCCCCAGCGAATCCAGAAGGCCGGGACCCAGGAAGCCACCCACGCTATGGAGAAGGTGTGACTACCGTGCTGGTCCCCCACCCTTCAGAAAAGAACACGGAGGCTCGGGGTGGGGTGGAGGGGGGGAGAGTCCTCCCTGGGCTCTTCCCGGGGGCTCAGAGCACAGCACAGGCGGCCCATCCTGCCAACACCCCAGTGATAGCAGCTGCCATACACTGAGCCATTGATTACCACATGCCAGGGTCCCACCTGCATTTAAACCTCGAAACGTCACAGCAGTGGGTATCGTTATTATCCCCATGTTTGTGGGTGGTGAAACAAAGCCAGAGAGACACCAAGTCCCTCAGCTGAGCTCACAGTGGCAGTGGAGAAAAAGCCCTGGCTTGTTACCACTCTGCTAACTGCCGCCCCCCAAAAAGAACAAGAGGCCAGGAAGCTGGGCCCAATGGAAGAAATGGCCTTGCCTCCAGCTCCTCCAGGATGGGGTCCCAATTCTACCAGCAGTGTCCAAGGCCCCACCGTTAGGGTTACCATCAGGACATCAAATTGAATTTCAGATTAAAAAAACAATATTTTTTAGTATAAGTATGTATTTTTCTGCTTTTTTTTTTTTAACTTTAGCAGCCCCACCACTGCTAGATGACCCGGCCTCCTCGGTTCCTTAGCAGATGGAGATGGATGGCCCCGCCCTTCCCCTGAGCCCCAACTCCCCACTCAATTCATAAGCTTTACCCTCAAGCACACCTCAGTCCCCAGAGGGGCTCTGCTTGTCTCTCCAGGGGACCTCAGGGAGAAAGGTAAGGCGTCAGCCCTTACCTGGAGCCCGCTCTATGAGGAGGAGATCTTTATTTCCATGTTGTAGGCAAGGAATCTGAGGCAGAGGGGTGAGGCCACTTGCCCAGGGGCACACAGCTAACCGCCAGTAGGGCCAGATTCACACCCAAGGTCAGCCTACTCCAAAGCTAGTGGCCCTGGGGCAGGCCCCACGGCCCGTTCAGAGGCGGGAGAAGCAGGCACCCGGAGTACCATACCTGTGGCAGCCTGTGGAGGATGGGAGGAAGCCATCAGACAGGGTGCAGCTCACCAGCACCGTCCCAGCGCTCACCTGCAAATACAAGGCCAGAAATCTGATCAGAGGGCGTTCAAGGCTGAAGTCCCAGCGACAGAGAAGGCTCACTGACTCATGACCTGTGCACGCCAGCCTGCCGGCTCTCACCCTGTTCCCCAGCCGCTTCGGGAGCACAGGACAGCGCCAGCAAGGGCCCAGCCCTCACCTTCATAAATCATTAACCTGCAGAAAAACCAGCAGCGGCAGAACCCTAAGCCATCTTCCCAGAAGGCCCCTGCCTCCACGGACCTTCCTCTGCCCAACACCAAGGAACCTCAGGAGACTGCTGGGTCCAGCTAGGCTGACAGGTGGGTCCCCACTGGCTGACAGGTGAAACTGCAGCCTCAGAAGCCAGGATCACACTCAGCCCCCGTGTCGCAGAAGCTGGATCACACCTGAACTGTCACGGACGTGGCCGGACACTTTCTCCTCCACGGGCGCCCTTGGGTCCAGCCGCCCCTCTCCCCAGCTCCCGCCCCAGTGGTCCCACGGAAGGCCATTCACTCTCTCTCTGTCTCTCCCTGTGCTGCACCCACGAGGTTGGCCACTTAGCACGTGGGTGTGAGGGAAATAAAGGGCTTCATGGAGACAGGTTGCTTGAGATCGGGGCGGAATCCCAAATGCTGGGAGCTGGGGGCAGTTTCTCCAGGCCTCGCAGTGGAGGATCCCGCAACCAAGAAGCCAGTGCCTCCACCGGGCTTCCGGGCCCTGGAGCCAAGCTTGCCCGATGCCTCCTGCAAAGCAGTGACAGAAAGAGTTCTCCCCACTCCCGGTTCACACCCCTGATTCTGAGCTAGAGGCAGTCCTTCTAGACTTCCTGGGGAGGAGGGGATGGACCCTGGAGGGAAAGCCCCAAGCCCTCCTTTCTAATCAGCGCCTGATGCAGACTGGCTGCGAGCCTATTTTCCTTTCCAATCCTTAAAGCCTCTATTTGTGTTAGCTGGTTTCCTAAGTAAAAATAGGATGCATGTAAAGGGCAATTAATAACAGCAAACATCTATGCAGTGCCTACTATATCTCCGACATTATTCTGAGCACTTTACAAATGTGAAAATCCAAATTATGAGAAAATGAGGCCCAGGGTGGTTAAGTAAGTAGCCCAAGATCACACAGCTAGTAGGCAGCAGAGCCAGGGGGTGAACCCAGGCCATGGGCCCCAGTGTGTGCTCATTATGTAACCACCATCCTCTACTGTCTCTCAAAGTCCAAAACAATATAAAAGATGTGCAATGAAAAGTCAGTCTCTCAAATCCCCCAGGACTGACCACTATTACTGGGTTCTTACGAATCCTTCCAGAACTATGCCATGTATGCACCAGCTTGTTTATCCGTATATATGCCTTGTTTTAGACAGGAGGAAGCACACTGCACACCCTGTGGTGCAACCACGTTTTTAAAAAAATTTTTTAATTGAAGTATACTTTATTTACAATGTTTCAGGTGTAGAGCAAAGTGACTCAGTTATACACGGGCACGTGTGTGCATATATATTCTTTTTCAGCTTCTTTTCCATTATAGTTTATGACGAGAGATTGACTACAGTTCACTGTGCTATACAGTAGGTCCTTGTTTATCTATTTTATACATAGTAGCGTGTTAATCCCAAATTGCTAACTTATCCCTCCACCACCCCCTTCCCCTTTGGTAATCATAAATTTGTTTTCTATCTGTTTCGTAAATAAGTTCATTTGTGTCGGTCTTTTTAGATTCCACATATAAGTGATGTCACATATCTGTCTTCTCTGTCTGACTTACTTCACTTAGCAACCACGTTTTTTGCTTAAGAATCTCCATGATCAATTCAGAACAGTACACGGAAATCAGTCTCACTTTTTTAATGGCTGCGTAGTATTTTGGGGCGGATGGGATATACCATAATTGACATAACCCCTATCAAGGGACACAGGTTGTTTCCAGGCTTTGGTGTTATAAAGCCTTCCTCCATACACTTGGCCTTGAGCGCGTTGGTGCATGAACCTGTCAGTCACACTCCTAGGTGGGATCTGCTGGGTCAGAGAATTGCACTTTTCATTCTGACTGAATGCAAATTGCTCTCCACTAAGTGTGTGACTGTGTCTTTTACCCACACTGAAAACTCTCAGCAAAGGTTGGGGAAAGCAAACTAAAATGTGTCTGCAAATCCCTTCGCAAGTTGAAAAGTCAAACAACAGCTGCATAGCAGTCCCCCTGCAGGTCCGTCCGTCCTGTGGGCTCATTCAGAACCACTGAAGAAGGAGCAGGGAGACATACCCATCTTGCAGGAAGAAAAAGGAAGGCACCCAGCCCAGGTTCATGTACAAACTGCTCCTTAAATATTTTCTTTAAGGTATGTACATTGTGTTTTAGACATAATGCCATTGCACACTTAATAGACTAAGGTATAGTGTAAACATAACTTTTATATGCACTGGGAAAAATAAAGCGTGATTCGCTTTACTGCAATATTCACTTTATTGCGGTGGTCTGGAACCCAACTCAAAGTATCTCCCAGGTACACCTGTACTAGTCATGGTAACTTTGACCACTTAGTTAAAGTGATGTCTCCCTGAGGTTTCTCCACTGTAAAGTTACTATTTTCCTTTGTAATTAATAAACATCCTGTGGGGAGAAATATATATATATATATATATTTTTTTCTGATCAAGCAGAAGCCCAGGATCCTTCCCTCTAGGCCAGAAAGTCCAATGTCCTCTCCTT